>NW_028126225.1:0-674129 GCF_965194825.1 Balaenoptera physalus
TAGGGCACTTCCACGCATGGGGGGATAAAGTGGGAAAATTGAAAATCAGCAAGACACAAGCACCCCAAAGTTTAGGGCTGCTCTGTTGACAAGGACCTCCACTTCATTCCACCTTAAATATCCCAGGAAAGCGAAAAATGGATAAAAAAGTTGTGGTCCTTATGTACAATGGAATATCACTCAGCCATGAAATCAATGTCATAAGGCTAGTAGCAGCATGATGAGTGGATTTAGGTAAGACGATTCTAAGTGAAATAAGTCACACAGAAAAGGACACTTCTCATAAGGTGTCACTTATAGAGGGAATGTAAAAACCGTTACACTTGAACTGAATTACAAAACAGAACAGAGTCACACATGCAGAAAACACACTATGGCTGCTTAACGGGAAAGGTGAGGTGGGGTGATACATAAAACGAGAGTTTCAAATTAGCTCAGATACCGTTCCATAATCCCAATATGTAATAGACAAGACCTACTCCTTGCTCAGAGAACTGGACTCAACACGCCCGATTCACCGCACAAGAATATATCTGACTAGTAATAATCTTAAAACCTATGTATTGATATCTCTCTGTTAGTGTGTCAAGTGGGTGTAAAGCGGCATAAACACAGCCGTGAAAAGCAGCTAAACCCCATTATAAAAATAAATTACTTTTAAAAACCCATGAAACAAAGACAGGGAAAGAGAGAGAAATTCTTACACAATTCGTTCAGGGGCTGTGATGCAACCTGGATTGACCATATCTAGACCCACAGCTGGATGAGACATAGGGGTGGACACTCTTGGGGCTGAGAGGTTTGGTGAGGTTGGGTGAGCAAACGCAGACCCTTTAAAGTAATACTGCGTGCTACCCAGCGCATGGGTCCCAAATCTCCAGATTCAAGGGCATCTTCCTACATCGAAAACATGCATGAGAAACCCAGAAGATGGTACACCGTGTGATGGGGAAAGGTTTCTAAAACGCACCTCATTTCTCATCTCCTTGTGCTCGGGTTCGCCATTCCAGCCACTTTACTAGCAATCTCCCTACTTGGAGCATCAGCACCTTTAACCTCCTGTTCCGTACAGGTTGCAATTTGTCCTGAGGATGAACGGGAAGACGGGGAACCAATGAGAGACTAGCTCTTGGTGTTGGGACAGGCACAGGTCACTCTATTTTCCCATCAGGAAGAAGAATTAACCACAGGCTCAGCCTGCCCCCCGGAACCAGAACAGGGCCTGAAGCCATCCTGTGCTTTTGCGGCCAGTTCCCAAAAAAGCGACTTGTAAAATGGAGCTTCAGGGCACTGCAATTCACAAACCTGCAGAGTTATAAATGATAACTCTCGTCCACAAATATATTGAGGGAAGGCAAAGAAGAGGATTTGAAATCAAGGCAGAATTGCAGGAAACAGATTTCAGGAGGTAGATTCGAATCGCCTTTAAAGCACATGAAAAGCGGCAAAACGTTGACAATGATGCCCTTGGCCAAAAAGGGCGTATGCGTTTTTTCCTGAATATATTCAGGAAAAAACGCATACGCCCTTTTTGGCCAACCAAGCAACCTGGAAAGGCAAATCAGCGCTACAAAGAAGTCTCGCTTCCCATCGGTCAAAAGGGCCATGCTGAAAAAAGTGTCAAAACCAGAAATGCAGGACAGGCCATGGAGAAATGGGAGCCTTGCTACACTGATGGGCGGGATGTAAATCGCCAACAGCCACTCTGGAGAAGTGTACGGTGTGTCCTGAAACATCTAAAAAACACAGCTTAGAGAGCATAGGGCACTTCCACGCATGGGGGGATAAAGTGGGAAAATTGAAAATCAGCAAGACACAAGCACCCCAAAGTTTAGGGCTGCTCTGTTGACAAGGACCTCCACTTCATTCCACCTTAAATATCCCAGGAAAGCGAAAAATGGATAAAAAAGTTGTGGTCCTTATGTACAATGGAATATCACTCAGCCATGAAATCAATGTCATAAGGCTAGTAGCAGCATGATGAGTGGATTTAGGTAAGACGATTCTAAGTGAAATAAGTCACACAGAAAAGGACACTTCTCATAAGGTGTCACTTATAGAGGGAATGTAAAAACCGTTACACTTGAAATGAATTACAAAACAGAACAGAGTCACACATGCAGAAAACACACTATGGCTGCTTAACGGGAAAGGTGAGGTGGGGTGATACATAAAACGAGAGTTTCAAATTAGCTCAGATACCGTTCCATAATCCCAATATGTAATAGACAAGACCTACTCCTTGCTCAGAGAACTGGACTCAACACGCCCGATTCACCGCACAAGAATATATCTGACTAGTAATAATCTTAAAACCTATGTATTGATATCTCTCTGTTAGTGTGTCAAGTGGGTGTAAAGCGGCATAAACACAGCCGTGAAAAGCAGCTAAACCCCATTATAAAAATAAATTACTTTTAAAAACCCATGAAACAAAGACAGGGAAAGAGAGAGAAATTCTTACACAATTCGTTCAGGGGCTGTGATGCAACCTGGATTGACCATATCTAGACCCACAGCTGGATGAGACATAGGGGTGGACACTCTTGGGGCTGAGAGGTTTGGTGAGGTTGGGTGAGCAAACGCAGACCCTTTAAAGTAATACTGCGTGCTACCCAGCGCATGGGTCCCAAATCTCCAGATTCAAGGGCATCTTCCTACATCGAAAACATGCATGAGAAACCCAGAAGATGGTACACCGTGTGATGGGGAAAGGTTTCTAAAACGCACCTCATTTCTCATCTCCTTGTGCTCGGGTTCGCCATTCCAGCCACTTTACTAGCAATCTCCCTACTTGGAGCATCAGCACCTTTAACCTCCTGTTCCGTACAGGTTGCAATTTGTCCTGAGGATGAACGGGAAGACGGGGAACCAATGAGAGACTAGCTCTTGGTGTTGGGACAGGCACAGGTCACTCTATTTTCCCATCAGGAAGAAGAATTAACCACAGGCTCAGCCTGCCCCCCGGAACCAGAACAGGGCCTGAAGCCATCCTGTGCTTTTGCGGCCAGTTCCCAAAAAAGCGACTTGTAAAATGGAGCTTCAGGGCACTGCAATTCACAAACCTGCAGAGTTATAAATGATAACTCTCGTCCACAAATATATTGAGGGAAGGCAAAGAAGAGGATTTGAAATCAAGGCAGAATTGCAGGAAACAGATTTCAGGAGGTAGATTCGAATCGCCTTTAAAGCACATGAAAAGCGGCAAAACGTTGACAATGATGCCCTTGGCCAAAAAGGGCGTATGCGTTTTTTCCTGAATATATTCAGGAAAAAACGCATACGCCCTTTTTGGCCAACCAAGCAACCTGGAAAGGCAAATCAGCGCTACAAAGAAGTCTCGCTTCCCATCGGTCAAAAGGGCCATGCTGAAAAAAGTGTCAAAACCAGAAATGCAGGACAGGCCATGGAGAAATGGGAGCCTTGCTACACTGATGGGCGGGATGTAAATCGCCAACAGCCACTCTGGAGAAGTGTACGGTGTGTCCTGAAACATCTAAAAAACACAGCTTAGAGAGCATAGGGCACTTCCACGCATGGGGGGATAAAGTGGGAAAATTGAAAATCAGCAAGACACAAGCACCCCAAAGTTTAGGGCTGCTCTGTTGACAAGGACCTCCACTTCATTCCACCTTAAATATCCCAGGAAAGCGAAAAATGGATAAAAAAGTTGTGGTCCTTATGTACAATGGAATATCACTCAGCCATGAAATCAATGTCATAAGGCTAGTAGCAGCATGATGAGTGGATTTAGGTAAGACGATTCTAAGTGAAATAAGTCACACAGAAAAGGACACTTCTCATAAGGTGTCACTTATAGAGGGAATGTAAAAACCGTTACACTTGAACTGAATTACAAAACAGAACAGAGTCACACATGCAGAAAACACACTATGGCTGCTTAACGGGAAAGGTGAGGTGGGGTGATACATAAAACGAGAGTTTCAAATTAGCTCAGATACCGTTCCATAATCCCAATATGTAATAGACAAGACCTACTCCTTGCTCAGAGGACTGGACTCAACACGCCCGATTCACCGCACAAGAATATATCTGACTAGTAATAATCTTAAAACCTATGTATTGATATCTCTCTGTTAGTGTGTCAAGTGGGTGTAAAGCGGCATAAACACAGCCGTGAAAAGCAGCTAAACCCCATTATAAAAATAAATTACTTTTAAAAACCCATGAAACAAAGACAGGGAAAGAGAGAGAAATTCTTACACAATTCGTTCAGGGGCTGTGATGCAACCTGGATTGACCATATCTAGACCCACAGCTGGATGAGACATAGGGGTGGACACTCTTGGGGCTGAGAGGTTTGGTGAGGTTGGGTGAGCAAACGCAGACCCTTTAAAGTAATACTGCGTGCTACCCAGCGCATGGGTCCCAAATCTCCAGGTTCAAGGGCATCTTCCTACATCGAAAACATGCATGAGAAACCCAGAAGATGGTACACCGTGTGATGGGGAAAGGTTTCTAAAACGCACCTCATTTCTCATCTCCTTGTGCTCGGGTTCGCCATTCCAGCCACTTTACTAGCAATCTCCCTACTTGGAGCATCAGCACCTTTAACCTCCTGTTCCGTACAGGTTGCAATTTGTCCTGAGGATGAACGGGAAGACGGGGAACCAATGAGAGACTAGCTCTTGGTGTTGGGACAGGCACAGGTCACTCTATTTTCCCATCAGGAAGAAGAATTAACCACAGGCTCAGCCTGCCCCCCGGAACCAGAACAGGGCCTGAAGCCATCCTGTGCTTTTGCGGCCAGTTCCCAAAAAAGCGACTTGTAAAATGGAGCTTCAGGGCACTGCAATTCACAAACCTGCAGAGTTATAAATGATAACTCTCGTCCACAAATATATTGAGGGAAGGCAAAGAAGAGGATTTGAAATCAAGGCAGAATTGCAGGAAACAGATTTCAGGAGGTAGATTCGAATCGCCTTTAAAGCACATGAAAAGCGGCAAAACGTTGACAATGATGCCCTTGGCCAAAAAGGGCGTATGCGTTTTTTCCTGAATATATTCAGGAAAAAACGCATACGCCCTTTTTGGCCAACCAAGCAACCTGGAAAGGCAAATCAGCGCTACAAAGAAGTCTCGCTTCCCATCGGTCAAAAGGGCCATGCTGAAAAAAGTGTCAAAACCAGAAATGCAGGACAGGCCATGGAGAAATGGGAGCCTTGCTACACTGATGGGCGGGATGTAAATCGCCAACAGCCACTCTGGAGAAGTGTACGGTGTGTCCTGAAACATCTAAAAAACACAGCTTAGAGAGCATAGGGCACTTCCACGCATGGGGGGATAAAGTGGGAAAATTGAAAATCAGCAAGACACAAGCACCCCAAAGTTTAGGGCTGCTCTGTTGACAAGGACCTCCACTTCATTCCACCTTAAATATCCCAGGAAAGCGAAAAATGGATAAAAAAGTTGTGGTCCTTATGTACAATGGAATATCACTCAGCCATGAAATCAATGTCATAAGGCTAGTAGCAGCATGATGAGTGGATTTAGGTAAGACGATTCTAAGTGAAATAAGTCACACAGAAAAGGACACTTCTCATAAGGTGTCACTTATAGAGGGAATGTAAAAACCGTTACACTTGAACTGAATTACAAAACAGAACAGAGTCACACATGCAGAAAACACACTATGGCTGCTTAACGGGAAAGGTGAGGTGGGGTGATACATAAAACGAGAGTTTCAAATTAGCTCAGATACCGTTCCATAATCCCAATATGTAATAGACAAGACCTACTCCTTGCTCAGAGAACTGGACTCAACACGCCCGATTCACCGCACAAGAATATATCTGACTAGTAATAATCTTAAAACCTATGTATTGATATCTCTCTGTTAGTGTGTCAAGTGGGTGTAAAGCGGCATAAACACAGCCGTGAAAAGCAGCTAAACCCCATTATAAAAATAAATTACTTTTAAAAACCCATGAAACAAAGACAGGGAAAGAGAGAGAAATTCTTACACAATTCGTTCAGGGGCTGTGATGCAACCTGGATTGACCATATCTAGACCCACAGCTGGATGAGACATAGGGGTGGACACTCTTGGGGCTGAGAGGTTTGGTGAGGTTGGGTGAGCAAACGCAGACCCTTTAAAGTAATACTGCGTGCTACCCAGCGCATGGGTCCCAAATCTCCAGATTCAAGGGCATCTTCCTACATCGAAAACATGCATGAGAAACCCAGAAGATGGTACACCGTGTGATGGGGAAAGGTTTCTAAAACGCACCTCATTTCTCATCTCCTTGTGCTCGGGTTCGCCATTCCAGCCACTTTACTAGCAATCTCCCTACTTGGAGCCTCAGCACCTTTAACCTCCTGTTCCGTACAGGTTGCAATTTGTCCTGAGGATGAACGGGAAGACGGGGAACCAATGAGAGACTAGCTCTTGGTGTTGGGACAGGCACAGGTCACTCTATTTTCCCATCAGGAAGAAGAATTAACCACAGGCTCAGCCTGCCCCCCGGAACCAGAACAGGGCCTGAAGCCATCCTGTGCTTTTGCGGCCAGTTCCCAAAAAAGCGACTTGTAAAATGGAGCTTCAGGGCACTGCAATTCACAAACCTGCAGAGTTATAAATGATAACTCTCGTCCACAAATATATTGAGGGAAGGCAAAGAAGAGGATTTGAAATCAAGGCAGAATTGCAGGAAACAGATTTCAGGAGGTAGATTCGAATCGCCTTTAAAGCACATGAAAAGCGGCAAAACGTTGACAATGATGCCCTTGGCCAAAAAGGGCGTATGCGTTTTTTCCTGAATATATTCAGGAAAAAACGCATACGCCCTTTTTGGCCAACCAAGCAACCTGGAAAGGCAAATCAGCGCTACAAAGAAGTCTCGCTTCCCATCGGTCAAAAGGGCCATGCTGAAAAAAGTGTCAAAACCAGAAATGCAGGACAGGCCATGGAGAAATGGGAGCCTTGCTACACTGATGGGCGGGATGTAAATCGCCAACAGCCACTCTGGAGAAGTGTACGGTGTGTCCTGAAACATCTAAAAAACACAGCTTAGAGAGCATAGGGCACTTCCACGCATGGGGGGATAAAGTGGGAAAATTGAAAATCAGCAAGACACAAGCACCCCAAAGTTTAGGGCTGCTCTGTTGACAAGGACCTCCACTTCATTCCACCTTAAATATCCCAGGAAAGCGAAAAATGGATAAAAAAGTTGTGGTCCTTATGTACAATGGAATATCACTCAGCCATGAAATCAATGTCATAAGGCTAGTAGCAGCATGATGAGTGGATTTAGGTAAGACGATTCTAAGTGAAATAAGTCACACAGAAAAGGACACTTCTCATAAGGTGTCACTTATAGAGGGAATGTAAAAACCGTTACACTTGAACTGAATTACAAAACAGAACAGAGTCACACATGCAGAAAACACACTATGGCTGCTTAACGGGAAAGGTGAGGTGGGGTGATACATAAAACGAGAGTTTCAAATTAGCTCAGATACCGTTCCATAATCCCAATATGTAATAGACAAGACCTACTCCTTGCTCAGAGGACTGGACTCAACACGCCCGATTCACCGCACAAGAATATATCTGACTAGTAATAATCTTAAAACCTATGTATTGATATCTCTCTGTTAGTGTGTCAAGTGGGTGTAAAGCGGCATAAACACAGCCGTGAAAAGCAGCTAAACCCCATTATAAAAATAAATTACTTTTAAAAACCCATGAAACAAAGACAGGGAAAGAGAGAGAAATTCTTACACAATTCGTTCAGGGGCTGTGATGCAACCTGGATTGACCATATCTAGACCCACAGCTGGATGAGACATAGGGGTGGACACTCTTGGGGCTGAGAGGTTTGGTGAGGTTGGGTGAGCAAACGCAGACCCTTTAAAGTAATACTGCGTGCTACCCAGCGCATGGGTCCCAAATCTCCAGGTTCAAGGGCATTTTCCTACATCGAAAACATGCATGAGAAACCCAGAAGATGGTACACCGTGTGATGGGGAAAGGTTTCTAAAACGCACCTCATTTCTCATCTCCTTGTGCTCGGGTTCGCCCTTCCAGCCACTTTACTAGCAATCTCCCTACTTGGAGCATCAGCACCTTTAACCTCCTGTTCCGTACAGGTTGCAATTTGTCCTGAGGATGAACGGGAAGACGGGGAACCAATGAGAGACTAGCTCTTGGTGTTGGGACAGGCACAGGTCACTCTATTTTCCCATCAGGAAGAAGAATTAACCACAGGCTCAGCCTGCCCCCCGGAACCAGAACAGGGCCTGAAGCCATCCTGCGCTTTTGCGGCCAGCTCCCAAAAAAGCGACTTGTAAAATGGAGCTTCAGGGCACTGCAATTCACAAACCTGCAGAGTTATAAATGATAACTCTCGTCCACAAATATATTGAGGGAAGGCAAAGAAGAGGATTTGAAATCAAGGCAGAATTGCAGGAAACAGATTTCAGGAGGTAGATTCGAATCGCCTTTAAAGCACATGAAAAGCGGCAAAACGTTGACAATGATGCCCTTGGCCAAAAAGGGCGTATGCGTTTTTTCCTGAATATATTCAGGAAAAAACGCATACGCCCTTTTTGGCCAACCAAGCAACCTGGAAAGGCAAATCAGCGCTACAAAGAAGTCTCGCTTCCCATCGGTCAAAAGGGCCATGCTGAAAAAAGTGTCAAAACCAGAAATGCAGGACAGGCCATGGAGAAATGGGAGCCTTGCTACACTGATGGGCGGGATGTAAATCGCCAACAGCCACTCTGGAGAAGTGTACGGTGTGTCCTGAAACATCTAAAAAACACAGCTTAGAGAGCATAGGGCACTTCCACGCATGGGGGGATAAAGTGGGAAAATTGAAAATCAGCAAGACACAAGCACCCCAAAGTTTAGGGCTGCTCTGTTGACAAGGACCTCCACTTCATTCCACCTTAAATATCCCAGGAAAGCGAAAAATGGATAAAAAAGTTGTGGTCCTTATGTACAATGGAATATCACTCAGCCATGAAATCAATGTCATAAGGCTAGTAGCAGCATGATGAGTGGATTTAGGTAAGACGATTCTAAGTGAAATAAGTCACACAGAAAAGGACACTTCTCATAAGGTGTCACTTATAGAGGGAATGTAAAAACCGTTACACTTGAACTGAATTACAAAACAGAACAGAGTCACACATGCAGAAAACACACTATGGCTGCTTAACGGGAAAGGTGAGGTGGGGTGATACATAAAACAAGAGTTTCAAATTAGCTCAGATACCGTTCCATAAACCCAATATGTAATAGACAAGACCTACTCCTTGCTCAGAGGACTGGACTCAACACGCCCGATTCACCGCACAAGAATATATCTGACTAGTAATAATCTTAAAACCTATGTATTGATATCTCTCTGTTAGTGTGTCAAGTGGGTGTAAAGCGGCATAAACACAGCCGTGAAAAGCAGCTAAACCCCATTATAAAAATAAATTATTTTTAAAAACCCATGAAACAAAGACAGGGAAAGAGAGAGAAATTCTTACACAATTCGTTCAGGGGCTGTGATGCAACCTGGATTGACCATATCTAGACCCACAGCTGGATGAGACATAGGGGTGGACACTCTTGGGGCTGAGAGGTTTGGTGAGGTTGGGTGAGCAAACGCAGACCCTTTAAAGTAATACTGCGTGCTACCCTGCGCATGGGTCCCAAATCTCCAGGTTCAAGGGCATCTTCCTACATCGAAAACATGCATGAGAAACCCAGAAGATGGTACACCGTGTGATGGGGAAAGGTTTCTAAAACGCACCTCATTTCTCATCTCCTTGTGCTCGGGTTCGCCATTCCAGCCACTTTACTAGCAATCTCCCTACTTGGAGCATCAGCACCTTTAACCTCCTGTTCCGTACAGGTTGCAATTTGTCCTGAGGATGAACGGGAAGACGGGGAACCAATGAGAGACTAGCTCTTGGTGTTGGGACAGGCACAGGTCACTCTATTTTCCCATCAGGAAGAAGAATTAACCACAGGCTCAGCCTGCCCCCCGGAACCAGAACAGGGCCTGAAGCCATCCTGTGCTTTTGCGGCCAGTTCCCAAAAAAGCGACTTGTAAAATGGAGCTTCAGGGCACTGCAATTCACAAACCTGCAGAGTTATAAATGATAACTCTCGTCCACAAATATATTGAGGGAAGGCAAAGAAGAGGATTTGAAATCAAGGCAGAATTGCAGGAAACAGATTTCAGGAGGTAGATTCGAATCGCCTTTAAAGCACATGAAAAGCGGCAAAACGTTGACAATGATGCCCTTGGCCAAAAAGGGCGTATGCGTTTTTTCCTGAATATATTCAGGAAAAAACGCATACGCCCTTTTTGGCCAACCAAGCAACCTGGAAAGGCAAATCAGCGCTACAAAGAAGTCTCGCTTCCCATCGGTCAAAAGGGCCATGCTGAAAAAAGTGTCAAAACCAGAAATGCAGGACAGGCCATGGAGAAATGGGAGCCTTGCTACACTGATGGGCGGGATGTAAATCGCCAACAGCCACTCTGGAGAAGTGTACGGTGTGTCCTGAAACATCTAAAAAACACAGCTTAGAGAGCATAGGGCACTTCCACGCATGGGGGGATAAAGTGGGAAAATTGAAAATCAGCAAGACACAAGCACCCCAAAGTTTAGGGCTGCTCTGTTGACAAGGACCTCCACTTCATTCCACCTTAAATATCCCAGGAAAGCGAAAAATGGATAAAAAAGTTGTGGTCCTTATGTACAATGGAATATCACTCAGCCATGAAATCAATGTCATAAGGCTAGTAGCAGCATGATGAGTGGATTTAGGTAAGACGATTCTAAGTGAAATAAGTCACACAGAAAAGGACACTTCTCATAAGGTGTCACTTATAGAGGGAATGTAAAAACCGTTACACTTGAACTGAATTACAAAACAGAACAGAGTCACACATGCAGAAAACACACTATGGCTGCTTAACGGGAAAGGTGAGGTGGGGTGATACATAAAACGAGAGTTTCAAATTAGCTCAGATACCGTTCCATAATCCCAATATGTAATAGACAAGACCTACTCCTTGCTCAGAGAACTGGACTCAACACGCCCGATTCACCGCACAAGAATATATCTGACTAGTAATAATCTTAAAACCTATGTATTGATATCTCTCTGTTAGTGTGTCAAGTGGGTGTAAAGCGGCATAAACACAGCCGTGAAAAGCAGCTAAACCCCATTATAAAAATAAATTACTTTTAAAAACCCATGAAACAAAGACAGGGAAAGAGAGAGAAATTCTTACACAATTCGTTCAGGGGCTGTGATGCAACCTGGATTGACCATATCTAGACCCACAGCTGGATGAGACATAGGGGTGGACACTCTTGGGGCTGAGAGGTTTGGTGAGGTTGGGTGAGCAAACGCAGACCCTTTAAAGTAATACTGCGTGCTACCCAGCGCATGGGTCCCAAATCTCCAGGTTCAAGGGCATCTTCCTACATCGAAAACATGCATGAGAAACCCAGAAGATGGTACACCGTGTGATGGGGAAAGGTTTCTAAAACGCACCTCATTTCTCATCTCCTTGTGCTCGGGTTCGCCATTCCAGCCACTTTACTAGCAATCTCCCTACTTGGAGCATCAGCACCTTTAACCTCCTGTTCCGTACAGGTTGCAATTTGTCCTGAGGATGAACGGGAAGACGGGGAACCACTGAGAGACTAGCTCTTGGTGTTGGGACAGGCACAGGTCACTCTATTTTCCCATCAGGAAGAAGAATTAACCACAGGCTCAGCCTGCCCCCCGGAACCAGAACAGGGCCTGAAGCCATCCTGTGCTTTTGCGGCCAGTTCCCAAAAAAGCGACTTGTAAAATGGAGCTTCAGGGCACTGCAATTCACAAACCTGCAGAGTTATAAATGATAACTCTCGTCCACAAATATATTGAGGGAAGGCAAAGAAGAGGATTTGAAATCAAGGCAGAATTGCAGGAAACAGATTTCAGGAGGTAGATACGAATCGCCTTTAAAGCACATGAAAAGCGGCAAAACGTTGACAATGATGCCCTTGGCCAAAAAGGGCGTATGCGTTTTTTCCTGAATATATTCAGGAAAAAACGCATACGCCCTTTTTGGCCAACCAAGCAACCTGGAAAGGCAAATCAGCGCTACAAAGAAGTCTCGCTTCCCATCGGTCAAAAGGGCCATGCTGAAAAAAGTGTCAAAACCAGAAATGCAGGACAGGCCATGGAGAAATGGGAGCCTTGCTACACTGATGGGCGGGATGTAAATCGCCAACAGCCACTCTGGAGAAGTGTACGGTGTGTCCTGAAACATCTAAAAAACACAGCTTAGAGAGCATAGGGCACTTCCACGCATGGGGGGATAAAGTGGGAAAATTGAAAATCAGCAAGACACAAGCACCCCAAAGTTTAGGGCTGCTCTGTTGACAAGGACCTCCACTTCATTCCACCTTAAATATCCCAGGAAAGCGAAAAATGGATAAAAAAGTTGTGGTCCTTATGTACAATGGAATATCACTCAGCCATGAAATCAATGTCATAAGGCTAGTAGCAGCATGATGAGTGGATTTAGGTAAGACGATTCTAAGTGAAATAAGTCACACAGAAAAGGACACTTCTCATAAGGTGTCACTTATAGAGGGAATGTAAAAACCGTTACACTTGAACTGAATTACAAAACAGAACAGAGTCACACATGCAGAAAACACACTATGGCTGCTTAACGGGAAAGGTGAGGTGGGGTGATACATAAAACGAGAGTTTCAAATTAGCTCAGATACCGTTCCATAATCCCAATATGTAATAGACAAGACCTACTCCTTGCTCAGAGAACTGGACTCAACACGCCCGATTCACCGCACAAGAATATATCTGACTAGTAATAATCTTAAAACCTATGTATTGATATCTCTCTGTTAGTGTGTCAAGTGGGTGTAAAGCGGCATAAACACAGCCGTGAAAAGCAGCTAAACCCCATTATAAAAATAAATTACTTTTAAAAACCCATGAAACAAAGACAGGGAAAGAGAGAGAAATTCTTACACAATTCGTTCAGGGGCTGTGATGCAACCTGGATTGACCATATCTAGACCCACAGCTGGATGAGACATAGGGGTGGACACTCTTGGGGCTGAGAGGTTTGGTGAGGTTGGGTGAGCAAACGCAGACCCTTTAAAGTAATACTGCGTGCTACCCAGCGCATGGGTCCCAAATCTCCAGGTTCAAGGGCATCTTCCTACATCGAAAACATGCATGAGAAACCCAGAAGATGGTACACCGTGTGATGGGGAAAGGTTTCTAAAACGCACCTCATTTCTCATCTCCTTGTGCTCGGGTTCGCCATTCCAGCCACTTTACTAGCAATCTCCCTACTTGGAGCATCAGCACCTTTAACCTCCTGTTCCGTACAGGTTGCAATTTGTCCTGAGGATGAACGGGAAGACGGGGAACCACTGAGAGACTAGCTCTTGGTGTTGGGACAGGCACAGGTCACTCTATTTTCCCATCAGGAAGAAGAATTAACCACAGGCTCAGCCTGCCCCCCGGAACCAGAACAGGGCCTGAAGCCATCCTGTGCTTTTGCGGCCAGTTCCCAAAAAAGCGACTTGTAAAATGGAGCTTCAGGGCACTGCAATTCACAAACCTGCAGAGTTATAAATGATAACTCTCGTCCACAAATATATTGAGGGAAGGCAAAGAAGAGGATTTGAAATCAAGGCAGAATTGCAGGAAACAGATTTCAGGAGGTAGATACGAATCGCCTTTAAAGCACATGAAAAGCGGCAAAACGTTGACAATGATGCCCTTGGCCAAAAAGGGCGTATGCGTTTTTTCCTGAATATATTCAGGAAAAAACGCATACGCCCTTTTTGGCCAACCAAGCAACCTGGAAAGGCAAATCAGCGCTACAAAGAAGTCTCGCTTCCCATCGGTCAAAAGGGCCATGCTGAAAAAAGTGTCAAAACCAGAAATGCAGGACAGGCCATGGAGAAATGGGAGCCTTGCTACACTGATGGGCGGGATGTAAATCGCCAACAGCCACTCTGGAGAAGTGTACGGTGTGTCCTGAAACATCTAAAAAACACAGCTTAGAGAGCATAGGGCACTTCCACGCATGGGGGGATAAAGTGGGAAAATTGAAAATCAGCAAGACACAAGCACCCCAAAGTTTAGGGCTGCTCTGTTGACAAGGACCTCCACTTCATTCCACCTTAAATATCCCAGGAAAGCGAAAAATGGATAAAAAAGTTGTGGTCCTTATGTACAATGGAATATCACTCAGCCATGAAATCAATGTCATAAGGCTAGTAGCAGCATGATGAGTGGATTTAGGTAAGACGATTCTAAGTGAAATAAGTCACACAGAAAAGGACACTTCTCATAAGGTGTCACTTATAGAGGGAATGTAAAAACCGTTACACTTGAACTGAATTACAAAACAGAACAGAGTCACACATGCAGAAAACACACTATGGCTGCTTAACGGGAAAGGTGAGGTGGGGTGATACATAAAACGAGAGTTTCAAATTAGCTCAGATACCGTTCCATAATCCCAATATGTAATAGACAAGACCTACTCCTTGCTCAGAGAACTGGACTCAACACGCCCGATTCACCGCACAAGAATATATCTGACTAGTAATAATCTTAAAACCTATGTATTGATATCTCTCTGTTAGTGTGTCAAGTGGGTGTAAAGCGGCATAAACACAGCCGTGAAAAGCAGCTAAACCCCATTATAAAAATAAATTACTTTTAAAAACCCATGAAACAAAGACAGGGAAAGAGAGAGAAATTCTTACACAATTCGTTCAGGGGCTGTGATGCAACCTGGATTGACCATATCTAGACCCACAGCTGGATGAGACATAGGGGTGGACACTCTTGGGGCTGAGAGGTTTGGTGAGGTTGGGTGAGCAAACGCAGACCCTTTAAAGTAATACTGCGTGCTACCCAGCGCATGGGTCCCAAATCTCCAGATTCAAGGGCATCTTCCTACATCGAAAACATGCATGAGAAACCCAGAAGATGGTACACCGTGTGATGGGGAAAGGTTTCTAAAACGCACCTCATTTCTCATCTCCTTGTGCTCGGGTTCGCCATTCCAGCCACTTTACTAGCAATCTCCCTACTTGGAGCATCAGTACCTTTAACCTCCTCTTCCGTACAGGTTGCAATTTGTCCTGAGGATGAACGGGAAGACGGGGAACCAATGAGAGACTAGCTCTTTGTGTTGGGACAGGCACAGGTCACTCTATTTTCCCATCAGGAAGAAGAATTAATCACAGGCTCAGCCTGACCCCCGGAACCAGAACAGGGCCTGAAGCCATCCTGCGCTTTTGCGGCCAGCTCCCAAAAAAGCGACTTGTAAAATGGAGCTTCAGGGCACTGCAATTCACAAACCTGCAGAGTTATAAATGATAACTCTCGTCCACCAATATATTGAGGGAAGGCAAAGAAGAGGATTTGAAATCAAGGCAGAATTGCAGGAAACAGATTTCAGGAGGTAGATTCGAATCGCCTTTAAAGCACATGAAAAGCGGCAAAACGTTGACAATGATGCCCTTGGCCAAAAAGGGCGTATGCGTTTTTTCCTGAATATATTCAGGAAAAAACTCATACGCCCTTTTTGGCCAACCAAGCAACCTGGAAAGGCAAATCAGCGCTACAAAGAAGTCTCGCTTCCCATCGGTCAAAAGGGCCATGCTGAAAAAAGTGTCAAAACCAGAAATGCAGGACAGGCCATGGAGAAATGGGAGCCTTGCTACAATGATGGGCGGGATGTAAATCGCCAACAGCCACTCTGGAGAAGTGTACGGTGTGTCCTGAAACATCTAAAAAACACAGATTAGAGAGCATAGGGCACTTCTACGCATGGGGGGATAAAGTGGGAAAATTGAAAATCAGCAAGACACAAGCACCCCAAAGTTTAGGGCTGCTCTGTTGACAAGGACCTCCACTTCATTCCACCTTAAATATCCCAGGAAAGTGAAAAATGGATCAAAAAGTTGTGGTCCTTATGTACAATGGAATATCACTCAGCCATGAAATCAATGTCATAAGGCTAGTAGCAGCATGATGAGTGGATTTAGGTAAGACGATTCTAAGTGAAATAAGTCACACAGAAAAGGACACTTCTCATAAGGTGTCACTTATAGAGGGAATGTAAAAACCGTTACACTTGAACTGAATTACAAAACAGAACAGAGTCACACATGCAGAAAACACACTATGGCTGCTTAACGGGAAAGGTGAGGTGGGGTGATACATAAAACAAGAGTTTCAAATTAGCTCAGATACCGTTCCATAAACCCAATATGTAATAGACAAGACCTACTCCTTGCTCAGAGAACTGGACTCAACACGCCCGATTCACCGCACAAGAATATATCTGACTAGTAATAATCTTAAAACCTATGTATTGATATCTCTCTGTTAGTGTGTCAAGTGGGTGTAAAGCGGCATAAACACAGCCGTGAAAAGCAGCTAAACCCCATTATAAAAATAAATTACTTTTAAAAACCCATGAAACAAAGACAGGGAAAGAGAGAGAAATTCTTACACAATTCGTTCAGGGGCTGTGATGCAACCTGGATTGACCATATCTAGACCCACAGCTGGATGAGACATAGGGGTGGACACTCTTGGGGCTGAGAGGTTTGGTGAGGTTGGGTGAGCAAACGCAGACCCTTTAAAGTAATACTGCGTGCTACCCAGCGCATGGGTCCCAAATCTCCAGGTTCAAGGGCATCTTCCTACATCGAAAACATGCATGAGAAACCCAGAAGATGGTACACCGTGTGATGGGGAAAGGTTTCTAAAACGCACCTCATTTCTCATCTCCTTGTGCTCGGGTTCGCCATTCCAGCCACTTTACTAGCAATCTCCCTACTTGGAGCATCAGTACCTTTAACCTCCTCTTCCGTACAGGTTGCAATTTGTCCTGAGGATGAACGGGAAGACGGGGAACCAATGAGAGACTAGCTCTTTGTGTTGGGACAGGCACAGGTCACTCTATTTTCCCATCAGGAAGAAGAATTAATCACAGGCTCAGCCTGACCCCCGGAACCAGAACAGGGCCTGAAGCCATCCTGCGCTTTTGCGGCCAGCTCCCAAAAAAGCGACTTGTAAAATGGAGCTTCAGGGCACTGCAATTCACAAACCTGCAGAGTTATAAATGATAACTCTCGTCCACCAATATATTGAGGGAAGGCAAAGAAGAGGATTTGAAATCAAGGCAGAATTGCAGGAAACAGATTTCAGGAGGTAGATTCGAATCGCCTTTAAAGCACATGAAAAGCGGCAAAACGTTGACAATGATGCCCTTGGCCAAAAAGGGCGTATGCGTTTTTTCCTGAATATATTCAGGAAAAAACTCATACGCCCTTTTTGGCCAACCAAGCAACCTGGAAAGGCAAATCAGCGCTACAAAGAAGTCTCGCTTCCCATCGGTCAAAAGGGCCATGCTGAAAAAAGTGTCAAAACCAGAAATGCAGGACAGGCCATGGAGAAATGGGAGCCTTGCTACACTGATGGGCGGGATGTAAATCGCCAACAGCCACTCTGGAGAAGTGTACGGTGTGTCCTGAAACATCTAAAAAACACAGATTAGAGAGCATAGGGCACTTCTACGCATGGGGGGATAAAGTGGGAAAATTGAAAATCAGCAAGACACAAGCACCCCAAAGTTTAGGGCTGCTCTGTTGACAAGGACCTCCACTTCATTCCACCTTAAATATCCCAGGAAAGTGAAAAATGGATCAAAAAGTTGTGGTCCTTATGTACAATGGAATATCACTCAGCCATGAAATCAATGTCATAAGGCTAGTAGCAGCATGATGAGTGGATTTAGGTAAGACGATTCTAAGTGAAATAAGTCACACAGAAAAGGACACTTCTCATAAGGTGTCACTTATAGAGGGAATGTAAAAACCGTTACACTTGAACTGAATTACAAAACAGAACAGAGTCACACATGCAGAAAACACACTATGGCTGCTTAACGGGAAAGGTGAGGTGGGGTGATACATAAAACAAGAGTTTCAAATTAGCTCAGATACCGTTCCATAAACCCAATATGTAATAGACAAGACCTACTCCTTGCTCAGAGAACTGGACTCAACACGCCCGATTCACCGCACAAGAATATATCTGACTAGTAATAATCTTAAAACCTATGTATTGATATCTCTCTGTTAGTGTGTCAAGTGGGTGTAAAGCGGCATAAACACAGCCGTGAAAAGCAGCTAAACCCCATTATAAAAATAAATTACTTTTAAAAACCCATGAAACAAAGACAGGGAAAGAGAGAGAAATTCTTACACAATTCGTTCAGGGGCTGTGATGCAACCTGGATTGACCATATCTAGACCCACAGCTGGATGAGACATAGGGGTGGACACTCTTGGGGCTGAGAGGTTTGGTGAGGTTGGGTGAGCAAACGCAGACCCTTTAAAGTAATACTGCGTGCTACCCAGCGCATGGGTCCCAAATCTCCAGGTTCAAGGGCATCTTCCTACATCGAAAACATGCATGAGAAACCCAGAAGATGGTACACCGTGTGATGGGGAAAGGTTTCTAAAACGCACCTCATTTCTCATCTCCTTGTGCTCGGGTTCGCCATTCCAGCCACTTTACTAGCAATCTCCCTACTTGGAGCATCAGTACCTTTAACCTCCTCTTCCGTACAGGTTGCAATTTGTCCTGAGGATGAACGGGAAGACGGGGAACCAATGAGAGACTAGCTCTTGGTGTTGGGACAGGCACAGGTCACTCTATTTTCCCATCAGGAAGAAGAATTAATCACAGGCTCAGCCTGCCCCCCGGAACCAGAACAGGGCCTGAAGCCATCCTGCGCTTTTGCGGCCAGCTCCCGAAAAAGCGAGTTGTAAAATGGAGCTTCAGGGCACTGCAATTCACAAACCTGCAGAGTTATAAATGATAACTCTCGTCCACAAATATATTGAGCGAAGGCAAAGAAGAGGATTTGAAATCAAGGCAGAATTGCAGGAAACAGATTTCAGGAGGTAGATTCGAATCACCTTTAAAGCACATGAAAAGCGGCAAAACGTTGACAATGATGCCCTTGGCCAAAAAGGGCGTATGAGTTTTTTCCTGAATATATTCAGGAAAAAACGCATACGCCCTTTTTAGCCAACCAAGCAACCTGGAAAGGCAAATCAGCGCTACAAAGAAGTCTCGCTTCCCATCGGTCAAAAGGGCCATGCTGAAAAAAGTGTCAAAACCAGAAATGCAGGACAGGCCATGGAGAAATGGGAGCCTTGCTACACTGATGGGCGGGATGTAAATCGCCAACAGCCACTCTGGAGAAGTGTACGGTGTGTCCTGAAACATCTAAAAAACACAGATTAGAGAGCATAGGGCACTTCCACGCATGGGGGGATAAAGTGGGAAAATTGAAAAGCAGCAAGACACAAGCACCCCAAAGTTTACGGCTGCTCTGTTGACAAGGACCTCCACTTCATTCCACCTTAAATATCCCAGGAAAGCGAAAAATGGATCAAAAAGTTGTGGTCCTTATGTACAATGGAATATCACTCAGCCATGAAATCAATGTCATAAGGCTAGTAGCAGCATGATGAGTGGATTTAGGTAAGACGATTCTAAGTGAAATAAGTCACACAGAAAAGGACACTTCTCATAAGGTGTCACTTATAGAGGGAATGTAAAAACCGTTACACTTGAACTGAATTACAAAACAGAACAGTCACACATGCAGAAAACACACTATGGCTGCTTAACGGGAAATGTGAGGTGGGGTGATACATAAAACGAGAGCTTCAAATTAGCTCAGATACCGTTCCATAAACCCAATATGTAATAGACAAGACCTACTCCTTGCTCAGAGAACTGGACTCAACACGCCCGATTCACCGCACAAGAATATATCTGACTAGTAATAATCTTAAAACCTATGTATTGATATCTGTCTGTTAGTGTTTCAAGTGGGTGTAAAGCGGCATAAACACAGCCGTGAAAAGCAGCTAAACCCCATTATAAAAATAAATTACTTTTAAAGACCCATGAAACAAAGACAGGGAAAGAGAGAGAAATTCTTACACAATTCGTTCAGGGGCTGTGATGCAACCTGGATTGACCATATCTAGACCCACAGCTGGATGAGACATAGGGGTGGACACTCTTGGGGCTGAGAGGTTTGGTGAGGTTGGGTGAGCAAACGCAGACCCTTTAAAGTAATACTGCGTGCTACCCAGCGCATGGGTCCCAAATCTCCAGGTTCAAGGGCATCTTCCTACATCGAAAACATGCATGAGAAACCCAGAAGATGGTACACCGTGTGATGGGGAAAGGTTTCTAAAACGCACCTCATTTCTCATCTCCTTGTGCTCGGGTTCGCCATTCCAGCCACTTTACTAGCAATCTCCCTACTTGGAGCATCAGCACCTTTAACCTCCTGTTCCGTACAGGTTGCAATTTGTCCTGAGGATGAACGGGAAGACGGGGAACCAATGAGAGACTAGCTCTTGGTGTTGGGACAGGCACAGGTCACTCTATTTTCCCATCAGGAAGAAGAATTAACCACAGGCTCAGCCTGCCCCCCGGAACCAGAACAGGGCCTGAAGCCATCCTGCGCTTTTGCGGCCAGCTCCCAAAAAAGCGACTTGTAAAATGGAGCTTCAGGGCACTGCAATTCACAAACCTGCAGAGTTATAAATGATAACTCTCGTCCACAAATATATTGAGGGAAGGCAAAGAAGAGGATTTGAAATCAAGGCAGAATTGCAGGAAACAGATTTCAGGAGGTAGATACGAATCGCCTTTAAAGCACATGAAAAGCGGCAAAACGTTGACAATGATGCCCTTGGCCAAAAAGGGCGTATGCGTTTTTTCCTGAATATATTCAGGAAAAAACGCATACGCCCTTTTTGGCCAACCAAGCAACCTGGAAAGGCAAATCAGCGCTACAAAGAAGTCTCGCTTCCCATCGGTCAAAAGGGCCATGCTGAAAAAAGTGTCAAAACCAGAAATGCAAGACAGGCCATGGAGAAATGGGAGCCTTGCTACACTGATGGGCGGGATGTAAATCGCCAACAGCCACTCTGGAGAAGTGTACGGTGTGTCCTGAAACATGTAAAAAACACAGATTAGAGAGCATAGGGCACTTCCACGCATGGGGGGATAAAGTGGGAAAATTGAAAATCAGCAAGACACAAGCACCACAAAGTTTAGGGCTGCTCTGTTGACAAGGACCTCCACTTCATTCCACCTTAAATATCCCAGGAAAGCGAAAAATGGATCAAAAAGTTGTGGTCCTTATGTACAATGGAATATCACTCAGCCATGAAATCAATGTCATAAGGCTAGTAGCAGCATGATGAGTGGATTTAGGTAAGACGATTCTAAGTGAAATAAGTCACACAGAAAAGGACACTTCTCATAAGGTGTCACTTATAGAGGGAATGTAAAAACCGTTACACTTGAACTGAATTACAAAACAGAACAGTCACACATGCAGAAAACACACTATGGCTGCTTAACGGGAAAGGTGAGGTGGGGTGATACATAAAACGAGAGTTTCAAATTAGCTCAGATACCGTTCCATAAACCCAATATGTAATAGACAAGACCTACTCCTTGCTCAGAGAACTGGACTCAACACGCCCGATTCACCGCACAAGAATATATCTGACTAGTAATAATCTTAAAACCTATGTATTGATATCTCTCTGTTAGTGTGTCAAGTGGGTGTAAAGCGGCATAAACACAGCCGTGAAAAGCAGCTAAACCCCATTATAAAAATAAATTACTTTTAAAAACCCATGAAACAAAGACAGGGAAAGAGAGAGAAATTCTTACACAATTCGTTCAGGGGCTGTGATGCAACCTGGATTGACCACATCTAGACCCACAGCTGGATGAGACATAGGGGTGGACACTCTTGGGGCTGAGAGGTTTGGTGAGGTTGGGTGAGCAAACGCAGACCCTTTAAAGTAATACTGCGTGCTACCCAGCGCATGGGTCCCAAATCTCCAGGTTCAAGGGCATCTTCCTACATCGAAAACATGCATGAGAAACCCAGAAGATGGTACACCGTGTGATGGGGAAAGGTTTCTAAAACGCACCTCATTTCTCATCTCCTTGTGCTCGGGTTCGCCATTCCAGCCACTTTACTAGCAATCTCCCTACCTGGAGCATCAGCACCTTTAACCTCCTGTTCCGTACAGGTTGCAATTTGTCCTGAGGATGAACGGGAAGACGGGGAACCAATGAGAGACTAGCTCTTGGTGTTGGGACAGGCACAGGTCACTCTATTTTCCCATCAGGAAGAAGAATTAACCACAGGCTCAGCCTGCCCCCCGGAACCAGAACAGGGCCTGAAGCCATCCTGCGCTTTTGCGGCCAGCTCCCAAAAAAGCGACTTGTAAAATGGAGCTTCAGGGCACTGCAATTCACAAACCTGCAGAGTTATAAATGATAACTCTCGTCCACAAATATATTGAGGGAAGGCAAAGAAGAGGATTTGAAATCAAGGCAGAATTGCAGGAAACAGATTTCAGGAGGTAGATACGAATCGCCTTTAAAGCACATGAAAAGCGGCAAAACGTTGACAATGATGCCCTTGGCCAAAAAGGGCGTATGCGTTTTTTCCTGAATATATTCAGGAAAAAACGCATACGCCCTTTTTGGCCAACCAAGCAACCTGGAAAGGCAAATCAGCGCTACAAAGAAGTCTCGCTTCCCATCGGTCAAAAGGGCCATGCTGAAAAAAGTGTCAAAACCAGAAATGCAGGACAGGCCATGGAGAAATGGGAGCCTTGCTACACTGATGGGCGGGATGTAAATCGCCAACAGCCACTCTGGAGAAGTGTACGGTGTGTCCTGAAACATGTAAAAAACACAGATTAGAGAGCATAGGGCACTTCCACGCATGGGGGGATAAAGTGGGAAAATTGAAAATCAGCAAGACACAAGCACCACAAAGTTTAGGGCTGCTCTGTTGACAAGGACCTCCACTTCATTCCACCTTAAATATCCCAGGAAAGCGAAAAATGGATCAAAAAGTTGTGGTCCTTATGTACAATGGAATATCACTCAGCCATGAAATCAATGTCATAAGGCTAGTAGCAGCATGATGAGTGGATTTAGGTAAGACGATTCTAAGTGAAATAAGTCACACAGAAAAGGACACTTCTCATAAGGTGTCACTTATAGAGGGAATGTAAAAACCGTTACACTTGAACTGAATTACAAAACAGAACAGTCACACATGCAGAAAACACACTATGGCTGCTTAACGGGAAAGGTGAGGTGGGGTGATACATAAAACGAGAGCTTCAAATTAGCTCAGATACCGTTCCATAAACCCAATATGTTATAGACAAGACTTACTCCTTGCTCAGAGAACTGGACTCAACACGCCCGATTCACCGCACAAGAATATATCTGACTAGTAATAATCTTAAAACCTATGTATTGATATCTCTCTGTTAGTGTGTCAAGTGGGTGTAAAGCGGCATAAACACAGCCGTGAAAAGCAGCTAAACCCCATTATAAAAATAAATTACTTTTAAAAACCCATGAAACAAAGACAGGGAAAGAGAGAGAAATTCTTACACAATTCGTTCAGGGGCTGTGATGCAACCTGGATTGACCATATCTAGACCCACAGCTGGATGAGACATAAGGGTGGACACTCTTGGGGCTGAGAGGTTTGGAGAGGTTGGGTGAGCAAACGCAGACCCTTTAAAGTAATACTGCGTGCTATCCATCGCATGGGTCCCAAATCTCCAGGTTCAAGGGCATCTTCCTACATCGAAAACATGCATGAGAAACCCAGAAGATGGTACACCGTGTGATGGGGAAAGGTTTCTAAAACGCACCTCATTTCTCATCTCCTTGTGCTCGGGTTCGCCATTCCAGCCACTTTACTAGCAATCTCCCTACTTGGAGCATCAGCACCTTTAACCTCCTGTTCCGTACAGGTTGCAATTTGTCCTGAGGATGAACGGGAAGACGGGGAACCAATGAGAGACTAGCTCTTGGTGTTGGGACAGGCACAGGTCACTCTATTTTCCCATCAGGAAGAAGAATTAACCACAGGCTCAGCCTGCCCCCCGGAACCAGAACAGGGCCTGAAGCCATCCTGCGCTTTTGCGGCCAGCTCCCAAAAAAGCGACTTGTAAAATGGAGCTTCAGGGCACTGCAATTCACAAACCTGCAGAGTTATAAATGATAACTCTCGTCCACAAATATATTGAGGGAAGGCAAAGAAGAGGATTTGAAATCAAGGCAGAATTGCAGGAAACAGATTTCAGGAGGTAGATTCGAATCGCGTTTAAAGCACATGAAAAGCGGCAAAACGTTGACAATGATGACCTTGGCCAAAAAGGGCGTATGCGTTTTTTCCTGAATATATTCAGGAAAAAACGCATACGCCCTTTTTGGCCAACCAAGCAACCTGGAAAGGCAAATCAGCGCTACAAAGAAGTCTGGCTTCCCATCGGTCAAAAGGGCCATGCTGAAAAAAGTGTCAAAACCAGAAATGCAGGACAGGCCATGGAGAAATGGGAGCCTTGCTACACTGATGGGCGGGATGTAAATCACCAACAGCCACTCTGGAGAAGTGTACGGTGTGTCCTGAAACATCTAAAAAACACAGCTTAGAGAGCATAGGGCACTTCCACGCATGGGGGGATAAAGTGGGAAAATTGAAAATCAGCAAGACACAAGCACACCAAAGTTTAGGGCTGTTCTGTTGACAAGAACCTCCACTTCATTCCACCTTAAATATCCCAGGAAAGCGAAAAATGGATAAAAAAGTTGTGGTCCTTATGTACAATGGAATATCACTCAGCCATGAAATCAATGTCATAAGGCTTGTAGCAGCATGATGAGTGGATTTAGGTACGACGATTCTAAGTGAAATAAGTCACACAGAAAAGGACACTTCTCATAAAGTGTCACTTATAGAGGGAATGTAAAAACCGTTACACTTGAACTGAATTACAAAACAGAACAGAGTCACACATGCAGAAAACACACTATGGCTGCTTAACGGGAAAGGTGAGGTGGGGTGATACATAAAACAAGAGTTTCAAATCAGCTCAGATACCGTTCCATAAACCCAATATGTAATAGAGAAGACCTACTCCTTGCTCAGAGAACTGGACTCAACACGCCCGATTCACCGCACAAGAATATATCTGACTAGTAATAATCTTAAAACCTATGTATTGATATCTCTCTGTTAGTGTGTCAAGTGGGTGTAAAGTGGCATAAACACAGCCGTGAAAAGCAGCTAAACCCCATTATAAAAATACATTACTTTCAAAAACCCAAGAAACAAAGACAGGGAAAGAGAGAGAAATTCTTACACAATTCGTTCAGGGGCTGTGATGCAACCTGGAGTGACCATATCTAGACCCACAGCTGGATGAGACATAAGGGTGGACACTCTTGGGGCTGAGAGTTTTGGTGAGGTTGGGTGGGCAAACGCAGACCCTTAAAGTAATACTGCCTGCTACCCATCGCATGGGTCCCAAATCTCCAGGTTCAAGGGCATCTTCCTACATCGAAAACATGCATGAGAAACCCAGAAGATGGTACACCGTGTGATGGGGAAAGGTTTCTAAAACGCACCTCATTTCTCATCTCCTTGTGCTCGGGTTCGCCATTCCAGCCACTTTACTAGCAATCTCCCTACTTGGAGCATCAGCACCTTTAACCTCCTGTTCCGTACAGGTTGCAATTTGTCCTGAGGATGAACGGGAAGACGGGGAACCAATGAGAGACTAGCTCTTGGTGTTGGGACAGGCACAGGTCACTCTATTTTCCCATCAGGAAGAAGAATTAACCACAGGCTCAGCCTGCCCCCCGGAACCAGAACAGGGCCTGAAGCCATCCTGCGCTTTTGCGGCCAGCTCCCAAAAAAGCGACTTGTAAAATTGAGCTTCAGGGCACTGCAATTCACAAACCTGCAGAGTTATAAATGATAACTCTCGTCCACAAATATATTGAGGGAAGGCAAAGAAGAGGATTTGAAATCAAGGCAGAATTGCAGGAAACAGATTTCAGGAGGTAGATTCGAATCGCGTTTAAAGCACATGAAAAGCGGCAAAACGTTGACAATGATGCCCTTGGCCAAAAAGGGCGTATGCGTTTTTTCCTGAATATATTCAGGAAAAAACGCATACGCCCTTTTTGGCCAACCAAGCAACCTGGAAAGGCAAATCAGCGCTACAAAGAAGTCTCGCTTCCCATCGGTCAAAAGGGCCATGCTGAAAAAAGTGTCAAAACCAGAAATGCAGGACAGGCCATGGAGAAATGGGAGCCTTGCTACACTGATGGGCGGGATGTAAATCGCCAACAGCCACTCTGGAGAAGTGTACGGTGTGTCCTGAAACATGTAAAAAACACAGATTAGAGAGCATAGGGCACTTCCACGCATGGGGGGATAAAGTGGGAAAATTGAAAATCAGCAAGACACAAGCACCACAAAGTTTAGGGCTGCTCTGTTGACAAGGACCTCCACTTCATTCCACCTTAAATATCCCAGGAAAGCGAAAAATGGATCAAAAAGTTGTGGTCCTTATGTACAATGGAATATCACTCAGCCATGAAATCAATGTCATAAGGCTAGTAGCAGCATGATGAGTGGATTTAGGTAAGACGATTCTAAGTGAAATAAGTCACACAGAAAAGGACACTTCTCATAAGGTGTCACTTATAGAGGGAATGTAAAAACCGTTACACTTGAACTGAATTACAAAACAGAACAGTCACACATGCAGAAAACACACTATGGCTGCTTAACGGGAAAGGTGAGGTGGGGTGATACATAAAACGAGAGCTTCAAATTAGCTCAGATACCGTTCCATAAACCCAATATGTTATAGACAAGACTTACTCCTTGCTCAGAGAACTGGACTCAACACGCCCGATTCACCGCACAAGAATATATCTGACTAGTAATAATCTTAAAACCTATGTATTGATATCTCTCTGTTAGTGTGTCAAGTGGGTGTAAAGCGGCATAAACACAGCCGTGAAAAGCAGCTAAACCCCATTATAAAAATAAATTACTTTTAAAAACCCATGAAACAAAGACAGGGAAAGAGAGAGAAATTCTTACACAATTCGTTCAGGGGCTGTGATGCAACCTGGATTGACCATATCTAGACCCACAGCTGGATGAGACATAAGGGTGGACACTCTTGGGGCTGAGAGGTTTGGAGAGGTTGGGTGAGCAA
This sequence comes from Balaenoptera physalus, assembly GCF_965194825.1. NCBI lineage: Eukaryota > Metazoa > Chordata > Mammalia > Artiodactyla > Balaenopteridae > Balaenoptera > Balaenoptera physalus. The sequence continues at coordinate 27,214 of NW_028126225.1, forward strand.
ACGCAGACCCTTTAAAGTAATACTGCGTGCTATCCATCGCATGGGTCCCAAATCTCCAGGTTCAAGGGCATCTTCCTACATCGAAAACATGCATGAGAAACCCAGAAGATGGTACACCGTGTGATGGGGAAAGGTTTCTAAAACGCACCTCATTTCTCATCTCCTTGTGCTCGGGTTCGCCATTCCAGCCACTTTACTAGCAATCTCCCTACTTGGAGCATCAGCACCTTTAACCTCCTGTTCCGTACAGGTTGCAATTTGTCCTGAGGATGAACGGGAAGACGGGGAACCAATGAGAGACTAGCTCTTGGTGTTGGGACAGGCACAGGTCACTCTATTTTCCCATCAGGAAGAAGAATTAACCACAGGCTCAGCCTGCCCCCCGGAACCAGAACAGGGCCTGAAGCCATCCTGCGCTTTTGCGGCCAGCTCCCAAAAAAGCGACTTGTAAAATGGAGCTTCAGGGCACTGCAATTCACAAACCTGCAGAGTTATAAATGATAACTCTCGTCCACAAATATATTGAGGGAAGGCAAAGAAGAGGATTTGAAATCAAGGCAGAATTGCAGGAAACAGATTTCAGGAGGTAGATTCGAATCGCGTTTAAAGCACATGAAAAGCGGCAAAACGTTGACAATGATGACCTTGGCCAAAAAGGGCGTATGCGTTTTTTCCTGAATATATTCAGGAAAAAACGCATACGCCCTTTTTGGCCAACCAAGCAACCTGGAAAGGCAAATCAGCGCTACAAAGAAGTCTGGCTTCCCATCGGTCAAAAGGGCCATGCTGAAAAAAGTGTCAAAACCAGAAATGCAGGACAGGCCATGGAGAAATGGGAGCCTTGCTACACTGATGGGCGGGATGTAAATCACCAACAGCCACTCTGGAGAAGTGTACGGTGTGTCCTGAAACATCTAAAAAACACAGCTTAGAGAGCATAGGGCACTTCCACGCATGGGGGGATAAAGTGGGAAAATTGAAAATCAGCAAGACACAAGCACACCAAAGTTTAGGGCTGTTCTGTTGACAAGAACCTCCACTTCATTCCACCTTAAATATCCCAGGAAAGCGAAAAATGGATAAAAAAGTTGTGGTCCTTATGTACAATGGAATATCACTCAGCCATGAAATCAATGTCATAAGGCTTGTAGCAGCATGATGAGTGGATTTAGGTACGACGATTCTAAGTGAAATAAGTCACACAGAAAAGGACACTTCTCATAAAGTGTCACTTATAGAGGGAATGTAAAAACCGTTACACTTGAACTGAATTACAAAACAGAACAGAGTCACACATGCAGAAAACACACTATGGCTGCTTAACGGGAAAGGTGAGGTGGGGTGATACATAAAACAAGAGTTTCAAATCAGCTCAGATACCGTTCCATAAACCCAATATGTAATAGAGAAGACCTACTCCTTGCTCAGAGAACTGGACTCAACACGCCCGATTCACCGCACAAGAATATATCTGACTAGTAATAATCTTAAAACCTATGTATTGATATCTCTCTGTTAGTGTGTCAAGTGGGTGTAAAGTGGCATAAACACAGCCGTGAAAAGCAGCTAAACCCCATTATAAAAATACATTACTTTCAAAAACCCAAGAAACAAAGACAGGGAAAGAGAGAGAAATTCTTACACAATTCGTTCAGGGGCTGTGATGCAACCTGGAGTGACCATATCTAGACCCACAGCTGGATGAGACATAAGGGTGGACACTCTTGGGGCTGAGAGTTTTGGTGAGGTTGGGTGGGCAAACGCAGACCCTTAAAGTAATACTGCCTGCTACCCATCGCATGGGTCCCAAATCTCCAGGTTCAAGGGCATCTTCCTACATCGAAAACATGCATGAGAAACCCAGAAGATGGTACACCGTGTGATGGGGAAAGGTTTCTAAAACGCACCTCATTTCTCATCTCCTTGTGCTCGGGTTCGCCATTCCAGCCACTTTACTAGCAATCTCCCTACTTGGAGCATCAGCACCTTTAACCTCCTGTTCCGTACAGGTTGCAATTTGTCCTGAGGATGAACGGGAAGACGGGGAACCAATGAGAGACTAGCTCTTGGTGTTGGGACAGGCACAGGTCACTCTATTTTCCCATCAGGAAGAAGAATTAACCACAGGCTCAGCCTGCCCCCCGGAACCAGAACAGGGCCTGAAGCCATCCTGCGCTTTTGCGGCCAGCTCCCAAAAAAGCGACTTGTAAAATGGAGCTTCAGGGCACTGCAATTCACAAACCTGCAGAGTTATAAATGATAACTCTCGTCCACAAATATATTGAGGGAAGGCAAAGAAGAGGATTTGAAATCAAGGCAGAATTGCAGGAAACAGATTTCAGGAGGTAGATTCGAATCGCGTTTAAAGCACATGAAAAGCGGCAAAACGTTGACAATGATGCCCTTGGCCAAAAAGGGCGTATGCGTTTTTTCCTGAATATATTCAGGAAAAAACGCATACGCCCTTTTTGGCCAACCAAGCAACCTGGAAAGGCAAATCAGCGCTACAAAGAAGTCTCGCTTCCCATCGGTCAAAAGGGCCATGCTGAAAAAAGTGTCAAAACCAGAAATGCAGGACAGGCCATGGAGAAATGGGAGCCTTGCTACACTGATGGGCGGGATGTAAATCGCCAACAGCCACTCTGGAGAAGTGTACGGTGTGTCCTGAAACATGTAAAAAACACAGATTAGAGAGCATAGGGCACTTCCACGCATGGGGGGATAAAGTGGGAAAATTGAAAATCAGCAAGACACAAGCACCACAAAGTTTAGGGCTGCTCTGTTGACAAGGACCTCCACTTCATTCCACCTTAAATATCCCAGGAAAGCGAAAAATGGATCAAAAAGTTGTGGTCCTTATGTACAATGGAATATCACTCAGCCATGAAATCAATGTCATAAGGCTAGTAGCAGCATGATGAGTGGATTTAGGTAAGACGATTCTAAGTGAAATAAGTCACACAGAAAAGGACACTTCTCATAAGGTGTCACTTATAGAGGGAATGTAAAAACCGTTACACTTGAACTGAATTACAAAACAGAACAGTCACACATGCAGAAAACACACTATGGCTGCTTAACGGGAAAGGTGAGGTGGGGTGATACATAAAACGAGAGCTTCAAATTAGCTCAGATACCGTTCCATAAACCCAATATGTTATAGACAAGACTTACTCCTTGCTCAGAGAACTGGACTCAACACGCCCGATTCACCGCACAAGAATATATCTGACTAGTAATAATCTTAAAACCTATGTATTGATATCTCTCTGTTAGTGTGTCAAGTGGGTGTAAAGCGGCATAAACACAGCCGTGAAAAGCAGCTAAACCCCATTATAAAAATAAATTACTTTTAAAAACCCATGAAACAAAGACAGGGAAAGAGAGAGAAATTCTTACACAATTCGTTCAGGGGCTGTGATGCAACCTGGATTGACCATATCTAGACCCACAGCTGGATGAGACATAAGGGTGGACACTCTTGGGGCTGAGAGGTTTGGAGAGGTTGGGTGAGCAAACGCAGACCCTTTAAAGTAATACTGCGTGCTATCCATCGCATGGGTCCCAAATCTCCAGGTTCAAGGGCATCTTCCTACATCGAAAACATGCATGAGAAACCCAGAAGATGGTACACCGTGTGATGGGGAAAGGTTTCTAAAACGCACCTCATTTCTCATCTCCTTGTGCTCGGGTTCGCCATTCCAGCCACTTTACTAGCAATCTCCCTACTTGGAGCATCAGCACCTTTAACCTCCTGTTCCGTACAGGTTGCAATTTGTCCTGAGGATGAACGGGAAGACGGGGAACCAATGAGAGACTAGCTCTTGGTGTTGGGACAGGCACAGGTCACTCTATTTTCCCATCAGGAAGAAGAATTAACCACAGGCTCAGCCTGCCCCCCGGAACCAGAACAGGGCCTGAAGCCATCCTGCGCTTTTGCGGCCAGCTCCCAAAAAAGCGACTTGTAAAATGGAGCTTCAGGGCACTGCAATTCACAAACCTGCAGAGTTATAAATGATAACTCTCGTCCACAAATATATTGAGGGAAGGCAAAGAAGAGGTTTTGAAATCAAGGCAGAATTGCAGGAAACAGATTTCAGGAGGTAGATTCGAATCGCGTTTAAAGCACATGAAAAGCGGCAAAACGTTGACAATGATGACCTTGGCCAAAAAGGGCGTATGCGTTTTTTCCTGAATATATTCAGGAAAAAACGCATACGCCCTTTTTGGCCAACCAAGCAACCTGGAAAGGCAAATCAGCGCTACAAAGAAGTCTGGCTTCCCATCGGTCAAAAGGGCCATGCTGAAAAAAGTGTCAAAACCAGAAATGCAGGACAGGCCATGGAGAAATGGGAGCCTTGCTACACTGATGGGCGGGATGTAAATCGCCAACAGCCACTCTGGAGAAGTGTACGGTGTGTCCTGAAACATCTAAAAAACACAGCTTAGAGAGCATAGGGCACTTCCACGCATGGGGGGATAAAGTGGGAAAATTGAAAATCAGCAAGACACAAGCACACCAAAGTTTAGGGCTGTTCTGTTGACAAGAACCTCCACTTCATTCCACCTTAAATATCCCAGGAAAGCGAAAAATGGATAAAAAAGTTGTGGTCCTTATGTACAATGGAATATCACTCAGCCATGAAATCAATGTCATAAGGCTTGTAGCAGCATGATGAGTGGATTTAGGTACGACGATTCTAAGTGAAATAAGTCACACAGAAAAGGACACTTCTCATAAAGTGTCACTTATAGAGGGAATGTAAAAACCGTTACACTTGAACTGAATTACAAAACAGAACAGAGTCACACATGCAGAAAACACACTATGGCTGCTTAACGGGAAAGGTGAGGTGGGGTGATACATAAAACAAGAGTTTCAAATCAGCTCAGATACCGTTCCATAAACCCAATATGTAATAGAGAAGACCTACTCCTTGCTCAGAGAACTGGACTCAACACGCCCGATTCACCGCACAAGAATATATCTGACTAGTAATAATCTTAAAACCTATGTATTGATATCTCTCTGTTAGTGTGTCAAGTGGGTGTAAAGTGGCATAAACACAGCCGTGAAAAGCAGCTAAACCCCATTATAAAAATACATTACTTTCAAAAACCCAAGAAACAAAGACAGGGAAAGAGAGAGAAATTCTTACACAATTCGTTCAGGGGCTGTGATGCAACCTGGAGTGACCATATCTAGACCCACAGCTGGATGAGACATAAGGGTGGACACTCTTGGGGCTGAGAGTTTTGGTGAGGTTGGGTGGGCAAACGCAGACCCTTAAAGTAATACTGCCTGCTACCCATCGCATGGGTCCCAAATCTCCAGGTTCAAGGGCATCTTCCTACATCGAAAACATGCATGAGAAACCCAGAAGATGGTACACCGTGTGATGGGGAAAGGTTTCTAAAACGCACCTCATTTCTCATCTCCTTGTGCTCGGGTTCGCCATTCCAGCCACTTTACTAGCAATCTCCCTACTTGGAGCATCAGCACCTTTAACCTCCTGTTCCGTACAGGTTGCAATTTGTCCTGAGGATGAACGGGAAGACGGGGAACCAATGAGAGACTAGCTCTTGGTGTTGGGACAGGCACAGGTCACTCTATTTTCCCATCAGGAAGAAGAATTAACCACAGGCTCAGCCTGCCCCCCGGAACCAGAACAGGGCCTGAAGCCATCCTGCGCTTTTGCGGCCAGCTCCCAAAAAAGCGACTTGTAAAATGGAGCTTCAGGGCACTGCAATTCACAAACCTGCAGAGTTATAAATGATAACTCTCGTCCACAAATATATTGAGGGAAGGCAAAGAAGAGGATTTGAAATCAAGGCAGAATTGCAGGAAACAGATTTCAGGAGGTAGATACGAATCGCCTTTAAAGCACATGAAAAGCGGCAAAACGTTGACAATGATGCCCTTGGCCAAAAAGGGCGTATGCGTTTTTTCCTGAATATATTCAGGAAAAAACGCATACGCCCTTTTTGGCCAACCAAGCAACCTGGAAAGGCAAATCAGCGCTACAAAGAAGTCTCGCTTCCCATCGGTCAAAAGGGCCATGCTGAAAAAAGTGTCAAAACCAGAAATGCAGGACAGGCCATGGAGAAATGGGAGCCTTGCTACACTGATGGGCGGGATGTAAATCGCCAACAGCCACTCTGGAGAAGTGTACGGTGTGTCCTGAAACATGTAAAAAACACAGATTAGAGAGCATAGAGCACTTCCACGCATGGGGGGATAAAGTGGGAAAATTGAAAATCAGCAAGACACAAGCACCACAAAGTTTAGGGCTGCTCTGTTGACAAGGACCTCCACTTCATTCCACCTTAAATATCCCAGGAAAGCGAAAAATGGATCAAAAAGTTGTGGTCCTTATGTACAATGGAATATCACTCAGCCATGAAATCAATGTCATAAGGCTAGTAGCAGCATGATGAGTGGATTTAGGTAAGACGATTCTAAGTGAAATAAGTCACACAGAAAAGGACACTTCTCATAAGGTGTCACTTATAGAGGGAATGTAAAAACCGTTACACTTGAACTGAATTACAAAACAGAACAGTCACACATGCAGAAAACACACTATGGCTGCTTAACGGGAAAGGTGAGGTGGGGTGATACATAAAACGAGAGCTTCAAATTAGCTCAGATACCGTTCCATAAACCCAATATGTTATAGACAAGACTTACTCCTTGCTCAGAGAACTGGACTCAACACGCCCGATTCACCGCACAAGAATATATCTGACTAGAAATAATCTTAAAACCTATGTATTGATATCTCTCTGTTAGTGTGTCAAGTGGGTGTAAAGCGGCATAAACACAGCCGTGAAAAGCAGCTAAACCCCATTATAAAAATAAATTACTTTTAAAAACCCATGAAACAAAGACAGGGAAAGAGAGAGAAATTCTTACACAATTCGTTCAGGGGCTGTGATGCAACCTGGATTGACCATATCTAGACCCACAGCTGGATGAGACATAAGGGTGGACACTCTTGGGGCTGAGAGGTTTGGTGAGGTTGGGTGAGCAAACGCAGACCCTTTAAAGTAATACTGCGTGCTATCCATCGCATGGGTCCCAAATCTCCAGGTTCAAGGGCATCTTCCTACATCGAAAACATGCATGAGAAACCCAGAAGATGGTACACCGTGTGATGGGGAAAGGTTTCTAAAACGCACCTCATTTCTCATCTCCTTGTGCTCGGGTTCGCCATTCCAGCCACTTTACTAGCAATCTCCCTACTTGGAGCATCAGCACCTTTAACCTCCTGTTCCGTACAGGTTGCAATTAGTCCTGAGGATGAACGGGAAGACGGGGAACCAATGAGAGACTAGCTCTTGGTGTTGGGACAGGCACAGGTCACTCTATTTTCCCATCAGGAAGAAGAATTAACCACAGGCTCAGCCTGCCCCCCGGAACCAGAACAGGGCCTGAAGCCATCCTGCGCTTTTGCGGCCAGCTCCCAAAAAAGCGACTTGTAAAATGGAGCTTCAGGGCACTGCAATTCACAAACCTGCAGAGTTATAAATGATAACTCTCGTCCACAAATATATTGAGGGAAGGCAAAGAAGAGGATTTGAAATCAAGGCAGAATTGCAGGAAACAGATTTCAGGAGGTAGATTCGAATCGCGTTTAAAGCACATGAAAAGCGGCAAAACGTTGACAATGATGACCTTGGCCAAAAAGGGCGTATGCGTTTTTTCCTGAATATATTCAGGAAAAAACGCATACGCCCTTTTTGGCCAACCAAGCAACCTGGAAAGGCAAATCAGCGCTACAAAGAAGTCTGGCTTCCCATCGGTCAAAAGGGCCATGCTGAAAAAAGTGTCAAAACCAGAAATGCAGGACAGGCCATGGAGAAATGGGAGCCTTGCTACACTGATGGGCGGGATGTAAATCGCCAACAGCCACTCTGGAGAAGTGTACGGTGTGTCCTGAAACATCTAAAAAACACAGCTTAGAGAGCATAGGGCACTTCCACGCATGGGGGGATAAAGTGGGAAAATTGAAAATCAGCAAGACACAAGCACACCAAAGTTTAGGGCTGTTCTGTTGACAAGGACCTCCACTTCATTCCACCTTAAATATCCCAGGAAAGCGAAAAATGGATAAAAAAGTTGTGGTCCTTATGTACAATGGAATATCACTCAGCCATGAAATCAATGTCATAAGGCTTGTAGCAGCATGATGAGTGGATTTAGGTACGACGATTCTAAGTGAAATAAGTCACACAGAAAAGGACACTTCTCATAAAGTGTCACTTATAGAGGGAATGTAAAAACCGTTACACTTGAACTGAATTACAAAACAGAACAGAGTCACACATGCAGAAAACACACTATGGCTGCTTAACGGGAAAGGTGAGGTGGGGTGATACATAAAACAAGAGTTTCAAATCAGCTCAGATACCGTTCCATAAACCCAATATGTAATAGAGAAGACCTACTCCTTGCTCAGAGAACTGGACTCAACACGCCCGATTCACCGCACAAGAATATATCTGACTAGTAATAATCTTAAAACCTATGTATTGATATCTCTCTGTTAGTGTGTCAAGTGGGTGTAAAGTGGCATAAACACAGCCGTGAAAAGCAGCTAAACCCCATTATAAAAATACATTACTTTCAAAAACCCAAGAAACAAAGACAGGGAAAGAGAGAGAAATTCTTACACAATTCGTTCAGGGGCTGTGATGCAACCTGGAGTGACCATATCTAGACCCACAGCTGGATGAGACATAAGGGTGGACACTCTTGGGGCTGAGAGTTTTGGTGAGGTTGGGTGGGCAAACGCAGACCCTTAAAGTAATACTGCCTGCTACCCATCGCATGGGTCCCAAATCTCCAGGTTCAAGGGCATCTTCCTACATCGAAAACATGCATGAGAAACCCAGAAGATGGTACACCGTGTGATGGGGAAAGGTTTCTAAAACGCACCTCATTTCTCATCTCCTTGTGCTCGGGTTCGCCATTCCAGCCACTTTACTAGCAATCTCCCTACTTGGAGCATCAGCACCTTTAACCTCCTGTTCCGTACAGGTTGCAATTTGTCCTGAGGATGAACGGGAAGACGGGGAACCAATGAGAGACTAGCTCTTGGTGTTGGGACAGGCACAGGTCACTCTATTTTCCCATCAGGAAGAAGAATTAACCACAGGCTCAGCCTGCCCCCCGGAACCAGAACAGGGCCTGAAGCCATCCTGCGCTTTTGCGGCCAGCTCCCAAAAAAGCGACTTGTAAAATGGAGCTTCAGGGCACTGCAATTCACAAACCTGCAGAGTTATAAATGATAACTCTCGTCCACAAATATATTGAGGGAAGGCAAAGAAGAGGATTTGAAATCAAGGCAGAATTGCAGGAAACAGATTTCAGGAGGTAGATTCGAATCGCGTTTAAAGCACATGAAAAGCGGCAAAACGTTGACAATGATGACCTTGGCCAAAAAGGGCGTATGCGTTTTTTCCTGAATATATTCAGGAAAAAACGCATACGCCCTTTTTGGCCAACCAAGCAACCTGGAAAGGCAAATCAGCGCTACAAAGAAGTCTCGCTTCCCATCGGTCAAAAGGGCCATGCTGAAAAAAGTGTCAAAACCAGAAATGCAGGACAGGCCATGGAGAAATGGGAGCCTTGCTACACTGATGGGCGGGATGTAAATCGCCAACAGCCACTCTGGAGAAGTGTACGGTGTGTCCTGAAACATGTAAAAAACACAGATTAGAGAGCATAGGGCACTTCCACGCATGGGGGGATAAAGTGGGAAAATTGAAAATCAGCAAGACACAAGCACCACAAAGTTTAGGGCTGCTCTGTTGACAAGGACCTCCACTTCATTCCACCTTAAATATCCCAGGAAAGCGAAAAATGGATCAAAAAGTTGTGGTCCTTATGTACAATGGAATATCACTCAGCCATGAAATCAATGTCATAAGGCTAGTAGCAGCATGATGAGTGGATTTAGGTAAGACGATTCTAAGTGAAATAAGTCACACAGAAAAGGACACTTCTCATAAGGTGTCACTTATAGAGGGAATGTAAAAACCGTTACACTTGAACTGAATTACAAAACAGAACAGTCACACATGCAGAAAACACACTATGGCTGCTTAACGGGAAAGGTGAGGTGGGGTGATACATAAAACGAGAGCTTCAAATTAGCTCAGATACCGTTCCATAAACCCAATATGTTATAGACAAGACTTACTCCTTGCTCAGAGAACTGGACTCAACACGCCCGATTCACCACACAAGAATATATCTGACTAGAAATAATCTTAAAACCTATGTATTGATATCTCTCTGTTAGTGTGTCAAGTGGGTGTAAAGCGGCATAAACACAGCCGTGAAAAGCAGCTAAACCCCATTATAAAAATAAATTACTTTTAAAAACCCATGAAACAAAGACAGGGAAAGAGAGAGAAATTCTTACACAATTCGTTCAGGGGCTGTGATGCAACCTGGATTGACCATATCTAGACCCACAGCTGGATGAGACATAAGGGTGGACACTCTTGGGGCTGAGAGGTTTGGTGAGGTTGGGTGAGCAAACGCAGACCCTTTAAAGTAATACTGCGTGCTATCCATCGCATGGGTCCCAAATCTCCAGGTTCAAGGGCATCTTCCTACATCGAAAACATGCATGAGAAACCCAGAAGATGGTACACCGTGTGATGGGGAAAGGTTTCTAAAACGCACCTCATTTCTCATCTCCTTGTGCTCGGGTTCGCCATTCCAGCCACTTTACTAGCAATCTCCCTACTTGGAGCATCAGCACCTTTAACCTCCTGTTCCGTACAGGTTGCAATTTGTCCTGAGGATGAACGGGAAGACGGGGAACCAATGAGAGACTAGCTCTTGGTGTTGGGACAGGCACAGGTCACTCTATTTTCCCATCAGGAAGAAGAATTAACCACAGGCTCAGCCTGCCCCCCGGAACCAGAACAGGGCCTGAAGCCATCCTGCGCTTTTGCGGCCAGCTCCCAAAAAAGCGACTTGTAAAATGGAGCTTCAGGGCACTGCAATTCACAAACCTGCAGAGTTATAAATGATAACTCTCGTCCACAAATATATTGAGGGAAGGCAAAGAAGAGGATTTGAAATCAAGGCAGAATTGCAGGAAACAGATTTCAGGAGGTAGATTCGAATCGCGTTTAAAGCACATGAAAAGCGGCAAAACGTTGACAATGATGACCTTGGCCAAAAAGGGCGTATGCGTTTTTTCCTGAATATATTCAGGAAAAAACGCATACGCCCTTTTTGGCCAACCAAGCAACCTGGAAAGGCAAATCAGCGCTACAAAGAAGTCTGGCTTCCCATCGGTCAAAAGGGCCATGCTGAAAAAAGTGTCAAAACCAGAAATGCAGGACAGGCCATGGAGAAATGGGAGCGTTGCTACACTGATGGGCGGGATGTAAATCGCCAACAGCCACTCTGGAGAAGTGTACGGTGTGTCCTGAAACATCTAAAAAACACAGCTTAGAGAGCATAGGGCACTTCCACGCATGGGGGGATAAAGTGGGAAAATTGAAAATCAGCAAGACACAAGCACACCAAAGTTTAGGGCTGTTCTGTTGACAAGGACCTCCACTTCATTCCACCTTAAATATCCCAGGAAAGCGAAAAATGGATAAAAAAGTTGTGGTCCTTATGTACAATGGAATATCACTCAGCCATGAAATCAATGTCATAAGGCTTGTAGCAGCATGATGAGTGGATTTAGGTACGACGATTCTAAGTGAAATAAGTCACACAGAAAAGGACACTTCTCATAAAGTGTCACTTATAGAGGGAATGTAAAAACCGTTACACTTGAACTGAATTACAAAACAGAACAGAGTCACACATGCAGAAAACACACTATGGCTGCTTAACGGGAAAGGTGAGGTGGGGTGATACATAAAACAAGAGTTTCAAATCAGCTCAGATACCGTTCCATAAACCCAATATGTAATAGAGAAGACCTACTCCTTGCTCAGAGAACTGGACTCAACACGCCCGATTCACCGCACAAGAATATATCTGACTAGTAATAATCTTAAAACCTATGTATTGATATCTCTCTGTTAGTGTGTCAAGTGGGTGTAAAGTGGCATAAACACAGCCGTGAAAAGCAGCTAAACCCCATTATAAAAATACATTACTTTCAAAAACCCAAGAAACAAAGACAGGGAAAGAGAGAGAAATTCTTACACAATTCGTTCAGGGGCTGTGATGCAACCTGGAGTGACCATATCTAGACCCACAGCTGGATGAGACATAAGGGTGGACACTCTTGGGGCTGAGAGTTTTGGTGAGGTTGGGTGGGCAAACGCAGACCCTTAAAGTAATACTGCCTGCTACCCATCGCATGGGTCCCAAATCTCCAGGTTCAAGGGCATCTTCCTACATCGAAAACATGCATGAGAAACCCAGAAGATGGTACACCGTGTGATGGGGAAAGGTTTCTAAAACGCACCTCATTTCTCATCTCCTTGTGCTCGGGTTCGCCATTCCAGCCACTTTACTAGCAATCTCCCTACTTGGAGCATCAGCACCTTTAACCTCCTGTTCCGTACAGGTTGCAATTTGTCCTGAGGATGAACGGGAAGACGGGGAACCAATGAGAGACTAGCTCTTGGTGTTGGGACAGGCACAGGTCACTCTATTTTCCCATCAGGAAGAAGAATTAACCACAGGCTCAGCCTGCCCCCCGGAACCAGAACAGGGCCTGAAGCCATCCTGCGCTTTTGCGGCCAGCTCCCAAAAAAGCGACTTGTAAAATGGAGCTTCAGGGCACTGCAATTCACAAACCTGCAGAGTTATAAATGATAACTCTCGTCCACAAATATATTGAGGGAAGGCAAAGAAGAGGATTTGAAATCAAGGCAGAATTGCAGGAAACAGATTTCAGGAGGTAGATACGAATCGCCTTTAAAGCACATGAAAAGCGGCAAAACGTTGACAATGATGCCCTTGGCCAAAAAGGGCGTATGCGTTTTTTCCTGAATATATTCAGGAAAAAACGCATACGCCCTTTTTGGCCAACCAAGCAACCTGGAAAGGCAAATCAGCGCTACAAAGAAGTCTCGCTTCCCATCGGTCAAAAGGGCCATGCTGAAAAAAGTGTCAAAACCAGAAATGCAGGACAGGCCATGGAGAAATGGGAGCCTTGCTACACTGATGGGCGGGATGTAAATCGCCAACAGCCACTCTGGAGAAGTGTACGGTGTGTCCTGAAACATGTAAAAAACACAGATTAGAGAGCATAGAGCACTTCCACGCATGGGGGGATAAAGTGGGAAAATTGAAAATCAGCAAGACACAAGCACCACAAAGTTTAGGGCTGCTCTGTTGACAAGGACCTCCACTTCATTCCACCTTAAATATCCCAGGAAAGCGAAAAATGGATCAAAAAGTTGTGGTCCTTATGTACAATGGAATATCACTCAGCCATGAAATCAATGTCATAAGGCTAGTAGCAGCATGATGAGTGGATTTAGGTAAGACGATTCTAAGTGAAATAAGTCACACAGAAAAGGACACTTCTCATAAGGTGTCACTTATAGAGGGAATGTAAAAACCGTTACACTTGAACTGAATTACAAAACAGAACAGTCACACATGCAGAAAACACACTATGGCTGCTTAACGGGAAAGGTGAGGTGGGGTGATACATAAAACGAGAGCTTCAAATTAGCTCAGATACCGTTCCATAAACCCAATATGTTATAGACAAGACTTACTCCTTGCTCAGAGAACTGGACTCAACACGCCCGATTCACCGCACAAGAATATATCTGACTAGAAATAATCTTAAAACCTATGTATTGATATCTCTCTGTTAGTGTGTCAAGTGGGTGTAAAGCGGCATAAACACAGCCGTGAAAAGCAGCTAAACCCCATTATAAAAATAAATTACTTTTAAAAACCCATGAAACAAAGACAGGGAAAGAGAGAGAAATTCTTACACAATTCGTTCAGGGGCTGTGATGCAACCTGGATTGACCATATCTAGACCCACAGCTGGATGAGACATAAGGGTGGACACTCTTGGGGCTGAGAGGTTTGGTGAGGTTGGGTGAGCAAACGCAGACCCTTTAAAGTAATACTGCGTGCTATCCATCGCATGGGTCCCAAATCTCCAGGTTCAAGGGCATCTTCCTACATCGAAAACATGCATGAGAAACCCAGAAGATGGTACACCGTGTGATGGGGAAAGGTTTCTAAAACGCACCTCATTTCTCATCTCCTTGTGCTCGGGTTCGCCATTCCAGCCACTTTACTAGCAATCTCCCTACTTGGAGCATCAGCACCTTTAACCTCCTGTTCCGTACAGGTTGCAATTAGTCCTGAGGATGAACGGGAAGACGGGGAACCAATGAGAGACTAGCTCTTGGTGTTGGGACAGGCACAGGTCACTCTATTTTCCCATCAGGAAGAAGAATTAACCACAGGCTCAGCCTGCCCCCCGGAACCAGAACAGGGCCTGAAGCCATCCTGCGCTTTTGCGGCCAGCTCCCAAAAAAGCGACTTGTAAAATGGAGCTTCAGGGCACTGCAATTCACAAACCTGCAGAGTTATAAATGATAACTCTCGTCCACAAATATATTGAGGGAAGGCAAAGAAGAGGATTTGAAATCAAGGCAGAATTGCAGGAAACAGATTTCAGGAGGTAGATTCGAATCGCGTTTAAAGCACATGAAAAGCGGCAAAACGTTGACAATGATGACCTTGGCCAAAAAGGGCGTATGCGTTTTTTCCTGAATATATTCAGGAAAAAACGCATACGCCCTTTTTGGCCAACCAAGCAACCTGGAAAGGCAAATCAGCGCTACAAAGAAGTCTGGCTTCCCATCGGTCAAAAGGGCCATGCTGAAAAAAGTGTCAAAACCAGAAATGCAGGACAGGCCATGGAGAAATGGGAGCCTTGCTACACTGATGGGCGGGATGTAAATCGCCAACAGCCACTCTGGAGAAGTGTACGGTGTGTCCTGAAACATCTAAAAAACACAGCTTAGAGAGCATAGGGCACTTCCACGCATGGGGGGATAAAGTGGGAAAATTGAAAATCAGCAAGACACAAGCACACCAAAGTTTAGGGCTGTTCTGTTGACAAGGACCTCCACTTCATTCCACCTTAAATATCCCAGGAAAGCGAAAAATGGATAAAAAAGTTGTGGTCCTTATGTACAATGGAATATCACTCAGCCATGAAATCAATGTCATAAGGCTTGTAGCAGCATGATGAGTGGATTTAGGTACGACGATTCTAAGTGAAATAAGTCACACAGAAAAGGACACTTCTCATAAAGTGTCACTTATAGAGGGAATGTAAAAACCGTTACACTTGAACTGAATTACAAAACAGAACAGAGTCACACATGCAGAAAACACACTATGGCTGCTTAACGGGAAAGGTGAGGTGGGGTGATACATAAAACAAGAGTTTCAAATCAGCTCAGATACCGTTCCATAAACCCAATATGTAATAGAGAAGACCTACTCCTTGCTCAGAGAACTGGACTCAACACGCCCGATTCACCGCACAAGAATATATCTGACTAGTAATAATCTTAAAACCTATGTATTGATATCTCTCTGTTAGTGTGTCAAGTGGGTGTAAAGTGGCATAAACACAGCCGTGAAAAGCAGCTAAACCCCATTATAAAAATACATTACTTTCAAAAACCCAAGAAACAAAGACAGGGAAAGAGAGAGAAATTCTTACACAATTCGTTCAGGGGCTGTGATGCAACCTGGAGTGACCATATCTAGACCCACAGCTGGATGAGACATAAGGGTGGACACTCTTGGGGCTGAGAGTTTTGGTGAGGTTGGGTGGGCAAACGCAGACCCTTAAAGTAATACTGCCTGCTACCCATCGCATGGGTCCCAAATCTCCAGGTTCAAGGGCATCTTCCTACATCGAAAACATGCATGAGAAACCCAGAAGATGGTACACCGTGTGATGGGGAAAGGTTTCTAAAACGCACCTCATTTCTCATCTCCTTGTGCTCGGGTTCGCCATTCCAGCCACTTTACTAGCAATCTCCCTACTTGGAGCATCAGCACCTTTAACCTCCTGTTCCGTACAGGTTGCAATTTGTCCTGAGGATGAACGGGAAGACGGGGAACCAATGAGAGACTAGCTCTTGGTGTTGGGACAGGCACAGGTCACTCTATTTTCCCATCAGGAAGAAGAATTAACCACAGGCTCAGCCTGCCCCCCGGAACCAGAACAGGGCCTGAAGCCATCCTGCGCTTTTGCGGCCAGCTCCCAAAAAAGCGACTTGTAAAATGGAGCTTCAGGGCACTGCAATTCACAAACCTGCAGAGTTATAAATGATAACTCTCGTCCACAAATATATTGAGGGAAGGCAAAGAAGAGGATTTGAAATCAAGGCAGAATTGCAGGAAACAGATTTCAGGAGGTAGATACGAATCGCCTTTAAAGCACATGAAAAGCGGCAAAACGTTGACAATGATGCCCTTGGCCAAAAAGGGCGTATGCGTTTTTTCCTGAATATATTCAGGAAAAAACGCATACGCCCTTTTTGGCCAACCAAGCAACCTGGAAAGGCAAATCAGCGCTACAAAGAAGTCTCGCTTCCCATCGGTCAAAAGGGCCATGCTGAAAAAAGTGTCAAAACCAGAAATGCAGGACAGGCCATGGAGAAATGGGAGCCTTGCTACACTGATGGGCGGGATGTAAATCGCCAACAGCCACTCTGGAGAAGTGTACGGTGTGTCCTGAAACATGTAAAAAACACAGATTAGAGAGCATAGGGCACTTCCACGCATGGGGGGATAAAGTGGGAAAATTGAAAATCAGCAAGACACAAGCACCACAAAGTTTAGGGCTGCTCTGTTGACAAGGACCTCCACTTCATTCCACCTTAAATATCCCAGGAAAGCGAAAAATGGATCAAAAAGTTGTGGTCCTTATGTACAATGGAATATCACTCAGCCATGAAATCAATGTCATAAGGCTAGTAGCAGCATGATGAGTGGATTTAGGTAAGACGATTCTAAGTGAAATAAGTCACACAGAAAAGGACACTTCTCATAAGGTGTCACTTATAGAGGGAATGTAAAAACCGTTACACTTGAACTGAATTACAAAACAGAACAGTCACACATGCAGAAAACACACTATGGCTGCTTAACGGGAAAGGTGAGGTGGGGTGATACATAAAACGAGAGCTTCAAATTAGCTCAGATACCGTTCCATAAACCCAATATGTTATAGACAAGACTTACTCCTTGCTCAGAGAACTGGACTCAACACGCCCGATTCACCACACAAGAATATATCTGACTAGAAATAATCTTAAAACCTATGTATTGATATCTCTCTGTTAGTGTGTCAAGTGGGTGTAAAGCGGCATAAACACAGCCGTGAAAAGCAGCTAAACCCCATTATAAAAATAAATTACTTTTAAAAACCCATGAAACAAAGACAGGGAAAGAGAGAGAAATTCTTACACAATTCGTTCAGGGGCTGTGATGCAACCTGGATTGACCATATCTAGACCCACAGCTGGATGAGACATAAGGGTGGACACTCTTGGGGCTGAGAGGTTTGGTGAGGTTGGGTGAGCAAACGCAGACCCTTTAAAGTAATACTGCGTGCTATCCATCGCATGGGTCCCAAATCTCCAGGTTCAAGGGCATCTTCCTACATCGAAAACATGCATGAGAAACCCAGAAGATGGTACACCGTGTGATGGGGAAAGGTTTCTAAAACGCACCTCATTTCTCATCTCCTTGTGCTCGGGTTCGCCATTCCAGCCACTTTACTAGCAATCTCCCTACTTGGAGCATCAGCACCTTTAACCTCCTGTTCCGTACAGGTTGCAATTTGTCCTGAGGATGAACGGGAAGACGGGGAACCAATGAGAGACTAGCTCTTGGTGTTGGGACAGGCACAGGTCACTCTATTTTCCCATCAGGAAGAAGAATTAACCACAGGCTCAGCCTGCCCCCCGGAACCAGAACAGGGCCTGAAGCCATCCTGCGCTTTTGCGGCCAGCTCCCAAAAAAGCGACTTGTAAAATGGAGCTTCAGGGCACTGCAATTCACAAACCTGCAGAGTTATAAATGATAACTCTCGTCCACAAATATATTGAGGGAAGGCAAAGAAGAGGATTTGAAATCAAGGCAGAATTGCAGGAAACAGATTTCAGGAGGTAGATTCGAATCGCGTTTAAAGCACATGAAAAGCGGCAAAACGTTGACAATGATGACCTTGGCCAAAAAGGGCGTATGCGTTTTTTCCTGAATATATTCAGGAAAAAACGCATACGCCCTTTTTGGCCAACCAAGCAACCTGGAAAGGCAAATCAGCGCTACAAAGAAGTCTGGCTTCCCATCGGTCAAAAGGGCCATGCTGAAAAAAGTGTCAAAACCAGAAATGCAGGACAGGCCATGGAGAAATGGGAGCGTTGCTACACTGATGGGCGGGATGTAAATCGCCAACAGCCACTCTGGAGAAGTGTACGGTGTGTCCTGAAACATCTAAAAAACACAGCTTAGAGAGCATAGGGCACTTCCACGCATGGGGGGATAAAGTGGGAAAATTGAAAATCAGCAAGACACAAGCACACCAAAGTTTAGGGCTGTTCTGTTGACAAGGACCTCCACTTCATTCCACCTTAAATATCCCAGGAAAGCGAAAAATGGATAAAAAAGTTGTGGTCCTTATGTACAATGGAATATCACTCAGCCATGAAATCAATGTCATAAGGCTTGTAGCAGCATGATGAGTGGATTTAGGTACGACGATTCTAAGTGAAATAAGTCACACAGAAAAGGACACTTCTCATAAAGTGTCACTTATAGAGGGAATGTAAAAACCGTTACACTTGAACTGAATTACAAAACAGAACAGAGTCACACATGCAGAAAACACACTATGGCTGCTTAACGGGAAAGGTGAGGTGGGGTGATACATAAAACAAGAGTTTCAAATCAGCTCAGATACCGTTCCATAAACCCAATATGTAATAGAGAAGACCTACTCCTTGCTCAGAGAACTGGACTCAACACGCCCGATTCACCGCACAAGAATATATCTGACTAGTAATAATCTTAAAACCTATGTATTGATATCTCTCTGTTAGTGTGTCAAGTGGGTGTAAAGTGGCATAAACACAGCCGTGAAAAGCAGCTAAACCCCATTATAAAAATACATTACTTTCAAAAACCCAAGAAACAAAGACAGGGAAAGAGAGAGAAATTCTTACACAATTCGTTCAGGGGCTGTGATGCAACCTGGAGTGACCATATCTAGACCCACAGCTGGATGAGACATAAGGGTGGACACTCTTGGGGCTGAGAGTTTTGGTGAGGTTGGGTGGGCAAACGCAGACCCTTAAAGTAATACTGCCTGCTACCCATCGCATGGGTCCCAAATCTCCAGGTTCAAGGGCATCTTCCTACATCGAAAACATGCATGAGAAACCCAGAAGATGGTACACCGTGTGATGGGGAAAGGTTTCTAAAACGCACCTCATTTCTCATCTCCTTGTGCTCGGGTTCGCCATTCCAGCCACTTTACTAGCAATCTCCCTACTTGGAGCATCAGCACCTTTAACCTCCTGTTCCGTACAGGTTGCAATTTGTCCTGAGGATGAACGGGAAGACGGGGAACCAATGAGAGACTAGCTCTTGGTGTTGGGACAGGCACAGGTCACTCTATTTTCCCATCAGGAAGAAGAATTAACCACAGGCTCAGCCTGCCCCCCGGAACCAGAACAGGGCCTGAAGCCATCCTGCGCTTTTGCGGCCAGCTCCCAAAAAAGCGACTTGTAAAATGGAGCTTCAGGGCACTGCAATTCACAAACCTGCAGAGTTATAAATGATAACTCTCGTCCACAAATATATTGAGGGAAGGCAAAGAAGAGGATTTGAAATCAAGGCAGAATTGCAGGAAACAGATTTCAGGAGGTAGATTCGAATCGCGTTTAAAGCACATGAAAAGCGGCAAAACGTTGACAATGATGACCTTGGCCAAAAAGGGCGTATGCGTTTTTTCCTGAATATATTCAGGAAAAAACGCATACGCCCTTTTTGGCCAACCAAGCAACCTGGAAAGGCAAATCAGCGCTACAAAGAAGTCTCGCTTCCCATCGGTCAAAAGGGCCATGCTGAAAAAAGTGTCAAAACCAGAAATGCAGGACAGGCCATGGAGAAATGGGAGCCTTGCTACACTGATGGGCGGGATGTAAATCGCCAACAGCCACTCTGGAGAAGTGTACGGTGTGTCCTGAAACATCTAAAAAACACAGCTTAGAGAGCATAGGGCACTTCCACGCATGGGGGGATAAAGTGGGAAAATTGAAAATCAGCAAGACACAAGCACACCAAAGTTTAGGGCTGTTCTGTTGACAAGGACCTCCACTTCATTCCACCTTAAATATCCCAGGAAAGCGAAAAATGGATAAAAAAGTTGTGGTCCTTATGTACAATGGAATATCACTCAGCCATGAAATCAATGTCATAAGGCTAGTAGCAGCATGATGAGTGGATTTAGGTACGACGATTCTAAGTGAAATAAGTCACACAGAAAAGGACACTTCTCATAAAGTGTCACTTATAGAGGGAATGTAAAAACCGTTACACTTGAACTGAATTACAAAACAGAACAGAGTCACACATGCAGAAAACACACTATGGCTGCTTAACGGGAAAGGTGAGGTGGGGTGATACATAAAACAAGAGTTTCAAATCAGCTCAGATACCGTTCCATAAACCCAATATGTAATAGAGAAGACCTACTCCTTGCTCAGAGAACTGGACTCAACACGCCCGATTCACCGCACAAGAATATATCTGACTAGTAATAATCTTAAAACCTATGTATTGATATCTCTCTGTTAGTGTGTCAAGTGGGTGTAAAGTGGCATAAACACAGCCGTGAAAAGCAGCTAAACC
Source organism: Balaenoptera physalus (assembly GCF_965194825.1). NCBI lineage: Eukaryota > Metazoa > Chordata > Mammalia > Artiodactyla > Balaenopteridae > Balaenoptera > Balaenoptera physalus. Next base: position 48,131 of record NW_028126225.1, read on the forward strand.
CCATTATAAAAATACATTACTTTCAAAAACCTAAGAAACAAAGACAGGGAAAGAGAGAGAAATTCTTACACAATTCGTTCAGGGGTTGTGATGCAACCTGGAGTGACCATATCTAGACCCACAGCTGGATGAGACATAAGGGTGGACACTCTTGGGGCTGAGAGTTTTGGTGAGGTTGGGTGAGCAAACGCAGACCCTTAAAGTAATACTGCCTGCTACCCATCGCATGGGTCCCAAATCTCCAGGTTCAAGGGCATCTTCCTACATCGAAAACATGCATGAGAAACCCAGAAGATGGTACACCGTGTGATGGGGAAAGGTTTCTAACACGCACCTCATTTCTCATCTCCTTGTGCTCGGGTTCCCCATTCCAGCCACTTTACTAGCAATCTCCCTACTTGGAGCCTCAGCACCTTTAACCTCCTGTTCCGTACAGGTTGCAATTTGTCCTGAGGATGAACGGGAACTCGGGGAACCAATGAGACACTAGCTCTTGGTGTTGGGACAGGCACAGGTCACTCTATTTTCCCATCAGGAAGAAGAATTAACCACAGGCTCAGCCTGCCCCCGTAACCAGAACAGGGCCTGAAGCCATCCTGCGCTTTTGCGGCCAGCTCCCAAAAAAGCGACTTGTAAATTGGAGCTTCATGGCACTGCAATTCACAAACCTGCAGAGTTATAAATGATAACTCTCGTCCACAAATATATTGAGGGAAGGCAAAGAAGAGGATTTGAACTCAAGGCAGAATTGCAGGAAACAGATTTCAGGAGGTAGATTCGAATCGCCTTTAAAGCACATGAAAAGCAGCAAAACGTTGACAATGATGCTCTTGGCCAAAAAGGGCGTATGCGTTTTTTCCTGAATATATTCAGGAAAAAACGCATACGCCCTTTTTGGCCAACCAAGCAACCTGGAAAGGCACATCAGCGCTACAAAGAAGTCTCGCTTCCCATCGGTCAAAAGGGCCATGCTGAAAAAAGTGTCAAAACCAGAAATGCAGGACAGGCCATGGAGAAATGGGAGCCTTGCTACACTGATGGGCGGGATGGAAATTGCCAACAGCCACTCTGGAGAAGGGTACGGTGTGTCCTGAAACATCTAAAAAACACACCTTAGAGAGCATAGGGCACTTCCACGCATGGGGGGATAAAGTGAGAAAATTGAAAATCAGCAAGACACAAGCATCCCAAAGTTTAGGGCTGCTCTGTTGACAAGGACCTCCACTTCATTCCACCTTAAATATCCCAGGAAAGCGAAAATTGGATCAAAAATTTGTGGTCCTTATGTACAATGGAATATCACTCAGCCATGAAATCAATGTCATAAGGCTAGTAGCAGCATGATGAGTGGATTTAGGTACGACGATTCTAAGTGAAATAAGTCACACAGAAAAGGACACTTCTCATAAAGTGTCACTTATAGAGGGAATGTAAAAACCGTTACACTTGAACTGAATTACAAAACAGAACAGAGTCACACATGCAGAAAACACACTATGGCTGCTTAACGGGAAAGGTGAGGTGGGGTGATACATAAAACAAGAGTTTCAAATCAGCTCAGATACCGTTCCATAAACCCAATATGTAATAGAGAAGACCTACTCCTTGCTCAGAGAACTGGACTCAACACGCCCGATTCATCGCACAAGAATATATCTGACAGGTAATAATCTTAAAACCTATGTATTGATATCTCTCTGTTAGTGTGTCAAGTGGGTGTAAAGCGGCATAAACACAGCCGTGAAAAGCAGCTAAACCCCATTATAAAAATAAATTACTTTTCAAAACCCATGAAACAAAGACAGGGAAAGAGAGAGAAATTCTTACACAATTCGTTCAGGGGCTGTGATGCAACCTGGATTGACCATATCTAGACCCACAGCTGGATGAGACATAGGGGTGGACACTCTTGGCGCTGAGAGGTTTGGTGAGGTTGGGTGAGCAAACGCAGACCCTTTAAAGTAATACTGCGTGCTACCCAGCGCATGGGTCCCAAATCTCCAGGTTCAAGGGCATCTTCCTACATCGAAAACATGCATGAGAAACCCAGAAGATGGTACACCGTGTGATGGGGAATGGTTTCTAAAACGCACCTCATTTCTCATCTCCTTGTGCTCGGGTTCGCCATTCCAGCCACTTTACTAGCAATCTCCCTACTTGGAGCATCAGCACCTTTAACCTCCTGTTCCGTACAGGTTGCAATTTGTCCTGAGGATGAACGGGAAGACGGGGAACCAATGAGAGACTAGCTCTTGGTGTTGGGACAGGCACAGGTCACTCTATTTTCCCATCAGGAAGAAGAATTAACCACAGGCTCAGCCTGCTCCCCGGAACCAGAACAGGGCCTGAAGCCATCCTGCGCTTTTGCGGCCAGCTCCAAAAAAAGGGACTTGTAAAATGGAGCTTCAGGGCACTGCAATTCACAAACCTGCAGAGTTATAAATGATAACTCTCGTCCACAAATATATTGAGGGAAGGCAAAGAAGAGGATTTGAAATCAAGGCAGAATTGCAGGAAACAGATTTCAGGAGGTAGATTCGAATCGCCTTTAAAGCACATGAAAAGCGGCAAAACGTTGACAATGATGCCCTTGGCCAAAAAGGGCGTATGCGTTTTTTCCTGAATATATTCAGGAAAAAACGCATACGCCCTTTTTGGCCAACCAAGCAACCTGGAAAGGCAAATCAGCGCTACAAAGAAGTCTCGCTTCCCATCGGTCAAAAGGGCCATGCTGAAAAAAGTGTCAAAACCAGAAATGCAGGACAGGCCATGGAGAAATGGGAGCCTTGCAACACTGATGGGCGGGATGTAAATTGCCAACAGCCACTCTGGAGAAGGGTACGGTGTGTCCTGAAACATCTATAAAACACAGCTTAGAGAGCATAGGGCACTTCCACGCATGGGGGTATAAAGTGGGAAAATTGAAAATCAGCAAGACACTAGCACCCCAAAGTTTAGGTCTGCTCTGTTGACAAGGACCTCCACTTCATTCCACCTTAAATATCCCAGGAAAGCGAAAAATGGATAAAAAAGTTGTGGTCCTTATGTACAATGGAATATCACTCAGCCATGAAATCAATGTCATAAGGCTCGTAGCAGCATGATGAGTGGATTTAGGTACGACGATTCTAAGTGAAATAAGTCACACAGAAAAGGACACTTCTCATAAAGTGTCACTTATAGAGGGAATGTAAAAACCGTTACACCTGAACTGAATTACAAAACAGAACAGAGTCACACATGCAGAAAACACACTATGGCTGCTTAACGGGAAAGGTGAGGTGGGGTGATACATAAAACAAGAGTTTCAAATCAGCTCAGATACCGTTCCATAAACCCAATATGTAATAGAGAAGACCTACTCCTTGCTCAGAGAACTGGACTCAACACGCCCGATTCACCGCACAAGAATATATCTGACTAGTAATAATCTTAAAACCTATGTATTGATATCTCTCTGTTAGTGTGTCAAGTGGGTGTAAAGCGGCATAAACACAGCCGTGAAAAGCAGCTAAACCCCATTATAAAAATAAATTACTTTCAAAAACCCAAGAAACAAAGTCAGGGAAAGAGAGAGAAATTCTTACACAATTCGTTCAGGGGCTGTGATGCAACCTGCAGTGACCATATCTAGACCCACAGCTGGATGAGACATAAGGGTGGACACTCTTGGGGCTGAGAGTTTTGGTGAGGTTGGGTGAGCAAACGCAGACCCTTAAAGTAATACTGCCTGCTACCCATAGCATGGGTCCCAAATCTCCAGGTTCAAGGGCATCTTCCTACATCGAAAACATGCATGAGAAACCCAGAAGATGGTACACCGTGTGATGGGGAAAGGTTTCTAAAACGCACCTCATTTCTCATCTCCTTGTGCTCGGGTTCGCCATTCCAGCCACTTTACTAGCAATCTCCCTACTTGGAGCATCAGCACCTTTAACCTCCTGTTCCGTACAGGTTGCAATTTGTCCTGAGGATGAATGGGAAGACGGGGAACCAATGAGAGACTAGCTCTTGGTGTTGGGACAGGCACAGGTCACTCTATTTTCCCATCAGGAAGAAGAATTAACCACAGGCTCAGCCTGCCCCCCGGATCCAGAACAGGGCCTGAAGCCATCCTGCGCTTTTGCGGCCAGCTCCCAAAAAAGCGACTTGTAAATTGGAGCTTCATGGCACTGCAATTCACAAACCTGCAGAGTTATAAATGATAACTCTCGTCCACAAATATATTGAGGGAAGGCAAAGAAGAGGATTTGAAATCAAGGCAGAATTGCAGGAAACAGATTTCAGGAGGTAGATTCGAATCACCTCTAAAGCACATGAAAAGCGGCAAAACGTTGACAATGATGCCCTTGGCCAAAAAGGGCGTATGAGTTTTTTCCTGAATATATTCAGGAAAAAACGCATACGCCCTTTTTGGCCAACCAAGCAACCTGGAAAGGCAAATCAGCGCTACAAAGAAGTCTCGCTTCCCATCGGTCAAAAGGGCCATGCTGAAAAAAGTGTCAAAACCAGAAATGCAGGACAGGCCATGGAGAAATGGGAGCCTTGCTACACTGATGGGCGGGATGTAAATCGCCAACAGCCACTCTGGAGAAGTGTACGGTGTGTCCTGAAACATCTAAAAAACACAGCTTAGAGAGCATAGGGCACTTCCACGCATGGGGGGATAAAGTGAGAAAATTGAAAATCAGCAAGACACAAGCATCCCAAAGTTTAGGGCTGCTCTGTTGACAAGGACCTCCACTTCATTCCACCTTAAATATCCCAGGAAAGCGAAAATTGGATCAAAAATTTGTGGTCCTTATGTACAATGGAATATCACTCAGCCATGAAATCAATGTCATAAGGCTAGTAGCAGCATGATGAGTGGATTTAGGTACGACGATTCTAAGTGAAATAAGTCACACAGAAAAGGACACTTCTCATAAAGTGTCACTTATAGAGGGAATGTAAAAACCGTTACACTTGAACTGAATTACAAAACAGAACAGAGTCACACATGCAGAAAACACACTATGGCTGCTTAACGGGAAAGGTGAGGTGGGGTGATACATAAAACAAGAGTTTCAAATCAGCTCAGATACCGTTCCATAAACCCAATATGTAATAGAGAAGACCTACTCCTTGCTCAGAGAACTGGACTCAACACGCCCGATTCATCGCACAAGAATATATCTGACAGGTAATAATCTTAAAACCTATGTATTGATATCTCTCTGTTAGTGTGTCAAGTGGGTGTAAAGCGGCATAAACACAGCCGTGAAAAGCAGCTAAACCCCATTATAAAAATAAATTACTTTTCAAAACCCATGAAACAAAGACAGGGAAAGAGAGAGAAATTCTTACACAATTCGTTCAGGGGCTGTGATGCAACCTGGATTGAACATATCTAGACCCACAGCTGGATGAGACATAGGGGTGGACACTCTTGGCGCTGAGAGGTTTGGTGAGGTTGGGTGAGCAAACGCAGACCCTTTAAAGTAATACTGCGTGCTACCCAGCGCATGGGTCCCAAATCTCCAGGTTCAAGGGCATCTTCCTACATCGAAAACATGCATGAGAAACCCAGAAGATGGTACACCGTGTGATGGGGAATGGTTTCTAAAACGCACCTCATTTCTCATCTCCTTGTGCTCGGGTTCGCCATTCCAGCCACTTTACTAGCAATCTCCCTACTTGGAGCATCAGCACCTTTAACCTCCTGTTCCGTACAGGTTGCAATTTGTCCTGAGGATGAACGGGAAGACGGGGAACCAATGAGAGACTAGCTCTTGGTGTTGGGACAGGCACAGGTCACTCTATTTTCCCATCAGGAAGAAGAATTAACCACAGGCTCAGCCTGCTCCCCGGAACCAGAACAGGGCCTGAAGCCATCCTGCGCTTTTGCGGCCAGCTCCAAAAAAAGGGACTTGTAAAATGGAGCTTCAGGGCACTGCAATTCACAAACCTGCAGAGTTATAAATGATAACTCTCGTCCACAAATATATTGAGGGAAGGCAAAGAAGAGGATTTGAAATCAAGGCAGAATTGCAGGAAACAGATTTCAGGAGGTAGATTCGAATCGCCTTTAAAGCACATGAAAAGCGGCAAAACGTTGACAATGATGCCCTTGGCCAAAAAGGGCGTATGCGTTTTTTCCTGAATATATTCAGGAAAAAACGCATACGCCCTTTTTGGCCAACCAAGCAACCTGGAAAGGCAAATCAGCGCTACAAAGAAGTCTCGCTTCCCATCGGTCAAAAGGGCCATGCTGAAAAAAGTGTCAAAACCAGAAATGCAGGACAGGCCATGGAGAAATGGGAGCCTTGCAACACTGATGGGCGGGATGTAAATTGCCAACAGCCACTCTGGAGAAGGGTACGGTGTGTCCTGAAACATCTATAAAACACAGCTTAGAGAGCATAGGGCACTTCCACGCATGGGGGTATAAAGTGGGAAAATTGAAAATCAGCAAGACACTAGCACCCCAAAGTTTAGGTCTGCTCTGTTGACAAGGACCTCCACTTCATTCCAACTTAAATATCCCAGGAAAGCGAAAAATGGATAAAAAAGTTGTGGTCCTTATGTACAATGGAATATCACTCAGCCATGAAATCAATGTCATAAGGCTCGTAGCAGCATGATGAGTGGATTTAGGTACGACGATTCTAAGTGAAATAAGTCACACAGAAAAGGACACTTCTCATAAAGTGTCACTTATAGAGGGAATGTAAAAACCGTTACACCTGAACTGAATTACAAAACAGAACAGAGTCACACATGCAGAAAACACACTATGGCTGCTTAACGGGAAAGGTGAGGTGGGGTGATACATAAAACAAGAGTTTCAAATCAGCTCAGATACCGTTCCATAAACCCAATATGTAATAGAGAAGACCTACTCCTTGCTCAGAGAACTGGACTCAACACGCCCGATTTACCGCACAAGAATATATCTGACTAGTAATAATCTTAAAACCTATGTATTGATATCTCTCTGTTAGTGTGTCAAGTGGGTGTAAAGCGGCATAAACACAGCCGTGAAAAGCAGCTAAACCCCATTATAAAAATAAATTACTTTCAAAAACCCAAGAAACAAAGACAGGGAAAGAGAGAGAAATTCTTACACAATTCGTTCAGGGGCTGTGATGCAACCTGCAGTGACCATATCTAGACCCACAGCTGGATGAGACATAAGGGTGGACACTCTTGGGGCTGAGAGTTTTGGTGAGGTTGGGTGAGCAAACGCAGACCCTTAAAGTAATACTGCCTGCTACCCATAGCATGGGTCCCAAATCTCCAGGTTCAAGGGCATCTTCCTACATCGAAAACATGCATGAGAAACCCAGAAGATGGTACACCGTGTGATGGGGAAAGGTTTCTAAAACGCACCTCATTTCTCATCTCCTTGTGCTCGGGTTCCCCATTCCAGCCACTTTACTAGCAATCTCCCTACTTGGAGCATCAGCACCTTTAACCTCCTGTTCCGTACAGGTTGCAATTTGTCCTGAGGATGAACGGGAACTCGGGGAACCAATGAGACACTAGCTCTTGGTGTTGGGACAGGCACAGGTCACTCTATTTTCCCATCAGGAAGAAGAATTAACCACAGGCTCAGCCTGCCCCCTGTAACCAGAACAGGGCCTGAAGCCATCCTGCGCTTTTGCGGCCAGCTCCCAAAAAAGCGAGTTGTAAAATGGAGCTTCAGGGCACTGCAATTCACAAACCTGCAGAGTTATAAACGATAACTCTCGTCCACAAATATATTGAGGGAAGGCAAAGAAGAGGATTTGAAATCAAGGCAGAATTGCAGGAAACAGATTTCAGGAGGTAGATTCGAATCGCCTTTAAAGCACATGAAAAGCGGCAAAACGTTGACAATGATGCCCTTGGCCAAAAAGGTCCTAGGCGTTTTTTCCTGAATATATTCAGGTAAAAACGCCTACGCCCTTGTTGGCCAACCAAGCAACCTGGAAAGGCAAATCAGCGCTACAAAGAAGTCTCGCTTCCCATCGGTCAAAAGGGCCATGCTGAAAAAAGTGTCAAAACCAGAAATGCAGGACAGGCCATGGAGAAATGGGAGCCTTGCTACACTGAAGGGCGGGATGTAAATTGCCAACAGCCACTCTGGAGAAGGGTACGGTGTGTCCTGAAACATCTAAAATCACAGCTTAGAGAGCATAGGGCACTTCCACGCATGGGGGGATAAAGAGGGAAAATTGAAAATCAGCAAGACACAAGCACCCCAAGGTTTAGGGCTGCTCTGTTGACAAGGACCTCCACTTCATTCCACCTTAAATATCCCAGGAAAGCGAAAAATGGATAAAAAAGTTGTGGTCCTTATGTACAATGGAATATCACTCAGCCATGAAATCAATGTCATAAGGCTAGTAGCAGCATGATGAGTGGATTTAGGTAAGACGATTCTAAGTGAAATAAGTCACACAGAAAAGGACACTTCTCATAAGGTGTCACTTATAGAGGGAATGTAAAAACCGTTACACTTGAACTGAATAACAAAACAGAACAGTCACACATGCAGAAAACACACAATGGCTGCTTAATGGGAAAGGTGAGGTGGGGTGATACATAAAACGAGAGCTTCAAATTAGCTCAGATACCGTTCCATAAACCCAATATGTAATAGACAAGACCTACTCCTTGCTCAGAGAACTGGACTCAACACGCCCGATTCACCGCACAAGAATATATCTGACTAGTAATAATCTTAAAACCTATGTATTGATATCTCTCTGTTAGTGTGTCAAGTGGGTGTAAAGCGGCATAAACACAGCCGTGAAAAGCAGCTAAACCCCATAATAAAAATAAATTACTTTTAAAAACCCATGAAACAAAGACAGGGAAAGAGAGAGAAATTCTTACACAATTCGTTCAGGGGCTGTGATGCAACCTGGATTGACCATATCTAGACCCACAGCTGGATGAGACATAAGGGTGGACACTCTTGGGGCTGAGAGGTTTGGTGAGGTTGGGTGAGCAAACGCAGACCCTTTAAAGTAATACTGCGTGCTACCCATAGCATGGGTCCCAAATCTCCAGGTTCAAGGGCATCTTCCTACATCGAAAACATGCATGAGAAACCCAGAAGATGGTACACCGTGTGATGGGGAAAGGTTTCTAAAACGCACCTCATTTCTCATCTCCTTGTGCTCGGGTTCGCCATTCCAGCCACTTTACTAGCAATCTCCCTACTTGGAGCATCAGCACCTTTAACCTCCTGTTCCGTACAGGTTGCAATTTGTCCTGAGGATGAACGGGAAGACGGGGAACCAATGAGAGACTAGCTCTTGGTGTTGGGACAGGCACAGGTCACTCTATTTTCCCATCAGGAAGAAGAATTAACCACAGGCTCAGCCTGCCCCCCGGAACCAGAACAGGGCCTGAAGCCATCCTGCGCTTTTGCGGCCAGCTCCCAAAAAAGCGACTTGTAAAATGGAGCTTCATGGCACTGCAATTCACAAACCTGCAGAGTTATAAATGATAACTCTCGTCCACAAATATATTGAGGGAAGGCAAAGAAGAGGATTTGAAATCAAGGCAGAATTGCAGGAAACAGATTTCAGGAGGTAGATTCGAATCACCTTTAAAGCACATGAAAAGCGGCAAAACGTTGACAATGATGCCCTTGGCCAAAAAGGGCGTATGAGTTTTTTCCTGAATATATTCAGGAAAAAACGCATACGCCCTTTTTGGCCAACCAAGCAACCTGGAAAGGCAAATCAGCGCTACAAAGAAGTCTCGCTTCCCATCGGTCAAAAGGGCCATGCTGAAAAAAGTGTCAAAACCAGAAATGCAGGACAGGCCATGGAGAAATGGGAGCCTTGCTACACTGATGGGCGGGATGTAAATCGCCAACAGCCACTCTGGAGAAGTGTACGGTGTGTCCTGAAACATCTAAAAAACACAGCTTAGAGAGCATAGGGCACTTCCACGCATGGGGGGATAAAGTGAGAAAATTGAAAATCAGCAAGACACAAGCATCCCAAAGTTTAGGGCTGCGCTGTTGACAAGGACCTCCACTTCATTCCACCTTAAATATCCCAGGAAAGCGAAAATTGGATCAAAAATTTGTGGTCCTTATGTACAATGGAATATCACTCAGCCATGAAATCAATGTCATAAGGCTAGTAGCAGCATGATGAGTGGATTTAGGTACGACGATTCTAAGTGAAATAAGTCACACAGAAAAGGACACTTCTCATAAAGTGTCACTTATAGAGGGAATGTAAAAACCGTTACACTTGAACTGAATTACAAAACAGAACAGAGTCACACATGCAGAAAACACACTATGGCTGCTTAACGGGAAAGGTGAGGTGGGGTGATACATAAAACAAGAGTTTCAAATCAGCTCAGATACCGTTCCATAAACCCAATATGTAATAGAGAAGACCTACTCCTTGCTCAGAGAACTGGACTCAACACGCCCGATTCATCGCACAAGAATATATCTGACAGGTAATAATCTTAAAACCTATGTATTGATATCTCTCTGTTAGTGTGTCAAGTGGGTGTAAAGCGGCATAAACACAGCCGTGAAAAGCAGCTAAACCCCATTATAAAAATAAATTACTTTTAAAAACCCATGAAACAAAGACAGGGAAAGAGAGAGAAATTCTTACACAATTCGTTCAGGGGCTGTGATGCAACCTGCAGTGACCATATCTAGACCCACAGCTGGATGAGACATAGGGGTGGACACTCTTGGGGCTGAGAGGTTTGGTGAGGTTGGGTGAGCAAACGCAGACCCTTTAAAGTAATACTGCGTGCTACCCAGCGCATGGGTCCCAAATCTCCAGGTTCAAGGGCATCTTCCTACATCGAAAACATGCATGAGAAACCCAGAAGATGGTACACCGTGTGATGGGGAATGGTTTCTAAAACGCACCTCATTTCTCATCTCCTTGTGCTCGGGTTCGCCATTCCAGCCACTTTACTAGCAATCTCCCTACTTGGAGCATCAGCACCTTTAACCTCCTGTTCCGTACAGGTTGCAATTTGTCCTGAGGATGAACGGGAAGACGGGGAACCAATGAGAGACTAGCTCTTGGTGTTGGGACAGGCACAGGTCACTCTATTTTCCCATCAGGAAGAAGAATTAACCACAGGCTCAGCCTGCTCCCCGGAACCAGAACAGGGCCTGAAGCCATCCTGCGCTTTTGCGGCCAGCTCCAAAAAAAGCGACTTGTAAAATGGAGCTTCAGGGCACTGCAATTCACAAACCTGCAGAGTTATAAATGATAACTCTCGTCCACAAATATATTGAGGGAAGGCAAAGAAGAGGATTTGAAATCAAGGCAGAATTGCAGGAAACAGATTTCAGGAGGTAGATTCGAATCGCCTTTAAAGCACATGAAAAGCGGCAAAACGTTGACAATGATGCCCTTGGCCAAAAAGGGCGTATGCGTTTTTTCCTGAATATATTCAGGAAAAAACGCATACGCCCTTTTTGGCCAACCTAGCAACCTGGAAAGGCAAATCAGCGCTACAAAGAAGTCTCGCTTCCCATCGGTCAAAAGGGCCATGCTGAAAAAAGTGTCAAAACCAGAAATGCAGGACAGGCCATGGAGAAATGGGAGCCTTGCAACACTGATGGGCGGGATGTAAATTGCCAACAGCCACTCTGGAGAAGGGTACGGTGTGTCCTGAAACATCTATAAAACACAGCTTAGAGAGCATAGGGCACTTCCACGCATGGGGGTATAAAGTGGGAAAATTGAAAATCAGCAAGACACTAGCACCCCAAAGTTTAGGTCTGCTCTGTTGACAAGGACCTCCACTTCATTCCAACTTAAATATCCCAGGAAAGCGAAAAATGGATAAAAAAGTTGTGGTCCTTATGTACAATGGAATATCACTCAGCCATGAAATCAATGTCATAAGGCTCGTAGCAGCATGATGAGTGGATTTAGGTACGACGATTCTAAGTGAAATAAGTCACACAGAAAAGGACACTTCTCATAAAGTGTCACTTATAGAGGGAATGTAAAAACCGTTACACCTGAACTGAATTACAAAACAGAACAGAGTCACACATGCAGAAAACACACTATGGCTGCTTAACGGGAAAGGTGAGGTGGGGTGATACATAAAACAAGAGTTTCAAATCAGCTCAGATACCGTTCCATAAACCCAATATGTAATAGAGAAGACCTACTCCTTGCTCAGAGAACTGGACTCAACACGCCCGATTCACCGCACAAGAATATATCTGACTAGTAATAATCTTAAAACCTATGTATTGATATCTCTCTGTTAGTGTGTCAAGTGGGTGTAAAGCGGCATAAACACAGCCTTGAAAAGCAGCTAAACCCCATTATAAAAATAAATTACTTTCAAAAACCCAAGAAACAAAGACAGGGAAAGAGAGAGAAATTCTTACACAATTCGTTCAGGGGCTGTGATGCAACCTGGATTGACCATATCTAGACCCACAGCTGGATGAGACATAAGGGTGGACACTCTTGGGGCTGAGAGTTTTGGTGAGGTTGGGTGAGCAAACGCAGACCCTTAAAGTAATACTGCCTGCTACCCATAGCATGGGTCCCAAATCTCCAGGTTCAAGGGCATCTTCCTACATCGAAAACATGCATGAGAAACCCAGAAGATGGTACACCGTGTGATGGGGAAAGGTTTCTAAAACGCACCTCATTTCTCATCTCCTTGTGCTCGGGTTCCCCATTCCAGCCACTTTACTAGCAATCTCCCTACTTGGAGCATCAGCACCTTTAACCTCCTGTTCCGTACAGGTTGCAATTTGTCCTGAGGATGAACGGGAACTCGGGGAACCAATGAGACACTAGCTCTTGGTGTTGGGACAGGCACAGGTCACTCTATTTTCCCATCAGGAAGAAGAATTAACCACAGGCTCAGCCTGCCCCCCGTAACCAGAACAGGGCCTGAAGCCATCCTGCGCTTTTGCGGCCAGCTCCCAAAAAAGCGAGTTGTAAAATGGAGCTTCAGGGCACTGCAATTCACAAACCTGCAGAGTTATAAACGATAACTCTCGTCCACAAATATATTGAGGGAAGGCAAAGAAGAGGATTTGAAATCAAGGCAGAATTGCAGGAAACAGATTTCAGGAGGTAGATTCGAATCGCCTTTAAAGCACATGAAAAGCGGCAAAACGTTGACAATGATGCCCTTGGCCAAAAAGGTCGTAGGCGTTTTTTCCTGAATATATTCAGGTAAAAACGCCTACGCCCTTGTTGGCCAACCAAGCAACCTGGAAAGGCAAATCAGCGCTACAAAGAAGTCTCGCTTCCCATCGGTCAAAAGGGCCATGCTGAAAAAAGTGTCAAAACCAGAAATGCAGGACAGGCCATGGAGAAATGGGAGCCTTGCTACACTGATGGGCGGGATGTAAATTGCCAACAGCCACTCTGGAGAAGGGTACGGTGTGTCCTGAAACATCTATAAAACACAGCTTAGAGAGCATAGGGCACTTCCACGCATGGGGGTATAAAGTGGGAAAATTGAAAATCAGCAAGACACAAGCACGCCAAAGTTTAGGGCTGCTCTGTTGACAAGGACTTCCACTTCATTCCACCTTAAATATCCCAGGAAAGCGAAAAATGGATAAAAAAGTTGTGGTCCTTATGTACAATGGAATATCACTCAGCCATGAAATCAATGTCATAAGGCTAGTAGCAGCATGATGAGTGGATTTAGGTACGACGATTCTAAGTGAAATAAGTCACACAGAAAAGGACACTTCTCATAAGGTGTCACTTATAAAGGAATGTAAAAATCGTTACACTTGAACTGAATTACAAAACAGAACAGAATCACACATGCAGAAAACACACTATGGCTGCTTAACGGGAAAGGTGAGGTGGGGTGATACATAAAACAAGAGTTTCAAAATAGCTCAGATACCGTTCCATAAACCCAATATGTAATAGACAAGACCTACTCCTTGCTCAGAGAACTGGACTCAACACGCCCGATTCACCGCACATGAATATATCTGACTAGTAATAATCTTAAAACCTATGTATTGATATCTCTCTGTTAGTGTGTCAAGTGGGTGTAAAGCGGCATAAACACAGCCGTGAAAAGCAGCTAAATCCCATTATAAAAATAAATTACTTTTAAAAACCCATGATACAAAGACAGGGAAAGAGAGAGAAATTCTTACACAATTCGTTCAGGGGCTGTGATGCAACCTGGATTGACCATATCTAGACCCACAGCTGGATGAGACATAAGGGTGGACACTCTTGGGGCTGAGAGGTTTGGTGAGGTTGGGTGAGCAAACGCAGACCCTTTAAAGTAATACTGCGTGCTCCCCATCGCATGGGTCCCAAATCTCCAGGTTCAAGGGCATCTTCCTACATCGAAAACATGCATGAGAAACCCAGAAGATGGTACACCGTGTGATGGGGAAAGGTTTCTAAAATGCACCTCATTTCTCATCTCCTTGTGCTCGGGTTCGCCATTCCAGCCACTTTACTAGCAATCTCCCTACCTGGAGCATCAGCACCTTTAACCTCCTGTTCCGTACAGGTTGCAATTTGTCCTGAGGATGAACGGGAAGACGGGGAACCAATGAGAGACTAGCTCTTGGTGTTGGGACAGGCACAGGTCACTCTATTTTCCCATCAGGAAGAAGAATTAACCACAGGCTCAGCCTGCCCCCCGGAACCAGAACAGGGCCTGAAGCCATCCTGCGCTATTGCGGCCAGCTCCCGAAAAAGCGAGTTGTAAAATGGAGCTTCAGGGCACTGCAATTCACAAACCTGCACAGTTATAAATGATAACTCTCGTCCACAAATATATTGAGGGAAGGCAAAGACGAGGAATTGAAATCAAGGCAGAATTGCAGGAAACAGATTTCAGGAGGTAGATTCGAATCGCCTCTAAAGCACATGAAAAGCGGCAAAACGTTGACAATGATGCCCATGGCCAAAAAGGGCGTATGCGTTTTTTCCTGAATATATTCAGGAAAAAACGCATACGCCCTTTTTGGCCAACCAAGCAACCTGGAAAGGCAAATCAGCGCTACAAAGAAGTCTCGCTTCCCATCGGTCAAAAGGGCCATGCTGAAAAAAGTGTCAAAACCAGAAATGCAGGACAGGCCATGGAGAAATGGGAGCCTTGCTACACTGAAGGGCGGGATGTAAATTGCCAACAGCCACTCTGGAGAAGGGTACGGTGTGTCCTGAAACATCTAAAAAACACAGCTTAGAGAGCATAGGGCACTTCCACGCATGGGGGGATAAAGAGGGAAAATTGAAAATCAGCAAGACACAAGCACCCCAAGGTTTAGGGCTGCTCTGTTGACAAGGACCTCCACTTCATTCCACCTTAAATATCCCAGGAAAGCGAAAAATGGATAAAAAAGTTGTGGTCCTTATGTACAATGGAATATCACTCAGCCATGAAATCAATGTCATAAGGCTAGTAGCAGCATGATGAGTGGATTTAGGTAAGACGATTATAAGTGAAATAAGTCA
This sequence comes from Balaenoptera physalus, assembly GCF_965194825.1. Taxonomy (NCBI): domain Eukaryota; kingdom Metazoa; phylum Chordata; class Mammalia; order Artiodactyla; family Balaenopteridae; genus Balaenoptera; species Balaenoptera physalus. Next base: position 63,589 of record NW_028126225.1, read on the forward strand.
CACAGAAAAGGACACTTCTCATAAGGTGTCACTTATAGTGGGAATGTAAAAACCGTTACACTTGAACTGAATTACAAAACAGAACAGAGTCACACATGCAGAAAACACACTATGGCTGCTTAACGGGAAAGGTGAGGTGGGGTGATACATAAAACAAGAGTTTCAAATTAGCTCAGATACCGTTCCATAAACCCAATATGTAATAGACAAGACCTACTCCTTGCTCAGAGAACTGGACTCAACACGCCCGATTCACCGCACATGAATATATCTGAATAGTAATAATCTTAAAACCTATGTATTGATATCTCTCTGTTAGTGTGTCAAGTGGGTGTAAAGCGGCATAAACACAGCCGTGAAAAGCAGCTAAACCCCATTATAAAAATAAATTACTTTTAAAAACCCATGAAACAAAGACAGGGAAAAAGAGAGAAATTCTTACACAATTCGTTCATGGGCTGTGATGCAACCTGGATTGACCATATCTAGACCCACAGCTGGATGAGACATAAGGGTGGACACTCTTGGGGCTGAGAGGTTTGGTGAGGTTGGGTGAGCAAACGCAGACCCTTTAAAGTAATACTGCGTGCTACCAATCGCATGGGTCCCAAATCTCCAGGTTCAAGGGCATCTTCCTACATCGAAAACATGCATGAGAAACCCAGAAGATGGTACACCGTGTGATGGGGAAAGGTTTCTAAAACGCACCTCATTTCTCATCTCCTTGTGCTCGGGTTCGCCATTCCAGCCACTTTACTAGCAATCTCCCTACTTGGAGCATCAGCACCTTTAACCTCCTGTTCCGTACAGGTTGCAATTTGTCCTGAGGATGAACGGGAAGACGGGGAACCAATGAGACACTAGCTCTTGGTGTTGGGACAGGCACAGGTCACTCTATTTTCCCATCAGGAAGAAGAATTAACCACAGGCTCAGCCTGCCCCCCGGAACCAGAACAGGGCCTGAAGCCATCCTGCGCTTTTGCGGCCAGGTCCCGAAAAAGCGAGTTGTAAAATGGAGCTTCAGGGCACTGCAATTCACAAACCTGCACAGTTATAAATGATAACTCTCGTCCACAAATATATTGAGGGAAGGCAAAGACGAGGAATTGAAATCAAGGCAGAATTGCAGGAAACAGATTTCAGGAGGTAGATTCGAATCGCCTCTAAAGCACATGAAAAGCGGCAAAACGTTGACAATGATGCCCTTGGCCAAAAAGGGCGTATGCGTTTTTTCCTGAATATATTCAGGAAAAAACGCATACGCCCTTTTTGGCCAACCAAGCAACCTGGAAAGGCAAATCAGCGCTACAAAGAAGTCTCGCTTCCCATCGGTCAAAAGGGCCATGCTGAAAAAAGTGTCAAAACCAGAAATGCAGGACAGGCCATGGAGAAATGGGAGCCTTGCTACACTGATGGGCGGGATGTAAATTGCCAACAGCCACTCTGGAGAAGTGTACGGTGTTTCCTGAAACATCTAAAAAATACACCTTAGAGAGCATAGGGCACTTCCACGCCTGGGGGGATAAAGTGGGAAAATTGAAAATCAGCAAGACACAAGCACCCCAAAGTTTAGGGCTGCTCTGTTGACAAGGACCTCCACTTCATACCACCTTAAATATCCCAGGAAAGCGAAAAATGGATAAAAAAGTTGTGGTCCTTATGTACAATGGAATATCACTCAGCCATGAAATCAATGTCATAAGGCTAGTAGCAGCATGATGAGTGGATTTAGGTAAGACGATTCTAAGTGAAATAAGTCACACAGAAAAGGACACTTCTCATAAGGTGTCACTTATAGTGGGAATGTAAAAACCGTTACACTTGAACTGAATTACAAAACAGAACAGAGTCACACATGCAGAAAACACACTATGGCTGCTTAACGGGAAAGGTGAGGTGGGGTGATACATAAAACGAGAGTTTCAAATTAGCTCAGATACCGTTCCATAAACCGAATATGTATTAGACAAGACCTACTCCTTGCTCAGAGAACTGGACTCAACACGCCCGATTCACCGCACAAGAATATATCTGACTAGTAATAATCTTAAAACGTATGTATTGATATCTCTCTGTTAGTGTGTCAAGTGGGTGTAAAGCGGCATAAACACAGCCGTGAAAAGCAGCTAAACCCCATTATAAAAATAAATTACTTTTAAAAACCCATGAAACAAAGACAGGGAAAGAGAGAGAAATTCTTACACAATTCGTTCAGGGGCTGTGATGCAACCTGGATTGACCATATCTAGACCCACAGCTGGATGAGACATAAGGGTGGACACTCTTGGGGCTGAGAGGTTTGGTGAGGTTGGGTGAGCAAACGCAGACCCTTTAAAGTAATACTGCGTGCTACCATTCGCATGGGTCCCAAATCTCCAGGTTCAAGGGCATCTTCCTACATCGAAAACATGCATGAGAAACCCAGAAGATGGTACACCGTGTGATGGGGAAAGGTTTCTAAAACGCACCTCATTTCTCATCTCCTTGTGCTCGGGTTCGCCATTCCAGCCACTTTACTAGCAATCTCCCTACCTGGAGCATCAGCACCTTTAACCTCCTGTTCCGTACAGGTTGCAATTTGTCCTGAGGATGAACGGGAAGACGGGGAACCAATGAGAGACTAGCTCTTGGTGTTGGGACAGGCACAGGTCACTCTATTTTCCCATCAGGAAGAAGAATTAACCACAGGCTCAGCCTGCCCCCCGGAACCAGAACAGGGCCTGAAGCCATCCTGCGCTATTGCGGCCAGCTCCCGAAAAAGCGAGTTGTAAAATGGAGCTTCAGGGCACTGCAATTCACAAACCTGCACAGTTATAAATGATAACTCTCGTCCACAAATATATTGAGGGAAGGCAAAGACGAGGAATTGAAATCAAGGCAGAATTGCAGGAAACAGATTTCAGGAGGTAGATTCGAATCGCCTCTAAAGCACATGAAAAGCGGCAAAACGTTGACAATGATGCCCATGGCCAAAAAGGGCGTATGCGTTTTTTCCTGAATATATTCAGGAAAAAACGCATACGCCCTTTTTGGCCAACCAAGCAACCTGGAAAGGCAAATCAGCGCTACAAAGAAGTCTCGCTTCCCATCGGTCAAAAGGGCCATGCTGAAAAAAGTGTCAAAACCAGAAATGCAGGACAGGCCATGGAGAAATGGGAGCCTTGCTACACTGAAGGGCGGGATGTAAATTGCCAACAGCCACTCTGGAGAAGGGTACGGTGTGTCCTGAAACATCTAAAAAACACAGCTTAGAGAGCATAGGGCACTTCCACGCATGGGGGGATAAAGAGGGAAAATTGAAAATCAGCAAGACACAAGCACCCCAAGGTTTAGGGCTGCTCTGTTGACAAGGACCTCCACTTCATTCCACCTTAAATATCCCAGGAAAGCGAAAAATGGATAAAAAAGTTGTGGTCCTTATGTACAATGGAATATCACTCAGCCATGAAATCAATGTCATAAGGCTAGTAGCAGCATGATGAGTGGATTTAGGTAAGACGATTCTAAGTGAAATAAGTCACACAGAAAAGGACACTTCTCATAAGGTGTCACTTATAGTGGGAATGTAAAAACCGTTACACTTGAACTGAATTACAAAACAGAACAGAGTCACACATGCAGAAAACACACTATGGCTGCTTAACGGGAAAGGTGAGGTGGGGTGATACATAAAACGAGAGTTTCAAATTAGCTCAGATACCGTTCCATAAACCGAATATGTATTAGACAAGACCTACTCCTTGCTCAGAGAACTGGACTCAACACGCCCGATTCACCGCACAAGAATATATCTGACTAGTAATAATCTTAAAACGTATGTATTGATATCTCTCTGTTAGTGTGTCAAGTGGGTGTAAAGCGGCATAAACACAGCCGTGAAAAGCAGCTAAACCCCATTATAAAAATAAATTACTTTTAAAAACCCATGAAACAAAGACAGGGAAAGAGAGAGAAATTCTTACACAATTCGTTCAGGGGCTGTGATGCAACCTGGATTGACCATATCTAGACCCACAGCTGGATGAGACATAAGGGTGGACACTCTTGGGGCTGAGAGGTTTGGTGAGGTTGGGTGAGCAAACGCAGACCCTTTAAAGTAATACTGCGTGCTACCATTCGCATGGGTCCCAAATCTCCAGGTTCAAGGGCATCTTCCTACATCGAAAACATGCATGAGAAACCCAGAAGATGGTACACCGTGTGATGGGGAAAGGTTTCTAAAACGCACCTCATTTCTCATCTCCTTGTGCTCGGGTTCGCCATTCCAGCCACTTTACTAGCAATCTCCCTACCTGGAGCATCAGCACCTTTAACCTCCTGTTCCGTACAGGTTGCAATTTGTCCTGAGGATGAACGGGAAGACGGGGAACCAATGAGAGACTAGCTCTTGGTGTTGGGACAGGCACAGGTCACTCTATTTTCCCATCAGGAAGAAGAATTAACCACAGGCTCAGCCTGCCCCCCGGAACCAGAACAGGGCCTGAAGCCATCCTGCGCTATTGCGGCCAGCTCCCGAAAAAGCGAGTTGTAAAATGGAGCTTCAGGGCACTGCAATTCACAAACCTGCACAGTTATAAATGATAACTCTCGTCCACAAATATATTGAGGGAAGGCAAAGACGAGGAATTGAAATCAAGGCAGAATTGCAGGAAACAGATTTCAGGAGGTAGATTCGAATCGCCTCTAAAGCACATGAAAAGCGGCAAAACGTTGACAATGATGCCCATGGCCAAAAAGGGCGTATGCGTTTTTTCCTGAATATATTCAGGAAAAAACGCATACGCCCTTTTTGGCCAACCAAGCAACCTGGAAAGGCAAATCAGCGCTACAAAGAAGTCTCGCTTCCCATCGGTCAAAAGGGCCATGCTGAAAAAAGTGTCAAAACCAGAAATGCAGGACAGGCCATGGAGAAATGGGAGCCTTGCTACACTGATGGGCGGGATATAAATTGCCAACAGCCACTCTGGAGAAGTGTACGGTGTGTCCTGAAACATCTAAAAAACACAGCTTAGAGAGCATAGGGCACTTCCACGCATGGGGGGATAAAGTGGGAAAATTGAAAATCAGCAAGACACAAGCACCCCAAAGTTTAGGGCTGCTCTGTTGACAAGGACCTCCACTTCATTCCACCTTAAATATACCAGGAAAGTGAAAAATGGATAAAAAAGTTGTGGTCCTTATGTACAATGGAATATCACTCAGCCATGAAATCAATGTCATAAGGCTAGTAGCAGCATGATGAGTGGATTTAGGTAAGACGATTCTAAGTGAAATAAGTCACACAGAAAAGGACACTTCTCATAAGGTGTCACTTATAGAGGGAATGTAAAAACCGTTACACTTGAACTGAATTACAAAACAGAACAGAGTCACACATGCAGAAAACACACTATGGCTGCTTAACGGGAAAGGTGAGGTGGGGTGATACATAAAACAAGAGTTTCAAATTAGCTCAGATACCGTTCCATAAACCCAATATGTAATAGACAAGACCTACTCCTTGCTCAGAGAACTGGACTCAACACGCCCGATTCACCGCACAAGAATATATCTGACTAGTAATAATCTTAAAACCTATGTATTGATATCTCTCTGTTAGTGTGTCAAGTGGGTGTAAAGCGGCATAAACACAGCCGTGAAAAGCAGCTAAACAACATTATAAAAATAAATTACTTTTAAAAACCCATGAAACAAAGACAGGGAAAGAGAGAGAAATTCTTACACAATTCGTTCAGGGGCTGTGATGCAACCTGGATTGACCATATCTAGACCCACAGCTGGATGAGACATAAGGGTGGACACTCTTGGGGCTGAGAGGTTTGGTGAGGTTGGGTGAGCAAACGCAGACCCTTTAAAGTAATACTGCGTGCTACCATTCGCATGGGTCCCAAATCTCCAGGTTCAAGGGCATCTTCCTACATCGAAAACATGCATGAGAAACCCAGAAGATGGTACACCGTGTGATGGGGAAAGGTTTCTAAAACGCACCTCATTTCTCATCTCCTTGTGCTCGGGTTCGCCATTCCAGCCACTTTACTAGCAATCTCCCTACTTGGAGCCTCAGCACCTTTAACCTCCTGTTCCGTACAGGTTTCAAATTGTCCTGAGAATGAACGGGAAGACGGGGAACCAATGAGAGACTAGCTCTTGGTGTTGGGACAGGCACAGGTCACTCTATTTTCCCATCAGGAAGAAGAATTAACCACAGGCTCAGCCTGCCCCCCGGAACCAGAACAGGGCCTGAAGCCATCCTGCGCTTTTGCGGCCAGCTCCCGAAAAAGCGAGTTGTAAAATGGAGCTTCAGGGCACTGCAATTCACAAACCTGCACAGTTATAAATGATAACTCTCGTCCACAAATATATTGAGGGAAGGCAAAGACGAGGAATTGAAATCAAGGCAGAATTGCAGGAAACAGATTTCAGGAGGTAGATTCGAATCGCCTCTAAAGCACATGAAAAGCGGCAAAACGTTGACAATGATGCCCTTGGCCAAAAAGGGCGTATGCGTTTTTTCCTGAATATATTCAGGAAAAAACGCATACGCCCTTTTTGGCCAACCAAGCAACCTGGAAAGGCAAATCAGCGCTACAAAGAAGTCTCGCTTCCCATCGGTCAAAAGGGCCATGCTGAAAAAAGTGTCAAAACCAGAAATGCAGGACAGGCCATGGAGAAATGGGAGCCTTGCTACACTGATGGGCGGGATGTAAATTGCCAACAGCCACTCTGGAGAAGTGTACGGTGTTTCCTGAAACATCTAAAAAATACACCTTAGAGAGCATAGGGCACTTCCACGCCTGGGGGGATAAAGTGGGAAAATTGAAAATCAGCAAGACACAAGCACCCCAAAGTTTAGGGCTGCTCTGTTGACAAGGACCTCCACTTCATACCACCTTAAATATCCCAGGAAAGCGAAAAATGGATAAAAAAGTTGTGGTCCTTATGTACAATGGAATATCACTCAGCCATGAAATCAATGTCATAAGGCTAGTAGCAGCATGATGAGTGGATTTAGGTAAGACGATTCTAAGTGAAATAAGTCACACAGAAAAGGACACTTCTCATAAGGTGTCACTTATAGTGGGAATGTAAAAACCGTTACACTTGAACTGAATTACAAAACAGAACAGAGTCACACATGCAGAAAACACACTATGGCTGCTTAACGGGAAAGGTGAGGTGGGGTGATACATAAAACGAGAGTTTCAAATTAGCTCAGATACCGTTCCATAAACCGAATATGTAATAGACAAGACCTACTCCTTGCTCAGAGAACTGGACTCAACACGCCCGATTCACCGCACAAGAATATATCTGACTAGTAATAATCTTAAAACGTATGTATTGATATCTCTCTGTTAGTGTGTCAAGTGGGTGTAAAGCGGCATAAACACAGCCGTGAAAAGCAGCTAAACCCCATTATAAAAATAAATTACTTTTAAAAACCCATGAAACAAAGACAGGGAAAGAGAGAGAAATTCTTACACAATTCGTTCAGGGGCTGTGATGCAACCTGGATTGACCATATCTAGACCCACAGCTGGATGAGACATAAGGGTGGACACTCTTGGGGCTGAGAGGTTTGGTGAGGTTGGGTGAGCAAACGCAGACCCTTTAAAGTAATACTGCGTGCTACCATTCGCATGGGTCCCAAATCTCCAGGTTCAAGGGCATCTTCCTACATCGAAAACATGCATGAGAAACCCAGAAGATGGTACACCGTGTGATGGGGAAAGGTTTCTAAAACGCACCTCATTTCTCATCTCCTTGTGCTCGGGTTCGCCATTCCAGCCACTTTACTAGCAATCTCCCTACCTGGAGCATCAGCACCTTTAACCTCCTGTTCCGTACAGGTTGCAATTTGTCCTGAGGATGAACGGGAAGACGGGGAACCAATGAGACACTAGCTCTTGGTGTGGGACAGGCACAGGTCACTCTATTTTCCCATCAGGAAGAAGAATTAACCACAGGCTCAGCCTGCCCCCCGGAACCAGAACAGGGCCTGAAGCCATCCTGCGCTATTGCGGCCAGCTCCCGAAAAAGCGAGTTGTAAAATGGAGCTTCAGGGCACTGCAATTCACAAACCTGCACAGTTATAAATGATAACTCTCGTCCACAAATATATTGAGGGAAGGCAAAGACGAGGAATTGAAATCAAGGAAGAATTGCAGGAAACAGATTTCAGGAGGTAGATTCGAATCGCCTCTAAAGCACATGAAAAGCGGCAAAACGTTGACAATGATGCCCATGGCCAAAAAGGGCGTATGCGTTTTTTCCTGAATATATTCAGGAAAAAACGCATACGCCCTTTTTGGCCAACCAAGCAACCTGGAAAGGCAAATCAGCGCTACAAAGAAGTCTCGCTTCCCATCGGTCAAAAGGGCCATGCTGAAAAAAGTGTCAAAACCAGAAATGCAGGACAGGCCATGGAGAAATGGGAGCCTTGCTACACTGAAGGGCGGGATGTAAATTGCCAACAGCCACTCTGGAGAAGGGTACGGTGTGTCCTGAAACATCTAAAAAACACAGCTTAGAGAGCATAGGGCACTTCCACGCATGGGGGGATAAAGAGGGAAAATTGAAAATCAGCAAGACACAAGCACCCCAAGGTTTAGGGCTGCTCTGTTGACAAGGACCTCCACTTCATTCCACCTTAAATATCCCAGGAAAGCGAAAAATGGATAAAAAAGTTGTGGTCCTTATGTACAATGGAATATCACTCAGCCATGAAATCAATGTCATAAGGCTAGTAGCAGCATGATGAGTGGATTTAGGTAAGACGATTCTAAGTGAAATAAGTCACACAGAAAAGGACACTTCTCATAAGGTGTCACTTATAGTGGGAATGTAAAAACCGTTACACTTGAACTGAATTACAAAACAGAACAGAGTCACACATGCAGAAAACACACTATGGCTGCTTAACGGGAAAGGTGAGGTGGGGTGATACATAAAACAAGAGTTTCAAATTAGCTCAGATACCGTTCCATAAACCCAATATGTAATAGACAAGACCTACTCCTTGCTCAGAGAACTGGACTCAACACGCCCGATTCACCGCACATGAATATATCTGAATAGTAATAATCTTAAAACCTATGTATTGATATCTCTCTGTTAGTGTGTCAAGTGGGTGTAAAGCGGCATAAACACAGCCGTGAAAAGCAGCTAAACCCCATTATAAAAATAAATTACTTTTAAAAACCCATGAAACAAAGACAGGGAAAAAGAGAGAAATTCTTACACAATTCGTTCATGGGCTGTGATGCAACCTGGATTGACCATATCTAGACCCACAGCTGGATGAGACATAAGGGTGGACACTCTTGGGGCTGAGAGGTTTGGTGAGGTTGGGTGAGCAAACGCAGACCCTTTAAAGTAATACTGCGTGCTACCAATCGCATGGGTCCTAAATCTCCAGGTTCAAGGGCATCTTCCTACATCGAAAACATGCATGAGAAACCCAGAAGATGGTACACCGTGTGATGGGGAAAGGTTTCTAAAACGCACCTCATTTCTCATCTCCTTGTGCTCGGGTTCGCCATTCCAGCCACTTTACTAGCAATCTCCCTACTTGGAGCATCAGCACCTTTAACCTCCTGTTCCGTACAGGTTGCAATTTGTCCTGAGGATGAACGGGAAGACGGGGAACCAATGAGACACTAGCTCTTGGTGTTGGGACAGGCACAGGTCACTCTATTTTCCCATCAGGAAGAAGAATTAACCACAGGCTCAGCCTGCCCCCCGGAACCAGAACAGGGCCTGAAGCCATCCTGCGCTTTTGCGGCCAGCTCCCAAAAAAGCGACTTGTAAAATGGAGCTTCAGGGCACTGCAATTCACAAACCTGCAGAGTTATAAATGATAACTCTCGTCCACAAATATATTGAGGGAAGGCAAAGAAGAGGATTTGAAATCAAGGCAGAATTGCAGGAAACAGATTTCAGGAGGTAGATTCGAATCGCCTTTAAAGCACATGAAAAGCGGCAAAACGTTGACAATGATGCCCTTGGCCAAAAAGGGCGTATGCGTTTTTTCCTGAATATATTCAGGAAAAAACGCATACGCCCTTTTTGGCCAACCAAGCAACCTGGAAAGGCAAATCAGCGCTACAAAGAAGTCTCGCTTCCCATCGGTCAAAAGGGCCATGCTGAAAAAAGTGTCAAAACCAGAAATGCAGGACAGGCCATGGAGAAATGGGAGCCTTGCTACACTGATGGGCGGGATATAAATTGCCAACAGCCACTCTGGAGAAGTGTACGGTGTGTCCTGAAACATCTAAAAAACACAGCTTAGAGAGCATAGGGCACTTCCACGCATGGGGGGATAAAGTGGGAAAATTGAAAATCAGCAAGACACAAGCACCCCAAAGTTTAGGGCTGCTCTGTTGACAAGGACCTCCACTTCATTCCACCTTAAATATACCAGGAAAGTGAAAAATGGATAAAAAAGTTGTGGTCCTTATGTACAATGGAATATCACTCAGCCATGAAATCAATGTCATAAGGCTAGTAGCAGCATGATGAGTGGATTTAGGTAAGACGATTCTAAGTGAAATAAGTCACACAGAAAAGGACACTTCTCATAAGGTGTCACTTATAGAGGGAATGTAAAAACCGTTACACTTGAACTGAATTACAAAACAGAACAGAGTCACACATGCAGAAAACACACTATGGCTGCTTAACGGGAAAGGTGAGGTGGGGTGATACATAAAACAAGAGTTTCAAATTAGCTCAGATACCGTTCCATAAACCCAATATGTAATAGACAAGACCTACTCCTTGCTCAGAGAACTGGACTCAACACGCCCGATTCACCGCACAAGAATATATCTGACTAGTAATAATCTTAAAACCTATGTATTGATATCTCTCTGTTAGTGTGTCAAGTGGGTGTAAAGCGGCATAAACACAGCCGTAAAAAGCAGCTAAACAACATTATAAAAATAAATTACTTTTAAAAACCCATGAAACAAAGACAGGGAAAGAGAGAGAAATTCTTACACAATTCGTTCAGGGGCTGTGATGCAACCTGGATTGACCATATCTAGACCCACAGCTGGATGAGACATAAGGGTGGACACTCTTGGGGCTGAGAGGTTTGGTGAGGTTGGGTGAGCAAACGCAGACCCTTTAAAGTAATACTGCGTGCTACCATTCGCATGGGTCCCAAATCTCCAGGTTCAAGGGCATCTTCCTACATCGAAAACATGCATGAGAAACCCAGAAGATGGTACACCGTGTGATGGGGAAAGGTTTCTAAAACGCACCTCATTTCTCATCTCCTTGTGCTCGGGTTCGCCATTCCAGCCACTTTACTAGCAATCTCCCTACTTGGAGCCTCAGCACCTTTAACCTCCTGTTCCGTACAGGTTTCAAATTGTCCTGAGGATGAACGGGAAGACGGGGAACCAATGAGAGACTAGCTCTTGGTGTTGGGACAGGCACAGGTCACTCTATTTTCCCATCAGGAAGAAGAATTAACCACAGGCTCAGCCTGCCCCCCGGAACCAGAACAGGGCCTGAAGCCATCCTGCGCTTTTGCGGCCAGCTCCCGAAAAAGCGAGTTGTAAAATGGAGCTTCAGGGCACTGCAATTCACAAACCTGCACAGTTATAAATGATAACTCTCGTCCACAAATATATTGAGGGAAGGCAAAGACGAGGAATTGAAATCAAGGCAGAATTGCAGGAAACAGATTTCAGGAGGTAGATTCGAATCGCCTCTAAAGCACATGAAAAGCGGCAAAACGTTGACAATGATGCCCTTGGCCAAAAAGGGCGTATGCGTTTTTTCCTGAATATATTCAGGAAAAAACGCATACGCCCTTTTTGGCCAACCAAGCAACCTGGAAAGGCAAATCAGCGCTACAAAGAAGTCTCGCTTCCCATCGGTCAAAAGGGCCATGCTGAAAAAAGTGTCAAAACCAGAAATGCAGGACAGGCCATGGAGAAATGGGAGCCTTGCTACACTGATGGGCGGGATGTAAATTGCCAACAGCCACTCTGGAGAAGTGTACGGTGTTTCCTGAAACATCTAAAAAATACACCTTAGAGAGCATAGGGCACTTCCACGCCTGGGGGGATAAAGTGGGAAAATTGAAAATCAGCAAGACACAAGCACCCCAAAGTTTAGGGCTGCTCTGTTGACAAGGACCTCCACTTCATACCACCTTAAATATCCCAGGAAAGCGAAAAATGGATAAAAAAGTTGTGGTCCTTATGTACAATGGAATATCACTCAGCCATGAAATCAATGTCATAAGGCTAGTAGCAGCATGATGAGTGGATTTAGGTAAGACGATTCTAAGTGAAATAAGTCACACAGAAAAGGACACTTCTCATAAGGTGTCACTTATAGTGGGAATGTAAAAACCGTTACACTTGAACTGAATTACAAAACAGAACAGAGTCACACATGCAGAAAACACACTATGGCTGCTTAACGGGAAAGGTGAGGTGGGGTGATACATAAAACGAGAGTTTCAAATTAGCTCAGATACCGTTCCATAAACCGAATATGTAATAGACAAGACCTACTCCTTGCTCAGAGAACTGGACTCAACACGCCCGATTCACCGCACAAGAATATATCTGACTAGTAATAATCTTAAAACGTATGTATTGATATCTCTCTGTTAGTGTGTCAAGAGGGTGTAAAGCGGCATAAACACAGCCGTGAAAAGCAGCTAAACCCCATTATAAAAATAAATTACTTTTAAAAACCCATGAAACAAAGACAGGGAAAGAGAGAGAAATTCTTACACAATTCGTTCAGGGGCTGTGATGCAACCTGGATTGACCATATCTAGACCCACAGCTGGATGAGACATAAGGGTGGACACTCTTGGGGCTGAGAGGTTTGGTGAGGTTGGGTGAGCAAACGCAGACCCTTTAAAGTAATACTGCGTGCTACCATTCGCATGGGTCCCAAATCTCCAGGTTCAAGGGCATCTTCCTACATCGAAAACATGCATGAGAAACCCAGAAGATGGTACACCGTGTGATGGGGAAAGGTTTCTAAAACGCACCTCATTTCTCATCTCCTTGTGCTCGGGTTCGCCATTCCAGCCACTTTACTAGCAATCTCCCTACTTGGAGCATCAGCACCTTTAACCTCCTGTTCCGTACAGGTTGCAATTTGTCCTGAGGATGAACGGGAAGACGGGGAACCAATGAGACACTAGCTCTTGGTGTTGGGACAGGCACAGGTCACTCTATTTTCCCATCAGGAAGAAGAATTAACCACAGGCTCAGCCTGCCCCCCGGAACCAGAACAGGGCCTGAAGCCATCCTGCGCTTTTGCGGCCAGCTCCCAAAAAAGCGACTTGTAAAATGGAGCTTCAGGGCACTGCAATTCACAAACCTGCAGAGTTATAAATGATAACTCTCGTCCACAAATATATTGAGGGAAGGCAAAGAAGAGGATTTGAAATCAAGGCAGAATTGCAGGAAACAGATTTCAGGAGGTAGATTCGAATCGCCTTTAAAGCACATGAAAAGCGGCAAAACGTTGACAATGATGCCCTTGGCCAAAAAGGGCGTATGCGTTTTTTCCTGAATATATTCAGGAAAAAACGCATACGCCCTTTTTGGCCAACCAAGCAACCTGGAAAGGCAAATCAGCGCTACAAAGAAGTCTCGCTTCCCATCGGTCAAAAGGGCCATGCTGAAAAAAGTGTCAAAACCAGAAATGCAGGACAGGCCATGGAGAAATGGGAGCCTTGCTACACTGATGGGCGGGATATAAATTGCCAACAGCCACTCTGGAGAAGTGTACGGTGTGTCCTGAAACATCTAAAAAACACAGCTTAGAGAGCATAGGGCACTTCCACGCATGGGGGGATAAAGTGGGAAAATTGAAAATCAGCAAGACACAAGCACCCCAAAGTTTAGGGCTGCTCTGTTGACAAGGACCTCCACTTCATTCCACCTTAAATATACCAGGAAAGTGAAAAATGGATAAAAAAGTTGTGGTCCTTATGTACAATGGAATATCACTCAGCCATGAAATCAATGTCATAAGGCTAGTAGCAGCATGATGAGTGGATTTAGGTAAGACGATTCTAAGTGAAATAAGTCACACAGAAAAGGACACTTCTCATAAGGTGTCACTTATAGAGGGAATGTAAAAACCGTTACACTTGAACTGAATTACAAAACAGAACAGAGTCACACATGCAGAAAACACACTATGGCTGCTTAACGGGAAAGGTGAGGTGGGGTGATACATAAAACAAGAGTTTCAAATTAGCTCAGATACCGTTCCATAAACCCAATATGTAATAGACAAGACCTACTCCTTGCTCAGAGAACTGGACTCAACACGCCCGATTCACCACACAAGAATATATCTGACTAGTAATAATCTTAAAACCTATGTATTGATATCTCTCTGTTAGTGTGTCAAGTGGGTGTAAAGCGGCATAAACACAGCCGTGAAAAGCAGCTAAACAACATTATAAAAATAAATTACTTTTAAAAACCCATGAAACAAAGACAGGGAAAGAGAGAGAAATTCTTACACAATTCGTTCAGGGGCTGTGATGCAACCTGGATTGACCATATCTAGACCCACAGCTGGATGAGACATAAGGGTGGACACTCTTGGGGCTGAGAGGTTTGGTGAGGTTGGGTGAGCAAACGCAGACCCTTTAAAGTAATACTGCGTGCTACCATTCGCATGGGTCCCAAATCTCCAGGTTCAAGGGCATCTTCCTACATCGAAAACATGCATGAGAAACCCAGAAGATGGTACACCGTGTGATGGGGAAAGGTTTCTAAAACGCACCTCATTTCTCATCTCCTTGTGCTCGGGTTCGCCATTCCAGCCACTTTACTAGCAATCTCCCTACTTGGAGCCTCAGCACCTTTAACCTCCTGTTCCGTACAGGTTTCAAATTGTCCTGAGGATGAACGGGAAGACGGGGAACCAATGAGAGACTAGCTCTTGGTGTTGGGACAGGCACAGGTCACTCTATTTTCCCATCAGGAAGAAGAATTAACCACAGGCTCAGCCTGCCCCCCGGAACCAGAACAGGGCCTGAAGCCATCCTGCGCTTTTGCGGCCAGCTCCCGAAAAAGCGAGTTGTAAAATGGAGCTTCAGGGCACTGCAATTCACAAACCTGCACAGTTATAAATGATAACTCTCGTCCACAAATATATTGAGGGAAGGCAAAGACGAGGAATTGAAATCAAGGCAGAATTGCAGGTAACAGATTTCAGGAGGTAGATTCGAATCGCCTCTAAAGCACATGAAAAGCGGCAAAACGTTGACAATGATGCCCTTGGCCAAAAAGGGCGTATGCGTTTTTTCCTGAATATATTCAGGAAAAAACGCATACGCCCTTTTTGGCCAACCAAGCAACCTGGAAAGGCAAATCAGCGCTACAAAGAAGTCTCGCTTCCCATCGGTCAAAAGGGCCATGCTGAAAAAAGTGTCAAAACCAGAAATGCAGGACAGGCCATGGAGAAATGGGAGCCTTGCTACACTGATGGGCGGGATGTAAATTGCCAACAGCCACTCTGGAGAAGTGTACGGTGTTTCCTGAAACATCTAAAAAATACACCTTAGAGAGCATAGGGCACTTCCACGCCTGGGGGGATAAAGTGGGAAAATTGAAAATCAGCAAGACACAAGCACCCCAAAGTTTAGGGCTGCTCTGTTGA
Source organism: Balaenoptera physalus (assembly GCF_965194825.1). Lineage (NCBI taxonomy): Eukaryota > Metazoa > Chordata > Mammalia > Artiodactyla > Balaenopteridae > Balaenoptera > Balaenoptera physalus. The sequence goes on from NW_028126225.1 coordinate 79,255, forward strand.
CAAGGACCTCCACTTCATACCACCTTAAATATCCCAGGAAAGCGAAAAATGGATAAAAAAGTTGTGGTCCTTATGTACAATGGAATATCACTCAGCCATGAAATCAATGTCATAAGGCTAGTAGCAGCATGATGAGTGGATTTAGGTAAGACGATTCTAAGTGAAATAAGTCACACAGAAAAGGACACTTCTCATAAGGTGTCACTTATAGTGGGAATGTAAAAACCGTTACACTTGAACTGAATTACAAAACAGAACAGAGTCACACATGCAGAAAACACACTATGGCTGCTTAACGGGAAAGGTGAGGTGGGGTGATACATAAAACGAGAGTTTCAAATTAGCTCAGATACCGTTCCATAAACCGAATATGTAATAGACAAGACCTACTCCTTGCTCAGAGAACTGGACTCAACACGCCCGATTCACCGCACAAGAATATATCTGACTAGTAATAATCTTAAAACCTATGTATTGATATCTCTCTGTTAGTGTGTCAAGTGGGTGTAAAGCGGCATAAACACAGCCGTGAAAAGCAGCTAAACAACATTATAAAAATAAATTACTTTTAAAAACCCATGAAACAAAGACAGGGAAAGAGAGAGAAATTCTTACACAATTCGTTCAGGGGCTGTGATGCAACCTGGATTGACCATATCTAGACCCACAGCTGGATGAGACATAAGGGTGGACACTCTTGGGGCTGAGAGGTTTGGTGAGGTTGGGTGAGCAAACGCAGACCCTTTAAAGTAATACTGCGTGCTACCATTCGCATGGGTCCCAAATCTCCAGGTTCAAGGGCATCTTCCTACATCGAAAACATGCATGAGAAACCCAGAAGATGGTACACCGTGTGATGGGGAAAGGTTTCTAAAACGCACCTCATTTCTCATCTCCTTGTGCTCGGGTTCGCCATTCCAGCCACTTTACTAGCAATCTCCCTACTTGGAGCATCAGCACCTTTAACCTCCTGTTCCGTACAGGTTGCAATTTGTCCTGAGGATGAACGGGAAGACGGGGAACCAATGAGAGGCTAGCTCTTGGTGTTGGGACAGGCACAGGTCACTCTATTTTCCCATCAGGAAGAAGAATTAACCACACGCTCAGCCTGCTCCCCGGAACCAGAACAGGGCCTGAAGCCATCCTGCGCTTTTGCGGCCAGCTCCCAAAAAAGCGACTTGTAAAATGGAGCTTCAGGGCACTGCAATTCACAAACCTGCAGAGTTATAAATGATAACTCTCGTCCACAAATATATTGAGGGAAGGCAAAGAAGAGGATTTGAAATCAAGGCAGAATTGCAGGAAACAGATTTCAGGAGGTAGATTCGAATCGCCTTTAAAGCACATGAAAAGCGGCAAAACGTTGACAGTGATGCCCTTGGCCATTAAGGGCGTATGCGTTTTTTCCTGAATATATTCAGGAAAAAACGCATACGCCCTTTTTGGCCAACCAAGCAACCTGGAAAGGCAAATCAGCGCTACAAAGAAGTCTCGCTTCCCATCGGTCAAAAGGGCCATGCTGAAAAAAGTGTCAAAACCAGAAATGCAGGACAGGCCATGGAGAAATGGGAGCCTTGCTACACTGATGGGCGGGATGTAAATTGCCAACAGCCACTCTGGAGAAGTGTACGGTGTGTCCTGAAACATCTAAAAAATACAGCTTAGAGAGCATAGGGCACTTCCACGCCTGGGGGGATAAAGTGGGAAAATTGAAAATCAGCAAGACACAAGCACCCCAAAGTTTAGGGCTGCTCTGTTGACAAGGACCTCCACTTCATTCCACCTTAAATATCCCAGGAAAGCGAAAAATGGATCAAAAAGTTGTGGTCCTTATGTACAATGGAATATCACTCAGCCATGAAATCAATGTCATAAGGCTAGTAGCAGCATGATGAGTGGATTTAGGTAAGACGATTCTAAGTGAAATAAGTCACACAGAAAAGGACACTTCTCATAAGGTGTCACTTATAGTGGGAATGTAAAAACCGTTACACTTGAACTGAATTACAAAACAGAACAGAGTCACACATGCAGAAAACACACTATGGCTGCTTAACGGGAAAGGTGAGGTGGGGTGATACATAAAACAAGAGTTTCAAATTAGCTCAGATACCGTTCCATAAACCCAATATGTAATAGACAAGACCTACTCCTTGCTCAGAGAACTGGACTCAACACGCCCGATTCACCGCACATGAATATATCTGACTAGTAATAATCTTAAAACCTATGTATTGATATCTCTCTGTTAGTGTGTCAAGTGGGTGTAAAGCGGCATAAACACAGCCGTGAAAAGCAGCTAAATCCCATTATAAAAATAAATTACTTTTAAAAACCCATGATACAAAGACAGGGAAAGAGAGAGAAATTCTTACACAAATCGTTCAGGGGCTGTGATGCAACCTGGATTGACCATATCTAGACCCACAGCTGGATGAGACCTAAGGGTGGACACTCTTGGGGCTGAGAGGTTTGGTGAGGTTGGGTGAGCAAACGCAGACCCTTTAAAGTAATACTGCGTGCTACCCATCGCATGGGTCCCAAATCTCCAGGTTCAAGGGCATCTTCCTACATCGAAAACATGCATGAGAAACCCAGAAGATGGTACACCGTGTGATGGGGAAAGGTTTCTAAAACGCACCTCATTTCTCATCTCCTTGTGCTCGGGTTCGCCATTCCAGCCACTTTACTAGCAATCTCCCTACCTGGAGCATCAGCACCTTTAACCTCCTGTTCCGTACAGGTTGCAATTTGTCCTGAGGATGAACGGGAAGACGGGGAACCAATGAGAGACTAGCTCTTGGTGTTGGGACAGGCACAGGTCACTCTATTTTCCCATCAGGAAGAAGAATTAACCACAGGCTCAGCCTGCCCCCCGGAACCAGAACAGGGCCTGAAGCCATCCTGTGCTTTTGCGGCCAGCTCCCGAAAAAGCGAGTTGTAAAATGGAGCTTCAGGGCACTGCAATTCACAAACCTGCACAGTTATAAATGATAACTCTCGTCCACAAATATATTGAGGGAAGGCAAAGACGAGGAATTGAACTCAAGGCAGAATTGCAGGAAACAGATTTCAGGAGGTAGATTCGAATCGCCTCTAAAGCACATGAAAAGCGGCAAAACGTTGACAATGATGCCCTTGGCCAAAAAGGGCGTATGCGTTTATTCCTGAATATATTCAGGAAAAAACGCATACGCCCTTTTTGGCCAACCAAGCAACCTGGAAAGGCAAATCAGCGCTACAAAGAAGTCTCGCTTACCATCGGTCAAAAGGGCCATGCTGAAAAAAGTGTCAAAACCAGAAATGCAGGACAGGCCATGGAGAAATGGGAGCCTTGGTACACTGATGGGCGGGATGTAAATTGCCAACAGCCACTCTGGAGAAGTGTACGGTGTGTCCTGAAACATCTAAAAAACACAGCTTAGAGAGCATAGGGCACTTCCACGCATGGGGGGATAAAGTGGGAAAATTGAAAATCAGCAAGACACAAGCACCCCAAAGTTTAGGGCTGCTCTGTTGACAAGGACCTCCACTTCATTCCACCTTAAATATCCCAGGAAAGTGAAAAATGGATAAAAAATTTGTGGTCCTTATGTACAATGGAATATCACTCAGCCATGAAATCAATGTCATAAGGCTAGTAGCAGCATGATGAGTGGATTTAGGTAAGACGATTCTAAGTGAAATAAGTCACACAGAAAAGGACACTTCTCATAAGGTGTCACTTATAGAGGGAATGTAAAAACCGTTACACTTGAACTGAATTATAAAACAGAACAGAGTCACACATGCAGAAAACACACTATGGCTTCTTAACGGGAAAGGTGAGGTGGGGTGATACATAAAACAAGAGTTTCAAATTAGCTCAGATACCGTTCCATAAACCCAATATGTAATAGACAAGACCTACTCCTTGCTCAGAGAACTGGACTCAACACGCCCGATTCACCGCACAAGAATATATCTGACTAGTAATAATCTTAAAACGTATGTATTGATATCTCTCTGTTAGTGTGTCAAGTGGGTGTAAAGCGGCATAAACACAGCCGTGAAAAGCAGCTAAACCCCATTATAAAAATAAATTACTTTTAAAAACCCATGAAACAAAGACAGGGAAAGAGAGAGAAATTCTTACACAATTCGTTCAGGGGCTGTGATGCAACCTGGATTGACCATATCTAGACCCACAGCTGGATGAGACATAAGGGTGGACACTCTTGGGGCTGAGAGGTTTGGTGAGGTTGGGTGAGCAAACGCAGACCCTTTAAAGTAATACTGCGTGCTACCATTCGCATGGGTCCCAAATCTCCAGGTTCAAGGGCATCTTCCTACATCGAAAACATGCATGAGAAACCCAGAAGATGGTACACCGTGTGATGGGGAAAGGTTTCTAAAACGCACCTCATTTCTCATCTCCTTGTGCTCGGGTTCGCCATTCCAGCCACTTTACTAGCAATCTCCCTACCTGGAGCATCAGCACCTTTAACCTCCTGTTCCGTACAGGTTGCAATTTGTCCTGAGGATGAACGGGAAGACGGGGAACCAATGAGACACTAGCTCTTGGTGTTGGGACAGGCACAGGTCACTCTATTTTCCCATCAGGAAGAAGAATTAACCACAGGCTCAGCCTGCCCCCCGGAACCAGAACAGGGCCTGAAGCCATCCTGCGCTATTGCGGCCAGCTCCCGAAAAAGCGAGTTGTAAAATGGAGCTTCAGGGCACTGCAATTCACAAACCTGCACAGTTATAAATGATAACTCTCGTCCACAAATATATTGAGGGAAGGCAAAGACGAGGAATTGAAATCAAGGCAGAATTGCAGGAAACAGATTTCAGGAGGTAGATTCGAATCGCCTCTAAAGCACATGAAAAGCGGCAAAACGTTGACAATGATGCCCATGGCCAAAAAGGGCGTATGCGTTTTTTCCTGAATATATTCAGGAAAAAACGCATACGCCCTTTTTGGCCAACCAAGCAACCTGGAAAGGCAAATCAGCGCTACAAAGAAGTCTCGCTTCCCATCGGTCAAAAGGGCCATGCTGAAAAAAGTGTCAAAACCAGAAATGCAGGACAGGCCATGGAGAAATGGGAGCCTTGCTACACTGAAGGGCGGGATGTAAATTGCCAACAGCCACTCTGGAGAAGGGTACGGTGTGTCCTGAAACATCTAAAAAACACAGCTTAGAGAGCATAGGGCACTTCCACGCATGGGGGGATAAAGAGGGAAAATTGAAAATCAGCAAGACACAAGCACCCCAAGGTTTAGGGCTGCTCTGTTGACAAGGACCTCCACTTCATTCCACCTTAAATATCCCAGGAAAGCGAAAAATGGATAAAAAAGTTGTGGTCCTTATGTACAATGGAATATCACTCAGCCATGAAATCAATGTCATAAGGCTAGTAGCAGCATGATGAGTGGATTTAGGTAAGACGATTCTAAGTGAAATAAGTCACACAGAAAAGGACACTTCTCATAAGGTGTCACTTATAGTGGGAATGTAAAAACCGTTACACTTGAACTGAATTACAAAACAGAACAGAGTCACACATGCAGAAAACACACTATGGCTGCTTAACGGGAAAGGTGAGGTGGGGTGATACATAAAACAAGAGTTTCAAATTAGCTCAGATACCGTTCCATAAACCCAATATGTAATAGACAAGACCTACTCCTTGCTCAGAGAACTGGACTCAACACGCCCGATTCACCGCACAAGAATATATCTGACTAGTAATAATCTTAAAACCTATGTATTGATATCTCTCTGTTAGTGTGTCAAGTGGGTGTAAAGCGGCATAAACACAGCCATAAAAAGCAGCTAAACAACATTATAAAAATAAATTACTTTTAAAAACCCATGAAACAAAGACAGGGAAAGAGAGAGAAATTCTTACACAATTCGTTCAGGGGCTGTGATGCAACCTGGATTGACCATATCTAGACCCACAGCTGGATGAGACATAAGGGTGGACACTCTTGGGGCTGAGAGGTTTGGTGAGGTTGGGTGAGCAAACGCAGACCCTTTAAAGTAATACTGCGTGCTACCATTCGCATGGGTCCCAAATCTCCAGGTTCAAGGGCATCTTCCTACATCGAAAACATGCATGAGAAACCCAGAAGATGGTACACCGTGTGATGGGGAAAGGTTTCTAAAACGCACCTCATTTCTCATCTCCTTGTGCTTGGGTTCGCCATTCCAGCCACTTTACTAGCAATCTCCCTACTTGGAGCCTCAGCACCTTTAACCTCCTGTTCCGTACAGGTTTCAAATTGTCCTGAGGATGAACGGGAAGACGGGGAACCAATGAGAGACTAGCTCTTGGTGTTGGGACAGGCACAGGTCACTCTATTTTCCCATCAGGAAGAAGAATTAACCACAGGCTCAGCCTGCCCCCCGGAACCAGAACAGGGCCTGAAGCCATCCTGCGCTTTTGCGGCCAGCTCCCGAAAAAGCGAGTTGTAAAATGGAGCTTCAGGGCACTGCAATTCACAAACCTGCATAGTTATAAATGATAACTCTCGTCCACAAATATATTGAGGGAAGGCAAAGACGAGGAATTGAAATCAAGGCAGAATTGCAGGAAACAGATTTCAGGAGGTAGATTCGAATCGCCTCTAAAGCACATGAAAAGCGGCAAAACGTTGACAATGATGCCCTTGGCCAAAAAGGGCGTATGCGTTTTTTCCTGAATATATTCAGGAAAAAACGCATACGCCCTTTTTGGCCAACCAAGCAACCTGGAAAGGCAAATCAGCGCTACAAAGAAGTCTCGCTTCCCATCGGTCAAAAGGGCCATGCTGAAAAAAGTGTCAAAACCAGAAATGCAGGACAGGCCATGGAGAAATGGGAGCCTTGCTACACTGATGGGCGGGATGTAAATTGCCAACAGCCACTCTGGAGAAGTGTACGGTGTTTCCTGAAACATCTAAAAAATACACCTTAGAGAGCATAGGGCACTTCCACGCCTGGGGGGATAAAGTGGGAAAATTGAAAATCAGCAAGACACAAGCACCCCAAAGTTTAGGGCTGCTCTGTTGACAAGGACCTCCACTTCATACCACCTTAAATATCCCAGGAAAGCGAAAAATGGATAAAAAAGTTGTGGTCCTTATGTACAATGGAATATCACTCAGCCATGAAATCAATGTCATAAGGCTAGTAGCAGCATGATGAGTGGATTTAGGTAAGACGATTCTAAGTGAAATAAGTCACACAGAAAAGGACACTTCTCATAAGGTGTCACTTATAGTGGGAATGTAAAAACCGTTACACTTGAACTGAATTACAAAACAGAACAGAGTCACACATGCAGAAAACACACTATGGCTGCTTAACGGGAAAGGTGAGGTGGGGTGATACATAAAACGAGAGTTTCAAATTAGCTCAGATACCGTTCCATAAACCGAATATGTAATAGACAAGACCTACTCCTTGCTCAGAGAACTGGACTCAACACGCCCGATTCACCGCACAAGAATATATCTGACTAGTAATAATCTTAAAACGTATGTATTGATATCTCTCTGTTAGTGTGTCAAGAGGGTGTAAAGCGGCATAAACACAGCCGTGAAAAGCAGCTAAACCCCATTATAAAAATAAATTACTTTTAAAAACCCATGAAACAAAGACAGGGAAAGAGAGAGAAATTCTTACACAATTCGTTCAGGGGCTGTGATGCAACCTGGATTGACCATATCTAGACCCACAGCTGGATGAGACATAAGGGTGGACACTCTTGGGGCTGAGAGGTTTGGTGAGGTTGGGTGAGCAAACGCAGACCCTTTAAAGTAATACTGCGTGCTACCATTCGCATGGGTCCCAAATCTCCAGGTTCAAGGGCATCTTCCTACATCGAAAACATGCATGAGAAACCCAGAAGATGGTACACCGTGTGATGGGGAAAGGTTTCTAAAACGCACCTCATTTCTCATCTCCTTGTGCTCGGGTTCGCCATTCCAGCCACTTTACTAGCAATCTCCCTACTTGGAGCATCAGCACCTTTAACCTCCTGTTCCGTACAGGTTGCAATTTGTCCTGAGGATGAACGGGAAGACGGGGAACCAATGAGACACTAGCTCTTGGTGTTGGGACAGGCACAGGTCACTCTATTTTCCCATCAGGAAGAAGAATTAACCACAGGCTCAGCCTGCCCCCCGGAACCAGAACAGGGCCTGAAGCCATCCTGCGCTTTTGCGGCCAGCTCCCAAAAAAGCGACTTGTAAAATGGAGCTTCAGGGCACTGCAATTCACAAACCTGCAGAGTTGTAAATGATAACTCTCGTCCACAAATATATTGAGGGAAGGCAAAGAAGAGGATTTGAAATCAAGGCAGAATTGCAGGAAACAGATTTCAGGAGGTAGATTCGAATCGCCTTTAAAGCACATGAAAAGCGGCAAAACGTTGACAATGATGCCCTTGGCCAAAAAGGGCGTATGCGTTTTTTCCTGAATATATTCAGGAAAAAACGCATACGCCCTTTTTGGCCAACCAAGCAACCTGGAAAGGCAAATCAGCGCTACAAAGAAGTCTCGCTTCCCATCGGTCAAAAGGGCCATGCTGAAAAAAGTGTCAAAACCAGAAATGCAGGACAGGCCATGGAGAAATGGGAGCCTTGCTACACTGATGGGCGGGATATAAATTGCCAACAGCCACTCTGGAGAAGTGTACGGTGTGTCCTGAAACATCTAAAAAACACAGCTTAGAGAGCATAGGGCACTTCCACGCATGGGGGGATAAAGTGGGAAAATTGAAAATCAGCAAGACACAAGCACCCCAAAGTTTAGGGCTGCTCTGTTGACAAGGACCTCCACTTCATTCCACCTTAAATATACCAGGAAAGTGAAAAATGGATAAAAAAGTTGTGGTCCTTATGTACAATGGAATATCACTCAGCCATGAAATCAATGTCATAAGGCTAGTAGCAGCATGATGAGTGGATTTAGGTAAGACGATTCTAAGTGAAATAAGTCACACAGAAAAGGACACTTCTCATAAGGTGTCACTTATAGAGGGAATGTAAAAACCGTTACACTTGAACTGAATTACAAAACAGAACAGAGTCACACATGCAGAAAACACACTATGGCTGCTTAACGGGAAAGGTGAGGTGGGGTGATACATAAAACAAGAGTTTCAAATTAGCTCAGATACCGTTCCATAAACCCAATATGTAATAGACAAGACCTACTCCTTGCTCAGAGAACTGGACTCAACACGCCCGATTCACCGCACAAGAATATATCTGACTAGTAATAATCTTAAAACCTATGTATTGATATCTCTCTGTTAGTGTGTCAAGTGGGTGTAAAGCGGCATAAACACAGCCATAAAAAGCAGCTAAACAACATTATAAAAATAAATTACTTTTAAAAACCCATGAAACAAAGACAGGGAAAGAGAGAGAAATTCTTACACAATTCGTTCAGGGGCTGTGATGCAACCTGGATTGACCATATCTAGACCCACAGCTGGATGAGACATAAGGGTGGACACTCTTGGGGCTGAGAGGTTTGGTGAGGTTGGGTGAGCAAACGCAGACCCTTTAAAGTAATACTGCGTGCTACCATTCGCATGGGTCCCAAATCTCCAGGTTCAAGGGCATCTTCCTACATCGAAAACATGCATGAGAAACCCAGAAGATGGTACACCGTGTGATGGGGAAAGGTTTCTAAAACGCACCTCATTTCTCATCTCCTTGTGCTTGGGTTCGCCATTCCAGCCACTTTACTAGCAATCTCCCTACTTGGAGCCTCAGCACCTTTAACCTCCTGTTCCGTACAGGTTTCAAATTGTCCTGAGGATGAACGGGAAGACGGGGAACCAATGAGAGACTAGCTCTTGGTGTTGGGACAGGCACAGGTCACTCTATTTTCCCATCAGGAAGAAGAATTAACCACAGGCTCAGCCTGCCCCCCGGAACCAGAACAGGGCCTGAAGCCATCCTGCGCTTTTGCGGCCAGCTCCCGAAAAAGCGAGTTGTAAAATGGAGCTTCAGGGCACTGCAATTCACAAACCTGCATAGTTATAAATGATAACTCTCGTCCACAAATATATTGAGGGAAGGCAAAGACGAGGAATTGAAATCAAGGCAGAATTGCAGGAAACAGATTTCAGGAGGTAGATTCGAATCGCCTCTAAAGCACATGAAAAGCGGCAAAACGTTGACAATGATGCCCTTGGCCAAAAAGGGCGTATGCGTTTTTTCCTGAATATATTCAGGAAAAAACGCATACGCCCTTTTTGGCCAACCAAGCAACCTGGAAAGGCAAATCAGCGCTACAAAGAAGTCTCGCTTCCCATCGGTCAAAAGGGCCATGCTGAAAAAAGTGTCAAAACCAGAAATGCAGGACAGGCCATGGAGAAATGGGAGCCTTGCTACACTGATGGGCGGGATGTAAATTGCCAACAGCCACTCTGGAGAAGTGTACGGTGTTTCCTGAAACATCTAAAAAATACACCTTAGAGAGCATAGGGCACTTCCACGCCTGGGGGGATAAAGTGGGAAAATTGAAAATCAGCAAGACACAAGCACCCCAAAGTTTAGGGCTGCTCTGTTGACAAGGACCTCCACTTCATACCACCTTAAATATCCCAGGAAAGCGAAAAATGGATAAAAAAGTTGTGGTCCTTATGTACAATGGAATATCACTCAGCCATGAAATCAATGTCATAAGGCTAGTAGCAGCATGATGAGTGGATTTAGGTAAGACGATTCTAAGTGAAATAAGTCACACAGAAAAGGACACTTCTCATAAGGTGTCACTTATAGTGGGAATGTAAAAACCGTTACACTTGAACTGAATTACAAAACAGAACAGAGTCACACATGCAGAAAACACACTATGGCTGCTTAACGGGAAAGGTGAGGTGGGGTGATACATAAAACGAGAGTTTCAAATTAGCTCAGATACCGTTCCATAAACCGAATATGTAATAGACAAGACCTACTCCTTGCTCAGAGAACTGGACTCAACACGCCCGATTCACCGCACAAGAATATATCTGACTAGTAATAATCTTAAAACGTATGTATTGATATCTCTCTGTTAGTGTGTCAAGAGGGTGTAAAGCGGCATAAACACAGCCGTGAAAAGCAGCTAAACCCCATTATAAAAATAAATTACTTTTAAAAACCCATGAAACAAAGACAGGGAAAGAGAGAGAAATTCTTACACAATTCGTTCAGGGGCTGTGATGCAACCTGGATTGACCATATCTAGACCCACAGCTGGATGAGACATAAGGGTGGACACTCTTGGGGCTGAGAGGTTTGGTGAGGTTGGGTGAGCAAACGCAGACCCTTTAAAGTAATACTGCGTGCTACCATTCGCATGGGTCCCAAATCTCCAGGTTCAAGGGCATCTTCCTACATCGAAAACATGCATGAGAAACCCAGAAGATGGTACACCGTGTGATGGGGAAAGGTTTCTAAAACGCACCTCATTTCTCATCTCCTTGTGCTCGGGTTCGCCATTCCAGCCACTTTACTAGCAATCTCCCTACTTGGAGCATCAGCACCTTTAACCTCCTGTTCCGTACAGGTTGCAATTTGTCCTGAGGATGAACGGGAAGACGGGGAACCAATGAGACACTAGCTCTTGGTGTTGGGACAGGCACAGGTCACTCTATTTTCCCATCAGGAAGAAGAATTAACCACAGGCTCAGCCTGCCCCCCGGAACCAGAACAGGGCCTGAAGCCATCCTGCGCTTTTGCGGCCAGCTCCCAAAAAAGCGACTTGTAAAATGGAGCTTCAGGGCACTGCAATTCACAAACCTGCAGAGTTGTAAATGATAACTCTCGTCCACAAATATATTGAGGGAAGGCAAAGAAGAGGATTTGAAATCAAGGCAGAATTGCAGGAAACAGATTTCAGGAGGTAGATTCGAATCGCCTTTAAAGCACATGAAAAGCGGCAAAACGTTGACAATGATGCCCTTGGCCAAAAAGGGCGTATGCGTTTTTTCCTGAATATATTCAGGAAAAAACGCATACGCCCTTTTTGGCCAACCAAGCAACCTGGAAAGGCAAATCAGCGCTACAAAGAAGTCTCGCTTCCCATCGGTCAAAAGGGCCATGCTGAAAAAAGTGTCAAAACCAGAAATGCAGGACAGGCCATGGAGAAATGGGAGCCTTGCTACACTGATGGGCGGGATATAAATTGCCAACAGCCACTCTGGAGAAGTGTACGGTGTGTCCTGAAACATCTAAAAAACACAGCTTAGAGAGCATAGGGCACTTCCACGCATGGGGGGATAAAGTGGGAAAATTGAAAATCAGCAAGACACAAGCACCCCAAAGTTTAGGGCTGCTCTGTTGACAAGGACCTCCACTTCATTCCACCTTAAATATACCAGGAAAGTGAAAAATGGATAAAAAAGTTGTGGTCCTTATGTACAATGGAATATCACTCAGCCATGAAATCAATGTCATAAGGCTAGTAGCAGCATGATGAGTGGATTTAGGTAAGACGATTCTAAGTGAAATAAGTCACACAGAAAAGGACACTTCTCATAAGGTGTCACTTATAGAGGGAATGTAAAAACCGTTACACTTGAACTGAATTACAAAACAGAACAGAGTCACACATGCAGAAAACACACTATGGCTGCTTAACGGGAAAGGTGAGGTGGGGTGATACATAAAACAAGAGTTTCAAATTAGCTCAGATACCGTTCCATAAACCCAATATGTAATAGACAAGACCTACTCCTTGCTCAGAGAACTGGACTCAACACGCCCGATTCACCGCACATGAATATATCTGACTAGTAATAATCTTAAAACCTATGTATTGATATCTCTCTGTTAGTGTGTCAAGTGGGTGTAAAGCGGCATAAACACAGCCGTGAAAAGCAGCTAAATCCCATTATAAAAATAAATTACTTTTAAAAACCCATGATACAAAGACAGGGAAAGAGAGAGAAATTCTTACACAAATCGTTCAGGGGCTGTGATGCAACCTGGATTGACCATATCTAGACCCACAGCTGGATGAGACCTAAGGGTGGACACTCTTGGGGCTGAGAGGTTTGGTGAGGTTGGGTGAGCAAACGCAGACCCTTTAAAGTAATACTGCGTGCTACCCATCGCATGGGTCCCAAATCTCCAGGTTCAAGGGCATCTTCCTACATCGAAAACATGCATGAGAAACCCAGAAGATGGTACACCGTGTGATGGGGAAAGGTTTCTAAAACGCACCTCATTTCTCATCTCCTTGTGCTCGGGTTCGCCATTCCAGCCACTTTACTAGCAATCTCCCTACCTGGAGCATCAGCACCTTTAACCTCCTGTTCCGTACAGGTTGCAATTTGTCCTGAGGATGAACGGGAAGACGGGGAACCAATGAGAGACTAGCTCTTGGTGTTGGGACAGGCACAGGTCACTCTATTTTCCCATCAGGAAGAAGAATTAACCACAGGCTCAGCCTGCCCCCCGGAACCAGAACAGGGCCTGAAGCCATCCTGTGCTTTTGCGGCCAGCTCCCGAAAAAGCGAGTTGTAAAATGGAGCTTCAGGGCACTGCAATTCACAAACCTGCACAGTTATAAATGATAACTCTCGTCCACAAATATATTGAGGGAAGGCAAAGACGAGGAATTGAACTCAAGGCAGAATTGCAGGAAACAGATTTCAGGAGGTAGATTCGAATCGCCTCTAAAGCACATGAAAAGCGGCAAAACGTTGACAATGATGCCCTTGGCCAAAAAGGGCGTATGCGTTTATTCCTGAATATATTCAGGAAAAAACGCATACGCCCTTTTTGGCCAACCAAGCAACCTGGAAAGGCAAATCAGCGCTACAAAGAAGTCTCGCTTACCATCGGTCAAAAGGGCCATGCTGAAAAAAGTGTCAAAACCAGAAATGCAGGACAGGCCATGGAGAAATGGGAGCCTTGCTACACTGATGGGCGGGATGTAAATTGCCAACAGCCACTCTGGAGAAGTGTACGGTGTGTCCTGAAACATCTAAAAAACACAGCTTAGAGAGCATAGGGCACTTCCACGCATGGGGGGATAAAGTGGGAAAATTGAAAATCAGCAAGACACAAGCACCCCAAAGTTTAGGGCTGCTCTGTTGACAAGGACCTCCACTTCATTCCACCTTAAATATCCCAGGAAAGTGAAAAATGGATAAAAAATTTGTGGTCCTTATGTACAATGGAATATCACTCAGCCATGAAATCAATGTCATAAGGCTAGTAGCAGCATGATGAGTGGATTTAGGTAAGACGATTCTAAGTGAAATAAGTCACACAGAAAAGGACACTTCTCATAAGGTGTCACTTATAGAGGGAATGTAAAAACCGTTACACTTGAACTGAATTATAAAACAGAACAGAGTCACACATGCAGAAAACACACTATGGCTTCTTAACGGGAAAGGTGAGGTGGGGTGATACATAAAACAAGAGTTTCAAATTAGCTCAGATACCGTTCCATAAACCCAATATGTAATAGACAAGACCTACTCCTTGCTCAGAGAACTGGACTCAACACGCCCGATTCACCGCACAAGAATATATCTGACTAGTAATAATCTTAAAACGTATGTATTGATATCTCTCTGTTAGTGTGTCAAGTGGGTGTAAAGCGGCATAAACACAGCCGTGAAAAGCAGCTAAACCCCATTATAAAAATAAATTACTTTTAAAAACCCATGAAACAAAGACAGGGAAAGAGAGAGAAATTCTTACACAATTCGTTCAGGGGCTGTGATGCAACCTGGATTGACCATATCTAGACCCACAGCTGGATGAGACATAAGGGTGGACACTCTTGGGGCTGAGAGGTTTGGTGAGGTTGGGTGAGCAAACGCAGACCCTTTAAAGTAATACTGCGTGCTACCCATCGCATGGGTCCCAAATCTCCAGGTTCAACGGCATCTTCCTACATCGAAAACATGCATGAGAAACCCAGAAGATGGTACACCGTGTGATGGCGAAAGGTTTCTAAAACGCACCTCATTTCTCATCTCCTTGTGCTCGGGTTCGCCATTCCAGCCACTTTACTAGCAATCTCCCTACTTGGAGCATCAGCACCTTTAACCTCCTGTTCCGTACAGGTTGCAATTTGTCCTGAGGATGAACGGGAAGACGGGGAACCAATGAGAGACTAGCTCTTGGTGTTGGGACAGGCACAGGTCACTCTATTTTCCCATCAGGAAGAAGAATTAACCACAGGCTCAGCCTGCCCCCCGGAACCAGAACAGGGCCTGAAGCCATCCTGCGCTTTTGCGGCCAGCTCCCAAAAAAGCGACTTGTAAAATGGAGCTTCAGGGCACTGCAATTCACAAACCTGCAGAGTTATAAATGATAACTCTCGTCCACAAATATATTGAGGGAAGGCAAAGAAGAGGATTTGAAATCAAGGCAGAATTGCAGGAAACAGATTTCAGGAGGTAGATACGAATCGCCTTTAAAGCACATGAAAAGCGGCAAAACGTTGACAATGATGCCCTTGGCCAAAAAGGGCGTATGCGTTTTTTCCTGAATATATTCAGGAAAAAACGCATACGCCCTTTTTGGCCAACCAAGCAACCTGGAAAGGCAAATCAGCGCTACAAAGAAGTCTCGCTTCCCATCGGTCAAAAGGGCCATGCTGAAAAAAGTGTCAAAACCAGAAATGCAGGACAGGCCATGGAGAAATGGGAGCCTTGCTACACTGATGGGCGGGATGTAAATCGCCAACAGCCACTCTGGAGAAGTGTACGGTGTGTCCTGAAACATGTAAAAAACACAGATTAGAGAGCATAGGGCACTTCCACGCATGGGGGGATAAAGTGGGAAAATTGAAAATCAGCAAGACACAAGCACCACAAAGTTTAGGGCTGCTCTGTTGACAAGGACCTCCTCTTCATTCCACCTTAAATATCCCAGGAAAGCGAAAAATGGATCAAAAAGTTGTGGTCCTTATGTACAATGGAATATCACTCAGCCATGAAATCAATGTCATAAGGCTAGTAGCAGCATGATGAGTGGATTTAGGTAAGACGATTCTAAGTGAAATAAGTCACACAGAAAAGGACACTTCTCATAAGGTGTCACTTATAGAGGGAATGTAAAAACCGTTACACTTGAACTGAATTACAAAACAGAACAGTCACACATGCAGAAAACACACTATGGCTGCTTAACGGGAAAGGTGAGGTGGGGTGATACATAAAACGAGAGCTTCAAATTAGCTCAGATACCGTTCCATAAACCCAATATGTTATAGACAAGACTTACTCCTTGCTCAGAGAACTGGACTCAACACGCCCGATTCACCGCACAAGAATATATCTGACTAGTAATAATCTTAAAACCTATGTATTGATATCTCTCTGTTAGTGTGTCAAGTGGGTGTAAAGCGGCATAAACACAGCCGTGAAAAGCAGCTAAACCCCATTATAAAAATAAATTACTTTTAAAAACCCATGAAACAAAGACAGGGAAAGAGAGAGAAATTCTTACACAATTCGTTCAGGGGCTGTGATGCAACCTGGATTGACCATATCTAGACCCACAGCTGGATGAGACATAAGGGTGGACACTCTTGGGGCTGAGAAGTTTGGTGAGGTTGGGTGAGCAAACGCAGACCCTTTAAAGTAATACTGCGTGCTATCCATCGCATGGGTCCCAAATCTCCAGGTTCAAGGGCATCTTCCTACATCGAAAACATGCATGAGAAACCCAGAAGATGGTACACCGTGTGATGGGGAAAGGTTTCTAAAACGCACCTCATTTCTCATCTCCTTGTGCTCGGGTTCGCCATTCCAGCCACTTTACTAGCAATCTCCCTACTTGGAGCATCAGCACCTTTAACCTCCTGTTCCGTACAGGTTGCAATTTGTCCTGAGGATGAACGGGAAGACGGGGAACCAATGAGAGACTAGCTCTTGGTGTTGGGACAGGCACAGGTCACTCTATTTTCCCATCAGGAAGAAGAATTAACCACAGGCTCAGCCTGCCCCCCGGAACCAGAACAGGGCCTGAAGCCATCCTGCGCTTTTGCGGCCAGCTCCCAAAAAAGCGACTTGTAAAATGGAGCTTCAGGGCACTGCAATTCACAAACCTGCAGAGTTATAAATGATAACTCTCGTCCACAAATATATTGAGGGAAGGCAAAGAAGAGGATTTGAAATCAAGGCAGAATTGCAGGAAACAGATTTCAGGAGGTAGATTCGAATCGCGTTTAAAGCACATGAAAAGCGGCAAAACGTTGACAATGATGACCTTGGCCAAAAAGGGCGTATGCGTTTTTTCCTGAATATATTCAGGAAAAAACGCATACGCCCTTTTTGGCCAACCAAGCAACCTGGAAAGGCAAATCAGCGCTACAAAGAAGTCTCGCTTCCCATCGGTCAAAAGGGCCATGCTGAAAAAAGTGTCAAAACCAGAAATGCAGGACAGGCCATGGAGAAATGGGAGCCTTGCTACACTGATGGGCGGGATGTAAATCGCCAACAGCCACTCTGGAGAAGTGTACGGTGTGTCCTGAAACATCTAAAAAACACAGCTTAGAGAGCATAGGGCACTTCCACGCATGGGGGGATAAAGTGGGAAAATTGAAAATCAGCAAGACACAAGCACACCAAAGTTTAGGGCTGTTCTGTTGACAAGGACCTCCACTTCATTCCACCTTAAATATCCCAGGAAAGCGAAAAATGGATAAAAAAGTTGTGGTCCTTATGTACAATGGAATATCACTCAGCCATGAAATCAATGTCATAAGGCTAGTAGCAGCATGATGAGTGGATTTAGGTACGACGATTCTAAGTGAAATAAGTCACACAGAAAAGGACACTTCTCATAAAGTGTCACTTATAGAGGGAATGTAAAAACCGTTACACTTGAACTGAATTACAAAACAGAACAGAGTCACACATGCAGAAAACACACTATGGCTGCTTAACGGGAAAGGTGAGGTGGGGTGATACATAAAACAAGAGTTTCAAATCAGCTCAGATACCGTTCCATAAACCCAATATGTAATAGAGAAGACCTACTCCTTGCTCAGAGAACTGGACTCAACAAGCCCGATTCACCGCACAAGAATATATCTGACTAGTAATAATCTTAAAACCTATGTATTGATATCTCTCTGTTAGTGTGTCAAGTGGGTGTAAAGTGGCATAAACACAGCCGTGAAAAGCAGCTAAACCCCATTATAAAAATACATTACTTTCAAAAACCCAAGAAACAAAGACAGGGAAAGAGAGAGAAATTCTTACACAATTCGTTCAGGGGCTGTGATGCAACCTGGAGTGACCATATCTAGACCCACAGCTGGATGAGACATAAGGGTGGACACTCTTGGGGCTGAGAGTTTTGGTGAGGTTGGGTGAGCAAACGCAGACCCTTAAAGTAATACTGCCTGCTACCCATCGCATGGGTCCCAAATCTCCAGGTTCAAGGGCATCTTCCTACATCGAAAACATGCATGAGAAACCCAGAAGATGGTACACCGTGTGATGGGGAAAGGTTTCTAAAACGCACCTCATTTCTCATCTCCTTGTGCTCGGGTTCGCCATTCCAGCCACTTTACTAGCAATCTCCCTACTTGGAGCATCAGCACCTTTAACCTCCTGTTCCGTACAGGTTGCAATTTGTCCTGAGGATGAACGGGAAGACGGGGAACCAATGAGAGACTAGCTCTTGGTGTTGGGACAGGCACAGGTCACTCTATTTTCCCATCAGGAAGAAGAATTAACCACAGGCTCAGCCTGCCCCCCGGAACCAGAACAGGGCCTGAAGCCATCCTGCGCTTTTGCGGCCAGCTCCCAAAAAAGCGACTTGTAAAATGGAGCTTCAGGGCACTGCAATTCACAAACCTGCAGAGTTATAAATGATAACTCTCGTCCACAAATATATTGAGGGAAGGCAAAGAAGAGGATTTGAAATCAAGGCAGAATTGCAGGAAACAGATTTCAGGAGGTAGATTCGAATCGCGTTTAAAGCACATGAAAAGCGGCAAAACGTTGACAATGATGACCTTGGCCAAAAAGGGCGTAAGCGTTTTTTCCTGAATATATTCAGGAAAAAACGCATACGCCCTTTTTGGCCAACCAAGCAACCTGGAAAGGCAAATCAGCGCTACAAAGAAGTCTCGCTTCCCATCGGTCAAAAGGGCCATGCTGAAAAAAGTGTCAAAACCAGAAATGCAGGACAGGCCATGGAGAAATGGGAGCCTTGCTACACTGATGGGCGGGATGTAAATCGCCAACAGCCACTCTGGAGAAGTGTACGGTGTGTCCTGAAACATCTAAAAAACACAGCTTAGAGAGCATAGGGCACTTCCACGCATGGGGGGATAAAGTGGGAAAATTGAAAATCAGCAAGACACAAGCACACCAAAGTTTAGGGCTGTTCTGTTGACAAGGACCTCCACTTCATTCCACCTTAAATATCCCAGGAAAGCGAAAAATGGATAAAAAAGTTGTGGTCCTTATGTACAATGGAATATCACTCAGCCATGAAATCAATGTCATAAGGCTAGTAGCAGCATGATGAGTGGATTTAGGTACGACGATCCTAAGTGAAATAAGTCACACAGAAAAGGACACTTCTCATAAAGTGTCACTTATAGAGGGAATGTAAAAACCGTTACACTTGAACTGAATTACAAAACAGAACAGAGTCAAACATGCAGAAAACACACTATGGCTGCTTAACGGGAAAGGTGAGGTGGGGTGATACATAAAACAAGAGTTTCAAATCAGCTCAGATACCGTTCCATAAACTCAATATGTAATAGAGAAGACCTACTCCTTGCTCAGAGAACTGGACTCAACACGCCCGATTCATCGCACAAGAATATATCTGACTAGTAATAATCTTAAAACCTATGTATTGATATCTCTCTGTTAGTGTGTCAAGTGGGTGTAAAGTGGCATAAACACAGCCGTGAAAAGCAGCTAAACCCCATTATAAAAATAAATTACTTTCAAAAACCCAAGAAACAAAGACAGGGAAAGAGAGAGAAATTCTTACACAATTCGTTCAGGGGCTGTGATGCAAACTGGAGTGACCATATCTAGACCCACAGCTGGATGAGACATAAGGGTGGACACTCTTGGGGCTGAGAGTTTTGGTGAGGTTGGGTGAGCAAACGCAGACCCTTAAAGTAATACTGCCTGCTACCCATCGCATGGGTCCCAAATCTCCAGGTTCAACGGCATCTTCCTACATCGAAAACATGCATGAGAAACCCAGAAGATGGTACACCGTGTGATGGGGAAAGGTTTCTAAAACGCACCTCATTTCTCATCTCCTTGTGCTCGGGTTCCCCATTCCAGCCACTTTACTAGCAATCTCCCTACTTGGAGCATCAGCACCTTTAACCTCCTGTTCCGTACAGGTTGCAATTTGTCCTGAGGATGAACGGGAACTCGGGGAACCAATGAGAGACTAGCTCTTGGTGTTGGGACAGGCACAGGTCACTCTATTTTCCCATCAGGAAGAAGAATTAACCACAGGCTCAGCCTGCCCCCCGGAACCAGAACAGGGCCTGAAGCCATCCTGCGCTTTTGCGGCCAGCTCCCAAAAAAGCAACTTGTAAAATGGAGCTTCAGGGCACTGCTATTCACAAACCTGCAGAGTTATAAATGATAACTCTCGTCCACAAATATATTGAGGGAAGGCAAAGAAGAGGATTTGAAATCAAGGCAGAATTGCAGGAAACAGATTTCAGGAGGTAGATACGAATCGCCTTTAAAGCACATGAAAAGCGGCAAAACGTTGACAATGATGCCCTTGGCCAAAAAGGGCGTATGCGTTTTTTCCTGAATATATTCAGTATAAAACGCATACGCCCTTTTTGGCCAACCAAGCAACCTGGAAAGGCAAATCAGCGCTACAAAGAAGTCTCGCTTCCCATCGGTCCAAAGGGCCATGCTGAAAAAAGTGTCAAAACCAGAAATGCAGGACAGGCCATGGAGAAATGGGAGCCTTGCTACACTGATGGGCGGGATGTAAATCGCCAACAGTCACTATGGAGAAGTGTACGGAGTGTCCTGAAACATGTAAAAAACACAGATTAGAGAGCATAGGGCACTTCCACGCATGGGGGGATAAAGTGGGAAAATTGAAAATCAGCAAGACACAAGCACCACAAAGTTTAGGGCTGCTCTGTTGACAAGGACCTCCACTTCATTCCACCTTAAATATCCCAGGAAAGCGAAAAATGGATAAAAAAGTTGTGGTCCTTATGTACAATGGAATATCACTCAGCCATGAAATCATGTCATAAGGCTAGTAGCAGCATGATGAGTGGATTTAGGTAAGACGATTCTAAGTGAAATAAGTCACACAGAAAAGGACACTTCTCATAAGGTGTCACTTATAGAGGGAATGTAAAAACCGTTACACTTGAACTGAATTACAAAACAGAACAGTCACACATGCAGAAAACACACTATGGCTGCTTAACGGGAAAGGTGAGGTGGGGTGATACATAAAACGAGAGCTTCAAATTAGCTCAGATACCGTTCCATAAACCCAATATGTTATAGACAAGACTTACTCCTTGCTCAGAGAACTGGACTCAACACGCCCGATTCACCGCACAAGAATATATCTGACTAGTAATAATCTTAAAACCTATGTATTGATATCTCTCTGTTAGTGTGTCAAGTGGGTGTAAAGCGGCATAAACACAGCCGTGAAAAGCAGCTAAACCCCATTATAAAAATAAATTACTTTTAAAAACCCATGAAACAAAGACAGGGAAAGAGAGAGAAATTCTTACACAATTCGTTCAGGGGCTGTGATGCAACCTGGATTGACCATATCTAGACCCACAGCTGGATGAGACATAAGGGTGGACACTCTTGGGGCTGAGAAGTTTGGTGAGGTTGGGTGAGCAAACGCAGACCCTTTAAAGTAATACTGCGTGCTATCCATCGCATGGGTCCCAAATCTCCAGGTTCAAGGGCATCTTCCTACATCGAAAACATGCATGAGAAACCCAGAAGATGGTACACCGTGTGATGGGGAAAGGTTTCTAAAACGCACCTCATTTCTCATCTCCTTGTGCTCGGGTTCGCCATTCCAGCCACTTTACTAGCAATCTCCCTACTTGGAGCATCAGCACCTTTAACCTCCTGTTCCGTACAGGTTGCAATTTGTCCTGAGGATGAACGGGAAGACGGGGAACCAATGAGAGACTAGCTCTTGGTGTTGGGACAGGCACAGGTCACTCTATTTTCCCATCAGGAAGAAGAATTAACCACAGGCTCAGCCTGCCCCCCGGAACCAGAACAGGGCCTGAAGCCATCCTGCGCTTTTGCGGCCAGCTCCCAAAAAAGCGACTTGTAAAATGGAGCTTCAGGGCACTGCAATTCACAAACCTGCAGAGTTATAAATGATAACTCTCGTCCACAAATATATTGAGGGAAGGCAAAGAAGAGGATTTGAAATCAAGGCAGAATTGCAGGAAACAGATTTCAGGAGGTAGATTCGAATCGCGTTTAAAGCACATGAAAAGCGGCAAAACGTTGACAATGATGACCTTGGCCAAAAAGGGCGTATGCGTTTTTTCCTGAATATATTCAGGAAAAAACGCATACGCCCTTTTTGGCCAACCAAGCAACCTGGAAAGGCAAATCAGCGCTACAAAGAAGTCTCGCTTCCCATCGGTCAAAAGGGCCATGCTGAAAAAAGTGTCAAAACCAGAAATGCAGGACAGGCCATGGAGAAATGGGAGCCTTGCTACACTGATGGGCGGGATGTAAATCGCCAACAGCCACTCTGGAGAAGTGTACGGTGTGTCCTGAAACATCTAAAAAACACAGCTTAGAGAGCATAGGGCACTTCCACGCATGGGGGGATAAAGTGGGAAAATTGAAAATCAGCAAGACACAAGCACACCAAAGTTTAGGGCTGTTCTGTTGACAAGGACCTCCACTTCATTCCACCTTAAATATCCCAGGAAAGCGAAAAATGGATAAAAAAGTTGTGGTCCTTATGTACAATGGAATATCACTCAGCCATGAAATCAATGTCATAAGGCTAGTAGCAGCATGATGAGTGGATTTAGGTACGACGATTCTAAGTGAAATAAGTCACACAGAAAAGGACACTTCTCATAAAGTGTCACTTATAGAGGGAATGTAAAAACCGTTACACTTGAACTGAATTACAAAACAGAACAGAGTCACACATGCAGAAAACACACTATGGCTGCTTAACGGGAAAGGTGAGGTGGGGTGATACATAAAACAAGAGTTTCAAATCAGCTCAGATACCGTTCCATAAACCCAATATGTAATAGAGAAGACCTACTCCTTGCTCAGAGAACTGGACTCAACAAGCCCGATTCACCGCACAAGAATATATCTGACTAGTAATAATCTTAAAACCTATGTATTGATATCTCTCTGTTAGTGTGTCAAGTGGGTGTAAAGTGGCATAAACACAGCCGTGAAAAGCAGCTAAACCCCATTATAAAAATACATTACTTTCAAAAACCCAAGAAACAAAGACAGGGAAAGAGAGAGAAATTCTTACACAATTCGTTCAGGGGCTGTGATGCAACCTGGAGTGACCATATCTAGACCCACAGCTGGATGAGACATAAGGGTGGACACTCTTGGGGCTGAGAGTTTTGGTGAGGTTGGGTGAGCAAACGCAGACCCTTAAAGTAATACTGCCTGCTACCCATCGCATGGGTCCCAAATCTCCAGGTTCAAGGGCATCTTCCTACATCGAAAACATGCATGAGAAACCCAGAAGATGGTACACCGTGTGATGGGGAAAGGTTTCTAAAACGCACCTCATTTCTCATCTCCTTGTGCTCGGGTTCGCCATTCCAGCCACTTTACTAGCAATCTCCCTACTTGGAGCATCAGCACCTTTAACCTCCTGTTCCGTACAGGTTGCAATTTGTCCTGAGGATGAACGGGAAGACGGGGAACCAATGAGAGACTAGCTCTTGGTGTTGGGACAGGCACAGGTCACTCTATTTTCCCATCAGGAAGAAGAATTAACCACAGGCTCAGCCTGCCCCCCGGAACCAGAACAGGGCCTGAAGCCATCCTGCGCTTTTGCGGCCAGCTCCCAAAAAAGCGACTTGTAAAATGGAGCTTCAGGGCACTGCAATTCACAAACCTGCAGAGTTATAAATGATAACTCTCGTCCACAAATATATTGAGGGAAGGCAAAGAAGAGGATTTGAAATCAAGGCAGAATTGCAGGAAACAGATTTCAGGAGGTAGATTCGAATCGCGTTTAAAGCACATGAAAAGCGGCAAAACGTTGACAATGATGACCTTGGCCAAAAAGGGCGTAAGCGTTTTTTCCTGAATATATTCAGGAAAAAACGCATACGCCCTTTTTGGCCAACCAAGCAACCTGGAAAGGCAAATCAGCGCTACAAAGAAGTCTCGCTTCCCATCGGTCAAAAGGGCCATGCTGAAAAAAGTGTCAAAACCAGAAATGCAGGACAGGCCATGGAGAAATGGGAGCCTTGCTACACTGATGGGCGGGATGTAAATCGCCAACAGCCACTCTGGAGAAGTGTACGGTGTGTCCTGAAACATCTAAAAAACACAGCTTAGAGAGCATAGGGCACTTCCACGCATGGGGGGATAAAGTGGGAAAATTGAAAATCAGCAAGACACAAGCACACCAAAGTTTAGGGCTGTTCTGTTGACAAGGACCTCCACTTCATTCCACCTTAAATATCCCAGGAAAGCGAAAAATGGATAAAAAAGTTGTGGTCCTTATGTACAATGGAATATCACTCAGCCATGAAATCAATGTCATAAGGCTAGTAGCAGCATGATGAGTGGATTTAGGTACGACGATTCTAAGTGAAATAAGTCACACAGAAAAGGACACTTCTCATAAAGTGTCACTTATAGAGGGAATGTAAAAACCGTTACACTTGAACTGAATTACAAAACAGAACAGAGTCACACATGCAGAAAACACACTATGGCTGCTTAACGGGAAAGGTGAGGTGGGGTGATACATAAAACAAGAGTTTCAAATCAGCTCAGATACCGTTCCATAAACTCAATATGTAATAGAGAAGACCTACTCCTTGCTCAGAGAACTGGACTCAACACGCCCGATTTACCGCACAAGAATATATCTGACTAGTAATAATCTTAAAACCTATGTATTGATATCTCTCTGTTAGTGTGTCAAGTGGGTGTAAAGTGGCATAAACACAGCCGTGAAAAGCAGCTAAACCCCATTATAAAAATAAATTACTTTCAAAAACCCAAGAAACAAAGACAGGGAAAGAGAGAGAAATTCTTACACAATTCGTTCAGGGGCTGTGATGCAACCTGGAGTGACCATATCTAGACCCACAGCTGGATGAGACATAAGGGTGGACACTCTTGGGGCTGAGAGTTTTGGTGAGGTTGGGTGAGCAAACGCAGACCCTTAATGTAATACTGCCTGCTACCCATCGCATGGGTCCCAAATATCCAGGTTCAACGGCATCTTCCTACATCGAAAACATGCATGAGAAACCCAGAAGATGGTACACCGTGTGATGGGGAAAGGTTTCTAAAACGCACCTCATTTCTCATCTCCTTGTGCTCGGGTTCCCCATTCCAACCACTTTACTAGCAATCTCCCTACTTGGAGCATCAGCACCTTTAACCTCCTGTTCCGTACAGGTTGCAATTTGTCCTGAGGATGAACGGGAACTCGGGGAACCAATGAGAGACTAGCTCTTGGTGTTGGGACAGGCACAGGTCACTCTATTTTCCCATCAGGAAGAAGAATTAACCACAGGCTCAGCCTGCCCCCCGGAACCAGAACAGGGCCTGAAGCCATCCTGCGCTTTTGCGGCCAGCTCCCAAAAAAGCAACTTGTAAAATGGAGCTTCAGGGCACTGCTATTCACAAACCTGCAGAGTTATAAATGATAACTCTCGTCCACAAATATATTGAGGGAAGGCAAAGAAGAGGATTTGAAATCAAGGCAGAATTGCAGGAAACAGATTTCAGGAGGTAGATACGAATCGCCTTTAAAGCACATGAAAAGCGGCAAAACGTTGACAATGATGCCCTTGGCCAAAAAGGGCGTATGCGTTTTTTCCTGAATATATTCAGTATAAAACGCATACGCCATTTTTGGCCAACCAAGCAACCTGGAAAGGCAAATCAGCGCTACAAAGAAGTCTCGCTTCCCATCGGTCCAAAGGGCCATGCTGAAAAAAGTGTCAAAACCAGAAATGCAGGACAGGCCATGGAGAAATGGGAGCCTTGCTACACTTATGGGCGGGATGGAAATTGCCAACAGCCACTCTGGAGTAGGGTACGGTGTGTCCTGAAACATCTAAAAAACACACCTTAGAGAGCATAGGGCACTTCCACGCATGGGGGGGTAAAGTGAGAAAATTGAAAATCAGCAAGACACAAGCATCCCAAAGTTTAGGGCTGCTCTGTTGACAAGGAACTCCACTTCATTCCACCTTAAATATCCCAGGAAAGCGAAAATTGGATCAAAAATTTGTGGTCCTTATGTACAATGGAATATCACTCAGCCATGAAATCAATGTCATAAGGCTAGTAGCAGCATGATGAGTGAATTTAGGTACGACGATTCTAAGTGAAATAAGTCACACAGAAAAGGACACTTCTCATAAAGTGTCACTTATAGAGGGAATGTAAAAACCGTTACACTTGAACTGAATTACAAAACAGAACAGAGTCACACATGCAGAAAACACACTATGGCTGCTTAACGGGAAAGGTGAGGTGGGGTGATACATAAAACAAGAGTTTCAAATCAGCTCAGATACCGTTCCATAAACCCAATATGTAATAGAGAAGACCTACTCCTTGCTCAGAGAACTGGACTCAACACGCCCGATTCATCGCACAAGAATATATCTGACAGGTAATAATCTTAAAACCTATGTATTGATATCTCTCTGTTAGTGTGTCAAGTGGGTGTAAAGCGGCATAAACACAGCCGTGAAAAGCAGCTAAACCCCATTATAAAAATAAATTACTTTTAAAAACCCATGAAACAAAGACAGGGAAAGAGAGAGAAATTCTTACACAATTCGTTCAGGGGCTGTGATGCAACCTGGATTGACCATATCTAGACCCACAGCTGGATGAGACATAGGGGTGGACACTCTTGGGGCTGAGAGGTTTGGTGAGGTTGGGTGAGCAAACGCAGACCCTTTAAAGTAATACTGCGTGCTACCCAGCGCATGGGTCCCAAATCTCCAGGTTCAAGGGCATCTTCCTACATCGAAAACATGCATGAGAAACCCAGAAGATGGTACACCGTGTGATGGGGAAAGGTTTCTAAAACGCACCTCATTTCTCATCTCCTTGTGCTCGGGTTCGCCATTCCAGCCACTTTACTAGCAATCTCCCTACTTGGAGCATCAGCACCTTTAACCTCCTGTTCCGTACAGGTTGCAATTTGTCCTGAGGATGAACGGGAAGACGGGGAACCAATGAGAGACTAGCTCTTGGTGTTGGGACAGGCACAGGTCACTCTATTTTCCCATCAGGAAGAAGAATTAACCACAGGCTCAGCCTGCTCCCCGGAACCAGAACAGGGCCTGAAGCCATCCTGCGCTTTTGCGGCCAGCTCCAAAAAAAGGGACTTGTAAAATGGAGCTTCAGGGCACTGCAATTCACAAACCTGCAGAGTTATAAATGATAACTCTCGTCCACAAATATATTGAGGGAAGGCAAAGAAGAGGATTTGAAATCAAGGCA
The DNA here is from genome assembly GCF_965194825.1 of Balaenoptera physalus. NCBI lineage: Eukaryota > Metazoa > Chordata > Mammalia > Artiodactyla > Balaenopteridae > Balaenoptera > Balaenoptera physalus. The sequence goes on from NW_028126225.1 coordinate 106,939, forward strand.
GAATTGCAGGAAACAGATTTCAGGAGGTAGATTCGAATCGCCTTTAAAGCACATGAAAAGCGGCAAAACGTTGACAATGATGCCCTTGGCCAAAAAGGGCGTATGCGTTTTTTCCTGAATATATTCAGGAAAAAACGCATACGCCCTTTTTGGCCAACCAAGCAACCTGGAAAGGCAAATCAGCGCTACAAAGAAGTCTCGCTTCCCATCGGTCAAAAGGGCCATGCTGAAAAAAGTGTCAAAACCAGAAATGCAGGACAGGCCATGGAGAAATGGGAGCCTTGCAACACTGATGGGCGGGATGTAAATTGCCAACAGCCACTCTGGAGAAGGGTACGGTGTGTCCTGAAACATCTATAAAACACAGCTTAGAGAGCATAGGGCACTTCCACGCATGGGGGTATAAAGTGGGAAAATTGAAAATCAGCAAGACACTAGCACCCCAAAGTTTAGGTCTGCTCTGTTGACAAGGACCTCCACTTCATTCCACCTTAAATATCCCAGGAAAGCGAAAAATGGATAAAAAAGTTGTGGTCCTTATGTACAATGGAATATCACTCAGCCATGAAATCAATGTCATAAGGCTCGTAGCAGCATGATGAGTGGATTTAGGTACGACGATTCTAAGTGAAATAAGTCACACAGAAAAGGACACTTCTCATAAAGTGTCACTTATAGAGGGAATGTAAAAACCGTTACACCTGAACTGAATTACAAAACAGAACAGAGTCACACATGCAGAAAACACACTATGGCTGCTTAACGGGAAAGGTGAGGTGGGGTGATACATAAAACAAGAGTTTCAAATCAGCTCAGATACCGTTCCATAAACCCAATATGTAATAGAGAAGACCTACTCCTTGCTCAGAGAACTGGACTCAACACGCCCGATTCACCGCACAAGAATATATCTGACTAGTAATAATCTTAAAACCTATGTATTGATATCTCTCTGTTAGTGTGTCAAGTGGGTGTAAAGCGGCATAAACACAGCCGTGAAAAGCAGCTAAACCCCATTATAAAAATAAATTACTTTCAAAAACCCAAGAAACAAAGACAGGGAAAGAGAGAGAAATTCTTACACAATTCGTTCAGGGGCTGTGATGCAACCTGCAGTGACCATATCTAGACCCACAGCTGGATGAGACATAAGGGTGGACACTCTTGGGGCTGAGAGTTTTGGTGAGGTTGGGTGAGCAAACGCAGACCCTTAAAGTAATACTGCCTGCTACCCATAGCATGGGTCCCAAATCTCCAGGTTCAAGGGCATCTTCCTACATCGAAAACATGCATGAGAAACCCAGAAGATGGTACACCGTGTGATGGGGAAAGGTTTCTAAAACGCACCTCATTTCTCATCTCCTTGTGCTCGGGTTCCCCATTCCAGCCACTTTACTAGCAATCTCCCTACTTGGAGCATCAGCACCTTTAACCTCCTGTTCCGTACAGGTTGCAATTTGTCCTGAGGATGAACGGGAACTCGGGGAACCAATGAGACACTAGCTCTTGGTGTTGGGACAGGCACAGGTCACTCTATTTTCCCATCAGGAAGAAGAATTAACCACAGGCTCAGCCTGCCCCCCGTAACCAGAACAGGGCCTGAAGCCATCCTGCGCTTTTGCGGCCAGCTCCCAAAAAAGCGACTTGTAAAATGGAGCTTCAGGGCACTGCAATTCACAAACCTGCAGAGTTATAAACGATAACTCTCGTCCACAAATATATTGAGGGAAGGCAAAGAAGAGGATTTGAAATCAAGGCAGAATTGCAGGAAACAGATTTCAGGAGGTAGATTCGAATCGCCTTTAAAGCACATGAAAAGCGGCAAAACGTTGACAATGATGCCCTTGGCCAAAAAGGTCGTAGGCGTTTTTTCCTGAATATATTCAGGTAAAAACGCCTACGCCCTTGTTGGCCAACCAAGCAACCTGGAAAGGCAAATCAGCGCTACAAAGAAGTCTCGCTTCCCATCGGTCAAAAGGGCCATGCTGAAAAAAGTGTCAAAACCAGAAATGCAGGACAGGCCATGGAGAAATGGGAGCCTTGCTACACTGATGGGCGGGATGTAAATTGCCAACAGACACTCTGGAGAAGGGTACGGTGTGTCCTGAAACATCTATAAAACACAGCTTAGAGAGCATAGGGCACTTCCACGCATGGGGGTATAAAGTGGGAAAATTGAAAATCAGCAAGACACAAGCACGCCAAAGTTTAGGGCTGCTCTGTTGACAAGGACTTCCACTTCATTCCACCTTAAATATCCCAGGAAAGCGAAAAATGGATAAAAAAGTTGTGGTCCTTATGTACAATGGAATATCACTCAGCCATGAAATCAATGTCATAAGGCTAGTAGCAGCATGATGAGTGGATTTAGGTACGACGATTCTAAGTGAAATAAGTCACACAGAAAAGGACACTTCTCATAAGGTGTCACTTATAAAGGAATGTAAAAATCGTTACACTTGAACTGAATTACAAAACAGAACAGAATCACACATGCAGAAAACACACTATGGCTGCTTAACGGGAAAGGTGAGGTGGGGTGATACATAAAACAAGAGTTTCAAAATAGCTCAGATACCGTTCCATAAACCCAATATGTAATAGACAAGACCTACTCCTTGCTCAGAGAACTGGACTCAACACGCCCGATTCACCGCACATGAATATATCTGACTAGTAATAATCTTAAAACCTATGTATTGATATCTCTCTGTTAGTGTGTCAAGTGGGTGTAAAGCGGCATAAACACAGCCGTGAAAAGCAGCTAAATCCCATTATAAAAATAAATTACTTTTAAAAACCCATGATACAAAGACAGGGAAAGAGAGAGAAATTCTTACACAATTCATTCAGGGGCTGTGATGCAACCTGGATTGACCATATCTAGACCCACAGCTGGATGAGACATAAGGGTGGACACTCTTGGGGCTGAGAGGTTTGGTGAGGTTGGGTGAGCAAACGCAGACCCTTTAAAGTAATACTGCGTGCTCCCCATCGCATGGGTCCCAAATCTCCAGGTTCAAGGGCATCTTCCTACATCGAAAACATGCATGAGAAACCCAGAAGATGGTACACCGTGTGATGGGGAAAGGTTTCTAAAACGCACCTCATTTCTCATCTCCTTGTGCTCGGGTTCGCCATTCCAGCCACTTTACTAGCAATCTCCCTACCTGGAGCATCAGCACCTTTAACCTCCTGTTCCGTACAGGTTGCAATTTGTCCTGAGGATGAACGGGAAGACGGGGAACCAATGAGAGACTAGCTCTTGGTGTTGGGACAGGCACAGGTCACTCTATTTTCCCATCAGGAAGAAGAATTAACCACAGGCTCAGCCTGCCCCCCGGAACCAGAACAGGGCCTGAAGCCATCCTGCGCTATTGCGGCCAGCTCCCGAAAAAGCGAGTTGTAAAATGGAGCTTCAGGGCACTGCAATTCACAAACCTGCACAGTTATAAATGATAACTCTCGTCCACAAATATATTGAGGGAAGGCAAAGACGAGGAATTGAAATCAAGGCAGAATTGCAGGAAACAGATTTCAGGAGGTAGATTCGAATCGCCTCTAAAGCACATGAAAAGCGGCAAAACGTTGACAATGATGCCCATGGCCAAAAAGGGCGTATGCGTTTTTTCCTGAATATATTCAGGAAAAAACGCATACGCCCTTTTTGGCCAACCAAGCAACCTGGAAAGGCAAATCAGCGCTACAAAGAAGTCTCGCTTCCCATCGGTCAAAAGGGCCATGCTGAAAAAAGTGTCAAAACCAGAAATGCAGGACAGGCCATGGAGAAATGGGAGCCTTGCTACACTGAAGGGCGGGATGTAAATTGCCAACAGCCACTCTGGAGAAGGGTACGGTGTGTCCTGAAACATCTAAATAACACAGCTTAGAGAGCATAGGGCACTTCCACGCATGGGGGGATAAAGAGGGAAAATTGAAAATCAGCAAGACACAAGCACCCCAAGGTTTAGGGCTGCTCTGTTGACAAGGACCTCCACTTCATTCCACCTTAAATATCCCAGGAAAGCGAAAAATGGATAAAAAAGTTGTGGTCCTTATGTACAATGGAATATCACTCAGCCATGAAATCAATGTCATAAGGCTAGTAGCAGCATGATGAGTGGATTTAGGTAAGACGATTCTAAGTGAAATAAGTCACACAGAAAAGGACACTTCTCATAAGGTGTCACTTATAGTGGGAATGTAAAAACCGTTACACTTGAACTGAATTACAAAACAGAACAGAGTCACACATGCAGAAAACACACTATGGCTGCTTAACGGGAAAGGTGAGGTGGGGTGATACATAAAACAAGAGTTTCAAATTAGCTCAGATACCGTTCCATAAACCCAATATGTAATAGACAAGACCTACTCCTTGCTCAGAGAACTGGACTCAACACGCCCGATTCACCGCACATGAATATATCTGAATAGTAATAATCTTAAAACCTATGTATTGATATCTCTCTGTTAGTGTGTCAAGTGGGTGTAAAGCGGCATAAACACAGCCGTGAAAAGCAGCTAAACCCCATTATAAAAATAAATTACTTTTAAAAACCCATGAAACAAAGACAGGGAAAAAGAGAGAAATTCTTACACAATTCGTTCATGGGCTGTGATGCAACCTGGATTGACCATATCTAGACCCACAGCTGGATGAGACATAAGGGTGGACACTCTTGGGGCTGAGAGGTTTGGTGAGGTTGGGTGAGCAAACGCAGACCCTTTAAAGTAATACTGCGTGCTACCAATCGCATGGGTCCCAAATCTCCAGGTTCAAGGGCATCTTCCTACATCGAAAACATGCATGAGAAACCCAGAAGATGGTACACCGTGTGATGGGGAAAGGTTTCTAAAACGCACCTCATTTCTCATCTCCTTGTGCTCGGGTTCGCCATTCCAGCCACTTTACTAGCAATCTCCCTACTTGGAGCATCAGCACCTTTAACCTCCTGTTCCGTACAGGTTGCAATTTGTCCTGAGGATGAACGGGAAGACGGGGAACCAATGAGACACTAGCTCTTGGTGTTGGGACAGGCACAGGTCACTCTATTTTCCCATCAGGAAGAAGAATTAACCACAGGCTCAGCCTGCCCCCCGGAACCAGAACAGGGCCTGAAGCCATCCTGCGCTTTTGCGGCCAGCTCCCAAAAAAGCGACTTGTAAAATGGAGCTTCAGGGCACTGCAATTCACAAACCTGCAGAGTTATAAATGATAACTCTCGTCCACAAATATATTGAGGGAAGGCAAAGAAGAGGATTTGAAATCAAGGCAGAATTGCAGGAAACAGATTTCAGGAGGTAGATTCGAATCGCCTTTAAAGCACATGAAAAGCGGCAAAACGTTGACAATGATGCCCTTGGCCAAAAAGGGCGTATGCGTTTTTTCCTGAATATATTCAGGAAAAAACGCATACGCCCTTTTTGGCCAACCAAGCAACCTGGAAAGGCAAATCAGCGCTACAAAGAAGTCTCGCTTCCCATCGGTCAAAAGGGCCATGCTGAAAAAAGTGTCAAAACCAGAAATGCAGGACAGGCCATGGAGAAATGGGAGCCTTGCTACACTGATGGGCGGGATATAAATTGCCAACAGCCACTCTGGAGAAGTGTACGGTGTGTCCTGAAACATCTAAAAAACACAGCTTAGAGAGCATAGGGCACTTCCACGCATGGGGGGATAAAGTGGGAAAATTGAAAATCAGCAAGACACAAGCACCCCAAAGTTTAGGGCTGCTCTGTTGACAAGGACCTCCACTTCATTCCACCTTAAATATACCAGGAAAGTGAAAAATGGATAAAAAAGTTGTGGTCCTTATGTACAATGGAATATCACTCAGCCATGAAATCAATGTCATAAGGCTAGTAGCAGCATGATGAGTGGATTTAGGTAAGACGATTCTAAGTGAAATAAGTCACACAGAAAAGGACACTTCTCATAAGGTGTCACTTATAGAGGGAATGTAAAAACCGTTACACTTGAACTGAATTACAAAACAGAACAGAGTCACACATGCAGAAAACACACTATGGCTGCTTAACGGGAAAGGTGAGGTGGGGTGATACATAAAACAAGAGTTTCAAATTAGCTCAGATACCGTTCCATAAACCCAATATGTAATAGACAAGACCTACTCCTTGCTCAGAGAACTGGACTCAACACGCCCGATTCACCGCACAAGAATATATCTGACTAGTAATAATCTTAAAACCTATGTATTGATATCTCTCTGTTAGTGTGTCAAGTGGGTGTAAAGCGGCATAAACACAGCCGTGAAAAGCAGCTAAACAACATTATAAAAATAAATTACTTTTAAAAACCCATGAAACAAAGACAGGGAAAGAGAGAGAAATTCTTACACAATTCGTTCAGGGGCTGTGATGCAACCTGGATTGACCATATCTAGACCCACAGCTGGATGAGACATAAGGGTGGACACTCTTGGGGCTGAGAGGTTTGGTGAGGTTGGGTGAGCAAACGCAGACCCTTTAAAGTAATACTGCGTGCTACCATTCGCATGGGTCCCAAATCTCCAGGTTCAAGGGCATCTTCCTACATCGAAAACATGCATGAGAAACCCAGAAGATGGTACACCGTGTGATGGGGAAAGGTTTCTAAAACGCACCTCATTTCTCATCTCCTTGTGCTCGGGTTCGCCATTCCAGCCACTTTACTAGCAATCTCCCTACTTGGAGCCTCAGCACCTTTAACCTCCTGTTCCGTACAGGTTTCAAATTGTCCTGAGGATGAACGGGAAGACGGGGAACCAATGAGAGACTAGCTCTTGGTGTTGGGACAGGCACAGGTCACTCTATTTTCCCATCAGGAAGAAGAATTAACCACAGGCTCAGCCTGCCCCCCGGAACCAGAACAGGGCCTGAAGCCATCCTGCGCTTTTGCGGCCAGCTCCCGAAAAAGCGAGTTGTAAAATGGAGCTTCAGGGCACTGCAATTCACAAACCTGCACAGTTATAAATGATAACTCTCGTCCACAAATATATTGAGGGAAGGCAAAGACGAGGAATTGAAATCAAGGCAGAATTGCAGGAAACAGATTTCAGGAGGTAGATTCGAATCGCCTCTAAAGCACATGAAAAGCGGCAAAACGTTGACAATGATGCCCTTGGCCAAAAAGGGCGTATGCGTTTTTTCCTGAATATATTCAGGAAAAAACGCATACGCCCTTTTTGGCCAACCAAGCAACCTGGAAAGGCAAATCAGCGCTACAAAGAAGTCTCGCTTCCCATCGGTCAAAAGGGCCATGCTGAAAAAAGTGTCAAAACCAGAAATGCAGGACAGGCCATGGAGAAATGGGAGCCTTGCAACACTGATGGGCGGGATGTAAATTGCCAACAGCCACTCTGGAGAAGGGTACGGTGTGTCCTGAAACATCTATAAAACACAGCTTAGAGAGCATAGGGCACTTCCACGCATGGGGGTATAAAGTGGGAAAATTGAAAATCAGCAAGACACTAGCACCCCAAAGTTTAGGTCTGCTCTGTTGACAAGGACCTCCACTTCATTCCACCTTAAATATCCCAGGAAAGCGAAAAATGGATAAAAAAGTTGTGGTCCTTATGTACAATGGAATATCACTCAGCCATGAAATCAATGTCATAAGGCTCGTAGCAGCATGATGAGTGGATTTAGGTACGACGATTCTAAGTGAAATAAGTCACACAGAAAAGGACACTTCTCATAAAGTGTCACTTATAGAGGGAATGTAAAAACCGTTACACCTGAACTGAATTACAAAACAGAACAGAGTCACACATGCAGAAAACACACTATGGCTGCTTAACGGGAAAGGTGAGGTGGGGTGATACATAAAACAAGAGTTTTAAATCAGCTCAGATACCGTTCCATAAACCCAATATGTAATAGAGAAGACCTACTCCTTGCTCAGAGAACTGGACTCAACACGCCCGATTGACCGCACAAGAATATATCTGACTAGTAATAATCTTAAAACCTATGTATTGATATCTCTCTGTTAGTGTGTCAAGTGGGTGTAAAGCGGCATAAACACAGCCGTGAAAAGCAGCTAAACCCCATTATAAAAATAAATTACTTTCAAAAACCCAAGAAACAAAGACAGGGAAAGAGAGAGAAATTCTTACACAATTCGTTCAGGGGCTGTGATGCAACCTGCAGTGACCATATCTAGACCCACAGCTGGATGAGACATAAGGGTGGACACTCTTGGGGCTGAGAGTTTTGGTGAGGTTGGGTGAGCAAACGCAGACCCTTAAAGTAATACTGCCTGCTACCCATAGCATGGGTCCCAAATCTCCAGGTTCAAGGGCATCTTCCTACATCGAAAACATGCATGAGAAACCCAGAAGATGGTACACCATGTGATGGGGAAAGGTTTCTAAAACGCACCTCATTTCTCATCTCCTTGTGCTCGGGTTCCCCATTCCAGCCACTTTACTAGCAATCTCCCTACTTGGAGCATCAGCACCTTTAACCTCCTGTTCCGTACAGGTTGCAATTTGTCCTGAGAATGAACGGGAACTCGGGGAACCAATGAGACACTAGCTCTTGGTGTTGGGACAGGCACAGGTCACTCTATTTTCCCATCAGGAAGAAGAATTAACCACAGGCTCAGCCTGCCCCCCGTAACCAGAACAGGGCCTGAAGCCATCCTGCGCTTTTGCGGCCAGCTCCCAAAAAAGCGAGTTGTAAAATGGAGCTTCAGGGCACTGCAATTCACAAACCTGCAGAGTTATAAACGATAACTCTCGTCCACAAATATATTGAGGGAAGGCAAAGAAGAGGATTTGAAATCAAGGCAGAATTGCAGGAAACAGATTTCAGGAGGTAGATTCGAATCGCCTTTAAAGCACATGAAAAGCGGCAAAACGTTGACAATGATGCCCTTGGCCAAAAAGGTCGTAGGCGTTTTTTCCTGAATATATTCAGGTAAAAACGCCTACGCCCTTGTTGGCCAACCAAGGAACCTGGAAAGGCAAATCAGCGCTACAAAGAAGTCTCGCTTCCCATCGGTCAAAAGGGCCATGCTGAAAAAAGTGTCAAAACCAGAAATGCAGGACAGGCCATGGAGAAATGGGAGCCTTGCTACACTGATGGGCGGGATGTAAATTGCCAACAGCCACTCTGGAGAAGGGTACGGTGTGTCCTGAAACATCTATAAAACACAGCTTAGAGAGCATAGGGCACTTCCACGCATGGGGGTATAAAGTGGGAAAATTGAAAATCAGCAAGACACAAGCACGCCAAAGTTTAGGGCTGCTCTGTTGACAAGGACTTCCACTTCATTCCACCTTAAATATCCCAGGAAAGCGAAAAATGGATAAAAAAGTTGTGGTCCTTATGTACAATGGAATATCACTCAGCCATGAAATCAATGTCATAAGGCTAGTAGCAGCATGATGAGTGGATTTAGGTACGACGATTCTAAGTGAAATAAGTCACACAGAAAAGGACACTTCTCATAAGGTGTCACTTATAAAGGAATGTAAAAATCGTTACACTTGAACTGAATTACAAAACAGAACAGAATCACACATGCAGAAAACACACTATGGCTGCTTAACGGGAAAGGTGAGGTGGGGTGATACATAAAACAAGAGTTTCAAAATAGCTCAGATACCGTTCCATAAACCCAATATGTAATAGACAAGACCTACTCCTTGCTCAGAGAACTGGACTCAACACGCCCGATTCACCGCACATGAATATATCTGACTAGTAATAATCTTAAAACCTATGTATTGATATCTCTCTGTTAGTGTGTCAAGTGGGTGTAAAGCGGCATAAACACAGCCGTGAAAAGCAGCTAAATCCCATTATAAAAATAAATTACTTTTAAAAACCCATGATACAAAGACAGGGAAAGAGAGAGAAATTCTTACACAATTCGTTCAGGGGCTGTGATGCAACCTGGATTGACCATATCTAGACCCACAGCTGGATGAGACATAAGGGTGGACACTCTTGGGGCTGAGAGGTTTGGTGAGGTTGGGTGAGCAAACGCAGACCCTTTAAAGTAATACTGCGTGCTCCCCATCGCATGGGTCCCAAATCTCCAGGTTCAAGGGCATCTTCCTACATCGAAAACATGCATGAGAAACCCAGAAGATGGTACACCGTGTGATGTGGAAAGGTTTCTAAAACGCACCTCATTTCTCATCTCCTTGTGCTCGGGTTCGCCATTCCAGCCACTTTACTAGCAATCTCCCTACCTGGAGCATCAGCACCTTTAACCTCCTGTTCCGTACAGGTTGCAATTTGTCCTGAGGATGAACGGGAAGACGGGGAACCAATGAGAGACTAGCTCTTGGTGTTGGGACAGGCACAGGTCACTCTATTTTCCCATCAGGAAGAAGAATTAACCACAGGCTCAGCCTGCCCCCCGGAACCAGAACAGGGCCTGAAGCCATCCTGCGCTATTGCGGCCAGCTCCCGAAAAAGCGAGTTGTAAAATGGAGCTTCAGGGCACTGCAATTCACAAACCTGCACAGTTATAAATGATAACTCTCGTCCACAAATATATTGAGGGAAGGCAAAGACGAGGAATTGAAATCAAGGCAGAATTGCAGGAAACAGATTTCAGGAGGTAGATTCGAATCGCCTCTAAAGCACATGAAAAGCGGCAAAACGTTGACAATGATGCCCATGGCCAAAAAGGGCGTATGCGTTTTTTCCTGAATATATTCAGGAAAAAACGCATACGCCCTTTTTGGCCAACCAAGCAACCTGGAAAGGCAAATCAGCGCTACAAAGAAGTCTCGCTTCCCATCGGTCAAAAGGGCCATGCTGAAAAAAGTGTCAAAACCAGAAATGCAGGACAGGCCATGGAGAAATGGGAGCCTTGCTACACTGAAGGGCGGGATGTAAATTGCCAACAGCCACTCTGGAGAAGGGTACGGTGTGTCCTGAAACATCTAAAAAACACAGCTTAGAGAGCATAGGGCACTTCCACGCATGGGGGGATAAAGAGGGAAAATTGAAAATCAGCAAGACACAAGCACCCCAAGGTTTAGGGCTGCTCTGTTGACAAGGACCTCCACTTCATTCCACCTTAAATATCCCAGGAAAGCGAAAAATGGATAAAAAAGTTGTGGTCCTTATGTACAATGGAATATCACTCAGCCATGAAATCAATGTCATAAGGCTAGTAGCAGCATGATGAGTGGATTTAGGTAAGACGATTCTAAGTGAAATAAGTCACACAGAAAAGGACACTTCTCATAAGGTGTCACTTATAGTGGGAATGTAAAAACCGTTACACTTGAACTGAATTACAAAACAGAACAGAGTCACACATGCAGAAAACACACTATGGCTGCTTAACGGGAAAGGTGAGGTGGGGTGATACATAAAACAAGAGTTTCAAATTAGCTCAGATACCGTTCCATAAACCCAATATGTAATAGACAAGACCTACTCCTTGCTCAGAGAACTGGACTCAACACGCCCGATTCACCGCACATGAATATATCTGAATAGTAATAATCTTAAAACCTATGTATTGATATCTCTCTGTTAGTGTGTCAAGTGGGTGTAAAGCGGCATAAACACAGCCGTGAAAAGCAGCTAAACCCCATTATAAAAATAAATTACTTTTAAAAACCCATGAAACAAAGACAGGGAAAAAGAGAGAAATTCTTACACAATTCGTTCATGGGCTGTGATGCAACCTGGATTGACCATATCTAGACCCACAGCTGGATGAGACATAAGGGTGGACACTCTTGGGGCTGAGAGGTTTGGTGAGGTTGGGTGAGCAAACGCAGACCCTTTAAAGTAATACTGCGTGCTACCAATCGCATGGGTCCCAAATCTCCAGGTTCAAGGGCATCTTCCTACATCGAAAACATGCATGAGAAACCCAGAAGATGGTACACCGTGTGATGGGGAAAGGTTTCTAAAACGCACCTTATTTCTCATCTCCTTGTGCTCGGGTTCGCCATTCCAGCCACTTTACTAGCAATCTCCCTACTTGGAGCATCAGCACCTTTAACCTCCTGTTCCGTACAGGTTGCAATTTGTCCTGAGGATGAACGGGAAGACGGGGAACCAATGAGACACTAGCTCTTGGTGTTGGGACAGGCACAGGTCACTCTATTTTCCCATCAGGAAGAAGAATTAACCACAGGCTCAGCCTGCCCCCCGGAACCAGAACAGGGCCTGAAGCCATCCTGCGCTTTTGCGGCCAGCTCCCAAAAAAGCGACTTGTAAAATGGAGCTTCAGGGCACTGCAATTCACAAACCTGCAGAGTTATAAATGATAACTCTCGTCCACAAATATATTGAGGGAAGGCAAAGAAGAGGATTTGAAATCAAGGCAGAATTGCAGGAAACAGATTTCAGGAGGTAGATTCGAATCGCCTTTAAAGCACATGAAAAGCGGCAAAACGTTGACAATGATGCCCTTGGCCAAAAAGGGCGTATGCGTTTTTTCCTGAATATATTCAGGAAAAAACGCATACGCCCTTTTTGGCCAACCAAGCAACCTGGAAAGGCAAATCAGCGCTACAAAGAAGTCTCGCTTCCCATCGGTCAAAAGGGCCATGCTGAAAAAAGTGTCAAAACCAGAAATGCAGGACAGGCCATGGAGAAATGGGAGCCTTGCTACACTGATGGGCGGGATATAAATTGCCAACAGCCACTCTGGAGAAGTGTACGGTGTGTCCTGAAACATCTAAAAAACACAGCTTAGAGAGCATAGGGCACTTCCACGCATGGGGGGATAAAGTGGGAAAATTGAAAATCAGCAAGACACAAGCACCCCAAAGTTTAGGGCTGCTCTGTTGACAAGGACCTCCACTTCATTCCACCTTAAATATACCAGGAAAGTGAAAAATGGATAAAAAAGTTGTGGTCCTTATGTACAATGGAATATCACTCAGCCATGAAATCAATGTCATAAGGCTAGTAGCAGCATGATGAGTGGATTTAGGTAAGACGATTCTAAGTGAAATAAGTCACACAGAAAAGGACACTTCTCATAAGGTGTCACTTATAGAGGGAATGTAAAAACCGTTACACTTGAACTGAATTACAAAACAGAACAGAGTCACACATGCAGAAAACACACTATGGCTGCTTAACGGGAAAGGTGAGGTGGGGTGATACATAAAACAAGAGTTTCAAATTAGCTCAGATACCGTTCCATAAACCCAATATGTAATAGACAAGACCTACTCCTTGCTCAGAGAACTGGACTCAACACGCCCGATTCACCGCACAAGAATATATCTGACTAGTAATAATCTTAAATCCTATGTATTGATATCTCTCTGTTAGTGTGTCAAGTGGGTGTAAAGCGGCATAAACACAGCCGTGAAAAGCAGCTAAACAACATTATAAAAATAAATTACTTTTAAAAACCCATGAAACAAAGACAGGGAAAGAGAGAGAAATTCTTACACAATTCGTTCAGGGGCTGTGATGCAACCTGGATTGACCATATCTAGACCCACAGCTGGATGAGACATAAGGGTGGACACTCTTGGGGCTGAGAGGTTTGGTGAGGTTGGGTGAGCAAACGCAGACCCTTTAAAGTAATACTGCGTGCTACCATTCGCATGGGTCCCAAATCTCCAGGTTCAAGGGCATCTTCCTACATCGAAAACATGCATGAGAAACCCAGAAGATGGTACACCGTGTGATGGGGAAAGGTTTCTAAAACGCACCTCATTTCTCATCTCCTTGTGCTCGGGTTCGCCATTCCAGCCACTTTACTAGCAATCTCCCTACTTGGAGCCTCAGCACCTTTAACCTCCTGTTCCGTACAGGTTTCAAATTGTCCTGAGGATGAACGGGAAGACGGGGAACCAATGAGAGACTAGCTCTTGGTGTTGGGACAGGCACAGGTCACTCTATTTTCCCATCAGGAAGAAGAATTAACCACAGGCTCAGCCTGCCCCCCGGAACCAGAACAGGGCCTGAAGCCATCCTGCGCTTTTGCGGCCAGCTCCCGAAAAAGCGAGTTGTAAAATGGAGCTTCAGGGCACTGCAATTCACAAACCTGCACAGTTATAAATGATAACTCTCGTCCACAAATATATTGAGGGAAGGCAAAGACGAGGAATTGAAATCAAGGCAGAATTGCAGGAAACAGATTTCAGGAGGTAGATTCGAATCGCCTCTAAAGCACATGAAAAGCGGCAAAACGTTGACAATGATGCCCTTGGCCAAAAAGGGCGTATGCGTTTTTTCCTGAATATATTCAGGAAAAAACGCATACGCCCTTTTTGGCCAACCAAGCAACCTGGAAAGGCAAATCAGCGCTACAAAGAAGTCTCGCTTCCCATCGGTCAAAAGGGCCATGCTGAAAAAAGTGTCAAAACCAGAAATGCAGGACAGGCCATGGAGAAATGGGAGCCTTGCTACACTGATGGGCGGGATGTAAATTGCCAACAGCCACTCTGGAGAAGTGTACGGTGTTTCCTGAAACATCTAAAAAATACACCTTAGAGAGCATAGGGCACTTCCACGCCTGGGGGGATAAAGTGGGAAAATTGAAAATCAGCAAGACACAAGCACCCCAAAGTTTAGGGCTGCTCTGTTGACAAGGACCTCCACTTCATACCACCTTAAATATCCCAGGAAAGCGAAAAATGGATAAAAAAGTTGTGGTCCTTATGTACAATGGAATATCACTCAGCCATGAAATCAATGTCATAAGGCTAGTAGCAGCATGATGAGTGGATTTAGGTAAGACGATTCTAAGTGAAATAAGTCACACAGAAAAGGACACTTCTCATAAGGTGTCACTTATAGTGGGAATGTAAAAACCGTTACACTTGAACTGAATTACAAAACAGAACAGAGTCACACATGCAGAAAACACACTATGGCTGCTTAACGGGAAAGGTGAGGTGGGGTGATACATAAAACGAGAGTTTCAAATTAGCTCAGATACCGTTCCATAAACCGAATATGTAATAGACAAGACCTACTCCTTGCTCAGAGAACTGGACTCAACACGCCCGATTCACCGCACAAGAATATATCTGACTAGTAATAATCTTAAAACGTATGTATTGATATCTCTCTGTTAGTGTGTCAAGTGGGTGTAAAGCGGCATAAACACAGCCGTGAAAAGCAGCTAAACCCCATTATAAAAATAAATTACTTTTAAAAACCCATGAAACAAAGACAGGGAAAGAGAGAGAAATTCTTACACAATTCGTTCAGGGGCTGTGATGCAACCTGGATTGACCATATCTAGACCCACAGCTGGATGAGACATAAGGGTGGACACTCTTTGGGCTGAGAGGTTTGGTGAGGTTGGGTGAGCAAACGCAGACCCTTTAAAGTAATACTGCGTGCTACCATTCGCATGGGTCCCAAATCTCCAGGTTCAAGGGCATCTTCCTACATCGAAAACATGCATGAGAAACCCAGAAGATGGTACACCGTGTGATGGGGAAAGGTTTCTAAAACGCACCTCATTTCTCATCTCCTTGTGCTCGGGTTCGCCATTCCAGCCACTTTACTAGCAATCTCCCTACTTGGAGCATCAGCACCTTTAACCTCCTGTTCCGTACAGGTTGCAATTTGTCCTGAGGATGAACGGGAAGACGGGGAACCAATGAGAGGCTAGCTCTTGGTGTTGGGACAGGCACAGGTCACTCTATTTTCCCATCAGGAAGAAGAATTAACCACACGCTCAGCCTGCCCCCCGGAACCAGAACAGGGCCTGAAGCCATCCTGCGCTTTTGCGGCCAGCTCCCAAAAAAGCGACTTGTAAAATGGAGCTTCAGGGCACTGCAATTCACAAACCTGCAGAGTTATAAATGATAACTCTCGTCCACAAATATATTGAGGGAAGGCAAAGAAGAGGATTTGAAATCAAGGCAGAATTGCAGGAAACAGATTTCAGGAGGTAGATTCGAATCGCCTTTAAAGCACATGAAAAGCGGCAAAACGTTGACAATGATGCCCTTGGCCAAAAAGGGCGTATGCGTTTTTTCCTGAATATATTCAGGAAAAAACGCATACGCCCTTTTTGGCCAACCAAGCAACCTGGAAAGGCAAATCAGCGCTACAAAGAAGTCTCGCTTCCCATCGGTCAAAAGGGCCATGCTGAAAAAAGTGTCAAAACCAGAAATGCAGGACAGGCCATGGAGAAATGGGAGCCTTGCTACAGTGATGGGCGGGATGTAAATTGCCAACAGCCACTCTGGAGAAGTGTACGGTGTGTCCTGAAACATCTAAAAAATACACCTTAGAGAGCATAGGGCACTTCCACGCCTGGGGGGATAAAGTGGGAAAATTGAAAATCAGCAAGACACAAGCACCCCAAAGTTTAGGGCTGCTCTGTTGACAAGGACCTCCACTTCATACCACCTTAAATATCCCAGGAAAGCGAAAAATGGATAAAAAAGTTGTGGTCCTTATGTACAATGGAATATCACTCAGCCATGAAATCAATGTCATAAGGCTAGTAGCAGCATGATGAGTGGATTTAGGTAAGACGATTCTAAGTGAAATAAGTCACACAGAAAAGGACACTTCTCATAAGGTGTCACTTATAGTGGGAATGTAAAAACCGTTACACTTGAACTGAATTACAAAACAGAACAGAGTCACACATGCAGAAAACACACTATGGCTGCTCAACGGGAAAGGTGAGGTGGGGTGATACATAAAACAAGAGTTTCAAATTAGCTCAGATACCGTTCCATAAACCCAATATGTAATAGACAAGACCTACTCCTTGCTCAGAGAACTGGACTCAACACGCCCGATTCACCGCACAAGAATATATCTGACTAGTAATAATCTTAAAACGTATGTATTGATATCTCTCTGTTAGTGTGTCAAGTGGGTGTAAAGCGGCATAAACACAGCCGTGAAATGCAGCTAAACCCCATTATAAAAATAAATTACTTTTAAAAACCCATGAAACAAAGACAGGGAAAGAGAGAGAAATTCTTACACAATTCGTTCAGGGGCTGTGATGCAACCTGGAGTGACCATATCTAGACCCACAGCTGGATGAGACATAAGGGTGGACACTCTTGGGGCTGAGAGGTTTGGTGAGGTTGGGTGAGCAAACGCAGACCCTTTAAAGTAATACTGCGTGCTACCATTCGCATGGGTCCCAAATCTCCAGGTTCAAGGGCATCTTCCTACATCGAAAACATGCATGAGAAACCCAGAAGATGGTACACCGTGTGATGGGGAAATTTTTCTAAAACGCACCTCATTTCTCATCTCCTTGTGCTCGGGTTCGCCATTCCAGCCACTTTACTAGCAATCTCCCTACTTGGAGCCTCAGCACCTTTAACCTCCTGTTCCGTACAGGTTGCAATTTGTCCTGAGGATGAACGGGAAGACGGGGAACCAATGAGAGACTAGCTCTTGGTGTTGGGACAGGCACAGGTCACTCTATTTTCCCATCAGGAAGAAGAATTAACCACAGGCTCAGCCTGCCCCCCGGAACCAGAACAGGGCCTGAAGCCATCCTGCGCTTTTGCGGCCAGCTCCCGAAAAAGCGAGTTGTAAAATGGAGCTTCTGGGCACTGCAATTCACAAACCTGCACAGTTATAAATGATAACTCTCGTCCACAAATATATTGAGGGAAGGCAAAGACGAGGAATTGAAATCAAGGCAGAATTGCAGGAAACAGATTTCAGGAGGTAGATTCGAATCGCCTTTAAAGCACATGAAAAGCGGCAAAACGTTGACAATGATGCCCTTGGCCATTAAGGGCGTATGCGTTTTTTCCTGAATATATTCAGGAAAAAACGCATACGCCCTTTTTGGCCAACCAAGCAACCTGGAAAGGCAAATCAGCGCTACAAAGAAGTCTCGCTTCCCATCGGTCAAAAGGGCCATGCTGAAAAAAGTGTCAAAACCAGAAATGCAGGACAGGCCATGGAGAAATGGGAGCCTTGCTACACTGATGGGCGGGATGTAAATTGCCAACAGCCACTCTGGAGAAGTGTACGGTGTGTCCTGAAACATCTAAAAAATACAGCTTAGAGAGCATAGGGCACTTCCACGCCTGGGGGGATAAAGTGGGAAAATTGAAAATCAGCAAGACACAAGCACCCCAAAGTTTAGGGCTGCTCTGTTGACAAGGACCTCCACTTCATTCCACCTTAAATATCCCAGGAAAGCGAAAAATGGATCAAAAAGTTGTGGTCCTTATGTACAATGGAATATCACTCAGCCATGAAATCAATGTCATAAGGCTAGTAGCAGCATGATGAGTGGATTTAGGTAAGACGATTCTAAGTGAAATAAGTCACACAGAAAAGGACACTTCTCATAAGGTGTCACTTATAGTGGGAATGTAAAAACCGTTACACTTGAACTGAATTACAAAACAGAACAGAGTCACACATGCAGAAAACACACTATGGCTGCTTAACGGGAAAGGTGAGGTGGGGTGATACATAAAACAAGAGTTTCAAATTAGCTCAGATACCGTTCCATAAACCCAATATGTAATAGACAAGACCTACTCCTTGCTCAGAGAACTGGACTCAACACGCCCGATTCACCGCACATGAATATATCTGACTAGTAATAATCTTAAAACCTATGTATTGATATCTCTCTGTTAGTGTGTCAAGTGGGTGTAAAGCGGCATAAACACAGCCGTGAAAAGCAGCTAAATCCCATTATAAAAATAAATTACTTTTAAAAACCCATGATACAAAGACAGGGAAAGAGAGAGAAATTCTTACACAAATCGTTCAGGGGCTGTGATGCAACCTGGATTGACCATATCTAGACCCACAGCTGGATGAGACCTAAGGGTGGACACTCTTGGGGCTGAGAGGTTTGGTGAGGTTGGGTGAGCAAACGCAGACCCTTTAAAGTAATACTGCGTGCTACCCATCGCATGGGTCCCAAATCTCCAGGTTCAAGGGCATCTTCCTACATCGAAAACATGCATGAGAAACCCAGAAGATGGTACACCGTGTGATGGGGAAAGGTTTCTAAAACGCACCTCATTTCTCATCTCCTTGTGCTCGGGTTCGCCATTCCAGCCACTTTACTAGCAATCTCCCTACCTGGAGCATCAGCACCTTTAACCTCCTGTTCCGTACAGGTTGCAATTTGTCCTGAGGATGAACGGGAAGACGGGGAACCAATGAGAGACTAGCTCTTGGTGTTGGGACAGGCACAGGTCACTCTATTTTCCCATCAGGAAGAAGAATTAACCACAGGCTCAGCCTGCCCCCCGGAACCAGAACAGGGCCTGAAGCCATCCTGTGCTTTTGCGGCCAGCTCCCGAAAAAGCGAGTTGTAAAATGGAGCTTCAGGGCACTGCAATTCACAAACCTGCACAGTTATAAATGATAACTCTCGTCCACAAATATATTGAGGGAAGGCAAAGACGAGGAATTGAAATCAAGGCAGAATTGCAGGAAACAGATTTCAGGAGGTAGATTCGAATCGCCTCTAAAGCACATGAAAAGCGGCAAAACGTTGACAATGATGCCCTTGGCCAAAAAGGGCGTATGCGTTTTTTCCTGAATATATTCAGGAAAAAACGCATACGCCCTTTTTGGCCAACCAAGCAACCTGGAAAGGCAAATCAGCGCTACAAAGAAGTCTCGCTTCCCATCGGTCAAAAGGGCCATGCTGAAAAAAGTGTCAAAACCAGAAATGCAGGACAGGCCATGGAGAAATGGGAGCCTTGCTACAGTGATGGGCGGGATGTAAATTGCCAACAGCCACTCTGGAGAAGTGTACGGTGTGTCCTGAAACATCTAAAAAATACACCTTAGAGAGCATAGGGCACTTCCACGCCTGGGGGGATAAAGTGGGAAAATTGAAAATCAGCAAGACACAAGCACCCCAAAGTTTAGGGCTGCTCTGTTGACAAGGACCTCCACTTCATACCACCTTAAATATCCCAGGAAAGCGAAAAATGGATAAAAAAGTTGTGGTCCTTATGTACAATGGAATATCACTCAGCCATGAAATCAATGTCATAAGGCTAGTAGCAGCATGATGAGTGGATTTAGGTAAGACGATTCTAAGTGAAATAAGTCACACAGAAAAGGACACTTCTCATAAGGTGTCACTTATAGTGGGAATGTAAAAACCGTTACACTTGAACTGAATTACAAAACAGAACAGAGTCACACATGCAGAAAACACACTATGGCTGCTCAACGGGAAAGGTGAGGTGGGGTGATACATAAAACAAGAGTTTCAAATTAGCTCAGATACCGTTCCATAAACCCAATATGTAATAGACAAGACCTACTCCTTGCTCAGAGAACTGGACTCAACACGCCCGATTCACCGCACAAGAATATATCTGACTAGTAATAATCTTAAAACCTATGTATTGATATCTCTCTGTTAGTGTGTCAAGTGGGTGTAAAGCGGCATAAACACAGCCGTGAAATGCAGCTAAACCCCATTATAAAAATAAATTACTTTTAAAAACCCATGAAACAAAGACAGGGAAAGAGAGAGAAATTCTTACACAATTCGTTCAGGGGCTGTGATGCAACCTGGAGTGACCATATCTAGACCCACAGCTGGATGAGACATAAGGGTGGACACTCTTGGGGCTGAGAGGTTTGGTGAGGTTGGGTGAGCAAACGCAGACCCTTTAAAGTAATACTGCGTGCTACCATTCGCATGGGTCCCAAATCTCCAGGTTCAAGGGCATCTTCCTACATCGAAAACATGCATGAGAAACCCAGAAGATGGTACACCGTGTGATGGGGAAATTTTTCTAAAACGCACCTCATTTCTCATCTCCTTGTGCTCGGGTTCGCCATTCCAGCCACTTTACTAGCAATCTCCCTACTTGGAGCCTCAGCACCTTTAACCTCCTGTTCCGTACAGGTTGCAATTTGTCCTGAGGATGAACGGGAAGACGGGGAACCAATGAGAGACTAGCTCTTGGTGTTGGGACAGGCACAGGTCACTCTATTTTCCCATCAGGAAGAAGAATTAACCACAGGCTCAGCCTGCCCCCCGGAACCAGAACAGGGCCTGAAGCCATCCTGCGCTTTTGCGGCCAGCTCCCGAAAAAGCGAGTTGTAAAATGGAGCTTCTGGGCACTGCAATTCACAAACCTGCACAGTTATAAATGATAACTCTCGTCCACAAATATATTGAGGGAAGGCAAAGACGAGGAATTGAAATCAAGGCAGAATTGCAGGAAACAGATTTCAGGAGGTAGATTCGAATCGCCTTTAAAGCACATGAAAAGCGGCAAAACGTTGACAATGATGCCCTTGGCCATTAAGGGCGTATGCGTTTTTTCCTGAATATATTCAGGAAAAAACGCATACGCCCTTTTTGGCCAACCAAGCAACCTGGAAAGGCAAATCAGCGCTACAAAGAAGTCTCGCTTCCCATCGGTCAAAAGGGCCATGCTGAAAAAAGTGTCAAAACCAGAAATGCAGGACAGGCCATGGAGAAATGGGAGCCTTGCTACACTGATGGGCGGGATGTAAATTGCCAACAGCCACTCTGGAGAAGTGTACGGTGTGTCCTGAAACATCTAAAAAATACAGCTTAGAGAGCATAGGGCACTTCCACGCCTGGGGGGATAAAGTGGGAAAATTGAAAATCAGCAAGACACAAGCACCCCAAAGTTTAGGGCTGCTCTGTTGACAAGGACCTCCACTTCATTCCACCTTAAATATCCCAGGAAA
Organism: Balaenoptera physalus; assembly: GCF_965194825.1. Classification (NCBI taxonomy): domain Eukaryota; kingdom Metazoa; phylum Chordata; class Mammalia; order Artiodactyla; family Balaenopteridae; genus Balaenoptera; species Balaenoptera physalus. Next base: position 128,563 of record NW_028126225.1, read on the forward strand.
GCGAAAAATGGATCAAAAAGTTGTGGTCCTTATGTACAATGGAATATCACTCAGCCATGAAATCAATGTCATAAGGCTAGTAGCAGCATGATGAGTGGATTTAGGTAAGACGATTCTAAGTGAAATAAGTCACACAGAAAAGGACACTTCTCATAAGGTGTCACTTATAGTGGGAATGTAAAAACCGTTACACTTGAACTGAATTACAAAACAGAACAGAGTCACACATGCAGAAAACACACTATGGCTGCTTAACGGGAAAGGTGAGGTGGGGTGATACATAAAACAAGAGTTTCAAATTAGCTCAGATACCGTTCCATAAACCCAATATGTAATAGACAAGACCTACTCCTTGCTCAGAGAACTGGACTCAACACGCCCGATTCACCGCACATGAATATATCTGACTAGTAATAATCTTAAAACCTATGTATTGATATCTCTCTGTTAGTGTGTCAAGTGGGTGTAAAGCGGCATAAACACAGCCGTGAAAAGCAGCTAAATCCCATTATAAAAATAAATTACTTTTAAAAACCCATGATACAAAGACAGGGAAAGAGAGAGAAATTCTTACACAAATCGTTCAGGGGCTGTGATGCAACCTGGATTGACCATATCTAGACCCACAGCTGGATGAGACCTAAGGGTGGACACTCTTGGGGCTGAGAGGTTTGGTGAGGTTGGGTGAGCAAACGCAGACCCTTTAAAGTAATACTGCGTGCTACCCATCGCATGGGTCCCAAATCTCCAGGTTCAAGGGCATCTTCCTACATCGAAAACATGCATGAGAAACCCAGAAGATGGTACACCGTGTGATGGGGAAAGGTTTCTAAAACGCACCTCATTTCTCATCTCCTTGTGCTCGGGTTCGCCATTCCAGCCACTTTACTAGCAATCTCCCTACCTGGAGCATCAGCACCTTTAACCTCCTGTTCCGTACAGGTTGCAATTTGTCCTGAGGATGAACGGGAAGACGGGGAACCAATGAGAGACTAGCTCTTGGTGTTGGGACAGGCACAGGTCACTCTATTTTCCCATCAGGAAGAAGAATTAACCACAGGCTCAGCCTGCCCCCCGGAACCAGAACAGGGCCTGAAGCCATCCTGTGCTTTTGCGGCCAGCTCCCGAAAAAGCGAGTTGTAAAATGGAGCTTCAGGGCACTGCAATTCACAAACCTGCACAGTTATAAATGATAACTCTCGTCCACAAATATATTGAGGGAAGGCAAAGACGAGGAATTGAAATCAAGGCAGAATTGCAGGAAACAGATTTCAGGAGGTAGATTCGAATCGCCTCTAAAGCACATGAAAAGCGGCAAAACGTTGACAATGATGCCCTTGGCCAAAAAGGGCGTATGCGTTTTTTCCTGAATATATTCAGGAAAAAACGCATACGCCCTTTTTGGCCAACCAAGCAACCTGGAAAGGCAAATTAGCGCTACAAAGAAGTCTCGCTTCCCATCGGTCAAAAGGGCCATGCTGAAAAAAGTGTCAAAACCAGAAATGCAGGACAGGCCATGGAGAAATGGGAGCCTTGCTACAGTGATGGGCGGGATGTAAATTGCCAACAGCCACTCTGGAGAAGTGTACGGTGTGTCCTGAAACATCTAAAAAATACACCTTAGAGAGCATAGGGCACTTCCACGCCTGGGGGGATAAAGTGGGAAAATTGAAAATCAGCAAGACACAAGCACCCCAAAGTTTAGGGCTGCTCTGTTGACAAGGACCTCCACTTCATACCACCTTAAATATCCCAGGAAAGCGAAAAATGGATAAAAAAGTTGTGGTCCTTATGTACAATGGAATATCACTCAGCCATGAAATCAATGTCATAAGGCTAGTAGCAGCATGATGAGTGGATTTAGGTAAGACGATTCTAAGTGAAATAAGTCACACAGAAAAGGACACTTCTCATAAGGTGTCACTTATAGTGGGAATGTAAAAACCGTTACACTTGAACTGAATTACAAAACAGAACAGAGTCACACATGCAGAAAACACACTATGGCTGCTCAACGGGAAAGGTGAGGTGGGGTGATACATAAAACAAGAGTTTCAAATTAGCTCAGATACCGTTCCATAAACCCAATATGTAATAGACAAGACCTACTCCTTGCTCAGAGAACTGGACTCAACACGCCCGATTCACCGCACAAGAATATATCTGACTAGTAATAATCTTAAAACGTATGTATTGATATCTCTCTGTTAGTGTGTCAAGTGGGTGTAAAGCGGCATAAACACAGCCGTGAAATGCAGCTAAACCCCATTATAAAAATAAATTACTTTTAAAAACCCATGAAACAAAGACAGGGAAAGAGAGAGAAATTCTTACACAATTCGTTCAGGGGCTGTGATGCAACCTGGAGTGACCATATCTAGACCCACAGCTGGATGAGACATAAGGGTGGACACTCTTGGGGCTGAGAGGTTTGGTGAGGTTGGGTGAGCAAACGCAGACCCTTTAAAGTAATACTGCGTGCTACCATTCGCATGGGTCCCAAATCTCCAGGTTCAAGGGCATCTTCCTACATCGAAAACATGCATGAGAAACCCAGAAGATGGTACACCGTGTGATGGGGAAATTTTTCTAAAACGCACCTCATTTCTCATCTCCTTGTGCTCGGGTTCGCCATTCCAGCCACTTTACTAGCAATCTCCCTACTTGGAGCCTCAGCACCTTTAACCTCCTGTTCCGTACAGGTTGCAATTTGTCCTGAGGATGAACGGGAAGACGGGGAACCAATGAGAGACTAGCTCTTGGTGTTGGGACAGGCACAGGTCACTCTATTTTCCCATCAGGAAGAAGAATTAACCACAGGCTCAGCCTGCCCCCCGGAACCAGAACAGGGCCTGAAGCCATCCTGCGCTTTTGCGGCCAGCTCCCGAAAAAGCGAGTTGTAAAATGGAGCTTCTGGGCACTGCAATTCACAAACCTGCACAGTTATAAATGATAACTCTCGTCCACAAATATATTGAGGGAAGGCAAAGACGAGGAATTGAAATCAAGGCAGAATTGCAGGAAACAGATTTCAGGAGGTAGATTCGAATCGCCTTTAAAGCACATGAAAAGCGGCAAAACGTTGACAATGATGCCCTTGGCCATTAAGGGCGTATGCGTTTTTTCCTGAATATATTCAGGAAAAAACGCATACGCCCTTTTTGGCCAACCAAGCAACCTGGAAAGGCAAATCAGCGCTACAAAGAAGTCTCGCTTCCCATCGGTCAAAAGGGCCATGCTGAAAAAAGTGTCAAAACCAGAAATGCAGGACAGGCCATGGAGAAATGGGAGCCTTGCTACACTGATGGGCGGGATGTAAATTGCCAACAGCCACTCTGGAGAAGTGTACGGTGTGTCCTGAAACATCTAAAAAATACAGCTTAGAGAGCATAGGGCACTTCCACGCCTGGGGGGATAAAGTGGGAAAATTGAAAATCAGCAAGACACAAGCACCCCAAAGTTTAGGGCTGCTCTGTTGACAAGGACCTCCACTTCATTCCACCTTAAATATCCCAGGAAAGCGAAAAATGGATCAAAAAGTTGTGGTCCTTATGTACAATGGAATATCACTCAGCCATGAAATCAATGTCATAAGGCTAGTAGCAGCATGATGAGTGGATTTAGGTAAGACGATTCTAAGTGAAATAAGTCACACAGAAAAGGACACTTCTCATAAGGTGTCACTTATAGTGGGAATGTAAAAACCGTTACACTTGAACTGAATTACAAAACAGAACAGAGTCACACATGCAGAAAACACACTATGGCTGCTTAACGGGAAAGGTGAGGTGGGGTGATACATAAAACAAGAGTTTCAAATTAGCTCAGATACCGTTCCATAAACCCAATATGTAATAGACAAGACCTACTCCTTGCTCAGAGAACTGGACTCAACACGCCCGATTCACCGCACATGAATATATCTGACTAGTAATAATCTTAAAACCTATGTATTGATATCTCTCTGTTAGTGTGTCAAGTGGGTGTAAAGCGGCATAAACACAGCCGTGAAAAGCAGCTAAATCCCATTATAAAAATAAATTACTTTTAAAAACCCATGATACAAAGACAGGGAAAGAGAGAGAAATTCTTACACAAATCGTTCAGGGGCTGTGATGCAACCTGGATTGACCATATCTAGACCCACAGCTGGATGAGACCTAAGGGTGGACACTCTTGGGGCTGAGAGGTTTGGTGAGGTTGGGTGAGCAAACGCAGACCCTTTAAAGTAATACTGCGTGCTACCCATCGCATGGGTCCCAAATCTCCAGGTTCAAGGGCATCTTCCTACATCGAAAACATGCATGAGAAACCCAGAAGATGGTACACCGTGTGATGGGGAAAGGTTTCTAAAACGCACCTCATTTCTCATCTCCTTGTGCTCGGGTTCGCCATTCCAGCCACTTTACTAGCAATCTCCCTACCTGGAGCATCAGCACCTTTAACCTCCTGTTCCGTACAGGTTGCAATTTGTCCTGAGGATGAACGGGAAGACGGGGAACCAATGAGAGACTAGCTCTTGGTGTTGGGACAGGCACAGGTCACTCTATTTTCCCATCAGGAAGAAGAATTAACCACAGGCTCAGCCTGCCCCCCGGAACCAGAACAGGGCCTGAAGCCATCCTGTGCTTTTGCGGCCAGCTCCCGAAAAAGCGAGTTGTAAAATGGAGCTTCAGGGCACTGCAATTCACAAACCTGCACAGTTATAAATGATAACTCTCGTCCACAAATATATTGAGGGAAGGCAAAGACGAGGAATTGAAATCAAGGCAGAATTGCAGGAAACAGATTTCAGGAGGTAGATTCGAATCGCCTCTAAAGCACATGAAAAGCGGCAAAACGTTGACAATGATGCCCTTGGCCAAAAAGGGCGTATGCGTTTTTTCCTGAATATATTCAGGAAAAAACGCATACGCCCTTTTTGGCCAACCAAGCAACCTGGAAAGGCAAATCAGCGCTACAAAGAAGTCTCGCTTCCCATCGGTCAAAAGGGCCATGCTGAAAAAAGTGTCAAAACCAGAAATGCAGGACAGGCCATGGAGAAATGGGAGCCTTGCTACAGTGATGGGCGGGATGTAAATTGCCAACAGCCACTCTGGAGAAGTGTACGGTGTGTCCTGAAACATCTAAAAAATACACCTTAGAGAGCATAGGGCACTTCCACGCCTGGGGGGATAAAGTGGGAAAATTGAAAATCAGCAAGACACAAGCACCCCAAAGTTTAGGGCTGCTCTGTTGACAAGGACCTCCACTTCATACCACCTTAAATATCCCAGGAAAGCGAAAAATGGATAAAAAAGTTGTGGTCCTTATGTACAATGGAATATCACTCAGCCATGAAATCAATGTCATAAGGCTAGTAGCAGCATGATGAGTGGATTTAGGTAAGACGATTCTAAGTGAAATAAGTCACACAGAAAAGGACACTTCTCATAAGGTGTCACTTATAGTGGGAATGTAAAAACCGTTACACTTGAACTGAATTACAAAACAGAACAGAGTCACACATGCAGAAAACACACTATGGCTGCTCAACGGGAAAGGTGAGGTGGGGTGATACATAAAACAAGAGTTTCAAATTAGCTCAGATACCGTTCCATAAACCCAATATGTAATAGACAAGACCTACTCCTTGCTCAGAGAACTGGACTCAACACGCCCGATTCACCGCACAAGAATATATCTGACTAGTAATAATCTTAAAACGTATGTATTGATATCTCTCTGTTAGTGTGTCAAGTGGGTGTAAAGCGGCATAAACACAGCCGTGAAATGCAGCTAAACCCCATTATAAAAATAAATTACTTTTAAAAACCCATGAAACAAAGACAGGGAAAGAGAGAGAAATTCTTACACAATTCGTTCAGGGGCTGTGATGCAACCTGGAGTGACCATATCTAGACCCACAGCTGGATGAGACATAAGGGTGGACACTCTTGGGGCTGAGAGGTTTGGTGAGGTTGGGTGAGCAAACGCAGACCCTTTAAAGTAATACTGCGTGCTACCATTCGCATGGGTCCCAAATCTCCAGGTTCAAGGGCATCTTCCTACATCGAAAACATGCATGAGAAACCCAGAAGATGGTACACCGTGTGATGGGGAAATTTTTCTAAAACGCACCTCATTTCTCATCTCCTTGTGCTCGGGTTCGCCATTCCAGCCACTTTACTAGCAATCTCCCTACTTGGAGCCTCAGCACCTTTAACCTCCTGTTCCGTACAGGTTGCAATTTGTCCTGAGGATGAACGGGAAGACGGGGAACCAATGAGAGACTAGCTCTTGGTGTTGGGACAGGCACAGGTCACTCTATTTTCCCATCAGGAAGAAGAATTAACCACAGGCTCAGCCTGCCCCCCGGAACCAGAACAGGGCCTGAAGCCATCCTGCGCTTTTGCGGCCAGCTCCCGAAAAAGCGAGTTGTAAAATGGAGCTTCTGGGCACTGCAATTCACAAACCTGCACAGTTATAAATGATAACTCTCGTCCACAAATATATTGAGGGAAGGCAAAGACGAGGAATTGAAATCAAGGCAGAATTGCAGGAAACAGATTTCAGGAGGTAGATTCGAATCGCCTTTAAAGCACATGAAAAGCGGCAAAACGTTGACAATGATGCCCTTGGCCATTAAGGGCGTATGCGTTTTTTCCTGAATATATTCAGGAAAAAACGCATACGCCCTTTTTGGCCAACCAAGCAACCTGGAAAGGCAAATCAGCGCTACAAAGAAGTCTCGCTTCCCATCGGTCAAAAGGGCCATGCTGAAAAAAGTGTCAAAACCAGAAATGCAGGACAGGCCATGGAGAAATGGGAGCCTTGCTACACTGATGGGCGGGATGTAAATTGCCAACAGCCACTCTGGAGAAGTGTACGGTGTGTCCTGAAACATCTAAAAAATACAGCTTAGAGAGCATAGGGCACTTCCACGCCTGGGGGGATAAAGTGGGAAAATTGAAAATCAGCAAGACACAAGCACCCCAAAGTTTAGGGCTGCTCTGTTGACAAGGACCTCCACTTCATTCCACCTTAAATATCCCAGGAAAGCGAAAAATGGATCAAAAAGTTGTGGTCCTTATGTACAATGGAATATCACTCAGCCATGAAATCAATGTCATAAGGCTAGTAGCAGCATGATGAGTGGATTTAGGTAAGACGATTCTAAGTGAAATAAGTCACACAGAAAAGGACACTTCTCATAAGGTGTCACTTATAGTGGGAATGTAAAAACCGTTACACTTGAACTGAATTACAAAACAGAACAGAGTCACACATGCAGAAAACACACTATGGCTGCTTAACGGGAAAGGTGAGGTGGGGTGATACATAAAACAAGAGTTTCAAATTAGCTCAGATACCGTTCCATAAACCCAATATGTAATAGACAAGACCTACTCCTTGCTCAGAGAACTGGACTCAACACGCCCGATTCACCGCACATGAATATATCTGACTAGTAATAATCTTAAAACCTATGTATTGATATCTCTCTGTTAGTGTGTCAAGTGGGTGTAAAGCGGCATAAACACAGCCGTGAAAAGCAGCTAAATCCCATTATAAAAATAAATTACTTTTAAAAACCCATGATACAAAGACAGGGAAAGAGAGAGAAATTCTTACACAAATCGTTCAGGGGCTGTGATGCAACCTGGATTGACCATATCTAGACCCACAGCTGGATGAGACCTAAGGGTGGACACTCTTGGGGCTGAGAGGTTTGGTGAGGTTGGGTGAGCAAACGCAGACCCTTTAAAGTAATACTGCGTGCTACCCATCGCATGGGTCCCAAATCTCCAGGTTCAAGGGCATCTTCCTACATCGAAAACATGCATGAGAAACCCAGAAGATGGTACACCGTGTGATGGGGAAAGGTTTCTAAAACGCACCTCATTTCTCATCTCCTTGTGCTCGGGTTCGCCATTCCAGCCACTTTACTAGCAATCTCCCTACCTGGAGCATCAGCACCTTTAACCTCCTGTTCCGTACAGGTTGCAATTTGTCCTGAGGATGAACGGGAAGACGGGGAACCAATGAGAGACTAGCTCTTGGTGTTGGGACAGGCACAGGTCACTCTATTTTCCCATCAGGAAGAAGAATTAACCACAGGCTCAGCCTGCCCCCCGGAACCAGAACAGGGCCTGAAGCCATCCTGTGCTTTTGCGGCCAGCTCCCGAAAAAGCGAGTTGTAAAATGGAGCTTCAGGGCACTGCAATTCACAAACCTGCACAGTTATAAATGATAACTCTCGTCCACAAATATATTGAGGGAAGGCAAAGACGAGGAATTGAAATCAAGGCAGAATTGCAGGAAACAGATTTCAGGAGGTAGATTCGAATCGCCTCTAAAGCACATGAAAAGCGGCAAAACGTTGACAATGATGCCCTTGGCCAAAAAGGGCGTATGCGTTTTTTCCTGAATATATTCAGGAAAAAACGCATACGCCCTTTTTGGCCAACCAAGCAACCTGGAAAGGCAAATCAGCGCTACAAAGAAGTCTCGCTTCCCATCGGTCAAAAGGGCCATGCTGAAAAAAGTGTCAAAACCAGAAATGCAGGACAGGCCATGGAGAAATGGGAGCCTTGCTACACTGATGGACGGGATGTAAATCGCCAACAGCCACTCTGGAGAAGTGTACGGTGTGTCCTGAAACATGTAAAAAACACAGATTAGAGAGCATAGGGCACTTCCACGCATGGGGGGATAAAGTGGGAAAATTGAAAATCAGCAAGACACAAGCACCACAAAGTTTAGGGCTGCTCTGTTGACAAGGACCTCCACTTCATTCCACCTTAAATATCCCAGGAAAGCGAAAAATGGATCAAAAAGTTGTGGTCCTTATGTACAATGGAATATCACTCAGCCATGAAATCAATGTCATAAGGCTAGTAGCAGCATGATGAGTGGATTTAGGTAAGACGATTCTAAGTGAAATAAGTCACACAGAAAAGGACACTTCTCATAAGGTGTCACTTATAGAGGGAATGTAAAAACCGTTACACTTGAACTGAATTACAAAACAGAACAGTCACACATGCAGAAAACACACTATGGGTGCTTAACGGGAAAGGTGAGGTGGGGTGATACATAAAACGAGAGCTTCAAATTAGCTCAGATACCGTTCCATAAACCCAATATGTTATAGACAAGACTTACTCCTTGCTCAGAGAACTGGACTCAACACGCCCGATTCACCGCACAAGAATATATCTGACTAGTAATAATCTTAAAACCTATGTATTGATATCTCTCTGTTAGTGTGTCAAGTGGGTGTAAAGCGGCATAAACACAGCCGTGAAAAGCAGCTAAACCCCATTATAAAAATAAATTACTTTTAAAAACCCATGAAACAAAGACAGGGAAAGAGAGAGAAATTCTTACACAATTCGTTCAGGGGCTGTGATGCAACCTGGATTGACCATATCTAGACCCACAGCTGGATGAGACATAAGGGTGGACACTCTTGGGGCTGAGAGGTTTGGTGAGGTTGGGTGAGCAAACGCAGACCCTTTAAAGTAATACTGCGTGCTATCCATCGCATGGGTCCCAAATCTCCAGGTTCAAGGGCATCTTCCTACATCGAAAACATGCATGAGAAACCCAGAAGATGGTACACCGTGTGATGGGGAAAGGTTTCTAAAACGCACCTCATTTCTCATCTCCTTGTGCTCGGGTTCGCCATTCCAGCCACTTTACTAGCAATCTCCCTACTTGGAGCATCAGCACCTTTAACCTCCTGTTCCGTACAGGTTGCAATTTGTCCTGAGGATGAACGGGAAGACGGGGAACCAATGAGAGACTAGCTCTTGGTGTTGGGACCGGCACAGGTCACTCTATTTTCCCATCAGGAAGAAGAATTAACCACAGGCTCAGCCTGCCCCCCGGAACCAGAACAGGGCCTGAAGCCATCCTGCGCTTTTGCGGCCAGCTCCCAAAAAAGCGACTTGTAAAATGGAGCTTCAGGGCACTGCAATTCACAAACCTGCAGAGTTATAAATGATAACTCTCGTCCACAAATATATTGAGGGAAGGCAAAGAAGAGGATTTGAAATCAAGGCAGAATTGCAGGAAACAGATTTCAGGAGGTAGATTCGAATCGCGTTTAAAGCACATGAAAAGCGGCAAAACGTTGACAATGATGACCTTGGCCAAAAAGGGCGTATGCGTTTTTTCCTGAATATATTCAGGAAAAAACGCATACGCCCTTTTTGGCCAACCAAGCAACCTGGAAAGGCAAATGAGCGCTACAAAGAAGTCTCGCTTCCCATCGGTCAAAAGGGCCATGCTGAAAAAAGTGTCAAAACCAGAAATGCAGGACAGGCCATGGAGAAATGGGAGCCTTGCTACACTGATGGGCGGGATGTAAATCGCCAACAGCCACTCTGGAGAAGTGTACGGTGTGTCCTGAAACATCTAAAAAACACAGCTTAGAGAGCATAGGGCACTTCCACGCATGGGGGGATAAAGTGGGAAAATTGAAAATCAGCAAGACACAAGCACACCAAAGTTTAGGGCTGTTCTGTTGACAAGGACCTCCACTTCATTCCACCTTAAATATCCCAGGAAAGCGAAAAATGGATAAAAAAGTTGTGGTCCTTATGTACAATGGAATATCACTCAGCCATGAAATCAATGTCATAAGGCTAGTAGCAGCATGATGAGTGGATTTAGGTACGACGATTCTAAGTGAAATAAGTCACACAGAAAAGGACACTTCTCATAAAGTGTCACTTATAGAGGGAATGTAAAAACCGTTACACTTGAACTGAATTACAAAACAGAACAGAGTCACACATGCAGAAAACACACTATGGCTGCTTAACGGGAAAGGTGAGGTGGGGTGATACATAAAACAAGAGTTTCAAATCAGCTCAGATACCGTTCCATAAACTCAATATGTAATAGAGAAGACCTACTCCTTGCTCAGAGAACTGGACTCAACACGCCCGATTCACCGCACAAGAATATATCTGACTAGTAATAATCTTAAAACCTATGTATTGATATCTCTCTGTTAGTGTGTCAAGTGGGTGTAAAGTGGCATAAACACAGCCGTGAAAAGCAGCTAAACCCCATTATAAAAATAAATTACTTTCAAAAACCCAAGAAACAAAGACAGGGAAAGAGAGAGAAATTCTTACACAATTCGCTCAGGGGCTGTGATGCAACCTGGAGTGACCATATCTAGACCCACAGCTGGATGAGACATAAGGGTGGACACTCTTGGGGCTGAGAGTTTTGGTGAGGTTGGGTGAGCAAACGCAGACCCTTAAAGTAATACTGCCTGCTACCCATCGCATGGGTCCCAAATCTCCAGGTTCAAGGGCATCTTCCTACATCGAAAACATGCATGAGAAACCCAGAAGATGGTACACCGTGTGATGGGGAAAGGTTTCTAAAACGCACCTCATTTCTCATCTCCTTGTGCTCGGGTTCCCCATTCCAGCCACTTTACTAGCAATCTCCCTACTTGGAGCATCAGCACCTTTAACCTCCTGTTCCTTACAGGTTGCAATTTGTCCTGAGGATGAACGGGAACTCGGGGAACCAATGAGAGACTAGCTCTTGGTGTTGGGACAGGCACAGGTCACTCTATTTTCCCATCAGGAAGAAGAATTAACCACAGGCTCAGCCTGCCCCCCGGAACCAGAACAGGGCCTGAAGCCATCCTGCGCTTTTGCGGCCAGCTCCCAAAAAAGCAACTTGTAAAATGGAGCTTCAGGGCACTGCTATTCACAAACCTGCAGAGTTATAAATGATAACTCTCGTCCACAAATATATTGAGGGAAGGCAAAGAAGAGGATTTGAAATCAAGGCAGAATTGCAGGAAACAGATTTCAGGAGGTAGATACGAATCGCCTTTAAAGCACATGAAAAGCGGCAAAACGTTGACAATGATGCCCTTGGCCAAAAAGGGCGTATGCGTTTTTTCCTGAATATATTCAGTATAAAACGCATACGCCCTTTTTGGCCAACCAAGCAACCTGGAAAGGCAAATCAGCGCTACAAAGAAGTCTCGCTTCCCATCGGTCCAAAGGGCCATGCTGAAAAAAGTGTCAAAACCAGAAATGCAGGACAGGCCATGGAGAAATGGGAGCCTTGCTACACTGATGGGCGGGATGTAAATCGCCAACAGTCACTATGGAGAAGTGTACGGAGTGTCCTGAAACATGTAAAAAACACAGATTAGAGAGCATAGGGCACTTCCACGCATGGGGGGATAAAGTGGGAAAATTGAAAATCAGCAAGACACAAGCACCACAAAGTTTAGGGCTGCTCTGTTGACAAGGACCTCCACTTCATTCCACCTTAAATATCCCAGGAAAGCGAAAAATGGATAAAAAAGTTGTGGTCCTTATGTACAATGGAATATCACTCAGCCATGAAATCATGTCATAAGGCTAGTAGCAGCATGATGAGTGGATTTAGGTAAGACGATTCTAAGTGAAATAAGTCACACAGAAAAGGACACTTCTCATAAGGTGTCACTTATAGAGGGAATGTAAAAACCGTTACACTTGAACTGAATTACAAAACAGAACAGTCACACATGCAGAAAACACACTATGGCTGCTTAACGGGAAAGGTGAGGTGGGGTGATACATAAAACGAGAGCTTCAAATTAGCTCAGATACCGTTCCATAAACCCAATATGTTATAGACAAGACTTACTCCTTGCTCAGAGAACTGGACTCAACACGCCCGATTCACCGCACAAGAATATATCTGACTAGTAATAATCTTAAAACCTATGTATTGATATCTCTCTGTTAGTGTGTCAAGTGGGTGTAAAGCGGCATAAACACAGCCGTGAAAAGCAGCTAAACCCCATTATAAAAATAAATTACTTTTAAAAACCCATGAAACAAAGACAGGGAAAGAGAGAGAAATTCTTACACAATTCGTTCAGGGGCTGTGATGCAACCTGGATTGACCATATCTAGACCCACAGCTGGATGAGACATAAGGGTGGACACTCTTGGGGCTGAGAAGTTTGGTGAGGTTGGGTGAGCAAACGCAGACCCTTTAAAGTAATACTGCGTGCTATCCATCGCATGGGTCCCAAATCTCCAGGTTCAAGGGCATCTTCCTACATCGAAAACATGCATGAGAAACCCAGAAGATGGTACACCGTGTGATGGGGAAAGGTTTCTAAAACGCACCTCATTTCTCATCTCCTTGTGCTCGGGTTCGCCATTCCAGCCACTTTACTAGCAATCTCCCTACTTGGAGCCTCAGCACCTTTAACCTCCTGTTCCGTACAGGTTGCAATTTGTCCTGAGGATGAACGGGAAGACGGGGAACCAATGAGAGACTAGCTCTTGGTGTTGGGACAGGCACAGGTCACTCTATTTTCCCATCAGGAAGAAGAATTAACCACAGGCTCAGCCTGCCCCCCGGAACCAGAACAGGGCCTGAAGCCAACCTGCGCTTTTGCGGCCAGCTCCCAAAAAAGCGACTTGTAAAATGGAGCTTCAGGGCACTGCAATTCACAAACCTGCAGAGTTATAAATGATAACTCTCGTCCACAAATATATTGAGGGAAGGCAAAGAAGAGGATTTGAAATCAAGGCAGAATTGCAGGAAACAGATTTCAGGAGGTAGATTCGAATCGCGTTTAAAGCACATGAAAAGCGGCAAAACGTTGACAATGATGACCTTGGCCAAAAAGGGCGTATGCGTTTTTTCCTGAATATATTCAGGAAAAAACGCATACGCCCTTTTTGGCCAACCAAGCAACCTGGAAAGGCAAATCAGCGCTACAAAGAAGTCTCGCTTCCCATCGGTCAAAAGGGCCATGCTGAAAAAAGTGTCAAAACCAGAAATGCAGGACAGGCCATGGAGAAATGGGAGCCTTGCTACACTGATGGGCGGGATGTAAATCGCCAACAGCCACTCTGGAGAAGTGTACGGTGTGTCCTGAAACATCTAAAAAACACAGCTTAGAGAGCATAGGGCACTTCCACGCATGGGGGGATAAAGTGGGAAAATTGAAAATCAGCAAGACACAAGCACACCAAAGTTTAGGGCTGTTCTGTTGACAAGGACCTCCACTTCATTCCACCTTAAATATCCCAGGAAAGCGAAAAATGGATAAAAAAGTTGTGGTCCTTATGTACAATGGAATATCACTCAGCCATGAAATCAATGTCATAAGGCTAGTAGCAGCATGATGAGTGGATTTAGGTACGACGATTCTAAGTGAAATAAGTCACACAGAAAAGGACACTTCTCATAAAGTGTCACTTATAGAGGGAATGTAAAAACCGTTACACTTGAACTGAATTACAAAACAGAACAGAGTCACACATGCAGAAAACACACTATGGCTGCTTAACGGGAAAGGTGAGGTGGGGTGATACATAAAACAAGAGTTTCAAATCAGCTCAGATACCGTTCCATAAACCCAATATGTAATAGAGAAGACCTACTCCTTGCTCAGAGAACTGGACTCAACACGCCCGATTCACCGCACAAGAATATATCTGACTAGTAATAATCTTAAAACCTATGTATTGATATCTCTCTGTTAGTGTGTCAAGTGGGTGTAAAGTGGCATAATCACAGCCGTGAAAAGCAGCTAAACCCCATTATAAAAATACATTACTTTCAAAAACCCAAGAAACAAAGACAGGGAAAGAGAGAGAAATTCTTACACAATTCGTTCAGGGGCTGTGATGCAACCTGGAGTGACCATATCTAGACCCACAGCTGGATGAGACATAAGGGTGGACACTCTTGGGGCTGAGAGTTTTGGTGAGGTTGGGTGAGCAAACGCAGACCCTTAAAGTAATACTGCCTGCTACCCATCGCATGGGTCCCAAATCTCCAGGTTCAAGGGCATCTTCCTACATCGAAAACATGCATGAGAAACCCAGAAGATGGTACACCGTGTGATGGGGAAAGGTTTCTAAAACGCACCTCATTTCTCATCTCCTTGTGCTCGGGTTCGCCATTCCAGCCACTTTACTAGCAATCTCCCTATTTGGAGCATCAGCACCTTTAACCTCCTGTTCCGTACAGGTTGCAATTTGTCCTGAGGATGAACGGGAAGACGGGGAACCAATGAGAGACTAGCTCTTGGTGTTGGGACAGGCACAGGTCACTCTATTTTCCCATCAGGAAGAAGAATTAACCACAGGCTCAGCCTGCCCCCCGGAACCAGAACAGGGCCTGAAGCCATCCTGCGCTTTTGCGGCCAGCTCCCAAAAAAGCGACTTGTAAAATGGAGCTTCAGGGCACTGCAATTCACAAACCTGCAGAGTTATAAATGATAACTCTCGTCCACAAATATATTGAGGGAAGGCAAAGAAGAGGATTTGAAATCAAGGCAGAATTGCAGGAAACAGATTTCAGGAGGTAGATTCGAATCGCGTTTAAAGCACATGAAAAGCGGCAAAACGTTGACAATGATGACCTTGGCCAAAAAGGGCGTATGCGTTTTTTCCTGAATATATTCAGGAAAAAACGCATACGCCCTTTTTGGCCAACCAAGCAACCTGGAAAGGCAAATCAGCGCTACAAAGAAGTCTCGCTTCCCATCGGTCAAAAGGGCCATGCTGAAAAAAGTGTCAAAACCAGAAATGCAGGACAGGCCATGGAGAAATGGGAGCCTTGCTACACTGATGGGCGGGATGTAAATCGCCAACAGCCACTCTGGAGAAGTGTACGGTGTGTCCTGAAACATCTAAAAAACACAGCTTAGAGAGCATAGGGCACTTCCACGCATGGGGGGATAAAGTGGGAAAATTGAAAATCAGCAAGACACAAGCACACCAAAGTTTAGGGCTGTTCTGTTGACAAGGACCTCCACTTCATTCCACCTTAAATATCCCAGGAAAGCGAAAAATGGATAAAAAAGTTGTGGTCCTTATGTACAATGGAATATCACTCAGCCATGAAATCAATGTCATAAGGCTAGAAGCAGCATGATGAGTGGATTTAGGTACGACGATTCTAAGTGAAATAAGTCACACAGAAAAGGACACTTCTCATAAAGTGTCACTTATAGAGGGAATGTAAAAACCGTTACACTTGAACTGAATTACAAAACAGAACAGAGTCACACATGCAGAAAACACACTATGGCTGCTTAACGGGAAAGGTGAGGTGGGGTGATACATAAAACAAGAGTTTCAAATCAGCTCAGATACCGTTCCATAAACTCAATATGTAATAGAGAAGACCTACTCCTTGCTCAGAGAACTGGACTCAACACGCCCGATTCACCGCACAAGAATATATCTGACTAGTAATAATCTTAAAACCTATGTATTGATATCTCTCTGTTAGTGTGTCAAGTGGGTGTAAAGTGGCATAAACACAGCCGTGAAAAGCAGCTAAACCCCATTATAAAAATAAATTACTTTCAAAAACCCAAGAAACAAAGACAGGGAAAGAGAGAGAAATTCTTACACAATTCGTTCAGGGGCTGTGATGCAACCTGGAGTGACCATATCTAGACCCACAGCTGGATGAGACATAAGGGTGGACACTCTTGGGGCTGAGAGTTTTGGTGAGGTTGGGTGAGCAAACGCAGACCCTTAATGTAATACTGCCTGCTACCCATCGCATGGGTCCCAAATCTCCAGGTTCAACGGCATCTTCCTACATCGAAAACATGCATGAGAAACCCAGAAGATGGTACACCGTGTGATGGGGAAAGGTTTCTAAAACGCACCTCATTTCTCATCTCCTTGTGCTCGGGTTCCCCATTCCAACCACTTTACTAGCAATCTCCCTACTTGGAGCATCAGCACCTTTAACCTCCTGTTCCGTACAGGTTGCAATTTGTCCTGAGGATGAACGGGAACTCGGGGAACCAATGAGAGACTAGCTCTTGGAGTTGGGACAGGCACAGGTCACTCTATTTTCCCATCAGGAAGAAGAATTAACCACAGGCTCAGCCTGCCCCCCGGAACCAGAACAGGGCCTGAAGCCATCCTGCGCTTTTGCGGCCAGCTCCCAAAAAAGCAACTTGTAAAATGGAGCTTCAGGGCACTGCTATTCACAAACCTGCAGAGTTATAAATGATAACTCTCGTCCACAAATATATTGAGGGAAGGCAAAGAAGAGGATTTGAAATCAAGGCAGAATTGCAGGAAACAGATTTCAGGAGGTAGATACGAATCGCCTTTAAAGCACATGAAAAGCGGCAAAACGTTGACAATGATGCCCTTGGCCAAAAAGGGCGTATGCGTTTTTTCCTGAATATATTCAGTATAAAACGCATACGCCCTTTTTGGCCAACCAAGCAACCTGGAAAGGCAAATCAGCGCTACAAAGAAGTCTCGCTTCCCATCGGTCCAAAGGGCCATGCTGAAAAAAGTGTCAAAACCAGAAATGCAGGACAGGCCATGGAGAAATGGGAGCCTTGCTACACTGATGGGCGGGATGTAAATCGCCAACAGTCACTATGGAGAAGTGTACGGAGTGTCCTGAAACATGTAAAAAACACAGATTAGAGAGCATAGGGCACTTCCACGCATGGGGGGATAAAGTGGGAAAATTGAAAATCAGCAAGACACAAGCACCACAAAGTTTAGGGCTGCTCTGTTGACAAGGACCTCCACTTCATTCCACCTTAAATATCCCAGGAAAGCGAAAAATGGATAAAAAAGTTGTGGTCCTTATGTACAATGGAATATCACTCAGCCATGAAATCATGTCATAAGGCTAGTAGCAGCATGATGAGTGGATTTAGGTAAGACGATTCTAAGTGAAATAAGTCACACAGAAAAGGACACTTCTCATAAGGTGTCACTTATAGAGGGAATGTAAAAACCGTTACACTTGAACTGAATTACAAAACAGAACAGTCACACATGCAGAAAACACACTATGGGTGCTTAACGGGAAAGGTGAGGTGGGGTGATACATAAAACGAGAGCTTCAAATTAGCTCAGATACCGTTCCATAAACCCAATATGTTATAGACAAGACTTACTCCTTGCTCAGAGAACTGGACTCAACACGCCCGATTCACCGCACAAGAATATATCTGACTAGTAATAATCTTAAAACCTATGTATTGATATCTCTCTGTTAGTGTGTCAAGTGGGTGTAAAGCGGCATAAACACAGCCGTGAAAAGCAGCTAAACCCCATTATAAAAATAAATTACTTTTAAAAACCCATGAAACAAAGACAGGGAAAGAGAGAGAAATTCTTACACAATTCGTTCAGGGGCTGTGATGCAACCTGGATTGACCATATCTAGACCCACAGCTGGATGAGACATAAGGGTGGACACTCTTGGGGCTGAGAAGTTTGGTGAGGTTGGGTGAGCAAACGCAGACCCTTTAAAGTAATACTGCGTGCTATCCATCGCATGGGTCCCAAATCTCCAGGTTCAAGGGCATCTTCCTACATCGAAAACATGCATGAGAAACCCAGAAGATGGTACACCGTGTGATGGGGAAAGGTTTCTAAAACGCACCTCATTTCTCATCTCCTTGTGCTCGGGTTCGCCATTCCAGCCACTTTACTAGCAATCTCCCTACTTGGAGCATCAGCACCTTTAACCTCCTGTTCCGTACAGGTTGCAATTTGTCCTGAGGATGAACGGGAAGACGGGGAACCAATGAGAGACTAGCTCTTGGTGTTGGGACAGGCACAGGTCACTCTATTTTCCCATCAGGAAGAAGAATTAACCACAGGCTCAGCCTGCCCCCCGGAACCAGAACAGGGCCTGAAGCCATCCTGCGCTTTTGCGGCCAGCTCCCAAAAAAGCGACTTGTAAAATGGAGCTTCAGGGCACTGCAATTCACAAACCTGCAGAGTTATAAATGATAACTCTCGTCCACAAATATATTGAGGGAAGGCAAAGAAGAGGATTTGAAATCAAGGCAGAATTGCAGGAAACAGATTTCAGGAGGTAGATTCGAATCGCGTTTAAAGCACATGAAAAGCGGCAAAACGTTGACAATGATGACCTTGGCCAAAAAGGGCGTATGCGTTTTTTCCTGAATATATTCAGGAAAAAACGCATACGCCCTTTTTGGCCAACCAAGCAACCTGGAAAGGCAAATCAGCGCTACAAAGAAGTCTCGCTTCCCATCGGTCAAAAGGGCCATGCTGAAAAAAGTGTCAAAACCAGAAATGCAGGACAGGCCATGGAGAAATGGGAGCCTTGCTACACTGATGGGCGGGATGTAAATCGCCAACAGCCACTCTGGAGAAGTGTACGGTGTGTCCTGAAACATCTAAAAAACACAGCTTAGAGAGCATAGGGCACTTCCACGCATGGGGGGATAAAGTGGGAAAATTGAAAATCAGCAAGACACAAGCACCACAAAGTTTAGGGCTGCTCTGTTGACAAGGACCTCCACTTCATTCCACCTTAAATATCCCAGGAAAGCGAAAAATGGATAAAAAAGTTGTGGTCCTTATGTACAATGGAATATCACTCAGCCATGAAATCATGTCATAAGGCTAGTAGCAGCATGATGAGTGGATTTAGGTAAGACGATTCTAAGTGAAATAAGTCACACAGAAAAGGACACTTCTCATAAGGTGTCACTTATAGAGGGAATGTAAAAACGTTACACTTGAACTGAATTACAAAACAGAACAGTCACACATGCAGAAAACACACTATGGGTGCTTAACGGGAAAGGTGAGGTGGGGTGATACATAAAACGAGAGCTTCAAATTAGCTCAGATACCGTTCCATAAACCCAATATGTTATAGACAAGACTTACTCCTTGCTCAGAGAACTGGACTCAACACGCCCGATTCACCGCACAAGAATATATCTGACTAGTAATAATCTTAAAACCTATGTATTGATATCTCTCTGTTAGTGTGTCAAGTGGGTGTAAAGCGGCATAAACACAGCCGTGAAAAGCAGCTAAACCCCATTATAAAAATAAATTACTTTTAAAAACCCATGAAACAAAGACAGGGAAAGAGAGAGAAATTCTTACACAATTCGTTCAGGGGCTGTGATGCAACCTGGATTGACCATATCTAGACCCACAGCTGGATGAGACATAAGGGTGGACACTCTTGGGGCTGAGAAGTTTGGTGAGGTTGGGTGAGCAAACGCAGACCCTTTAAAGTAATACTGCGTGCTATCCATCGCATGGGTCCCAAATCTCCAGGTTCAAGGGCATCTTCCTACATCGAAAACATGCATGAGAAACCCAGAAGATGGTACACCGTGTGATGGGGAAAGGTTTCTAAAACGCACCTCATTTCTCATCTCCTTGTGCTCGGGTTCGCCATTCCAGCCACTTTACTAGCAATCTCCCTACTTGGAGCATCAGCACCTTTAACCTCCTGTTCCGTACAGGTTGCAATTTGTCCTGAGGATGAACGGGAAGACGGGGAACCAATGAGAGACTAGCTCTTGGTGTTGGGACAGGCACAGGTCACTCTATTTTCCCATCAGGAAGAAGAATTAACCACAGGCTCAGCCTGCCCCCCGGAACCAGAACAGGGCCTGAAGCCATCCTGCGCTTTTGCGGCCAGCTCCCAAAAAAGCGACTTGTAAAATGGAGCTTCAGGGCACTGCAATTCACAAACCTGCAGAGTTATAAATGATAACTCTCGTCCACAAATATATTGAGGGAAGGCAAAGAAGAGGATTTGAAATCAAGGCAGAATTGCAGGAAACAGATTTCAGGAGGTAGATTCGAATCGCGTTTAAAGCACATGAAAAGCGGCAAAACGTTGACAATGATGACCTTGGCCAAAAAGGGCGTATGCGTTTTTTCCTGAATATATTCAGGAAAAAACGCATACGCCCTTTTTGGCCAACCAAGCAACCTGGAAAGGCAAATCAGCGCTACAAAGAAGTCTCGCTTCCCATCGGTCAAAAGGGCCATGCTGAAAAAAGTGTCAAAACCAGTAATGCAGGACAGGCCATGGAGAAATGGGAGCCTTGCTACACTGATGGGCGGGATGTAAATCGCCAACAGCCACTCTGGAGAAGTGTACGGTGTGTCCTGAAACATCTAAAAAACACAGCTTAGAGAGCATAGGGCACTTCCACGCATGGGGGGATAAAGTGGGAAAATTGAAAATCAGCAAGACACAAGCACACCAAAGTTTAGGGCTGTTCTGTTGACAAGGACCTCCACTTCATTCCACCTTAAATATCCCAGGAAAGCGAAAAATGGATAAAAAAGTTGTGGTCCTTATGTACAATGGAATATCACTCAGCCATGAAATCAATGTCATAAGGCTTGTAGCAGCATGATGAGTGGATTTAGGTAAGACGATTCTAAGTGAAATAAGTCACACAGAAAAGGACACTTCTCATAAAGTGTCACTTATAGAGGGAATGTAAAAACCGTTACACTTGAACTGAATTACAAAACAGAACAGAGTCACACATGCAGAAAACACACTATGGCTGCTTAACGGGAAAGGTGAGGTGGGGTGATACATAAAACAAGAGTTTCAAATCAGCTCAGATACCGTTCCATAAACCCAATATGTAATAGAGAAGACCTACTCCTTGCTCAGAGAACTGGACTCAACACGCCCGATTCACCGCACAAGAATATATCTGACTAGTAATAATCTTAAAACCTATGTATTGATATCTCTCTGTTAGTGTGTCAAGTGGGTGTAAAGTGGCATAAACACAGCCGTGAAAAGCAGCTAAACCCCATTATAAAAATACATTACTTTCAAAAACCCAAGAAACAAAGACAGGGAAAGAGAGAGAAATTCTTACACAATTCGTTCAGGGGCTGTGATGCAACCTGGAGTGACCATATCTAGACCCACAGCTGGATGAGACATAAGGGTGGACACTCTTGGGGCTGAGAGTTTTGGTGAGGTTGGGTGAGCAAACGCAGACCCTTAAAGTAATACTGCCTGCTACCCATCGCATGGGTCCCAAATCTCCAGGTTCAAGGGCATCTTCCTACATCGAAAACATGCATGAGAAACCCAGAAGATGGTACACCGTGTGATGGGGAAAGGTTTCTAAAACGTACCTCATTTCTCATCTCCTTGTGCTCGGGTTCCCCATTCCAGCCACTTTACTAGCAATCTCCCTACTTGGAGCATCAGCACCTTTAACCTCCTGTTCCGTACAGGTTGCAATTTGTCCTGAGGATGAACGGGAACTCGGGGAACCAATGAGACACTAGCTCTTGGTGTTGGGACAGGCACAGGTCACTCTATTTTCCCATCAGGAAGAAGAATTAACCACAGGCTCAGCCTGCCCCCGTAACCAGAACAGGGCCTGAAGCCATCCTGCGCTTTTGCGGCCAGCTCCAAAAAAAGCGAGTTTTAAAATGGAGCTTCAGGGCACTGCTATTCACAAACCTGCAGAGTTATAAATGATAACTCTCGTCCACAAATATATTGAGGGAAGGCAAAGAAGAGGATTTGAACTCAAGGCAGAATTGCAGGAAACAGATTTCAGGAGGTAGATTCGAATCGCCTTTAAAGCACGTGAAAAGCAGCAAAACGTTGACAATGATGCTCTTGGCCAAAAAGGGCGTATGCGTTTTTTCCTGAATATATTCAGGAAAAAACGCATACGCCCTTTTTGGCCAACCAAGCAACCTGGAAAGGCACATCAGCGCTACAAAGAAGTCTCGCTTCCCATCGGTCAAAAGGGCCATGCTGAAAAAAGTGTCAAAACCAGAAATGCAGGACAGGCCATGGAGAAATGGGAGCCTTGCTACACTGATGGGCGGGATGGAAATTGCCAACAGCCACTCTGGAGAAGGGTACGGTGTGTCCTGAAACATCTAAAAAACACACCTTAGAGAGCATAGGGCACTTCCACGCATGGGGGGGTAAAGTGAGAAAATTGAAAATCAGCAAGACACAAGCATCCCAAAGTTTAGGGCTGCTCTGTTGACAAGGAACTCCACTTCATTCCACCTTAAATATCCCAGGAAAGCGAAAATTGGATCAAAAATTTGTGGTCCTTATGTACAATGGAATATCACTCAGCCATGAAATCAATGTCATAAGGCTAGTAGCAGCATGATGAGTGAATTTAGGTACGACGATTCTAAGTGAAATAAGTCACACAGAAAAGGACACTTCTCATAAAGTGTCACTTATAGAGGGAATGTAAAAACCGTTACACTTGAACTGAATTACAAAACAGAACAGAGTCACACATGCAGAAAACACACTATGGCTGCTTAACGGGAAAGGTGAGGTGGGGTGATACATAAAACAAGAGTTTCAAATCAGCTCAGATACCGTTCCATAAACCCAATATGTAATAGAGAAGACCTACTCCTTGCTCAGAGAACTGGACTCAACACGCCCGATTCATCGCACAAGAATATATCTGACAGGTAATAATCTTAAAACCTATGTATTGATATCTCTCTGTTAGTGTGTCAAGTGGGTGTAAAGCGGCATAAACACAGCCGTGAAAAGCAGCTAAACCCCATTATAAAAATAAATTACTTTTCAAAACCCATGAAACAAAGACAGGGAAAGAGAGAGAAATTCTTACACAATTCGTTCAGGGGCTGTGATGCAACCTGGATTGACCATATCTAGACCCACAGCTGGATGAGACATAAGGGTGGACACTCTTGGGGCTGAGAGGTTTGGTGAGGTTGGTTGAGCAAACGCAGACCCTTAAAGTAATACTGCCTGCTACCCATCGCATGGGTCCCAAATCTCCAGGTTCAAGGGCATCTTCCTACATCGAAAACATGCATGAGAAACCCAGAAGATGGTACACCGTGTGATGGGGAAAGGTTTCTAAAACGCACCTCATTTCTCATCTCCTTGTGCTCGGGTTGGCCATTCCAGCCACTTTACTAGCAATCTCCCTACTTGGAGCATCAGCACCTTTAACCTCCTGTTCCGTACAGGTTGCAATTTGTCCTGAGGATGAACGGGAAGACGGGGAACCAATGAGAGACTAGCTCTTGGTGTTGGGACAGGCACAGGTCACTCTATTTTCCCATCAGGAAGAAGAATTAACCACAGGCTCAGCCTGCCCCCCGGAACCAGAACAGGGCCTGAAGCCATCCTGCGCTTTTGCGGCCAGCTCCCAAAAAAGCGACTTGTAAAATGGAGCTTCAGGGCACTGCAATTCACAAACCTGCAGAGTTATAAATGATAACTCTCGTCCACAAATATATTGAGGGAAGGCAAAGAAGAGGATTTGAAATCAAGGCAGAATTGCAGGAAACAGATTTCAGGAGGTAGATTCGAATCGCGTTTAAAGCACATGAAAAGCGGCAAAACGTTGACAATGATGACCTTGGCCAAAAAGGGCGTATGCGTTTTTTCCTGAATATATTCAGGAAAAAACGCATACGCCCTTTTTGGCCAACCAAGCAACCTGGAAAGGCAAATCAGCGCTACAAAGAAGTCTCGCTTCCCATCGGTCAAAAGGGCCATGCTGAAAAAAGTGTCAAAACCAGAAATGCAGGACAGGCCATGGAGAAATGGGAGCCTTGCTACACTGATGGGCGGGATGTAAATCGCCAACAGCCACTCTGGAGAAGTGTACGGTGTGTCCTGAAACATCTAAAAAACACAGCTTAGAGAGCATAGGGCACTTCCACGCATGGGGGGATAAAGTGGGAAAATTGAAAATCAGCAAGACACAAGCACACCAAAGTTTAGGGCTGTTCTGTTGACAAGGACCTCCACTTCATTCCACCTTAAATATCCCAGGAAAGCGAAAAATGGATAAAAAAGTTGTGGTCCTTATGTACAATGGAATATCACTCAGCCATGAAATCAATGTCATAAGGCTAGTAGCAGCATGATGAGTGGATTTAGGTACGACGATTCTAAGTGAAATAAGTCACACAGAAAAGGACACTTCTCATAAAGTGTCACTTATAGAGGGAATGTAAAAACCGTTACACTTGAACTGAATTACAAAACAGAACAGAGTCACACATGCAGAAAACACACTATGGCTGCTTAACGGGAAAGGTGAGGTGGGGTGATACATAAAACAAGAGTTTCAAATCAGCTCAGATACCGTTCCATAAACCCAATATGTAATAGAGAAGACCTACTCCTTGCTCAGAGAACTGGACTCAACACGCCCGATTCACCGCACAAGAATATATCTGACTGGTAATAATCTTAAAACCTATGTATTGATATCTCTCTGTTAGTGTGTCAAGTGGGTGTAAAGTGGCATAAACACAGCCGTGAAAAGCAGCTAAACCCCATTATAAAAATACATTACTTTCAAAAACCCAAGAAACAAAGACAGGGAAAGAGAGAGAAATTCTTACACAATTCGTTCAGGGGCTGTGATGCAACCTGGAGTGACCATATCTAGACCCACAGCTGGATGAGACATAAGGGTGGACACTCTTGGGGCTGAGAGTTTTGGTGAGGTTGGGTGAGCAAACGCAGACCCTTAAAGTAATACTGCCTGCTACCCATCGCATGGGTCCCAAATCTCCAGGTTCAAGGGCATCTTCCTACATCGAAAACATGCATGAGAAACCCAGAAGATGGTACACCGTGTGATGGGGAAAGGTTTCTAAAACGTACCTCATTTCTCATCTCCTTGTGCTCGGGTTCCCCATTCCAGCCACTTTACTAGCAATCTCCCTACTTGGAGCATCAGCACCTTTAACCTCCTGTTCCGTACAGGTTGCAATTTGTCCTGAGGATGAACGGGAACTCGGGGAACCAATGAGACACTAGCTCTTGGTGTTGGGACAGGCACAGGTCACTCTATTTTCCCATCAGGAAGAAGAATTAACCACAGGCTCAGCCTGCCCCCGTAACCAGAACAGGGCCTGAAGCCATCCTGCGCTTTTGCGGCCAGCTCCAAAAAAAGCGAGTTTTAAAATGGAGCTTCAGGGCACTGCTATTCACAAACCTGCAGAGTTATAAATGATAACTCTCGTCCACAAATATATTGAGGGAAGGCAAAGAAGAGGATTTGAACTCAAGGCAGAATTGCAGGAAACAGATTTCAGGAGGTAGATTCGAATCGCCTTTAAAGCACGTGAAAAGCAGCAAAACGTTGACAATGATGCTCTTGGCCAAAAAGGGCGTATGCGTTTTTTCCTGAATATATTCAGGAAAAAACGCATACGCCCTTTTTGGCCAACCAAGCAACCTGGAAAGGCACATCAGCGCTACAAAGAAGTCTCGCTTCCCATCGGTCAAAAGGGCCATGCTGAAAAAAGTGTCAAAACCAGAAATGCAGGACAGGCCATGGAGAAATGGGAGCCTTGCTACACTGATGGGCGGGATGGAAATTGCCAACAGCCACTCTGGAGAAGGGTACGGTGTGTCCTGAAACATCTAAAAAACACACCTTAGAGAGCATAGGGCACTTCCACGCATGGGGGGGTAAAGTGAGAAAATTGAAAATCAGCAAGACACAAGCATCCCAAAGTTTAGGGCTGCTCTGTTGACAAGGAACTCCACTTCATTCCACCTTAAATATCCCAGGAAAGCGAAAATTGGATCAAAAATTTGTGGTCCTTATGTACAATGGAATATCACTCAGCCATGAAATCAATGTCATAAGGCTAGTAGCAGCATGATGAGTGAATTTAGGTACGACGATTCTAAGTGAAATAAGTCACACAGAAAAGGACACTTCTCATAAAGTGTCACTTATAGAGGGAATGTAAAAACCGTTACACTTGAACTGAATTACAAAACAGAACAGAGTCACACATGCAGAAAACACACTATGGCTGCTTAACGGGAAAGGTGAGGTGGGGTGATACATAAAACAAGAGTTTCAAATCAGCTCAGATACCGTTCCATAAACCCAATATGTAATAGAGAAGACCTACTCCTTGCTCAGAGAACTGGACTCAACACGCCCGATTCATCGCACAAGAATATATCTGACAGGTAATAATCTTAAAACCTATGTATTGATATCTCTCTGTTAGTGTGTCAAGTGGGTGTAAAGCGGCATAAACACAGCCGTGAAAAGCAGCTAAACCCCATTATAAAAATAAATTACTTTTCAAAACCCATGAAACAAAGACAGGGAAAGAGAGAGAAATTCTTACACAATTCGTTCAGGGGCTGTGATGCAACCTGGATTGACCATATCTAGACCCACAGCTGGATGAGACATAAGGGTGGACACTCTTGGGGCTGAGAGGTTTGGTGAGGTTGGGTGAGCAAACGCAGACCCTTTAAAGTAATACTGCGTGCTACCCATAGCATGGGTCCCAAATCTCCAGGTTCAAGGGCATCTTCCTACATCGAAAACATGCATGAGAAACCCAGAAGATGGTACACCGTGTGATGGGGAAATGTTTCTAAAACGCACCTCATTTCTCATCTCCTTGTGCTCGGGTTCGCCATTCCAGCCACTTTACTAGCAATCTCCCTACTTGGAGCATCAGCACCTTTAACCTCCTGTTCCGTACAGGTTGTAATTTGTCCTGAGGATGAACGGGAAGACGGGGAACCAATGAGAGACTAGCTCTTGGTGTTGGGACAGGCACAGGTCACTCTATTTTCCCATCAGGAAGAAGAATTAACCACAGGCTCAGCCTGCCCCCCGGAACCAGAACAGGGCCTGAAGCCATCCTGCGCTTTTGCGGCCAGCTCCCAAAAAAGCGACTTGTAAAATGGAGCTTCATGGCACTGCAATTCACAAACCTGCAGAGTTATAAATGATAACTCTCGTCCACAAATATATTCAGGGAAGGCAAAGAAGAGGATTTGAAATCAAGGCAGAATTGCAGGAAACAGATTTCAGGAGGTAGATTCGAATCACCTTTAAAGCACATGAAAAGCGGCAAAACGTTGACAATGATGCCCTTGGCCAAAAAGGGCGTATGAGTTTTTTCCTGAATATATTCAGGAAAAAACGCATACGCCCTTTTTGGCCAACCAAGCAACCTGGAAAGGCAAATCAGCGCTACAAAGAAGTCTCGCTTCCCATCGGTCAAAAGGGCCATGCTGAAAAAAGTGTCAAAACCAGAAATGCAGGACAGGCCATGGAGAAATGGGAGCCTTGCTACACTGATGGGCGGGATGTAAATCGCCAACAGCCACTCTGGAGAAGTGTACGGTGTGTCCTGAAACATCTAAAAAACACAGCTTAGAGAGCATAGGGCACTTCCACGCATGGGGGGATAAAGTGGGAAAATTGAAAATCAGCAAGACACAAGCACCCCAAAGTATAGGGCTGCTCTGTTGACAAGGACCTCCACTTCATTCCACCTTAAATATCCCAGGAAAGCGAAAAATGGATCAAAATGTTGTGGTCCTTATGTACAATGGAATATCACTCAGCCATGAAATCAATGTCATAAGGCTAGTAGCAGCATGATGAGTGGATTTAGGTACGACGATTCTAAGTGAAATAAGTCACACAGAAAAGGACACTTCTCATAAGGTGTCACTTATAGAGGGAATGTAAAAACCGTTACACTTGAACTGAATTACAAAACAGAACAGTCACACATGCAGAAAACACACTATGGCTGCTTAACGGGAAAGGTGAGGTGCGGTGATACATAAAACGAGAGCTTCAAATTAGCTCAGATACCGTTCCATAAACCCAATATGTAATAGACAAGACCTACTCCTTGCTCAGAGAACTGGACTCAACACGCCCGATTCACCGCACAAGAATATATCTGACTAGTAATAATCTTAAAACCTATGTATTGATATCTCTCTGTTAGTGTGTCAAGTGGGTGTAAAGCGGCATAAACACAGCCGTGAAAAGCAGCTAAACCCCATTATAAAAATAAATTACTTTTAAAAACCCATGAAACAAAGACAGGGAAAGAGAGAGAAATTCTTACACAATTCGTTCAGGGGCTGTGATGCAACCTGGATTGACCATATCTAGACCCACAGCTGGATGAGACATAGGGGTGGACACTCTTGGGGCTGAGAGGTTTGGTGAGGTTGGGTGAGCAAACGCAGACCCTTTAAAGTAATACTGCGTGCTACCCAGCGCATGGGTCCCAAATCTCCAGGTTCAAGGGCATCTTCCTACATCGAAAACATGCATGAGAAACCCAGAAGATGGTACACCGTGTGATGGGGAATGGTTTCTAAAACGCACCTCATTTCTCATCTCCTTGTGCTCGGGTTCGCCATTCCAGCCACTTTACTAGCAATCTCCCTACTTGGAGCATCAGCACCTTTAACCTCCTGTTCCGTACAGGTTGCAATTTGTCCTGAGGATGAACGGGAAGACGGGGAACCAATGAGAGACTAGCTCTTGGTGTTGGGACAGGCACAGGTCACTCTATTTTCCCATCAGGAAGAAGAATTAACCACAGGCTCAGCCTGCTCCCCGGAACCAGAACAGGGCCTGAAGCCATCCTGCGCTTTTGCGGCCAGCTCCAAAAAAAGCGACTTGTAAAATGGAGCTTCAGGGCACTGCAATTCACAAACCTGCAGAGTTATAAATGATAACTCTCGTCCACAAATATATTGAGGGAAGGCAAAGAAGAGGATTTGAAATCAAGGCAGAATTGCAGGAAACAGATTTCAGGAGGTAGATTCGAATCGCCTTTAAAGCACATGAAAAGCGGCAAAACGTTGACAATGATGCCCTTGGCCAAAAAGGGCGTATGCGTTTTTTCCTGAATATATTCAGGAAAAAACGCATACGCCCTTTTTGGCCAACCAAGCAACCTGGAAAGGCAAATCAGCGCTACAAAGAAGTCTCGCTTCCCATCGGTCAAAAGGGCCATGCTGAAAAAAGTTTCAAAACCAGAAATGCAGGACAGGCCATGGAGAAATGGGAGCCTTGCTACACTGATGGGCGGGATGTAAATCGCCAACAGCCACTCTGGAGAAGTGTACGGTGTGTCCTGAAACATCTAAAAAACACAGCTTAGAGAGCATAGGGCACTTCCACGCATGGGGGGATAAAGTGGGAAAATTGAAAATCAGCAAGACACAAGCACCCCAAAGTTTAGGGCTGCTCTGTTGACAAGGACCTCCACTTCATTCCACCTTAAATATCCCAGGAAAGCGAAAAATGGATCAAAAAGTTGTGGTCCTTATGTACAATGGAATATCACTCAGCCATGAAATCAATGTCATAAGGCTAGTAGCAGCATGATGAGTGGATTTAGGTACGACGATTCTAAGTGAAATAAGTCACACAGAAAAGGACACTTCTCATAAGGTGTCACTTATAGAGGGAATGTAAAAACCGTTACACTTGAACTGAATTACAAAACAGAACAGTCACACATGCAGAAAACACACTATGGCTGCTTAACGGGAAAGGTGAGGTGGGGTGATACATAAAACGAGAGCTTCAAATTAGCTCAGATACCGTTCCATAAACCCAATATGTAATAGACAAGACCTACTCCTTGCTCAGAGAACTGGACTCAACACGCCCGATTCACCGCACAAGAATATATCTGACTAGTAATAATCTTAAAACCTATGTATTGATATCTCTCTGTTAGTGTGTCAAGTGGGTGTAAAGCGGCATAAACACAGCCGTGAAAAGCAGCTAAACCCCATTATAAAAATAAATTACTTTTAAAAACCCATGAAACAAAGACAGGGAAAGAGAGAGAAATTCTTACACAATTCGTTCAGGGGCTGTGATGCAACCTGGATTGACCATATCTAGACCCACAGCTGGATGAGACATAAGGGTGGACACTCTTGGGGCTGAGAGGTTTGGTGAGGTTGGGTGAGCAAACGCAGACCCTTTAAAGTAATACTGCGTGCTACCCATAGCATGGGTCCCAAATCTCCAGGTTCAAGGGCATCTTCCTACATCGAAAACATGCATGAGAAACCCAGAAGATGGTACACCGTGTGATGGGGAAAGGTTTCTAAAACGCACCTCATTTCTCATCTCCTTGTGCTCGGGTTCGCCATTCCAGCCACTTTACTAGCAATCTCCCTACTTGGAGCATCAGCACCTTTAACCTCCTGTTCCGTACAGGTTGCAATTTGTCCTGAGGATGAACGGGAAGACGGGGAACCAATGAGAGACTAGCTCTTGGTGTTGGGACAGGCACAGGTCACTCTATTTTCCCATCAGGAAGAAGAATTAACCACAGGCTCAGCCTGCCCCCCGTAACCAGAACAGGGCCTGAAGCCATCCTGCGCTTTTGCGGCCAGCTCCCAAAAAAGCGAGTTGTAAAATGGAGCTTCAGGGCACTGCAATTCACAAACCTGCAGAGTTATAAATGATAACTCTCGTCCACAAATATATTGAGGGAAGGCAAAGAAGAGGATTTGAAATCAAGGCAGAATTGCAGGAAACAGATTTCAGGAGGTAGATTCGAATCGCCTTTAAAGCACATGAAAAGCGGCAAAACGTTGACAATGATGCCCTTGGCCAAAAAGGTCGTAGGCGTTTTTTCCTGAATATATTCTGGTAAAAACGCCTACGCCCTTGTTGGCCAACCAAGCAACCTGGAAAGGCAAATCAGCGCTACAAAGAAGTCTCGCTTCCCATCGGTCAAAAGGGCCATGCTGAAAAAAGTGTCAAAACCAGAAATGCAGGACAGGCCATGGAGAAATGGGAGCCTTGCTACACTGATGGGCGGGATGTAAATTGCCAACAGCCACTCTGGAGAAGGGTACGGTGTGTCCTGAAACATCTATAAAACACAGCTTAGAGAGCATAGGGCACTTCCACACATGGGGGTATAAAGTGGGAAAATTGAAAATCAGCAAGACACAAGCACGCCAAAGTTTAGGGCTGCTCTGTTGACAAGGACCTCCACTTCATTCCACCTTAAATATCCCAGGAAAGCGAAAAATGGATAAAAAAGTTGTGGTCCTTATGTACAATGGAATATCACTCAGCCATGAAATCAATGTCATAAGGCTAGTAGCAGCATGATGAGTGGATTTAGGTACGACGATTCTAAGTGAAATAAGTCACACAGAAAAGGACACTTCTCATAAGGTGTCACTTATAGAGGAATGTAAAAATCGTTACACTTGAATTGAATTACAAAACAGAACAGAATCACACATGCAGAAAACACACTATGGCTGCTTAACGGGAAAGGTGAGGTGGGGTGATACATAAAACAAGAGTTTCAAAATAGCTCAGATACCGTTCCATAAACCCAATATGTAATAGACAAGACCTACTCCTTGCTCAGAGAACTGGACTCAACACGCCCGATTCACCGCACATGAATATATCTGACTAGTAATAATCTTAAAACCTATGTATTGATATCTCTCTGTTAGTGTGTCAAGTGGGTGTAAAGCGGCATAAACACAGCCGTGAAAAGCAGCTAAATCCCATTATAAAAATAAATTACTTTTAAAAACCCATGAAACAAAGACAGGGAAAGAGAGAGAAATTCTTACACAATTCGTTCAGGGGCTGTGATGCAACCTGGATTGACCATATCTAGACCCACAGCTGGATGAGACATAAGGGTGGACACTCTTGGGGCTGAGAGGTTTGGTGAGGTTGGGTGAGCAAACGCAGACCCTTTAAAGTAATACTGCGTGCTCCCCATCGCATGGGTCCCAAATCTCCAGGTTCAAGGGCATCTTCCTACATCGAAAACATGCATGAGAAACCCAGAAGATGGTACACCGTGTGATGGGGAAAGGTTTCTAAAACGCACCTCATTTCTCATCTCCTTGTGCTCGGGTTCGCCATTCCAGCCACTTTACTAGCAATCTCCCTACCTGGAGCATCAGCACCTTTAACCTCCTGTTCCGTACAGGTTGCAATTTGTCCTGAGGATGAACGGGAAGACGGGGAACCAATGAGAGACTAGCTCTTGGTGTTGGGACAGGCACAGGTGACTCTATTTTCCCATCAGGAAGAAGAATTAACCACAGGCTCAGCCTGCCCCCCGGAACCAGAACAGGGCCTGAAGCCATCCTGCGCTATTGCGGCCAGCTCCCGAAAAAGCGAGTTGTAAAATGGAGCTTCAGGGCACTGCAATTCACAAACCTGCACAGTTATAAATGATAACTCTCGTCCACAAATATATTGAGGGAAGGCAAAGACGAGGAATTGAAATCAAGGCAGAATTGCAGGAAACAGATTTCAGGAGGTAGATTCGAATCGCCTCTAAAGCACATGAAAAGCGGCAAAACGTTGACAATGATGCCCATGGCCAAAAAGGGCGTGTGCGTTTTTTCCTGAATATATTCAGGAAAAAACGCATACGCCCTTTTTGGCCAACCAAGCAACCTGGAAAGGCAAATCAGCGCTACAAAGAAGTCTCGCTTCCCATCGGTCAAAAGGGCCATGCTGAAAAAAGTGTCAAAACCAGAAATGCAGGACAGGCCATGGAGAAATGGGAGCCTTGCTACACTGAAGGGCGGGATGTAAATTGCCAACAGCCACTCTGGAGAAGGGTACGGTGTGTCCTGAAACATCTAAAAAACACAGCTTAGAGAGCATAGGGCACTTCCACGCATGGGGGGATAAAGAGGGAAAATTGAAAATCAGCAAGACACAAGCACCCCAAGGTTTAGGGCTGCTCTGTTGACAAGGACCTCCACTTCATTCCACCTTAAATATCCCAGGAAAGCGAAAAATGGATAAAAAAGTTGTGGTCCTTATGTACAATGGAATATCACTCAGCCATGAAATCAATGTCATAAGGCTAGTAGCAGCATGATGAGTGGATTTAGGTAAGACGATTCTAAGTGAAATAAGTCACACAGAAAAGGACACTTCTCATAAGGTGTCACTTATAGTGGGAATGTAAAAACCGTTACACTTGAACTGAATTACAAAACAGAACAGAGTCACACATGCAGAAAACACACTATGGCTGCTTAACGGGAAAGGTGAGGTGGGGTGATACATAAAACAAGAGTTTCAAATTAGCTCAGATACCGTTCCATAAACCCAATATGTAATAGACAAGACCTACTCCTTGCTCAGAGAACTGGACTCAACACGCCCGATTCACCGCACATGAATATATCTGAATAGTAATAATCTTAAAACCTATGTATTGATATCTCTCTGTTAGTGTGTCAAGTGGGTGTAAAGCGGCATAAACACAGCCGTGAAAAGCAGCTAAACCCCATTATAAAAATAAATTACTTTTAAAAACCCATGAAACAAAGACAGGGAAAAAGAGAGAAATTCTTACACAATTCGTTCATGGGCTGTGATGCAACCTGGATTGACCATATCTAGACCCACAGCTGGATGAGACATAAGGGTGGACACTCTTGGGGCTGAGAGGTTTGGTGAGGTTGGGTGAGCAAACGCAGACCCTTTAAAGTAATACTGCGTGCTACCAATCGCATGGGTCCCAAATCTCCAGGTTCAAGGGCATCTTCCTACATCGAAAACATGCATGAGAAACCCAGAAGATGGTACACCGTGTGATGGGGAAAGGTTTCTAAAACGCACCTCATTTCTCATCTCCTTGTGCTCGGGTTCGCCATTCCAGCCACTTTACTAGCAATCTCCCTACTTGGAGCATCAGCACCTTTAACCTCCTGTTCCGTACAGGTTGCAATTTGTCCTGAGGATGAACGGGAAGACGGGGAACCAATGAGACACTAGCTCTTGGTGTTGGGACAGGCACAGGTCACTCTATTTTCCCATCAGGAAGAAGAATTAACCACAGGCTCAGCCTGCCCCCCGGAACCAGAACAGGGCCTGAAGCCATCCTGCGCTTTTGCGGCCAGCTCCCAAAAAAGCGACTTGTAAAATGGAGCTTCAGGGCACTGCAATTCACAAACCTGCAGAGTTATAAATGATAACTCTCGTCCACAAATATATTGAGGGAAGGCAAAGACGAGGAATTGAAATCAAGGCAGAATTGCAGGAAACAGATTTCAGGAGGTAGATTCGAATCGCCTCTAAAGCACATGAAAAGCGGCAAAACGTTGACAATGATGCCCTTGGCCAAAAAGGGCGTATGCGTTTTTTCCTGAATATATTCAGGAAAAAACGCATACGCCCTTTTTGGCCAACCAAGCAACCTGGAAAGGCAAATCAGCGCTACAAAGAAGTCTCGCTTCCCATCGGTCAAAAGGGCCATGCTGAAAAAAGTGTCAAAACCAGAAATGCAGGACAGGCCATGGAGAAATGGGAGCCTTGCTACACTGATGGGCGGGATGTAAATTGCCAACAGCCACTCTGGAGAAGTGTACGGTGTTTCCTGAAACATCTAAAAAATACACCTTAGAGAGCATAGGGCACTTCCACGCCTGGGGGGATAAAGTGGGAAAATTGAAAATCAGCAAGACACAAGCACCCCAAAGTTTAGGGCTGCTCTGTTGACAAGGACCTCCACTTCATACCACCTTAAATATCCCAGGAAAGCGAAAAATGGATAAAAAAGTTGTGGTCCTTATGTACAATGGAATATCACTCAGCCATGAAATCAATGTCATAAGGCTAGTAGCAGCATGATGAGTGGATTTAGGTAAGTCGATTCTAAGTGAAATAAGTCACACAGAAAAGGACACTTCTCATAAGGTGTCACTTATAGTGGGAATGTAAAAACCGTTACACTTGAACTGAATTACAAAACAGAACAGAGTCACACATGCAGAAAACACACTATGGCTGCTTAACGGGAAAGGTGAGGTGGGGTGATACATAAAACGAGAGTTTCAAATTAGCTCAGATACCGTTCCATAAACCGAATATGTAATAGACAAGACCTACTCCTTGCTCAGAGAACTGGACTCAACACGCCCGATTCACCGCACAAGAATATATCTGACTAGTAATAATCTTAAAACGTATGTATTGATATCTCTCTGTTAGTGTGTCAAGTGGGTGTAAAGCGGCATAAACACAGCCGTGAAAAGCAGCTAAACCCCATTATAAAAATAAATTACTTTTAAAAACCCATGAAACAAAGACAGGGAAAGAGAGAGAAATTCTTACACAATTCGTTCAGGGGCTGTGATGCAACCTGGATTGACCATATCTAGACCCACAGCTGGATGAGACATAAGGGTGGACACTCTTGGGGCTGAGAGGTTTGGTGAGGTTGGGTGAGCAAACGCAGACCCTTTAAAGTAATACTGCGTGCTACCCATCGCATGGGTCCCAAATCTCCAGGTTCAAGGGCATCTTCCTACATCGAAAACATGCATGAGAAACCCAGAAGATGGTACACCGTGTGATGGGGAAAGGTTTCTAAAACGCACCTCATTTCTCGTCTCCTTGTGCTCGGGTTCGCCATTCCAGCCACTTTACTAGCAATCTCCCTACCTGGAGCATCAGCACCTTTAACCTCCTGTTCCGTACAGGTTGCAATTTGTCCTGAGGATGAACGGGAAGACGGGGAACCAATGAGAGACTAGCTCTTGGTGTTGGGACAGGCACAGGTCACTCTATTTTCCCATCAGGAAGAAGAATTAACCACAGGCTCAGCCTGCCCCCCGGAACCAGAACAGGGCCTGAAGCCATCCTGCGCTTTTGCGGCCAGCTCCCGAAAAAGCGAGTTGTAAAATGGAGCTTCAGGGCACTGCAATTCACAAACCTGCACAGTTATAAATGATAACTCTCGTCCACAAATATATTGAGGGAAGGCAAAGACGAGGAATTGAAATCAAGGCAGAATTGCAGGAAACAGATTTCAGGAGGTAGATTCGAATCGCCTCTAAAGCACATGAAAAGCGGCAAAACGTTGACAATGATGCCCTTGGCCAAAAAGGGCGTATGCGTTTTTTCCTGAATATATTCAGGAAAAAACGCATACGCCCTTTTTGGCCAACCAAGCAACCTGGAAAGGCAAATCAGCGCTACAAAGAAGTCTCGCTTACCATCGGTCAAAAGGGCCATGCTGAAAAAAGTGTCAAAACCAGAAATGCAGGACAGGCCATGGAGAAATGGGAGCCTTGCTACACTGATGGGCGGGATGTAAATTGCCAACAGCCACTCTGGAGAAGTGTACGGTGTGTCCTGAAACATCTAAAAACACAGCTTAGAGAGCATAGGGCACTTCCACGCATGGGGGGATAAAGTGGGAAAATTGAAAATCAGCAAGACACAAGCACCCCAAAGTTTAGGGCTGCTCTGTTGACAAGGACCTCCACTTCATTCCACCTTAAATATCCCAGGAAAGTGAAAAATGGATAAAAAAGTTGTGGTCCTTATGTACAATGGAATATCACTCAGCCATGAAATCAATGTCATAAGGCTAGTAGCAGCATGATGAGTGGATTTAGGTAAGACGATTCTAAGTGAAATAAGTCACACAGAAAAGGACACTTCTCATAAGATGTCACTTATAGAGGGAATGTAAAAACCGTTACACTTGAACTGAATTATAAAACAGAACAGAGTCACACATGCAGAAAACACACTATGGCTTCTTAACGGGAAAGGTGAGGTGGGGTGATACATAAAACAAGAGTTTCAAATTAGCTCAGATACCGTTCCATAAACCCAATATGTAATAGACAAGACCTACTCCTTGCTCAGAGAACTGGACTCAACACGCCCGATTCACCGCACAAGAATATATCTGACTAGTAATAATCTTAAAACGTATGTATTGATATCTCTCTGTTAGTGTGTCAAGTGGGTGTAAAGCGGCATAAACACAGCCGTGAAAAGCAGCTAAACCCCATTATAAAAATAAATTACTTTTAAAAACCCATGAAACAAAGACAGGGAAAGAGAGAGAAATTCTTACACAATTCGTTCAGGGGCTGTGATGCAACCTGGATTGACCATATCTAGACCCACAGCTGGATGAGACATAAGGGTGGACACTCTTGGGGCTGAGAGGTTTGGTGAGGTTGGGTGAGCAAACGCAGACCCTTTAAAGTAATACTGCGTGCTACCCATCGCATGGGTCCCAAATCTCCAGGTTCAAGGGCATTTTCCTACATCGAAACCATGCATGAGAAACCCAGAAGGTGGTACACCGTGTGATGGGGAAAGGTTTCTAAAACGCACCTCATTTCTCATCTCCTTGTGCTCGGGTTCGCCATTCCAGCCACTTTACTAGCAATCTCCCTCCGTGGAGCCTCAGCACCTTTAACCTCCTGTTCCGTACAGGTTGCAATTTGTCCTGAGGATGAACGGGAAGACGGGGAACCAATGAGAGACTAGCTCTTGGTGTTGGGACAGGCACAGGTGACTCTATTTTCCCATCAGGAAGAAGAATTAACCACAGGCTCAGCCTGCCCCCCGGAACCAGAACAGGGCCTGAAGCCATCCTGCGCTTTTGCGGCCAGCTCCCAAAAAAGCGAGTTGTAAAATGGAGCTTCAGGGCACTGCAATTCACAAACCTGCAGAGTTATAAATGATAACTCTCGTCCACAAATATATTGAGGGAAGGCAAAAAGAGGATTTGAAATCAAGGCAGAATTGCAGGAAACAGATTTCAGGAGGTAGATTCGAATCGCCTTTAAAGCACATGAAAAGCGGCAAAACGTTGACAATGATGCCCTTGGCCAAAAAGGGCGTATGCGTTTTTTCCTGAATATATTCAGGAAAAAAGGCATACGCCCTTTTTGGCCAACCAAGCAACCTGGAAAGGCAAATCAGCGCTACAAAGAAGTCTCGCTTCCCATCGGTCAAAAGGGCCATGCTGAAAAAAGTGTCAAAACCAGAAATGCAGGACAGGCCATGGAGAAATGGGAGCCTTGCTACACTGATGGGCGGGATGTAAATTGCCAACAGCCACTCTGGAGAAGTGTACGGTGTGTCCTGAAACATCTAAAAAATACACCTTAGAGAGCATAGGGCACTTCCACGCCTGGGGGGATAAAGTGGGAAAATTGAAAATCAGCAAGACACAAGCACCCCAAAGTTTAGGGCTGCTCTGTTGACAAGGACCTCCACTTCATACCACCTTAAATATCCCAGGAAAGCGAAAAATGGATAAAAAAGTTGTGGTCCTTATGTACAATGGAATATCACTCAGCCATGAAATCAATGTCATAAGGCTAGTAGCAGCATGATGAGTGGATTTAGGTAAGACGATTCTAAGTGAAATAAGTCACACAGAAAAGGACACTTCTCATAAGGTGTCACTTATAGTGGGAATGTAAAAACCGTTACACTTGAACTGAATTACAAAACAGAACAGAGTCACACATGCAGAAAACACACTATGGCTGCTTAACGGGAAAGGTGAGGTGGGGTGATACATAAAACAAGAGTTTCAAATTAGCTCAGATACCGTTCCATAAACCCAATATGTAATAGACAAGACCTACTCCTTGCTCAGAGAACTGGACTCAACACGCCCGATTCACCGCACATGAATATATCTGACTAGTAATAATCTTAAAACCTATGTATTGATATCTCTCTGTTAGTGTGTCAAGTGGGTGTAAAGCGGCATAAACACAGCCGTGAAAAGCAGCTAAATCCCATTATAAAAATAAATTACTTTTAAAAACCCATGATACAAAGACAGGGAAAGAGAGAGAAATTCTTACACAATTCGTTCAGGGGCTGTGATGCAACCTGGATTGACCATATCTAGACCCACAGCTGGATGAGACATAAGGGTGGACACTCTTGGGGCTGAGAGATTTGGTGAGGTTGGGTGAGCAAACGCAGACCCTTTAAAGTAATACTGCGTGCTACCCATCGCATGGGTCCCAAATCTCCAGGTTCAAGGGCATCTTCCTACATCGAAAACATGCATGAGAAACCCAGAAGATGGTACACCGTGTGATGGGGAAAGGTTTCTAAAACGCACCTCATTTCTCATCTCCTTGTGCTCGGGTTCGCCATTCCAGCCACTTTACTAGCAATCTCCCTACTTGGAGCCTCAGCACCTTTAACCTCCTGTTCCGTACAGGTTTCAATTTGTCCTGAGGATGAACGGGAAGACGGGGAACCAATGAGAGACTAGCTCTTGGTGTTGGGACAGGCACAGGTCACTCTATTTTCCCATCAGGAAGAAGAATTAACCACAGGCTCAGCCTGCCCCCCGGAACCAGAACAGGGCCTGAAGCCATCCTGCGCTTTTGCGGCCAGCTCCCGAAAAAGCGAGTTGTAAAATGGAGCTTCAGGGCACTGCAATTCACAAACCTGCACAGTTATAAATGATAACTCTCGTCCACAAATATATTGAGGGAAGGCAAAGACGAGGAATTGAAATCAAGGCAGAATTGCAGGAAACAGATTTCAGGAGGTAGATTCGAATCGCCTCTAAAGCACATGAAAAGCGGCAAAACGTTGACAATGATGCCCTTGGCCATTAAGGGCGTATGCGTTTTTTCCTGAATATATTCAGGAAAAAACGCATACGCCCTTTTTGGCCAACCAAGCAACCTGGAAAGGCAAATCAGCGCTACAAAGAAGTCTCGCTTCCCATCGGTCAAAAGGGCCATGCTGAAAAAAGTGTCAAAACCAGAAATGCAGGACAGGCCATGGAGAAATGGGAGCCTTGCTACACTGATGGGCGGGATGTAAATTGCCAACAGCCACTCTGGAGAAGTGTACGGTGTGTCCTGAAACATCTAAAAAATACAGCTTAGAGAGCATAGGGCACTTCCACGCCTGGGGGGATAAAGTGGGAAAATTGAAAATCAGCAAGACACAAGCACCCCAAAGTTTAGGGCTGCTCTGTTGACAAGGACCTCCACTTCATTCCACCTTAAATATCCCAGGAAAGCGAAAAATGGATCAAAAAGTTGTGGTCCTTATGTACAATGGAATATCACTCAGCCATGAAATCAATGTCATAAGGCTAGTAGCAGCATGATGAGTGGATTTAGGTAAGACGATTCTAAGTGAAATAAGTCACACAGAAAAGGACACTTCTCATAAGGTGTCACTTATAGTGGGAATGTAAAAACCGTTACACTTGAACTGAATTACAAAACAGAACAGAGTCACACATGCAGAAAACACACTATGGCTGCTTAACGGGAAAGGTGAGGTGGGGTGATACATAAAACAAGAGTTTCAAATTAGCTCAGATACCGTTCCATAAACCCAATATGTAATAGACAAGACCTACTCCTTGCTCAGAGAACTGGACTCAACACGCCCGATTCACCGCACATGAATATATCTGACTAGTAATAATCTTAAAACCTATGTATTGATATCTCTCTGTTAGTGTGTCAAGTGGGTGTAAAGCGGCATAAACACAGCCGTGAAAAGCAGCTAAATCCCATTATAAAAATAAATTACTTTTAAAAACCCATGATACAAAGACAGGGAAAGAGAGAGAAATTCTTACACAATTCGTTCAGGGGCTGTGATGCAACCTGGATTGACCATATCTAGACCCACAGCTGGATGAGACATAAGGGTGGACACTCTTGGGGCTGAGAGATTTGGTGAGGTTGGGTGAGCAAACGCAGACCCTTTAAAGTAATACTGCGTGCTACCCATCGCATGGGTCCCAAATCTCCAGGTTCAAGGGCATCTTCCTACATCGAAAACATGCATGAGAAACCCAGAAGATGGTACACCGTGTGATGGGGAAAGGTTTCTAAAACGCACCTCATTTCTCATCTCCTTGTGCTCGGGTTCGCCATTCCAGCCACTTTACTAGCAATCTCCCTACCTGGAGCCTCAGCACCTTTAACCTCCTGTTCCGTACAGGTTTCAATTTGTCCTGAGGATGAACGGGAAGACGGGGAACCAATGAGAGACTAGCTCTTGGTGTTGGGACAGGCACAGGTCACTCTATTTTCCCATCAGGAAGAAGAATTAACCACAGGCTCAGCCTGCCCCCCGGAACCAGAACAGGGCCTGAAGCCATCCTGCGCTTTTGCGGCCAGCTCCCGAAAAAGCGAGTTGTAAAATGGAGCTTCAGGGCACTGCAATTCACAAACCTGCACAGTTATAAATGATAACTCTCGTCCACAAATATATTGAGGGAAGGCAAAGACGAGGAATTGAAATCAAGGCAGAATTGCAGGAAACAGATTTCAGGAGGTAGATTCGAATCGCCTCTAAAGCACATGAAAAGCGGCAAAACGTTGACAATGATGCCCTTGGCCATTAAGGGCGTATGCGTTTTTTCCTGAATATATTCAGGAAAAAACGCATACGCCCTTTTTGGCCAACCAAGCAACCTGGAAAGGCAAATCAGCGCTACAAAGAAGTCTCGCTTCCCATCGGTCAAAAGGGCCATGCTGAAAAAAGTGTCAAAACCAGAAATGCAGGACAGGCCATGGAGAAATGGGAGCCTTGCTACACTGATGGGCGGGATGTAAATTGCCAACAGCCACTCTGGAGAAGTGTACGGTGTGTCCTGAAACATCTAAAAAATACAGCTTAGAGAGCATAGGGCACTTCCACGCCTGGGGGGATAAAGTGGGAAAATTGAAAATCAGCAAGACACAAGCACCCCAAAGTTTAGGTCTGCTCTGTTGACAAGGACCTCCACTTCATTCCACCTTAAATATCCCAGGAAAGCGAAAAATGGATCAAAAAGTTGTGGTCCTTATGTACAATGGAATATCACTCAGCCATGAAATCAATGTCATAAGGCTAGTAGCAGCATGATGAGTGGATTTAGGTAAGACGATTCTAAGTGAAATAAGTCACACAGAAAAGGACACTTCTCATAAGGTGTCACTTATAGTGGGAATGTAAAAACCGTTACACTTGAACTGAATTACAAAACAGAACAGAGTCACACATGCAGAAAACACACTATGGCTGCTTAACGGGAAAGGTGAGGTGGGGTGATACATAAAACAAGAGTTTCAAATTAGCTCAGATACCGTTCCATAAACCCAATATGTAATAGACAAGACCTACTCCTTGCTCAGAGAACTGGACTCAACACGCCCGATTCACCGCACATGAATATATCTGACTAGTAATAATCTTAAAACCTATGTATTGATATCTCTCTGTTAGTGTGTCAAGTGGGTGTAAAGCGGCATAAACACAGCCGTGAAAAGCAGCTAAATCCCATTATAAAAATAAATTACTTTTAAAAACCCATGATACAAAGACAGGGAAAGAGAGAGAAATTCTTACACAATTCGTTCAGGGGCTGTGATGCAACCTGGATTGACCATATCTAGACCCACAGCTGGATGAGACATAAGGGTGGACACTCTTGGGGCTGAGAGGTTTGGTGAGGTTGGGTGAGCAAACGCAGACCCTTTAAAGTAATACTGCGTGCTACCCATCGCATGGGTCCCAAATCTCCAGGTTCAAGGGCATCTTCCTACATCGAAAACATGCATGAGAAACCCAGAATATGGTACACCGTGTGATGGGGAAAGGTTTCTAAAACGCACCTCATTTCTCATCTCCTTGTGCTCGGGTTCGCCATTCCAGCCACTTTACTAGCAATCTCCCTACTTGGAGCCTCAGCACCTTTAACCTCCTGTTCCGTACAGGTTTCAATTTGTCCTGAGGATGAACGGGAAGACGGGGAACCAATGAGAGACTAGCTCTTGGTGTTGGGACAGGCACAGGTCACTCTATTTTCCCATCAGGAAGAAGAATTAACCACAGGCTCAGCCTGCCCCCCGGAACCAGAACAGGGCCTGAAGCCATCCTGCGCTTTTGCGGCCAGCTCCCGAAAA
The DNA here is from genome assembly GCF_965194825.1 of Balaenoptera physalus. Taxonomy (NCBI): domain Eukaryota; kingdom Metazoa; phylum Chordata; class Mammalia; order Artiodactyla; family Balaenopteridae; genus Balaenoptera; species Balaenoptera physalus. The sequence goes on from NW_028126225.1 coordinate 171,907, forward strand.
AGCGAGTTGTAAAATGGAGCTTCAGGGCACTGCAATTCACAAACCTGCACAGTTATAAATGATAACTCTCGTCCACAAATATATTGAGGGAAGGCAAAGACGAGGAATTGAAATCAAGGCAGAATTGCAGGAAACAGATTTCAGGAGGTAGATTCGAATCGCCTCTAAAGCACATGAAAAGCGGCAAAACGTTGACAATGATGCCCTTGGCCATTAAGGGCGTATGCGTTTTTTCCTGAATATATTCAGGAAAAAACGCATACGCCCTTTTTGGCCAACCAAGCAACCTGGAAAGGCAAATCAGCGCTACAAAGAAGTCTCGCTTCCCATCGGTCAAAAGGGCCATGCTGAAAAAAGTGTCAAAACCAGAAATGCAGGACAGGCCATGGAGAAATGGGAGCCTTGCTACACTGATGGGCGGGATGTAAATTGCCAACAGCCACTCTGGAGAAGTGTACGGTGTGTCCTGAAACATCTAAAAAATACAGCTTAGAGAGCATAGGGCACTTCCACGCCTGGGGGGATAAAGTGGGAAAATTGAAAATCAGCAAGACACAAGCACCCCAAAGTTTAGGTCTGCTCTGTTGACAAGGACCTCCACTTCATTCCACCTTAAATATCCCAGGAAAGCGAAAAATGGATCAAAAAGTTGTGGTCCTTATGTACAATGGAATATCACTCAGCCATGAAATCAATGTCATAAGGCTAGTAGCAGCATGATGAGTGGATTTAGGTAAGACGATTCTAAGTGAAATAAGTCACACAGAAAAGGACACTTCTCATAAGGTGTCACTTATAGTGGGAATGTAAAAACCGTTACACTTGAACTGAATTACAAAACAGAACAGAGTCACACATGCAGAAAACACACTATGGCTGCTTAACGGGAAAGGTGAGGTGGGGTGATACATAAAACAAGAGTTTCAAATTAGCTCAGATACCGTTCCATAAACCCAATATGTAATAGACAAGACCTACTCCTTGTTCAGAGAACTGGACTCAACACGCCCGATTCACCGCACATGAATATATCTGACTAGTAATAATCTTAAAACCTATGTATTGATATCTCTCTGTTAGTGTGTCAAGTGGGTGTAAAGCGGCATAAACACAGCTGTGAAAAGCAGCTAAATCCCATTATAAAAATAAATTACTTTTAAAAACCCATGATACAAAGACAGGGAAAGAGAGAGAAATTCTTACACAATTCGTTCAGGGGCTGTGATGCAACCTGGATTGACCATATCTAGACCCACAGCTGGATGAGACCTAAGGGTGGACACTCTTGGGGCTGAGAGGTTTGGTGAGGTTGGGTGAGCAAATGCAGACCCTTTAAAGTAATACTGCGTGCTACCCATCGCATGGGTCCCAAATCTCCAGGTTCAAGGGCATCTTCCTACATCGAAAACATGCATGAGAAACCCAGAAGATGGTACACCGTGTGATGGGGAAAGGTTTCTAAAACGCACCTCATTTCTCATCTCCTTGTGCTCGGGTTCGCCATTCCAGCCACTTTACTAGCAATCTCCCTACCTGGAGCATCAGCACCTTTAACCTCCTGTTCCGTACAGGTTGCAATTTGTCCTGAGGATGAACGGGAAGACGGGGAACCAATGAGAGACTAGCTCTTGGTGTTGGGACAGGCACAGGTCACTCTATTTTCCCATCAGGAAGAAGAATTAACCACAGGCTCAGCCTGCCCCCCGGAACCAGAACAGGGCCTGAAGCCATCCTGCGCTTTTGCGGCCAGCTCCCGAAAAAGCGAGTTGTAAAATGGAGCTTCAGGGCACTGCAATTCACAAACCTGCACAGTTATAAATGATAACTCTCGTCCACAAATATATTGAGGGAAGGCAAAGACGAGGAATTGAAATCAAGGCAGAATTGCAGGAAACAGATTTCAGGAGGTAGATTCGAATCGCCTCTAAAGCACATGAAAAGCGGCAAAACGTTGACAATGATGCCCTTGGCCAAAAAGGGCGTACGCGTTTTTTCCTGAATATATTCAGGAAAAAACGCATACGCCCTTTTTGGCCAACCAAGCAACCTGGAAAGGCAAATCAGCGCTACAAAGAAGTCTCGCTTACCATCGGTCAAAAGGGCCATGCTGAAAAAAGTGTCAAAACCAGAAATGCAGGACAGGCCATGGAGAAATGGGAGCCTTGCTACACTGATGGGCGGGATGTAAATTGCCAACAGCCACTCTGGAGAAGTGTACGGTGTGTCCTGAAACATCTAAAAACACAGCTTAGAGAGCATAGGGCACTTCCACGCATGGGGGGATAAAGTGGGAAAATTGAAAATCAGCAAGACACAAGCACCCCAAAGTTTAGGGCTGCTCTGTTGACAAGGACCTCCACTTCATTCCACCTTAAATATCCCAGGAAAGTGAAAAATGGATAAAAAAGTTGTGGTCCTTATGTACAATGGAATATCACTCAGCCATGAAATCAATGTCATAAGGCTAGTAGCAGCATGATGAGTGGATTTAGGTAAGACGATTCTAAGTGAAATAAGTCACACAGAAAAGGACACTTCTCATAAGATGTCACTTATAGAGGGAATGTAAAAACCGTTACACTTGAACTGAATTATAAAACAGAACAGAGTCACACATGCAGAAAACACACTATGGCTTCTTAACGGGAAAGGTGAGGTGGGGTGATACATAAAACAAGAGTTTCAAATTAGCTCAGATACCGTTCCATAAACCCAATATGTAATAGACAAGACCTACTCCTTGCTCAGAGAACTGGACTCAACACGCCCGATTCACCGCACAAGAATATATCTGACTAGTAATAATCTTAAAACGTATGTATTGATATCTCTCTGTTAGTGTGTCAAGTGGGTGTAAAGCGGCATAAACACAGCCGTGAAAAGCAGCTAAACCCCATTATAAAAATAAATTACTTTTAAAAACCCATGAAACAAAGACAGGGAAAGAGAGAGAAATTCTTACACAATTCGTTCAGGGGCTGTGATGCAACCTGGATTGACCATATCTAGACCCACAGCTGGATGAGACATAAGGGTGGACACTCTTGGGGCTGAGAGGTTTGGTGAGGTTGGGTGAGCAAACGCAGACCCTTTAAAGTAATACTGCGTGCTACCCATCGCATGGGTCCCAAATCTCCAGGTTCAAGGGCATTTTCCTACATCGAAACCATGCATGAGAAACCCAGAAGGTGGTACACCGTGTGATGGGGAAAGGTTTCTAAAACGCACCTCATTTCTCATCTCCTTGTGCTCGGGTTCGCCATTCCAGCCACTTTACTAGCAATCTCCCTCCGTGGAGCCTCAGCACCTTTAACCTCCTGTTCCGTACAGTTTGCAATTTGTCCTGAGGATGAACGGGAAGACGGGGAACCAATGAGAGACTAGCTCTTGGTGTTGGGACAGGCACAGGTGACTCTATTTTCCCATCAGGAAGAAGAATTAACCACAGGCTCAGCCTGCCCCCCGGAACCAGAACAGGGCCTGAAGCCATCCTGCGCTTTTGCGGCCAGCTCCCAAAAAAGCGAGTTGTAAAATGGAGCTTCAGGGCACTGCAATTCACAAACCTGCAGAGTTATAAATGATAACTCTCTTCCACAAATATATTGAGGGAAGGCAAAAAGAGGATTTGAAATCAAGGCAGAATTGCAGGAAACAGATTTCAGGAGGTAGATTCGAATCGCCTTTAAAGCACATGAAAAGCGGCAAAACGTTGACAATGATGCCCTTGGCCAAAAAGGGCGTATGCGTTTTTTCCTGAATATATTCAGGAAAAAACGCATACGCCCTTTTTGGCCAACCAAGCAACCTGGAAAGGCAAATCAGCGCTACAAAGAAGTCTCGCTTCCCATCGGTCAAAAGGGCCATGCTGAAAAAAGTGTCAAAACCAGAAATGCAGGACAGGCCATGGAGAAATGGGAGCCTTGCTACACTGATGGGCGGGATGTAAATTGCCAACAGCCACTCTGGAGAAGTGTACGGTGTGTCCTGAAACATCTAAAAAATACACCTTAGAGAGCATAGGGCACTTCCACGCCTGGGGGGATAAAGTGGGAAAATTGAAAATCAGCAAGACACAAGCACCCCAAAGTTTAGGGCTGCTCTGTTGACAAGGACCTCCACTTCATACCACCTTAAATATCCCAGGAAAGCGAAAAATGGATAAAAAAGTTGTGGTCCTTATGTACAATGGAATATCACTCAGCCATGAAATCAATGTCATAAGGCTAGTAGCAGCATGATGAGTGGATTTAGGTAAGACGATTCTAAGTGAAATAAGTCACACAGAAAAGGACACTTCTCATAAGGTGTCACTTATAGTGGGAATGTAAAAACCGTTACACTTGAACTGAATTACAAAACAGAACAGAGTCACACATGCAGAAAACACACTATGGCTGCTTAACGGGAAAGGTGAGGTGGGGTGATACATAAAACAAGAGTTTCAAATTAGCTCAGATACCGTTCCATAAACCCAATATGTAATAGACAAGACCTACTCCTTGCTCAGAGAACTGGACTCAACACGCCCGATTCACCGCACAAGAATATATCTGACTAGTAATAATCTTCAAACGTATGTATTGATATCTCTCTGTTAGTGTGTCAAGTGGGTGTAAAGTGGCATAAACACAGCCGTGAAAAGCAGCTAAACCCCATTATAAAAATAAATTACTTTTAAAAACCCATGAAACAAAGACAGGGAAAGAGAGAGAAATTCTTACACAATTCGTTCAGGGGCTTTGATGCAACCTGGATTGACCATATCTAGACCCACAGCTGGATGAGACATAAGGGTGGACACTCTTGGGGCTGAGGGGTTTGGTGAGGTTGGGTGAGCAAACGCAGACCCTTTAAAGTAATACTGCGTGCTACCATTCGCATGGGTCCCAAATCTCCAGGTTCAAGGGTATCTTCCTACATCGAAAACATGCATGAGAAACCCAGAAGATGGTACACCGTGTGATGGGGAAAGGTTTCTAAAACGCACCTCATTTCTCATCTCCTTGTGCTCGGGTTCGCCATTCCAGCCACTTTACTAGCAATCTCCCTACTTGGAGCCTCAGCACCTTTAACCTCCTGTTCCGTACAGGTTTCAATTTGTCCTGAGGATGAACGGGAAGACGGGGAACCAATGAGAGACTAGCTCTTGGTGTTGGGACAGGCACAGGTCACTCTATTTTCCCATCAGGAAGAAGAATTAACCACAGGCTCAGCCTGCCCCCCGGAACCAGAACAGGGCCTGAAGCCATCCTGCGCTTTTGCGGCCAGCTCCCGAAAAAGCGAGTTGTAAAATGGAGCTTCAGGGCACTGCAATTCACAAACCTGCACAGTTATAAATGATAACTCTCGTCCACAAATATATTGAGGGAAGGCAAAGACGAGGAATTGAAATCAAGGCAGAATTGCAGGAAACAGATTTCAGGAGGTAGATTCGAATCGCCTCTAAAGCACATGAAAAGCGGCAAAACGTTGACAATGATGCCCTTGGCCATTAAGGGCGTATGCGTTTTTTCCTGAATATATTCAGGAAAAAACGCATACGCCCTTTTTGGCCAACCAAGCAACCTGGAAAGGCAAATCAGCGCTACAAAGAAGTCTCGCTTCCCATCGGTCAAAAGGGCCATGCTGAAAAAAGTGTCAAAACCAGAAATGCAGGACAGGCCATGGAGAAATGGGAGCCTTGCTACACTGATGGGCGGGATGTAAATTGCCAACAGCCACTTTGGAGAAGTGTACGGTGTGTCCTGAAACATCTAAAAAATACAGCTTAGAGAGCATAGGGCACTTCCACGCCTGGGGGGATAAAGTGGGAAAATTGAAAATCAGCAAGACACAAGCACCCCAAAGTTTAGGGCTGCTCTGTTGACAAGGACCTCCACTTCATTCCACCTTAAATATCCCAGGAAAGCGAAAAATGGATCAAAAAGTTGTGGTCCTTATGTACAATGGAATATCACTCAGCCATGAAATCAATGTCATAAGGCTAGTAGCAGCATGATGAGTGGATTTAGGTAAGACGATTCTAAGTGAAATAAGTCACACAGAAAAGGACACTTCTCATAAGGTGTCACTTATAGTGGGAATGTAAAAACCGTTACACTTGAACTGAATTACAAAACAGAACAGAGTCACACATGCAGAAAACACACTATGGCTGCTTAACGGGAAAGGTGAGGTGGGGTGATACATAAAACAAGAGTTTCAAATTAGCTCAGATACCGTTCCATAAACCCAATATGTAATAGACAAGACCTACTCCTTGCTCAGAGAACTGGACTCAACACGCCCGATTCACCGCACATGAATATATCTGACTAGTAATAATCTTAAAACCTATGTATTGATATCTCTCTGTTAGTGTGTCAAGTGGGTGTAAAGCGGCATAAACACAGCCGTGAAAAGCAGCTAAATCCCATTATAAAAATAAATTACTTTTAAAAACCCATGATACAAAGACAGGGAAAGAGAGAGAAATTCTTACACAATTCGTTCAGGGGCTGTGATGCAACCTGGATTGACCATATCTAGACCCACAGCTGGATGAGACATAAGGGTGGACACTCTTGGGGCTGAGAGATTTGGTGAGGTTGGGTGAGCAAACGCAGACCCTTTAAAGTAATACTGCGTGCTACCCATCGCATGGGTCCCAAATCTCCAGGTTCAAGGGCATCTTCCTACATCGAAAACATGCATGAGAAACCCAGAAGATGGTACACCGTGTGATGGGGAAAGGTTTCTAAAACGCACCTCATTTCTCATCTCCTTGTGCTCGGGTTCGCCATTCCAGCCACTTTACTAGCAATCTCCCTACTTGGAGCCTCAGCACCTTTAACCTCCTGTTCCGTACAGGTTTCAATTTGTCCTGAGGATGAACGGGAAGACGGGGAACCAATGAGAGACTAGCTCTTGGTGTTGGGACAGGCACAGGTCACTCTATTTTCCCATCAGGAAGAAGAATTAACCACAGGCTCAGCCTGCCCCCCGGAACCAGAACAGGGCCTGAAGCCATCCTGCGCTTTTGCGGCCAGCTCCCGAAAAAGCGAGTTGTAAAATGGAGCTTCAGGGCACTGCAATTCACAAACCTGCACAGTTATAAATGATAACTCTCGTCCACAAATATATTGAGGGAAGGCAAAGACGAGGAATTGAAATCAAGGCAGAATTGCAGGAAACAGATTTCAGGAGGTAGATTCGAATCGCCTCTAAAGCACATGAAAAGCGGCAAAACGTTGACAATGATGCCCTTGGCCATTAAGGGCGTATGCGTTTTTTCCTGAATATATTCAGGAAAAAACGCATACGCCCTTTTTGGCCAACCAAGCAACCTGGAAAGGCAAATCAGCGCTACAAAGAAGTCTCGCTTCCCATCGGTCAAAAGGGCCATGCTGAAAAAAGTGTCAAAACCAGAAATGCAGGACAGGCCATGGAGAAATGGGAGCCTTGCTACACTGATGGGCGGGATGTAAATTGCCAACAGCCACTCTGGAGAAGTGTACGGTGTGTCCTGAAACATCTAAAAAATACAGCTTAGAGAGCATAGGGCACTTCCACGCCTGGGGGGATAAAGTGGGAAAATTGAAAATCAGCAAGACACAAGCACCCCAAAGTTTAGGGCTGCTCTGTTGACAAGGACCTCCACTTCATTCCACCTTAAATATCCCAGGAAAGCGAAAAATGGATCAAAAAGTTGTGGTCCTTATGTACAATGGAATATCACTCAGCCATGAAATCAATGTCATAAGGCTAGTAGCAGCATGATGAGTGGATTTAGGTAAGACGATTCTAAGTGAAATAAGTCACACAGAAAAGGACACTTCTCATAAGGTGTCACTTATAGTGGGAATGTAAAAACCGTTACACTTGAACTGAATTACAAAACAGAACAGAGTCACACATGCAGAAAACACACTATGGCTGCTTAACGGGAAAGGTGAGGTGGGGTGATACATAAAACAAGAGTTTCAAATTAGCTCAGATACCGTTCCATAAACCCAATATGTAATAGACAAGACCTACTCCTTGCTCAGAGAACTGGACTCAACACGCCCGATTCACCGCACATGAATATATCTGACTAGTAATAATCTTAAAACCTATGTATTGATATCTCTCTGTTAGTGTGTCAAGTGGGTGTAAAGCGGCATAAACACAGCTGTGAAAAGCAGCTAAATCCCATTATAAAAATAAATTACTTTTAAAAACCCATGATACAAAGACAGGGAAAGAGAGAGAAATTCTTACACAATTCGTTCAGGGGCTGTGATGCAACCTGGATTGACCATATCTAGACCCACAGCTGGATGAGACCTAACGGTGGACACTCTTGGGGCTGAGAGGTTTGGTGAGGTTGGGTGAGCAAACGCAGACCCTTTAAAGTAATACTGCGTGCTACCCATCGCATGGGTCCCAAATCTCCAGGTTCAAGGGCATCTTCCTACATCGAAAACATGCATGAGAAACCCAGAAGATGGTACACCGTGTGATGGGGAAAGGTTTCTAAAACGCACCTCATTTCTCATCTCCTTGTGCTCGGGTTCGCCATTCCAGCCACTTTACTAGCAATCTCCCTACCTGGAGCATCAGCACCTTTAACCTCCTGTTCCGTACAGGTTGCAATTTGTCCTGAGGATGAACGGGAAGACGGGGAACCAATGAGAGACTAGCTCTTGGTGTTGGGACAGGCACAGGTCACTCTATTTTCCCATCAGGAAGAAGAATTAACCACAGGCTCAGCCTGCCCCCCGGAACCAGAACAGGGCCTGAAGCCATCCTGCGCTTTTGCGGCCAGCTCCCGAAAAAGCGAGTTGTAAAATGGAGCTTCAGGGCACTGCAATTCACAAACCTGCACAGTTATAAATGATAACTCTCGTCCACAAATATATTGAGGGAAGGCAAAGACGAGGAATTGAAATCAAGGCAGAATTGCAGGAAACAGATTTCAGGAGGTAGATTCGAATCGCCTCTAAAGCACATGAAAAGCGGCAAAACGTTGACAATGATGCCCTTGGCCAAAAAGGGCGTATGCGTTTTTTCCTGAATATATTCAGGAAAAAACGCATACGCCCTTTTTGGCCAACCAAGCAACCTGGAAAGGCAAATCAGCGCTACAAAGAAGTCTCGCTTACCATCGGTCAAAAGGGCCATGCTGAAAAAAGTGTCAAAACCAGAAATGCAGGACAGGCCATGGAGAAATGGGAGCCTTGCTACACTGATGGGCGGGATGTAAATTGCCAACAGCCACTCTGGAGAAGTGTACGGTGTGTCCTGAAACATCTAAAAACACAGCTTAGAGAGCATAGGGCACTTCCACGCATGGGGGGATAAAGTGGGAAAATTGAAAATCAGCAAGACACAAGCACCCCAAAGTTTAGGGCTGCTCTGTTGACAAGGACCTCCACTTCATTCCACCTTAAATATCCCAGGAAAGTGAAAAATGGATAAAAAAGTTGTGGTCCTTATGTACAATGGAATATCACTCAGCCATGAAATCAATGTCATAAGGCTAGTAGCAGCATGATGAGTGGATTTAGGTAAGACGATTCTAAGTGAAATAAGTCACACAGAAAAGGACACTTCTCATAAGATGTCACTTATAGAGGGAATGTAAAAACCGTTACACTTGAACTGAATTATAAAACAGAACAGAGTCACACATGCAGAAAACACACTATGGCTTCTTAACGGGAAAGGTGAGGTGGGGTGATACATAAAACAAGAGTTTCAAATTAGCTCAGATACCGTTCCATAAACCCCATATGTAATAGACAAGACCTACTCCTTGCTCAGAGAACTGGACTCAACACGCCCGATTCACCGCACAAGAATATATCTGACTAGTAATAATCTTAAAACGTATGTATTGATATCTCTCTGTTAGTGTGTCAAGTGGGTGTAAAGCGGCATAAACACAGCCGTGAAAAGCAGCTAAACCCCATTATAAAAATAAATTACTTTTAAAAACCCATGAAACAAAGACAGGGAAAGAGAGAGAAATTCTTACACAATTCGTTCAGGGGCTGTGATGCAACCTGGATTGACCATATCTAGACCCACAGCTGGATGAGACATAAGGGTGGACACTCTTGGGGCTGAGAGGTTTGGTGAGGTTGGGTGAGCAAACGCAGACCCTTTAAAGTAATACTGCGTGCTACCCATCGCATGGGTCCCAAATCTCCAGGTTCAAGGGCATTTTCCTACATCGAAACCATGCATGAGAAACCCAGAAGTTGGTACACCGTGTGATGGGGAAAGGTTTCTAAAACGCACCTCATTTCTCATCTCCTTGTGCTCGGGTTCGCCATTCCAGCCACTTTACTAGCAATCTCCCTCCGTGGAGCCTCAGCACCTTTAACCTCCTGTTCCGTACAGGTTGCAATTTGTCCTGAGGATGAACGGGAAGACGGGGAACCAATGAGAGACTAGCTCTTGGTGTTGGGACAGGCACAGGTGACTCTATTTTCCCATCAGGAAGAAGAATTAACCACAGGCTCAGCCTGCCCCCCGGAACCAGAACAGGGCCTGAAGCCATCCTGCGCTTTTGCGGCCAGCTCCCAAAAAAGCGAGTTGTAAAATGGAGCTTCAGGGCACTGCAATTCACAAACCTGCAGAGTTATAAATGATAACTCTCGTCCACAAATATATTGAGGGAAGGCAAAAAGAGGATTTGAAATCAAGGCAGAATTGCAGGAAACAGATTTCAGGAGGTAGATTCGAATCGCCTTTAAAGCACATGAAAAGCGGCAAAACGTTGACAATGATGCCCTTGGCCAAAAAGGGCGTATGCGTTTTTTCCTGAATATATTCAGGAAAAAACGCATACGCCCTTTTTGGCCAACCAAGCAACCTGGAAAGGCAAATCAGCGCTACAAAGAAGTCTCGCTTCCCATCGGTCAAAAGGGCCATGCTGAAAAAAGTGTCAAAACCAGAAATGCAGGACAGGCCATGGAGAAATGGGAGCCTTGCTACACTGATGGGCGGGATGTAAATTGCCAACAGCCACTCTGGAGAAGTGTACGGTGTGTCCTGAAACATCTAAAAAATACACCTTAGAGAGCATAGGGCACTTCCACGCATGGGGGGATAAAGTGGGAAAATTGAAAATCAGCAAGACACAAGCACCCCAAAGTTTAGGGCTGCTCTGTTGACAAGGACCTCCACTTCATACCACCTTAAATATCCCAGGAAAGCGAAAAATGGATAAAAAAGTTGTGGTCCTTATGTACAATGGAATATCACTCAGCCATGAAATCAATGTCATAAGGCTAGTAGCAGCATGATGAGTGGATTTAGGTAAGACGATTCTAAGTGAAATAAGTCACACAGAAAAGGACACTTCTCATAAGGTGTCACTTATAGTGGGAATGTAAAAACCGTTACACTTGAACTGAATTACAAAACAGAATAGAGTCACACATGCAGAAAACACACTATGGCTGCTTAACGGGAAAGGTGAGGTGGGGTGATACATAAAACAAGAGTTTCAAATTAGCTCAGATACCGTTCCATAAACCCAATATGTAATAGACAAGACCTACTCCTTGCTCAGAGAACTGGACTCAACACGCCCGATTCACCGCACAAGAATATATCTGACTCGTAATAATCTTAAAACGTATGTATTGATATCTCTCTGTTAGTGTGTCAAGTGGGTGTAAAGCGGCATAAACACAGCCGTGAAAAGCAGCTAAACCCCATTATAAAAATAAATTACTTTTAAAAACCCATGAAACAAAGACAGGGAAAGAGAGAGAAATTCTTACACAATTCGTTCAGGGGCTGTGATGCAACCTGGATTGACCATATCTAGACCCACAGCTGGATGAGACATAAGGGTGGACACTCTTGGGGCTGAGGGGTTTGGTGAGGTTGGGTGAGCAAACGCAGACCCTTTAAAGTAATACTGCGTGCTACCATTCGCATGGGTCCCAAATCTCCAGGTTCAAGGGCATCTTCCTACATCGAAAACATGCATGAGAAACCCAGAAGATGGTACACCGTGTGATGGGGAAAGGTTTCTAAAACGCACCTCATTTCTCATCTCCTTGTGCTCGGGTTCGCCATTCCAGCCACTTTACTAGCAATCTCCGTACTTGGAGCCTCAGCACCTTTAACCTCCTGTTCCGTACAGGTTTCAATTTGTCCTGAGGATGAACGGGAAGACGGGGAACCAATGAGAGACTAGCTCTTGGTGTTGGGACAGGCACAGGTCACTCTATTTTCCCATCAGGAAGAAGAATTAACCACAGGCTCAGCCTGCCCCCCGGAACCAGAACAGGGCCTGAAGCCATCCTGCGCTTTTGCGGCCAGCTCCCGAAAAAGCGAGTTGTAAAATGGAGCTTCAGGGCACTGCAATTCACAAACCTGCACAGTTATAAATGATAACTCTCGTCCACAAATATATTGAGGGAAGGCAAAGACGAGGAATTGAAATCAAGGCAGAATTGCAGGAAACAGATTTCAGGAGGTAGATTCGAATCGCCTCTAAAGCACATGAAAAGCGGCAAAACGTTGACAATGATGCCCTTGGCCATTAAGGGCGTATGCGTTTTTTTCTGAATATATTCAGGAAAAAACGCATACGCCCTTTTTGGCCAACCAAGCAACCTGGAAAGGCAAATCAGCGCTACAAAGAAGTCTCGCTTCCCATCGGTCAAAAGGGCCATGCTGAAAAAAGTGTCAAAACCAGAAATGCAGGACAGGCCATGGAGAAATGGGAGCCTTGCTACACTGATGGGCGGGATGTAAATTGCCAACAGCCACTCTGGAGAAGTGTACGGTGTGTCCTGAAACATCTAAAAAATACGGCTTAGAGAGCATAGGGCACTTCCACGCCTGGGGGGATAAAGTGGGAAAATTGAAAATCAGCAAGACACAAGCACCCCAAAGTTTAGGGCTGCTCTGTTGACAAGGACCTCCACTTCATTCCACCTTAAATATCCCAGGAAAGCGAAAAATGGATCAAAAAGTTGTGGTCCTTATGTACAATGTAATATCACTCAGCCATGAAATCAATGTCATAAGGCTAGTAGCAGCATGATGAGTGGATTTAGGTAAGACGATTCTAAGTGAAATAAGTCACACAGAAAAGGACACTTCTCATAAGGTGTCACTTATAGTGGGAATGTAAAAACCGTTACACTTGAACTGAATTACAAAACAGAACAGAGTCACACATGCAGAAAACACACTATGGCTGATTAACGGGAAAGGTGAGGTGGGGTGATACATAAAACAAGAGTTTCAAATTAGCTCAGATACCGTTCCATAAACCCAATATGTAATAGACAAGACCTACTCCTTGCTCAGAGAACTGGACTCAACACGCCCGATTCACCGCACATGAATATATCTGACTAGTAATAATCTTAAAACCTATGTATTGATATCTCTCTGTTAGTGTGTCAAGTGGGTGTAAAGCGGCATAAACACAGCCGTGAAAAGCAGCTAAATCCCATTATAAAAATAAATTACTTTTAAAAACCCATGATACAAAGACAGGGAAAGAGAGAGAAATTCTTACACAATTCGTTCAGGGGCTGTGATGCAACCTGGATTGACCATATCTAGACCCACAGCTGGATGAGACATAAGGGTGGACACTCTTGGGGCTCAGAGGTTTGGTGAGGTTGGGTGAGCAAACGCAGACCCTTTAAAGTAATACTGCGTGCTACCCATCGCATGGGTCCCAAATCTCCAGGTTCAAGGGCATCTTCCTACATCGAAAACATGCATGAGAAACCCAGAAGATGGTACACCGTGTGATGGGGAAAGGTTTCTAAAACGCACCTCATTTCTCATCTCCTTGTGCTCGGGTTCGCCATTCCAGCCACTTTACTAGCAATCTCCCTACCTGGAGCATCAGCACCTTTAACCTCCTGTTCCGTATAGGTTGCAATTTGTCCTGAGGATGAACGGGAAGACGGGGAACCAATGAGAGACTAGCTCTTGGTGTTGGGACAGGCACAGGTCACTCTATTTTCCCATCAGGAAGAAGAATTAACCACAGGCTCAGCCTGCCCCCCGGAACCAGAACAGGGCCTGAAGCCATCCTGCGCTTTTGCGGCCAGCTCCCGAAAAAGCGAGTTGTAAAATGGAGCTTCAGGGCACTGCAATTCACAAACCTGCACAGTTATAAATGATAACTCTCGTCCACAAATATATTGAGGGAAGGCAAAGACGAGGAATTGAAATCAAGGCAGAATTGCAGGAAACAGATTTCAGGAGGTAGATTCGAATCGCCTCTAAAGCACATGAAAAGCGGCAAAACGTTGACAATGATGCCCTTGGCCAAAAAGGGCGTATGCGTTTTTTCCTGAATATATTCAGGAAAAAACGCATACGCCCTTTTTGGCCAACCAAGCAACCTGGAAAGGCAAATCAGCGCTACAAAGAAGTCTCGCTTCCCATCGGTCAAAAGGGCCATGCTGAAAAAAGTGTCAAAACCAGAAATGCAGGACAGGCCATGGAGAAATGGGAGCCTTGCTACACTGATGGGCGGGATGTAAATTGCCAACAGCCACTCTGGAGAAGTGTACGGTGTGTCCTGAAACATCTAAAAAACACAGCTTAGAGAGCATAGGGCACTTCCACGCATGGGGGGATAAAGTGGGAAAATTGAAAATCAGCAAGACACAAGCACCCCAAAGTTTAGGGCTGCTCTGTTGACAAGGACCTCCACTTCATTCCACCTTAAATATCCCAGGAAAGTGAAAAATGGATAAAAAAGTTGTGGTCCTTATGTACAATGGAATATCACTCACCCATGAAATCAATGTCATAAGGCTAGTAGCAGCATGATGAGTGGATTTAGGTAAGACGATTCTAAGTGAAATAAGTCACACAGAAAAGGACACTTCTCATAAGGTGTCACTTATAGAGGGAATGTAAAAACCATTACACTTGAACTGAATTATAAAACAGAACAGAGTCTCACATGCAGAAAACAAACTATGGCTTCTTAACGGGAAAGGTGAGGTGGGGTGATACATAAAACAAGAGTTTCAAATTAGCTCAGATACCGTTCCATAAACCCAATATGTAATAGACAAGACCTACTCCTTGCTCAGAGAACTGGACTCAACAAGCCCGATTCACCGCACAAGAATATATCTGACTAGTAATAATCTTAAAACGTATGTATTGATATCTCTCTGTTAGTGTGTCAAGTGGGTATAAAGCGGCATAAACACAGCCGTGAAAAGCAGCTAAACCCCATTATAAAAATAAATTACTTTTAAAAACCCATGAAACAAAGACAGGGAAAGAGAGAGAAATTCTTACACAATTCGTTCAGGGGCTGTGATGCAACCTGGATTGACCATATCTAGACCCACAGCTGGATGAGACATAAGGGTGGACACTCTTGGGGCTGAGAGGTTTGGTGAGGTTGGGTGAGCAAACGCAGACCCTTTAAAGTAATACTGCGTGCTACCATTCGCATGGGTCCCAAATCTCCAGGTTCAAGGGCATCTTCCTACATCGAAAACATGCATGAGAAACCCAGAAGATGGTACACCGTGTGATGGGGAAAGGTTTCTAAAACGCACCTCATTTCTCATCTCCTTGTGCTCGGGTTCGCCATTCCAGCCACTTTACTAGCAATCTCCCTACTTGGAGCCTCAGCACCTTTAACCTCCTGTTCCGTACAGGTTTCAATTTGTCCTGAGGATGAACGGGAAGACGGGGAACCAATGAGAGACTAGCTCTTGGTGTTGGGACAGGCACAGGTCACTCTATTTTCCCATCAGGAAGAAGAATTAACCACAGGCTCAGCCTGCCCCCCGGAACCAGAACAGGGCCTGAAGCCATCCTGCGCTTTTGCGGCCAGCTCCCGAAAAAGCGAGTTGTAAAATGGAGCTTCAGGGCACTGCAATTCACAAACCTGCACAGTTATAAATGATAACTCTCGTCCACAAATATATTGAGGGAAGGCAAAGACGAGGAATTGAAATCAAGGCAGAATTGCAGGAAACAGATTTCAGGAGGTAGATTCGAATCGCCTCTAAAGCACATGAAAAGCGGCAAAACGTTGACAATGATGCCCTTGGCCATTAAGGGCGTATGCGTTTTTTCCTGAATATATTCAGGAAAAAACGCATACGCCCTTTTTGGCCAACCAAGCAACCTGGAAAGGCAAATCAGCGCTACAAAGAAGTCTCGCTTCCCATCGGTCAAAAGGGCCATGCTGAAAAAAGTGTCAAAACCAGAAATGCAGGACAGGCCATGGAGAAATGGGAGCCTTGCTACACTGATGGGCGGGATGTAAATTGCCAACAGCCACTCTGGAGAAGTGTACGGTGTGTCCTGAAACATCTAAAAAATACAGCTTAGAGAGCATAGGGCACTTCCACGCCTGGGGGGATAAAGTGGGAAAATTGAAAATCAGCAAGACACAAGCACCCCAAAGTTTAGGGCTGCTCTGTTGACAAGGACCTCCACTTCATTCCACCTTAAATATCCCAGGAAAGCGAAAAATGGATCAAAAAGTTGTGGTCCTTATGTACAATGGAATATCACTCAGCCATGAAATCAATGTCATAAGGCTAGTAGCAGCATGATGAGTGGATTTAGGTAAGACGATTCTAAGTGAAATAAGTCACACAGAAAAGGACACTTCTCATAAGGTGTCACTTATAGTGGGAATGTAAAAACCGTTACACTTGAACTGAATTACAAAACAGAACAGAGTCACACATGCAGAAAACACACTATGGCTGCTTAACGGGAAAGGTGAGGTGGGGTGATACATAAAACAAGAGTTTCAAATTAGCTCAGATACCGTTCCATAAACCCAATATGTAATAGACAAGACCTACTCCTTGCTCAGAGAACTGGACTCAACACGCCCGATTCACCGCACATGAATATATCTGACTAGTAATAATCTTAAAACCTATGTATTGATATCTCTCTGTTAGTGTGTCAAGTGGGTGTAAAGCGGCATAAACACAGCCGTGAAAAGCAGCTAAATCCCATTATAAAAATAAATTACTTTTAAAAACCCATGATACAAAGACAGGGAAAGAGAGAGAAATTCTTACACAATTCGTTCAGGGGCTGTGATGCAACCTGGATTGACCATATCTAGACCCACAGCTGGATGAGACATAAGGGTGGACACTCTTGGGGCTGAGAGGTTTGGTGAGGTTGGGTGAGCAAACGCAGACCCTTTAAAGTAATACTGCGTGCTACCCATCGCATGGGTCCCAAATCTCCAGGTTCAAGGGCATCTTCCTACATCGAAAACATGCATGAGAAACCCAGAAGATGGTACACCGTGTGATGGGGAAAGGTTTCTAAAACGCACCTCATTTCTCATCTCCTTGTGCTCGGGTTCGCCATTCCAGCCACTTTACTAGCAATCTCCCTACTTGGAGCCTCAGCACCTTTAACCTCCTGTTCCGTACAGGTTTCAATTTGTCCTGAGGATGAACGGGAAGACGGGGAACCAATGAGAGACTAGCTCTTGGTGTTGGGACAGGCACAGGTCACTCTATTTTCCCATCAGGAAGAAGAATTAACCACAGACTCAGCCTGCCCCCCGGAACCAGAACAGGGCCTGAAGCCATCCTGCGCTTTTGCGGCCAGCTCCCGAAAAAGCGAGTTGTAAAATGGAGCTTCAGGGCACTGCAATTCACAAACCTGCACAGTTATAAATGATAACTCTCGTCCACAAATATATTGAGGGAAGGCAAAGACGAGGAATTGAAATCAAGGCAGAATTGCAGGAAACAGATTTCAGGAGGTAGATTCGAATCGCCTCTAAAGCACATGAAAAGCGGCAAAACGTTGACAATGATGCCCTTGGCCATTAAGGGCGTATGCGTTTTTTCCTGAATATATTCAGGAAAAAACGCATACGCCCTTTTTGGCCAACCAAGCAACCTGGAAAGGCAAATCAGCGCTACAAAGAAGTCTCGCTTCCCATCGGTCAAAAGGGCCATGCTGAAAAAAGTGTCAAAACCAGAAATGCAGGACAGGCCATGGAGAAATGGGAGCCTTGCTACACTGATGGGCGGGATGTAAATTGCCAACAGCCACTGTGGAGAAGTGTACGGTGTGTCCTGAAACATCTAAAAAATACAGCTTAGAGAGCATAGGGCACTTCCACGCCTGGGGGGATAAAGTGGGAAAATTGAAAATCAGCAAGACACAAGCACCCCAAAGTTTAGGGCTGCTCTGTTGACAAGGACCTCCACTTCATTCCACCTTAAATATCCCAGGAAAGCGAAAAATGGATCAAAAAGTTGTGGTCCTTATGTACAATGGAATATCACTCAGCCATGAAATCAATGTCATAAGGCTAGTAGCAGCATGATGAGTGGATTTAGGTAAGACGATTCTAAGTGAAATAAGTCACACAGAAAAGGACACTTCTCATAAGGTGTCACTTATAGTGGGAATGTAAAAACCGTTACACTTGAACTGAATTACAAAACAGAACAGAGTCACACATGCAGAAAACACACTATGGCTGCTTAACGGGAAAGGTGAGGTGGGGTGATACATAAAACAAGAGTTTCAAATTAGCTCAGATACCGTTCCATAAACCCAATATGTAATAGACAAGACCTACTCCTTGCTCAGAGAACTGGACTCAACACGCCCGATTCACCGCACATGAATATATCTGACTAGTAATAATCTTAAAACCTATGTATTGATATCTCTCTGTTAGTGTGTCAAGTGGGTGTAAAGCGGCATAAACACAGCTGTGAAAAGCAGCTAAATCCCATTATAAAAATAAATTACTTTTAAAAACCCATGATACAAAGACAGGGAAAGAGAGAGAAATTCTTACACAATTCGTTCAGGGGCTGTGATGCAACCTGGATTGACCATATCTAGACCCACAGCTGGATGAGACCTAACGGTGGACACTCTTGGGGCTGAGAGGTTTGGTGAGGTTGGGTGAGCAAACGCAGACCCTTTAAAGTAATACTGCGTGCTACCCATCGCATGGGTCCCAAATCTCCAGGTTCAAGGGCATCTTCCTACATCGAAAACATGCATGAGAAACCCAGAAGATGGTACACCGTGTGATGGGGAAAGGTTTCTAAAACGCACCTCATTTCTCATCTCCTTGTGCTCGGGTTCGCCATTCCAGCCACTTTACTAGCAATCTCCCTACCTGGAGCATCAGCACCTTTAACCTCCTGTTCCGTACAGGTTGCAATTTGTCCTGAGGATGAACGGGAAGACGGGGAACCAATGAGAGACTAGCTCTTGGTGTTGGGACAGGCACAGGTCACTCTATTTTCCCATCAGGAAGAAGAATTAACCACAGGCTCAGCCTGCCCCCCGGAACCAGAACAGGGCCTGAAGCCATCCTGCGCTTTTGCGGCCAGCTCCCGAAAAAGCGACTTGTAAAATGGAGCTTCAGGGCACTGCAATTCACAAACCTGCACAGTTATAAATGATAACTCTCGTCCACAAATATATTGAGGGAAGGCAAAGACGAGGAATTGAAATCAAGGCAGAATTGCAGGAAACAGATTTCAGGAGGTAGATTCGAATCGCCTCTAAAGCACATGAAAAGCGGCAAAACGTTGACAATGATGCCCTTGGCCAAAAAGGGCGTATGCGTTTTTTCCTGAATATATTCAGGAAAAAACGCATACGCCCTTTTTGGCCAACCAAGCAACCTGGAAAGGCAAATCAGCGCTACAAAGAAGTCTCGCTTACCATCGGTCAAAAGGGCCATGCTGAAAAAAGTGTCAAAACCAGAAATGCAGGACAGGCCATGGAGAAATGGGAGCCTTGCTACACTGATGGGCGGGATGTAAATTGCCAACAGCCACTCTGGAGAAGTGTACGGTGTGTCCTGAAACATCTAAAAACACAGCTTAGAGAGCATAGGGCACTTCCACGCATGGGGGGATAAAGTGGGAAAATTGAAAATCAGCAAGACACAAGCACCCCAAAGTTTAGGGCTGCTCTGTTGACAAGGACCTCCACTTCATTCCACCTTAAATATCCCAGGAAAGTGAAAAATGGATAAAAAAGTTGTGGTCCTTATGTACAATGGAATATCACTCAGCCATGAAATCAATGTCATAAGGCTAGTAGCAGCATGATGAGTGGATTTAGGTAAGACGATTCTAAGTGAAATAAGTCACACAGAAAAGGACACTTCTCATAAGATGTCACTTATAGAGGGAATGTAAAAACCGTTACACTTGAACTGAATTATAAAACAGAACAGAGTCACACATGCAGAAAACACACTATGGCTTCTTAACGGGAAAGGTGAGGTGGGGTGATACATAAAACAAGAGTTTCAAATTAGCTCAGATACCGTTCCATAAACCCAATATGTAATAGACAAGACCTACTCCTTGCTCAGAGAACTGGACTCAACACGCCCGATTCACCGCACAAGAATATATCTGACTAGTAATAATCTTAAAACGTATGTATTGATATCTCTCTGTTAGTGTGTCAAGTGGGTGTAAAGCGGCATAAACACAGCCGTGAAAAGCAGCTAAATCCCATTATAAAAATAAATTACTTTTAAAAACCCATGATACAAAGACAGGGAAAGAGAGAGAAATTCTTACACAATTCGTTCAGGGGCTGTGATGCAACCTGGATTGACCATATCTAGACCCACAGCTGGATGAGACCTAAGGGTGGACACTCTTGGGGCTGAGAGGTTTGGTGAGGTTGGGTGAGCAAACGCAGACCCTTTAAAGTAATACTGTGTGCTACCCATCGCATGGGTCCCAAATCTCCAGGTTCAAGGGCATCTTCCTACATCGAAAACATGCATGAGAAACCCAGAAGATGGTACACCGTGTGATGGGGAAAGGTTTCTAAAACGCACCTCATTTCTCATCTCCTTGTGCTCGGGTTCGCCATTCCAGCCACTTTACTAGCAATCTCCCTACCTGGAGCCTCAGCACCTTTAACCTCCTGTTCCGTACAGGTTTCAATTTGTCCTGAGGATGAACGGGAAGACGGGGAACCAATGAGAGACTAGCTCTTGGTGTTGGGACAGGCACAGGTGACTCTATTTTCCCATCAGGAAGAAGAATTAACCACAGGCTCAGCCTGCCCCCCGGAACCAGAACAGGGCCTGAAGCCATCCTGCGCTTTTGCGGCCAGCTCCCAAAAAAGCGAGTTGTAAAATGGAGCTTCAGGGCACTGCAATTCACAAACCTGCACAGTTATAAATGATAACTCTCGTCCACAAATATATTGAGGGAAGGCAAAAAGAGGATTTGAAATCAAGGCAGAATTGCAGGAAACAGATTTCAGGAGGTAGATTCGAATCGCCTTTAAAGCACATGAAAAGCGGCAAAACGTTGACAATGATGCCCTTGGCCAAAAAGGGCGTATGCGTTTTTTCCTGAATATATTCAGGAAAAAACGCATACGCCCTTTTTGGCCAACCAAGCAACCTGGAAAGGCAAATCAGCGCTACAAAGAAGTCTCGCTTCCCATCGGTCAAAAGGGCCATGCTGAAAAAAGTGTCAAAACCAGAAATGCAGGACAGGCCATGGAGAAATGGGAGCCTTGCTACACTGATGGGCGGGATGTAAATTGCCAACAGCCACTCTGGAGAAGTGTACGGTGTGTCCTGAAACATCTAAAAAATACACCTTAGAGAGCATAGGGCACTTCCACGCCTGGGGGGATAAAGTGGGAAAATTGAAAATCAGCAAGACACAAGCACCCCAAAGTTTAGGGCTGCTCTGTTGACAAGGACCTCCACTTCATACCACCTTAAATATCCCAGGAAAGCGAAAAATGGATAAAAAAGTTGTGGTCCTTATGTACAATGGAATATCACTCAGCCATGAAATCAATGTCATAAGGCTAGTAGCAGCATGATGAGTGGATTTAGGTAAGACGATTCTAAGTGAAATAAGTCACACAGAAAAGGACACTTCTCATAAGGTGTCACTTATAGAGGGAATGTAAAAACCGTTACACTTGAACTGAATTACAAAACAGAACAGTCACACATGCAGAAAACACACTATGGCTGCTAACGGGAAAGGTGAGGTGGGGTGATACATAAAACGAGAGCTTCAAATTAGCTCAGATACCGTTCCATAAACCCAATATGTAATAGACAAGACCTACTCCTTGCTCAGAGAACTGGACTCAACACGCCCGATTCACCGCACATGAATATATCTGACTAGTAATAATCTTAAAACCTATGTATTGATATCTCTCTGTTAGTGTGTCAAGTGGGTGTAAAGCGGCATAAACACAGCCGTGAAAAGCAGCTAAACCCCATTATAAAAATAAATTACTTTTAAAAACCCATGATACAAAGACAGGGAAAGAGAGAGAAATTCTTACACAATTCGTTCAGGGGCTGTGATGCAACCTGGATTGACCATATCTAGACCCACAGCTGGATGAGACATAAGGGTGGACACTCTTGGGGCTGAGAGATTTGGTGAGGTTGGGTGAGCAAACGCAGACCCTTTAAAGTAATACTGCGTGCTACCCATCGCATGGGTCCCAAATCTCCAGGTTCAAGGGCATCTTCCTACATCGAAAACATGCATGAGAAACCCAGAAGATGGTACACCGTGTGATGGGGAAAGGTTTCTAAAACGCACCTCATTTCTCATCTCCTTGTGCTCGGGTTCGCCATTCCAGCCACTTTACTAGCAATCTCCCTACTTGGAGCCTCAGCACCTTTAACCTCCTGTTCCGTACAGGTTTCAATTTGTCCTGAGGATGAACGGGAAGACGGGGAACCAATGAGAGACTAGCTCTTGGTGTTGGGACAGGCACAGGTCACTCTATTTTCCCATCAGGAAGAAGAATTAACCACAGGCTCAGCCTGCCCCCCGGAACCAGAACAGGGCCTGAAGCCATCCTGCGCTTTTGCGGCCAGCTCCCGAAAAAGCGAGTTGTAAAATGGAGCTTCAGGGCACTGCAATTCACAAACCTGCACAGTTATAAATGATAACTCTCGTCCACAAATATATTGAGGGAAGGCAAAGACGAGGAATTGAAATCAAGGCAGAATTGCAGGAAACAGATTTCAGGAGGTAGATTCGAATCGCCTCTAAAGCACATGAAAAGCGGCAAAACGTTGACAATGATGCCCTTGGCCATTAAGGGCGTATGCGTTTTTTCCTGAATATATTCAGGAAAAAACGCATACGCCCTTTTTGGCCAACCAAGCAACCTGGAAAGGCAAATCAGCGCTACAAAGAAGTCTCGCTTCCCATCGGTCAAAAGGGCCATGCTGAAAAAAGTGTCAAAACCAGAAATGCAGGACAGGCCATGGAGAAATGGGAGCCTTGCTACACTGATGGGCGGGATGTAAATTGCCAACAGCCACTCTGGAGAAGTGTACGGTGTGTCCTGAAACATCTAAAAAATACAGCTTAGAGAGCATAGGGCACTTCCACGCCTGGGGGGATAAAGTGGGAAAATTGAAAATCAGCAAGACACAAGCACCCCAAAGTTTAGGGCTGCTCTGTTGACAAGGACCTCCACTTCATTCCACCTTAAATATCCCAGGAAAGCGAAAAATGGATCAAAAAGTTGTGGTCCTTATGTACAATGGAATATCACTCAGCCATGAAATCAATGTCATAAGGCTAGTAGCAGCATGATGAGTGGATTTAGGTAAGACGATTCTAAGTGAAATAAGTCACACAGAAAAGGACACTTCTCATAAGGTGTCACTTATAGTGGGAATGTAAAAACCGTTACACTTGAACTGAATTACAAAACAGAACAGAGTCACACATGCAGAAAACACACTATGGCTGCTTAACGGGAAAGGTGAGGTGGGGTGATACATAAAACAAGAGTTTCAAATTAGCTCAGATACCGTTCCATAAACCCAATATGTAATAGACAAGACCTACTCCTTGCTCAGAGAACTGGACTCAACACGCCCGATTCACCGCACATGAATATATCTGACTAGTAATAATCTTAAAACCTATGTATTGATATCTCTCTGTTAGTGTGTCAAGTGGGTGTAAAGCGGCATAAACACAGCTGTGAAAAGCAGCTAAATCCCATTATAAAAATAAATTACTTTTAAAAACCCATGATACAAAGACAGGGAAAGAGAGAGAAATTCTTACACAATTCGTTCAGGGGCTGTGATGCAACCTGGATTGACCATATCTAGACCCACAGCTGGATGAGACCTAACGGTGGACACTCTTGGGGCTGAGAGGTTTGGTGAGGTTGGGTGAGCAAACGCAGACCCTTTAAAGTAATACTGCGTGCTACCCATCGCATGGGTCCCAAATCTCCAGGTTCAAGGGCATCTTCCTACATCGAAAACATGCATGAGAAACCCAGAAGATGGTACACCGTGTGATGGGGAAAGGTTTCTAAAACGCACCTCATTTCTCATCTCCTTGTGCTCGGGTTCGCCATTCCAGCCACTTTACTAGCAATCTCCCTACCTGGAGCATCAGCACCTTTAACCTCCTGTTCCGTACAGGTTGCAATTTGTCCTGAGGATGAACGGGAAGACGGGGAACCAATGAGAGACTAGCTCTTGGTGTTGGGACAGGCACAGGTCACTCTATTTTCCCATCAGGAAGAAGAATTAACCACAGGCTCAGCCTGCCCCCCGGAACCAGAACAGGGCCTGAAGCCATCCTGCGCTTTTGCGGCCAGCTCCCGAAAAAGCGAGTTGTAAAATGGAGCTTCAGGGCACTGCAATTCACAAACCTGCACAGTTATAAATGATAACTCTCGTCCACAAATATATTGAGGGAAGGCAAAGACGAGGAATTGAAATCAAGGCAGAATTGCAGGAAACAGATTTCAGGAGGTAGATTCGAATCGCCTCTAAAGCACATGAAAAGCGGCAAAACGTTGACAATGATGCCCTTGGCCAAAAAGGGCGTATGCGTTTTTTCCTGAATATATTCAGGAAAAAACGCATACGCCCTTTTTGGCCAACCAAGCAACCTGGAAAGGCAAATCAGCGCTACAAAGAAGTCTCGCTTACCATCGGTCAAAAGGGCCATGCTGAAAAAAGTGTCAAAACCAGAAATGCAGGACAGGCCATGGAGAAATGGGAGCCTTGCTACACTGATGGGCGGGATGTAAATTGCCAACAGCCACTCTGGAGAAGTGTACGGTGTGTCCTGAAACATCTAAAAACACAGCTTAGAGAGCATAGGGCACTTCCACGCATGGGGGGATAAAGTGGGAAAATTGAAAATCAGCAAGACACAAGCACCCCAAAGTTTAGGGCTGCTCTGTTGACAAGGACCTCCACTTCATTCCACCTTAAATATCCCAGGAAAGTGAAAAATGGATAAAAAAGTTGTGGTCCTTATGTACAATGGAATATCACTCAGCCATGAAATCAATGTCATAAGGCTAGTAGCAGCATGATGAGTGGATTTAGGTAAGACGATTCTAAGTGAAATAAGTCACACAGAAAAGGACACTTCTCATAAGATGTCACTTATAGAGGGAATGTAAAAACCGTTACACTTGAACTGAATTATAAAACAGAACAGAGTCACACATGCAGAAAACACACTATGGCTTCTTAACGGGAAAGGTGAGGTGGGGTGATACATAAAACAAGAGTTTCAAATTAGCTCAGATACCGTTCCATAAACCCCATATGTAATAGACAAGACCTACTCCTTGCTCAGAGAACTGGACTCAACACGCCCGATTCACCGCACAAGAATATATCTGACTAGTAATAATCTTAAAACGTATGTATTGATATCTCTCTGTTAGTGTGTCAAGTGGGTGTAAAGCGGCATAAACACAGCCGTGAAAAGCAGCTAAACCCCATTATAAAAATAAATTACTTTTAAAAACCCATGAAACAAAGACAGGGAAAGAGAGAGAAATTCTTACACAATTCGTTCAGGGGCTGTGATGCAACCTGGATTGACCATATCTAGACCCACAGCTGGATGAGACATAAGGGTGGACACTCTTGGGGCTGAGAGGTTTGGTGAGGTTGGGTGAGCAAACGCAGACCCTTTAAAGTAATACTGCGTGCTACCCATCGCATGGGTCCCAAATCTCCAGGTTCAAGGGCATTTTCCTACATCGAAACCATGCATGAGAAACCCAGAAGTTGGTACACCGTGTGATGGGGAAAGGTTTCTAAAACGCACCTCATTTCTCATCTCCTTGTGCTCGGGTTCGCCATTCCAGCCACTTTACTAGCAATCTCCCTCCGTGGAGCCTCAGCACCTTTAACCTCCTGTTCCGTACAGGTTGCAATTTGTCCTGAGGATGAACGGGAAGACGGGGAACCAATGAGAGACTAGCTCTTGGTGTTGGGACAGGCACAGGTGACTCTATTTTCCCATCAGGAAGAAGAATTAACCACAGGCTCAGCCTGCCCCCCGGAACCAGAACAGGGCCTGAAGCCATCCTGCGCTTTTGCGGCCAGCTCCCAAAAAAGCGAGTTGTAAAATGGAGCTTCAGGGCACTGCAATTCACAAACCTGCAGAGTTATAAATGATAACTCTCGTCCACAAATATATTGAGGGAAGGCAAAAAGAGGATTTGAAATCAAGGCAGAATTGCAGGAAACAGATTTCAGGAGGTAGATTCGAATCGCCTTTAAAGCACATGAAAAGCGGCAAAACGTTGACAATGATTCCCTTGGCCAAAAAGGGCGTATGCGTTTTTTCCTGAATATATTCAGGAAAAAACGCATACGCCCTTTTTGGCCAACCAAGCAACCTGGAAAGGCAAATCAGCGCTACAAAGAAGTCTCGCTTCCCATCGGTCAAAAGGGCCATGCTGAAAAAAGTGTCAAAACCAGAAATGCAGGACAGGCCATGGAGAAATGGGAGCCTTGCTACACTGATGGGCGGGATGTAAATTGCCAACAGCCACTCTGGAGAAGTGTACGGTGTGTCCTGAAACATCTAAAAAATACACCTTAGAGAGCATAGGGCACTTCCACGCATGGGGGGATAAAGTGGGAAAATTGAAAATCAGCAAGACACAAGCACCCCAAAGTTTAGGGCTGCTCTGTTGACAAGGACCTCCACTTCATACCACCTTAAATATCCCAGGAAAGCGAAAAATGGATAAAAAAGTTGTGGTCCTTATGTACAATGGAATATCACTCAGCCATGAAATCAATGTCATAAGGCTAGTAGCAGCATGATGAGTGGATTTAGGTAAGACGATTCTAAGTGAAATAAGTCACACAGAAAAGGACACTTCTCATAAGGTGTCACTTATAGTGGGAATGTAAAAACCGTTACACTTGAACTGAATTACAAAACAGAATAGAGTCACACATGCAGAAAACACACTATGGCTGCTTAACGGGAAAGGTGAGGTGGGGTGATACATAAAACAAGAGTTTCAAATTAGCTCAGATACCGTTCCATAAACCCAATATGTAATAGACAAGACCTACTCCTTGCTCAGAGAACTGGACTCAACACGCCCGATTCACCGCACAAGAATATATCTGACTCGTAATAATCTTAAAACGTATGTATTGATATCTCTCTGTTAGTGTGTCAAGTGGGTGTAAAGCGGCATAAACACAGCCGTGAAAAGCAGCTAAACCCCATTATAAAAATAAATTACTTTTAAAAACCCATGAAACAAAGACAGGGAAAGAGAGAGAAATTCTTACACAATTCGTTCAGGGGCTGTGATGCAACCTGGATTGACCATATCTAGACCCACAGCTGGATGAGACATAAGGGTGGACACTCTTGGGGCTGAGGGGTTTGGTGAGGTTGGGTGAGCAAACGCAGACCCTTTAAAGTAATACTGCGTGCTACCATTCGCATGGGTCCCAAATCTCCAGGTTCAAGGGCATCTTCCTACATCGAAAACATGCATGAGAAACCCAGAAGATGGTACACCGTGTGATGGGGAAAGGTTTCTAAAACGCACCTCATTTCTCATCTCCTTGTGCTCGGGTTCGCCATTCCAGCCACTTTACTAGCAATCTCCGTACTTGGAGCCTCAGCACCTTTAACCTCCTGTTCCGTACAGGTTTCAATTTGTCCTGAGGATGAACGGGAAGACGGGGAACCAATGAGAGACTAGCTCTTGGTGTTGGGACAGGCACAGGTCACTCTATTTTCCCATCAGGAAGAAGAATTAACCACAGGCTCAGCCTGCCCCCCGGAACCAGAACAGGGCCTGAAGCCATCCTGCGCTTTTGCGGCCAGCTCCCGAAAAAGCGAGTTGTAAAATGGAGCTTCAGGGCACTGCAATTCACAAACCTGCACAGTTATAAATGATAACTCTCGTCCACAAATATATTGAGGGAAGGCAAAGACGAGGAATTGAAATCAAGGCAGAATTGCAGGAAACAGATTTCAGGAGGTAGATTCGAATCGCCTCTAAAGCACATGAAAAGCGGCAAAACGTTGACAATGATGCCCTTGGCCATTAAGGGCGTATGCGTTTTTTTCTGAATATATTCAGGAAAAAACGCATACGCCCTTTTTGGCCAACCAAGCAACCTGGAAAGGCAAATCAGCGCTACAAAGAAGTCTCGCTTCCCATCGGTCAAAAGGGCCATGCTGAAAAAAGTGTCAAAACCAGAAATGCAGGACAGGCCATGGAGAAATGGGAGCCTTGCTACACTGATGGGCGGGATGTAAATTGCCAACAGCCACTCTGGAGAAGTGTACGGTGTGTCCTGAAACATCTAAAAAATACGGCTTAGAGAGCATAGGGCACTTCCACGCCTGGGGGGATAAAGTGGGAAAATTGAAAATCAGCAAGACACAAGCACCCCAAAGTTTAGGGCTGCTCTGTTGACAAGGACCTCCACTTCATTCCACCTTAAATATCCCAGGAAAGCGAAAAATGGATCAAAAAGTTGTGGTCCTTATGTACAATGTAATATCACTCAGCCATGAAATCAATGTCATAAGGCTAGTAGCAGCATGATGAGTGGATTTGGTAAGACGATTCTAAGTGAAATAAGTCACACAGAAAAGGACACTTCTCATAAGGTGTCACTTATAGTGGGAATGTAAAAACCGTTACACTTGAACTGAATTACAAAACAGAACTGAGTCACACATGCAGAAAACACACTATGGCTGATTAACGGGAAAGGTGAGGTGGGGTGATACATAAAACAAGAGTTTCAAATTAGCTCAGATACCGTTCCATAAACCCAATATGTAATAGACAAGACCTACTCCTTGCTCAGAGAACTGGACTCAACACGCCCGATTCACCGCACATGAATATATCTGACTAGTAATAATCTTAAAACCTATGTATTGATATCTCTCTGTTAGTGTGTCAAGTGGGTGTAAAGCGGCATAAACACAGCCGTGAAAAGCAGCTAAATCCCATTATAAAAATAAATTACTTTTAAAAACCCATGATACAAAGACAGGGAAAGAGAGAGAAATTCTTACACAATTCGTTCAGGGGCTGTGATGCAACCTGGATTGACCATATCTAGACCCACAGCTGGATGAGACATAAGGGTGGACACTCTTGGGGCTCAGAGGTTTGGTGAGGTTGGGTGAGCAAACGCAGACCCTTTAAAGTAATACTGCGTGCTACCCATCGCATGGGTCCCAAATCTCCAGGTTCAAGGGCATCTTCCTACATCGAAAACATGCATGAGAAACCCAGAAGATGGTACACCGTGTGATGGGGAAAGGTTTCTAAAACGCACCTCATTTCTCATCTCCTTGTGCTCGGGTTCGCCATTCCAGCCACTTTACTAGCAATCTCCCTACCTGGAGCATCAGCACCTTTAACCTCCTGTTCCGTATAGGTTGCAATTTGTCCTGAGGATGAACGGGAAGACGGGGAACCAATGAGAGACTAGCTCTTGGTGTTGGGACAGGCACAGGTCACTCTATTTTCCCATCAGGAAGAAGAATTAACCACAGGCTCAGCCTGCCCCCCGGAACCAGAACAGGGCCTGAAGCCATCCTGCGCTTTTGCGGCCAGCTCCCGAAAAAGCGAGTTGTAAAATGGAGCTTCAGGGCACTGCAATTCACAAACCTGCACAGTTATAAATGATAACTCTCGTCCACAAATATATTGAGGGAAGGCAAAGACGAGGAATTGAAATCAAGGCAGAATTGCAGGAAACAGATTTCAGGAGGTAGATTCGAATCGCCTCTAAAGCACATGAAAAGCGGCAAAACGTTGACAATGATGCCCTTGGCCAAAAAGGGCGTATGCGTTTTTTCCTGAATATATTCAGGAAAAAACGCATACGCCCTTTTTGGCCAACCAAGCAACCTGGAAAGGCAAATCAGCGCTACAAAGAAGTCTCGCTTCCCATCGGTCAAAAGGGCCATGCTGAAAAAAGTGTCAAAACCAGAAATGCAGGACAGGCCATGGAGAAATGGGAGCCTTGCTACACTGATGGGCGGGATGTAAATTGCCAACAGCCACTCTGGAGAAGTGTACGGTGTGTCCTGAAACATCTAAAAAACACAGCTTAGAGAGCATAGGGCACTTCCACGCATGGGGGGATAAAGTGGGAAAATTGAAAATCAGCAAGACACAAGCACCCCAAAGTTTAGGGCTGCTCTGTTGACAAGGACCTCCACTTCATTCCACCTTAAATATCCCAGGAAAGTGAAAAATGGATAAAAAAGTTGTGGTCCTTATGTACAATGGAATATCACTCAGCCATGAAATCAATGTCATAAGGCTAGTAGCAGCATGATGAGTGGATTTAGGTAAGACGATTCTAAGTGAAATAAGTCACACAGAAAAGGACACTTCTCATAAGGTGTCACTTATAGAGGGAATGTAAAAACCATTACACTTGAACTGAATTATAAAACAGAACAGAGTCACACATGCAGAAAACACACTATGGCTTCTTAACGGGAAAGGTGAGGTGGGGTGATACATAAAACAAGAGTTTCAAATTAGCTCAGATACCGTTCCATAAACCCAATATGTAATAGACAAGACCTACTCCTTGCTCAGAGAACTGGACTCAACAAGCCCGATTCACCGCACAAGAATATATCTGACTAGTAATAATCTTAAAACGTATGTATTGATATCTCTCTGTTAGTGTGTCAAGTGGGTATAAAGCGGCATAAACACAGCCGTGAAAAGCAGCTAAACCCCATTATAAAAATAAATTACTTTTAAAAACCCATGAAACAAAGACAGGGAAAGAGAGAGAAATTCTTACACAATTCGTTCAGGGGCTGTGATGCAACCTGGATTGACCATATCTAGACCCACAGCTGGATGAGACATAAGGGTGGACACTCTTGGGGCTGAGAGGTTTGGTGAGGTTGGGTGAGCAAACGCAGACCCTTTAAAGTAATACTGCGTGCTACCATTCGCATGGGTCCCAAATCTCCAGGTTCAAGGGCATCTTCCTACATCGAAAACATGCATGAGAAACCCAGAAGATGGTACACCGTGTGATGGGGAAAGGTTTCTAAAACGCACCTCATTTCTCATCTCCTTGTGCTCGGGTTCGCCATTCCAGCCACTTTACTAGCAATCTCCCTACTTGGAGCCTCAGCACCTTTAACCTCCTGTTCCGTACAGGTTTCAATTTGTCCTGAGGATGAACGGGAAGACGGGGAACCAATGAGAGACTAGCTCTTGGTGTTGGGACAGGCACAGGTCACTCTATTTTCCCATCAGGAAGAAGAATTAACCACAGGCTCAGCCTGCCCCCCGGAACCAGAACAGGGCCTGAAGCCATCCTGCGCTTTTGCGGCCAGCTCCCGAAAAAGCGAGTTGTAAAATGGAGCTTCAGGGCACTGCAATTCACAAACCTGCACAGTTATAAATGATAACTCTCGTCCACAAATATATTGAGGGAAGGCAAAGACGAGGAATTGAAATCAAGGCAGAATTGCAGGAAACAGATTTCAGGAGGTAGATTCGAATCGCCTCTAAAGCACATGAAAAGCGGCAAAACGTTGACAATGATGCCCTTGGCCATTAAGGGCGTATGCGTTTTTTCCTGAATATATTCAGGAAAAAACGCATACGCCCTTTTTGGCCAACCAAGCAACCTGGAAAGGCAAATCAGC
Source organism: Balaenoptera physalus (assembly GCF_965194825.1). NCBI lineage: Eukaryota > Metazoa > Chordata > Mammalia > Artiodactyla > Balaenopteridae > Balaenoptera > Balaenoptera physalus. The sequence goes on from NW_028126225.1 coordinate 203,880, forward strand.
GCTACAAAGAAGTCTCGCTTCCCATCGGTCAAAAGGGCCATGCTGAAAAAAGTGTCAAAACCAGAAATGCAGGACAGGCCATGGAGAAATGGGAGCCTTGCTACACTGATGGGCGGGATGTAAATTGCCAACAGCCACTCTGGAGAAGTGTACGGTGTGTCCTGAAACATCTAAAAAATACAGCTTAGAGAGCATAGGGCACTTCCACGCCTGGGGGGATAAAGTGGGAAAATTGAAAATCAGCAAGACACAAGCACCCCAAAGTTTAGGGCTGCTCTGTTGACAAGGACCTCCACTTCATTCCACCTTAAATATCCCAGGAAAGCGAAAAATGGATCAAAAAGTTGTGGTCCTTATGTACAATGGAATATCACTCAGCCATGAAATCAATGTCATAAGGCTAGTAGCAGCATGATGAGTGGATTTAGGTAAGACGATTCTAAGTGAAATAAGTCACACAGAAAAGGACACTTCTCATAAGGTGTCACTTATAGTGGGAATGTAAAAACCGTTACACTTGAACTGAATTACAAAACAGAACAGAGTCACACATGCAGAAAACACACTATGGCTGCTTAACGGGAAAGGTGAGGTGGGGTGATACATAAAACAAGAGTTTCAAATTAGCTCAGATACCGTTCCATAAACCCAATATGTAATAGACAAGACCTACTCCTTGCTCAGAGAACTGGACTCAACACGCCCGATTCACCGCACATGAATATATCTGACTAGTAATAATCTTAAAACCTATGTATTGATATCTCTCTGTTAGTGTGTCAAGTGGGTGTAAAGCGGCATAAACACAGCCGTGAAAAGCAGCTAAATCCCATTATAAAAATAAATTACTTTTAAAAACCCATGATACAAAGACAGGGAAAGAGAGAGAAATTCTTACACAATTCGTTCAGGGGCTGTGATGCAACCTGGATTGACCATATCTAGACCCACAGCTGGATGAGACATAAGGGTGGACACTCTTGGGGCTGAGAGGTTTGGTGAGGTTGGGTGAGCAAACGCAGACCCTTTAAAGTAATACTGCGTGCTACCCATCGCATGGGTCCCAAATCTCCAGGTTCAAGGGCATCTTCCTACATCGAAAACATGCATGAGAAACCCAGAAGATGGTACACCGTGTGATGGGGAAAGGTTTCTAAAACGCACCTCATTTCTCATCTCCTTGTGCTCGGGTTCGCCATTCCAGCCACTTTACTAGCAATCTCCCTACTTGGAGCCTCAGCACCTTTAACCTCCTGTTCCGTACAGGTTTCAATTTGTCCTGAGGATGAACGGGAAGACGGGGAACCAATGAGAGACTAGCTCTTGGTGTTGGGACAGGCACAGGTCACTCTATTTTCCCATCAGGAAGAAGAATTAACCACAGGTTCAGCCTGCCCCCCGGAACCAGAACAGGGCCTGAAGCCATCCTGCGCTTTTGCGGCCAGCTCCCGAAAAAGCGAGTTGTAAAATGGAGCTTCAGGGCACTGCAATTCACAAACCTGCACAGTTATAAATGATAACTCTCGTCCACAAATATATTGAGGGAAGGCAAAGACGAGGAATTGAAATCAAGGCAGAATTGCAGGAAACAGATTTCAGGAGGTAGATTCGAATCGCCTCTAAAGCACATGAAAAGCGGCAAAACGTTGACAATGATGCCCTTGGCCATTAAGGGCGTATGCGTTTTTTCCTGAATATATTCAGGAAAAAACGCATACGCCCTTTTTGGCCAACCAAGCAACCTGGAAAGGCAAATCAGCGCTACAAAGAAGTCTCGCTTCCCATCGGTCAAAAGGGCCATGCTGAAAAAAGTGTCAAAACCAGAAATGCAGGACAGGCCATGGAGAAATGGGAGCCTTGCTACACTGATGGGCGGGATGTAAATTGCCAACAGCCACTGTGGAGAAGTGTACGGTGTGTCCTGAAACATCTAAAAAACACAGCTTAGAGAGCATAGGGCACTTCCACGCCTGGGGGGATAAAGTGGGAAAATTGAAAATCAGCAAGACACAAGCACCCCAAAGTTTAGGGCTGCTCTGTTGACAAGGACCTCCACTTCATTCCACCTTAAATATCCCAGGAAAGCGAAAAATGGATCAAAAAGTTGTGGTCCTTATGTACAATGGAATATCACTCAGCCATGAAATCAATGTCATAAGGCTAGTAGCAGCATGATGAGTGGATTTAGGTAAGACGATTCTAAGTGAAATAAGTCACACAGAAAAGGACACTTCTCATAAGGTGTCACTTATAGTGGGAATGTAAAAACCGTTACACTTGAACTGAATTACAAAACAGAACAGAGTCACACATGCAGAAAACACACTATGGCTGCTTAACGGGAAAGGTGAGGTGGGGTGATACATAAAACAAGAGTTTCAAATTAGCTCAGATACCGTTCCATAAACCCAATATGTAATAGACAAGACCTACTCCTTGCTCAGAGAACTGGACTCAACACGCCCGATTCACCGCACATGAATATATCTGACTAGTAATAATCTTAAAACCTATGTATTGATATCTCTCTGTTAGTGTGTCAAGTGGGTGTAAAGCGGCATAAACACAGCTGTGAAAAGCAGCTAAATCCCATTATAAAAATAAATTACTTTTAAAAACCCATGATACAAAGACAGGGAAAGAGAGAGAAATTCTTACACAATTCGTTCAGGGGCTGTGATGCAACCTGGATTGACCATATCTAGACCCACAGCTGGATGAGACCTAACGGTGGACACTCTTGGGGCTGAGAGGTTTGGTGAGGTTGGGTGAGCAAACGCAGACCCTTTAAAGTAATACTGCGTGCTACCCATCGCATGGGTCCCAAATCTCCAGGTTCAAGGGCATCTTCCTACATCGAAAACATGCATGAGAAACCCAGAAGATGGTACACCGTGTGATGGGGAAAGGTTTCTAAAACGCACCTCATTTCTCATCTCCTTGTGCTCGGGTTCGCCATTCCAGCCACTTTACTAGCAATCTCCCTACCTGGAGCATCAGCACCTTTAACCTCCTGTTCCGTACAGGTTGCAATTTGTCCTGAGGATGAACGGGAAGATGGGGAACCAATGAGAGACTAGCTCTTGGTGTTGGGACAGGCACAGGTCACTCTATTTTCCCATCAGGAAGAAGAATTAACCACAGGCTCAGCCTGCCCCCCGGAACCAGAACAGGGCCTGAAGCCATCCTGCGCTTTTGCGGCCAGCTCCCGAAAAAGCGAGTTGTAAAATGGAGCTTCAGGGCACTGCAATTCACAAACCTGCACAGTTATAAATGATAACTCTCGTCCACAAATATATTGAGGGAAGGCAAAGACGAGGAATTGAAATCAAGGCAGAATTGGAGGAAACAGATTTCAGGAGGTAGATTCGAATCGCCTCTAAAGCACATGAAAAGCGGCAAAACGTTGACAATGATGCCCTTGGCCAAAAAGGGCGTATGCGTTTTTTCCTGAATATATTCAGGAAAAAACGCATACGCCCTTTTTGGCCAACCAAGCAACCTGGAAAGGCAAATCAGCGCTACAAAGAAGTCTCGCTTACCATCGGTCAAAAGGGCCATGCTGAAAAAAGTGTCAAAACCAGAAATGCAGGACAGGCCATGGAGAAATGGGAGCCTTGCTACACTGATGGGCGGGATGTAAATTGCCAACAGCCACTCTGGAGAAGTGTACGGTGTGTCCTGAAACATCTAAAAACACAGCTTAGAGAGCATAGGGCACTTCCACGCATGGGGGGATAAAGTGGGAAAATTGAAAATCAGCAAGACACAAGCACCCCAAAGTTTAGGGCTGCTCTGTTGACAAGGACCTCCACTTCATTCCACCTTAAATATCCCAGGAAAGTGAAAAATGGATAAAAAAGTTGTGGTCCTTATGTACAATGGAATATCACTCAGCCATGAAATCAATGTCATAAGGCTAGTAGCAGCATGATGAGTGGATTTAGGTAAGACGATTCTAAGTGAAATAAGTCACACAGAAAAGGACACTTCTCATAAGATGTCACTTATAGAGGGAATGTAAAAACCGTTACACTTGAACTGAATTATAAAACAGAACAGAGTCACACATGCAGAAAACACACTATGGCTTCTTAACGGGAAAGGTGAGGTGGGGTGATACATAAAACAAGAGTTTCAAATTAGCTCAGATACCGTTCCATAAACCCAATATGTAATAGACAAGACCTACTCCTTGCTCAGAGAACTGGACTCAACACGCCCGATTCACCGCACAAGAATATATCTGACTAGTAATAATCTTAAAACGTATGTATTGATATCTCTCTGTTAGTGTGTCAAGTGGGTGTAAAGCGGCATAAACACAGCCGTGAAAAGCAGCTAAACCCCATTATAAAAATAAATTACTTTTAAAAACCCATGAAACAAAGACAGGGAAAGAGAGAGAAATTCTTACACAATTCGTTCAGGGGCTGTGATGCAACCTGGATTGACCATATCTAGACCCACAGCTGGATGAGACATAAGGGTGGACACTCTTGGGGCTGAGAGGTTTGGTGAGGTTGGGTGAGCAAACGCAGACCCTTTAAAGTAATACTGCGTGCTACCCATCGCATGGGTCCCAAATCTCCAGGTTCAAGGGCATTTTCCTACATCGAAACCATGCATGAGAAACCCAGAAGGTGGTACACCGTGTGATGGGGAAAGGTTTCTAAAACGCACCTCATTTCTCATCTCCTTGTGCTCGGGTTCGCCATTCCAGCCACTTTACTAGCAATCTCCCTCCGTGGAGCCTCAGCACCTTTAACCTCCTGTTCCGTACAGGTTGCAATTTGTCCTGAGGATGAACGGGAAGACGGGGAACCAATGAGAGACTAGCTCTTGGTGTTGGGACAGGCACAGGTGACTCTATTTTCCCATCAGGAAGAAGAATTAACCACAGGCTCAGCCTGCCCCCCGGAACCAGAACAGGGCCTGAAGCCATCCTGCGCTTTTGCGGCCAGCTTCCAAAAAAGCGAGTTGTAAAATGGAGCTTCAGGGCACTGCAATTCACAAACCTGCAGAGTTATAAATGATAACTCTCGTCCACAAATATATTGAGGGAAGGCAAAAAGAGGATTTGAAATCAAGGCAGAATTGCAGGAAACAGATTTCAGGAGGTAGATTCGAATCGCCTTTAAAGCACATGAAAAGCGGCAAAACGTTGACAATGATGCCCTTGGCCAAAAAGGGCGTATGCGTTTTTTCCTGAATATATTCAGGAAAAAACGCATACGCCCTTTTTGGCCAACCAAGCAACCTGGAAAGGCAAATCAGCGCTACAAAGAAGTCTCGCTTCCCATCGGTCAAAAGGGCCATGCTGAAAAAAGTGTCAAAACCAGAAATGCAGGACAGGCCATGGAGAAATGGGAGCCTTGCTACACTGATGGGCGGGATGTAAATTGCCAACAGCCACTCTGGAGAAGTGTACGGTGTGTCCTGAAACATCTAAAAAATACACCTTAGAGAGCATAGGGCACTTCCACGCATGGGGGGATAAAGTGGGAAAATTGAAAATCAGCAAGACACAAGCACCCCAAAGTTTAGGGCTGCTCTGTTGACAAGGACCTCCACTTCATACCACCTTAAATATCCCAGGAAAGCGAAAAATGGATAAAAAAGTTGTGGTCCTTATGTACAATGGAATATCACTCAGCCATGAAATCAATGTCATAAGGCTAGTAGCAGCATGATGAGTGGATTTAGGTAAGACGATTCTAAGTGAAATAAGTCACACAGAAAAGGACACTTCTCATAAGGTGTCACTTATAGTGGGAATGTAAAAACCGTTACACTTGAACTGAATTACAAAACAGAACAGAGTCACACATGCAGAAAACACACTATGGCTGCTTAACGGGAAAGGTGAGGTGGGGTGATACATAAAACAAGAGTTTCAAATTAGCTCAGATACCGTTCCATAAACCCAATATGTAATAGACAAGACCTACTCCTTGCTCAGAGAACTGGACTCAACACGCCCGATTCACCGCACAAGAATATATCTGACTAGTAATAATCTTAAAACGTATGTATTGATATCTCTCTGTTAGTGTGTCAAGTGGGTGTAAAGCGGCATAAACACAGCCGTGAAAAGCAGCTAAATCCCATTATAAAAATAAATTACTTTTAAAAACCCATGATACAAAGACAGGGAAAGAGAGAGAAATTCTTACACAATTCGTTCAGGGGCTGTGATGCAACCTGGATTGACCATATCTAGACCCACAGCTGGATGAGACCTAAGGGTGGACACTCTTGGGGCTGAGAGGTTTGGTGAGGTTGGGTGAGCAAACGCAGACCCTTTAAAGTAATACTGTGTGCTACCCATCGCATGGGTCCCAAATCTCCAGGTTCAAGGGCATCTTCCTACATCGAAAACATGCATGAGAAACCCAGAAGATGGTACACCGTGTGATGGGGAAAGGTTTCTAAAACGCACCTCATTTCTCATCTCCTTGTGCTCGGGTTCGCCATTCCAGCCACTTTACTAGCAATCTCCCTACCTGGAGCCTCAGCACCTTTAACCTCCTGTTCCGTACAGGTTGCAATTTGTCCTGAGGATGAACGGGAAGACGGGGAACCAATGAGAGACTAGCTCTTGGTGTTGGGACAGGCACAGGTGACTCTATTTTCCCATCAGGAAGAAGAATTAACCACAGGCTCAGCCTGCCCCCCGGAACCAGAACAGGGCCTGAAGCCATCCTGCGCTTTTGCGGCCAGCTCCCAAAAAAGCGAGTTGTAAAATGGAGCTTCAGGGCACTGCAATTCACAAACCTGCACAGTTATAAATGATAACTCTCGTCCACAAATATATTGAGGGAAGGCAAAAAGAGGATTTGAAATCAAGGCAGAATTGCAGGAAACAGATTTCAGGAGGTAGATTCGAATCGCCTTTAAAGCACATGAAAAGCGGCAAAACGTTGACAATGATGCCCTTGGCCAAAAAGGGCGTATGCGTTTTTTCCTGAATATATTCAGGAAAAAACGCATACGCCCTTTTTGGCCAACCAAGCAACCTGGAAAGGCAAATCAGCGCTACAAAGAAGTCTCGCTTCCCATCGGTCAAAAGGGCCATGCTGAAAAAAGTGTCAAAACCAGAAATGCAGGACAGGCCATGGAGAAATGGGAGCCTTGCTACACTGATGGGCGGGATGTAAATTGCCAACAGCCACTCTGGAGAAGTGTACGGTGTGTCCTGAAACATCTAAAAAATACACCTTAGAGAGCATAGGGCACTTCCACGCCTGGGGGGATAAAGTGGGAAAATTGAAAATCAGCAAGACACAAGCACCCCAAAGTTTAGGGCTGCTCTGTTGACAAGGACCTCCACTTCATACCACCTTAAATATCCCAGGAAAGCGAAAAATGGATAAAAAAGTTGTGGTCCTTATGTACAATGGAATATCACTCAGCCATGAAATCAATGTCATAAGGCTAGTAGCAGCATGATGAGTGGATTTAGGTAAGACGATTCTAAGTGAAATAAGTCACACAGAAAAGGACACTTCTCATAAGGTGTCACTTATAGTGGGAATGTAAAAACCGTTACACTTGAACTGAATTACAAAACAGAACAGAGTCACACATGCAGAAAACACACTATGGCTGCTTAACGGGAAAGGTGAGGTGGGGTGATACATAAAACAAGAGTTTCAAATTAGCTCAGATACCGTTCCATAAACCCAATATGTAATAGACAAGACCTACTCCTTGCTCAGAGAACTGGACTCAACACGCCCGATTCACCGCACAAGAATATATCTGACTAGTAATAATCTTCAAACGTATGTATTGATATCTCTCTGTTAGTGTGTCAAGTGGGTGTAAAGCGGCATAAACACAGCCGTGAAAAGCAGCTAAACCCCATTATAAAAATAAATTACTTTTAAAAACCCATGAAACAAAGACAGGGAAAGAGAGAGAAATTCTTACACAATTCGTTCAGGGGCTGTGATGCAACCTGGATTGACCATATCTAGACCCACAGCTGGATGAGACATAAGGGTGGACACTCTTGGGGCTGAGGGGTTTGGTGAGGTTGGGTGAGCAAACGCAGACCCTTTAAAGTAATACTGCGTGCTACCATTCGCATGGGTCCCAAATCTCCAGGTTCAAGGGCATCTTCCTACATCGAAAACATGCATGAGAAACCCAGAAGATGGTACACCGTGTGATGGGGAAAGGTTTCTAAAACGCACCTCATTTCTCATCTCCTTGTGCTCGGGTTCGCCATTCCAGCCACTTTACTAGCAATCTCCGTACTTGGAGCCTCAGCACCTTTAACCTCCTGTTCCGTACAGGTTTCAATTTGTCCTGAGGATGAACGGGAAGACGGGGAACCAATGAGAGACTAGCTCTTGGTGTTGGGACAGGCCCAGGTCACTCTATTTTCCCATCAGGAAGAAGAATTAACCACAGGCTCAGCCTGCCCCCCGGAACCAGAACAGGGCCTGAAGCCATCCTGCGCTTTTGCGGCCAGCTCCCGAAAAAGCGAGTTGTAAAATGGAGCTTCAGGGCACTGCAATTCACAAACCTGCACAGTTATAAATGATAACTCTCGTCCACAAATATATTGAGGGAAGGCAAAGACGAGGAATTGAAATCAAGGCAGAATTGCAGGAAACAGATTTCAGGAGGTAGATTCGAATCGCCTCTAAAGCACATGAAAAGCGGCAAAACGTTGACAATGATGCCCTTGGCCATTAAGGGCGTATGCGTTTTTTTCTGAATATATTCAGGAAAAAACGCATACGCCCTTTTTGGCCAACCAAGCAACCTGGAAAGGCAAATCAGCGCTACAAAGAAGTCTCGCTTCCCATCGGTCAAAAGGGCCATGCTGAAAAAAGTGTCAAAACCAGAAATGCAGGACAGGCCATGGAGAAATGGGAGCCTTGCTACACTGATGGGCGGGATGTAAATTGCCAACAGCCACTCTGGAGAAGTGTACGGTGTGTCCTGAAACATCTAAAAAATACACCTTAGAGAGCATAGGGCACTTCCACGCCTGGGGGGATAAAGTGGGAAAATTGAAAATCAGCAAGACACAAGCACCCCAAAGTTTAGGGCTGCTCTGTTGACAAGGACCTCCACTTCATACCACCTTAAATATCCCAGGAAAGCGAAAAATGGATAAAAAAGTTGTGGTCCTTATGTACAATGGAATATCACTCAGCCATGAAATCAATGTCATAAGGCTAGTAGCAGCATGATGAGTGGATTTAGGTAAGACGATTCTAAGTGAAATAAGTCACACAGAAAAGGACACTTCTCATAAGGTGTCACTTATAGTGGGAATGTAAAAACCGTTACACTTGAACTGAATTACAAAACAGAACAGAGTCACACATGCAGAAAACACACTATGGCTGCTTAACGGGAAAGGTGAGGTGGGGTGATACATAAAACAAGAGTTTCAAATTAGCTCAGATACCGTTCCATAAACCCAATATGTAATAGACAAGACCTACTCCTTGCTCAGAGAACTGGACTCAACACGCCCGATTCACCGCACAAGAATATATCTGACTAGTAATAATCTTCAAACGTATGTATTGATATCTCTCTGTTAGTGTGTCAAGTGGGTGTAAAGCGGCATAAACACAGCCGTGAAAAGCAGCTAAACCCCATTATAAAAATAAATTACTTTTAAAAACCCATGAAACAAAGACAGGGAAAGAGAGAGAAATTCTTACACAATTCGTTCAGGGGCTGTGATGCAACCTGGATTGACCATATCTAGACCCACAGCTGGATGAGACATAAGGGTGGACACTCTTGGGGCTGAGGGGTTTGGTGAGGTTGGGTGAGCAAACGCAGACCCTTTAAAGTAATACTGCGTGCTACCATTCGCATGGGTCCCAAATCTCCAGGTTCAAGGGCATCTTCCTACATCGAAAACATGCATGAGAAACCCAGAAGATGGTACACCGTGTGATGGGGAAAGGTTTCTAAAACGCACCTCATTTCTCATCTCCTTGTGCTCGGGTTCGCCATTCCAGCCACTTTACTAGCAATCTCCGTACTTGGAGCCTCAGCACCTTTAACCTCCTGTTCCGTACAGGTTTCAATTTGTCCTGAGGATGAACGGGAAGACGGGGAACCAATGAGAGACTAGCTCTTGGTGTTGGGACAGGCACAGGTCACTCTATTTTCCCATCAGGAAGAAGAATTAACCACAGGCTCAGCCTGCCCCCCGGAACCAGAACAGGGCCTGAAGCCATCCTGCGCTTTTGCGGCCAGCTCCCGAAAAAGCGAGTTGTAAAATGGAGCTTCAGGGCACTGCAATTCACAAACCTGCACAGTTATAAATGATAACTCTCGTCCACAAATATATTGAGGGAAGGCAAAGACGAGGAATTGAAATCAAGGCAGAATTGCAGGAAACAGATTTCAGGAGGTAGATTCGAATCGCCTCTAAAGCACATGAAAGGCGGCAAAACGTTGACAATGATGCCCTTGGCCATTAAGGGCGTATGCGTTTTTTTCTGAATATATTCAGGAAAAAACGCATACGCCCTTTTTGGCCAACCAAGCAACCTGGAAAGGCAAATCAGCGCTACAAAGAAGTTTCGCTTCCCATCGGTCAAAAGGGCCATGCTGAAAAAAGTGTCAAAACCAGAAATGCAGGACAGGCCATGGAGAAATGGGAGCCTTGCTACACTGATGGGCGGGATGTAAATTGCCAACAGCCACTCTGGAGAAGTGTACGGTGTGTCCTGAAACATCTAAAAAATACGGCTTAGAGAGCATAGGGCACTTCCACGCCTGGGGGGATAAAGTGGGAAAATTGAAAATCAGCAAGACACAAGCACCCCAAAGTTTAGGGCTGCTCTGTTGACAAGGACCTCCACTTCATTCCACCTTAAATATCCCAGGAAAGCGAAAAATGGATCAAAAAGTTGTGGTCCTTATGTACAATGGAATATCACTCAGCCATGAAATCAATGTCATAAGGCTAGTAGCAGCATGATGAGTGGATTTAGGTAAGACGATTCTAAGTGAAATAAGTCACACAGAAAAGGACACTTCTCATAAGGTGTCACTTATAGTGGGAATGTAAAAACCGTTACACTTGAACTGAATTACAAAACAGAACAGAGTCACACATGCAGAAAACACACTATGGCTGCTTAACGGGAAAGGTGAGGTGGGGTGATACATAAAACAAGAGTTTCAAATTAGCTCAGATACCGTTCCATAAACCCAATATGTAATAGACAAGACCTACTCCTTGCTCAGAGAACTGGACTCAACAAGCCCGATTCACCGCACAAGAATATATCTGACTAGTAATAATCTTAAAACGTATGTATTGATATCTCTCTGTTAGTGTGTCAAGTGGGTATAAAGCGGCATAAACACAGCCGTGAAAAGCAGCTAAACCCCATTATAAAAATAAATTACTTTTAAAAACCCATGAAACAAAGACAGGGAAAGAGAGAGAAATTCTTACACAATTCGTTCAGGGGCTGTGATGCAACCTGGATTGACCATATCTAGACCCACAGCTGGATGAGACATAAGGGTGGACACTCTTGGGGCTGAGAGGTTTGGTGAGGTTGGGTGAGCAAACGCAGACCCTTTAAAGTAATACTGCGTGCTACCATTCGCATGGGTCCCAAATCTCCAGGTTCAAGGGCATCTTCCTACATCGAAAACATGCATGAGAAACCCAGAAGATGGTACACCGTGTGATGGGGAAAGGTTTCTAAAACGCACCTCATTTCTCATCTCCTTGTGCTCGGGTTCGCCATTCCAGCCACTTTACTAGCAATCTCCCTACTTGGAGCCTCAGCACCTTTAACCTCCTGTTCCGTACAGGTTTCAATTTGTCCTGAGGATGAACGGGAAGACGGGGAACCAATGAGAGACTAGCTCTTGGTGTTGGGACAGGCACAGGTCACTCTATTTTCCCATCAGGAAGAAGAATTAACCACAGGCTCAGCCTGCCCCCCGGAACCAGAACAGGGCCTGAAGCCATCCTGCGCTTTTGCGGCCAGCTCCCGAAAAAGCGAGTTGTAAAATGGAGCTTCAGGCCACTGCAATTCACAAACCTGCACAGTTATAAATGATAACTCTCGTCCACAAATATATTGAGGGAAGGCAAAGACGAGGAATTGAAATCAAGGCAGAATTGCAGGAAACAGATTTCAAGAGGTAGATTCGAATCGCCTCTAAAGCACATGAAAAGCGGCAAAACGTTGACAATGATGCCCTTGGCCATTAAGGGCGTAAGCGTTTTTTCCTGAATATATTCAGGAAAAAACGCATACGCCCTTTTTGGCCAACCAAGCAACCTGGAAAGGCAAATCAGCGCTACAAAGAAGTCTCGCTTCCCATCGGTCAAAAGGGCCATGCTGAAAAAAGTGTCAAAACCAGAAATGCAGGACAGGCCATGGAGAAATGGGAGCCTTGCTACACTGATGGGCGGGATGTAAATTGCCAACAGCCACTCTGGAGAAGTGTACGGTGTGTCCTGAAACATCTAAAAAATACAGCTTAGAGAGCATAGGGCACTTCCACGCCTGGGGGGATAAAGTGGGAAAATTGAAAATCAGCAAGACACAAGCACCCCAAAGTTTAGGGCTGCTCTGTTGACAAGGACCTCCACTTCATTCCACCTTAAATATCCCAGGAAAGCGAAAAATGGATCAAAAAGTTGTGGTCCTTATGTACAATGGAATATCACTCAGCCATGAAATCAATGTCATAAGGCTAGTAGCAGCATGATGAGTGGATTTAGGTAAGACGATTCTAAGTGAAATAAGTCACACAGAAAAGGACACTTCTCATAAGGTGTCACTTATAGTGGGAATGTAAAAACCGTTACACTTGAACTGAATTACAAAACAGAACAGAGTCACACATGCAGAAAACACACTATGGCTGCTTAACGGGAAAGGTGAGGTGGGGTGATACATAAAACAAGAGTTTCAAATTAGCTCAGATACCGTTCCATAAACCCAATATGTAATAGACAAGACCTACTCCTTGCTCAGAGAACTGGACTCAACACGCCCGATTCACCACACATGAATATATCTGACTAGTAATAATCTTAAAACCTATGTATTGATATCTCTCTGTTAGTGTTTCAAGTGGGTGTAAAGCGGCATAAACACAGCCGTGAAAAGCAGCTAAACCCCATTATAAAAATAAATTACTTTTAAAAACCCATGAAACAAAGACAGGGAAAGAGAGAGAAATTCTTACACAATTCGTTCAGGGGCTGTGATGCAACCTGGATTGACCATATCTAGACCCACAGCTGGATGAGACATAAGGGTGGACACTCTTGGGGCTGAGAGGTTTGGTGAGGTTGGGTGAGCAAACGCAGACCCTTTAAAGTAATACTGCGTGCTACCCATCGCATGGGTCCCAAATCTCCAGGTTCAAGGGCATTTTCCTACATCGAAACCATGCATGAGAAACCCAGAAGATGGTACACCGTGTGATGGGGAAAGGTTTCTAAAACGCACCTCATTTCTCATCTCCTTGTGCTCGGGTTCGCCATTCCAGCCACTTTACTAGCAATCTCCCTACGTGGAGCCTCAGCACCTTTAACCTCCTCTTCCGTACAGGTTGCAATTTGTCCTGAGGATGAACGGGAAGACGGGGAACCAATGAGAGACTAGCTCTTGGTGTTGGGACAGGCACAGGTGACTCTATTTTCCCATCAGGAAGAAGAATTAACCACAGGCTCAGCCTGCCCCCCGGAACCAGAACAGGGCCTGAAGCCATCCTGCGCTTTTGCGGCCAGCTCCCAAAAAAGCGAGTTGTAAAATGGAGCTTCAGGGCACTGCAATTCACAAACCTGCAGAGTTATAAATGATAACTCTCGTCCACAAATATTATGAGGGAAGGCAAAAAGAGGATTTGAAATCAAGGCAGAATTGCAGGAAACAGATTTCAGGAGGTAGATTAGAATCGCCTTTAAAGCACATGAAAAGCGGCAAAATGTTGACAATGATGCCCTTGGCCAAAAAGGGCGTATGCGTTTTTTCCTGAATATATTCAGGAAAAAACGCATACGCCCTTTTTGGCCAACCAAGCAACCTGGAAAGGCAAATCAGCGCTACAAAGAAGTCTCGCTTCCCATCGGTCAAAAGGGCCATGCTGAAAAAAGTGTCAAAACCAGAAATGCAGGACAGGCCATGGAGAAATGGGAGCCTTGCTACACTGATGGGCGGGATGTAAATTGCCAACAGCCACTCTGGAGAAGTGTACGGTGTGTCCTGAAACATCTAAAAAACACAGCTTAGAGAGCATAGGGCACTTCCACGCATGGGGGGATAAAGAGGGAAAATTGAAAATCAGCAAGACACAAGCACCCCAAAGTTTAGGGCTGCTCTGTTGACAAGGACCTCCACTTCATTCCACCTTAAATATCCCAGGAAAGCGAAAAATGGATAAAAAAGTTGTGGTCCTTATGTACAATGGAATATCACTCAGCCATGAAATCAATGTCATAAGGCTAGTAGCAGCATGATGAGTGGATTTAGGTAAGACGATTCTAAGTGAAATAAGTCACACAGAAAAGGACACTTCTCATAAGGTGTCACTTATAGTGGGAATGTAAAAACCGTTACACTTGAACTGAATTACAAAACAGAACAGAGTCACACATGCAGAAAACACACTATGGCTGCTTAACGGGAAAGGTGAGGTGGGGTGATACATAAAACAAGAGTTTCAAATTAGCTCAGATACCGTTCCATAAACCCAATATGTAATAGACAAGACCTACTCCTTGCTCAGAGAACTGGACTCAACACGCCCGATTCACCGCACATGAATATATCTGACTAGTAATAATCTTAAAACCTATGTATTGATATCTCTCTGTTAGTGTGTCAAGTGGGTGTAAAGCGGCATAAACACAGCCGTGAAAAGCAGCTAAACCCCATTATAAAAATAAATTACTTTTCAAAACCCATGAAACAAAGACAGGGAAAGAGAGAGAAATTCTTACACAATTCGTTCACGGGCTGTGATGCAACCTGGATTGACCATATCTAGACCCACAGCTGGATGAGACATAAGGGTGGACACTCTTGGGGCTGAGAGGTTTGGTGAGGTTGGGTGAGCAAACACAGACCCTTTAAAGTAATACTGCGTGCTACCCAGCGCATGGGTCCCAAATCTCCAGGTTCAAGGGCATCTTCCTACATCGAAAACATGCATGAGAAACCCAGAAGATGGTACACCGTGTGATGGGGAAAGGTTTCTAAAACGCACCTCATTTCTCATCTCCTTGTGCTCGGGTTCGCCATTCCAGCCACTTTACTAGCAATCTCCCTACTTGGAGCATCAGCACCTTTAACCTCCTGTTCCGTACAGGTTGCAATTTGTCCTGAGGATGAACGGGAAGACGGGGAACCAATGAGAGACTAGCTCTTGGTGTTGGGACAGGCACAGGTCACTCTATTTTCCCATCAGGAAGAAGAATTAACCACAGGCTCAGCCTGCCCCCCGGAACGAGAACAGGGCCTGAAGCCATCCTGCGCTTTTGCGGCCAGCTCCCGAAAAAGCGAGTTGTAAAATGGAGCTTCAGGGCACTGCAATTCACAAACCTGCACAGTTATAAATGATAACTCTCGTCCACAAATACATTGAGGGAAGGCAAAGACGAGGAATTTAAATCAAGGCAGAATTGCAGGAAACAGATTTCAGGAGGTAGATTCGAATCGCCTCTAAAGCACATGAAAAGCGGCAAAACGTTGACAATGATGCCCATGGCCAAAAAGGGCGTATGAGTTTTTTCCTGAATATATTCAGGAAAAAACGCATACGCCCTTTTTGGCCAACCAAGCAACCTGGAAAGGCAAATCAGCGCTACAAAGAAGTCTCGCTTCCCATCGGTCAAAAGGGCCATGCTGAAAAAAGTGTCAAAACCAGAAATGCAGGACAGGCCATGGAGAAATGGGAGCCTTGCTACACTGATGGGCGGGATGTAAATTGCCAACAGCCACTCTGGAGAAGTGTACGGTGTGTCCTGAAACATCTAAAAAATACAGCTTAGAGAGCATAGGGCACTTCCACGCCTGGGGGGATAAAGTGGGAAAATTGAAAATCAGCAAGACACAAGCACCCCAAAGTTTAGGGCTGCTCTGTTGACAAGGACCTCCACTTCATTCCACCTTAAATATCCCAGGAAAGCGAAAAATGGATCAAAAAGTTGTGGTCCTTATGTACAATGGAATATCACTCAGCCATGAAATCAATGTCATAAGGCTAGTAGCAGCATGATGAGTGGATTTAGGTAAGACGATTCTAAGTGAAATAAGTCACACAGAAAAGGACACTTCTCATAAGGTGTCACTTATAGTGGGAATGTAAAAACCGTTACACTTGAACTGAATTACAAAACAGAACAGAGTCACACATGCAGAAAACACACTATGGCTGCTTAACGGGAAAGGTGAGGTGGGGTGATACATAAAACAAGAGTTTCAAATTAGCTCAGATACCGTTCCATAAACCCAATATGTAATAGACAAGACCTACTCCTTGCTCAGAGAACTGGACTCAACACGCCCGATTCACCGCACATGAATATATCTGACTAGTAATAATCTTAAAACCTATGTATTGATATCTCTCTGTTAGTGTGTCAAGTGGGTGTAAAGCGGCATAAACACAGCCGTGAAAAGCAGCTAAATCCCATTATAAAAATAAATTACTTTTAAAAACCCATGATACAAAGACAGGGAAAGAGAGAGAAATTCTTACACAATTCGTTCAGGGGCTGTGATGCAACCTGGATTGACCATATCTAGACCCACAGCTGGATGAGACATAAGGGTGGACACTCTTGGGGCTGAGAGGTTTGGTGAGGTTGGGTGAGCAAACGCAGACCCTTTAAAGTAATACTGCGTGCTACCCATCGCATGGGTCCCAAATCTCCAGGTTCAAGGGCATCTTCCTACATCGAAAACATGCATGAGAAACCCAGAAGATGGTACACCGTGTGATGGGGAAAGGTTTCTAAAACGCACCTCATTTCTCATCTCCTTGTGCTCGGGTTCGCCATTCCAGCCACTTTACTAGCAATCTCCCTACTTGGAGCCTCAGCACCTTTAACCTCCTGTTCCGTACAGGTTTCAATTTGTCCTGAGGATGAACGGGAAGACGGGGAACCAATGAGAGACTAGCTCTTGGTGTTGGGACAGGCACAGGTCACTCTATTTTCCCATCAGGAAGAAGAATTAACCACAGGCTCAGCCTGCCCCCCGGAACCAGAACAGGGCCTGAAGCCATCCTGCGCTTTTGCGGCCAGCTCCCGAAAAAGCGAGTTGTAAAATGGAGCTTCAGGGCACTGCAATTCACAAACCTGCACAGTTATAAATGATAACTCTCGTCCACAAATATATTGAGGGAAGGCAAAGACGAGGAATTGAAATCAAGGCAGAATTGCAGGAAACAGATTTCAGGAGGTAGATTCGAATCGCCTCTAAAGCACATGAAAAGCGGCAAAACGTTGACAATGATGCCCTTGGCCATTAAGGGCGTATGCGTTTTTTCCTGAATATATTCAGGAAAAAACGCATACGCCCTTTTTGGCCAACCAAGCAACCTGGAAAGGCAAATCAGCGCTACAAAGAAGTCTCGCTTCCCATCGGTCAAAAGGGCCATGCTGAAAAAAGTGTCAAAACCAGAAATGCAGGACAGGCCATGGAGAAATGGGAGCCTTGCTACACTGATGGGCGGGATGTAAATTGCCAACAGCCACTCTGGAGAAGTGTACGGTGTGTCCTGAAACATCTAAAAAATACAGCTTAGAGAGCATAGGGCACTTCCACGCCTGGGGGGATAAAGTGGGAAAATTGAAAATCAGCAAGACACAAGCACCCCAAAGTTTAGGGCTGCTCTGTTGACAAGGACCTCCACTTCATTCCACCTTAAATATCCCAGGAAAGCGAAAAATGGATCAAAAAGTTGTGGTCCTTATGTACAATGGAATATCACTCAGCCATGAAATCAATGTCATAAGGCTAGTAGCAGCATGATGAGTGGATTTAGGTAAGACGATTCTAAGTGAAATAAGTCACACAGAAAAGGACACTTCTCATAAGGTGTCACTTATAGTGGGAATGTAAAAACCGTTACACTTGAACTGAATTACAAAACAGAACAGAGTCACACATGCAGAAAACACACTATGGCTGCTTAACGGGAAAGGTGAGGTGGGGTGATACATAAAACAAGAGTTTCAAATTAGCTCAGATACCGTTCCATAAACCCAATATGTAATAGACAAGACCTACTCCTTGCTCAGAGAACTGGACTCAACACGCCCGATTCACCGCACATGAATATATCTGACTAGTAATAATCTTAAAACCTATGTATTGATATCTCTCTGTTAGTGTGTCAAGTGGGTGTAAAGCGGCATAAACACAGCTGTGAAAAGCAGCTAAATCCCATTATAAAAATAAATTACTTTTAAAAACCCATGATACAAAGACAGGGAAAGAGAGAGAAATTCTTACACAATTCGTTCAGGGGCTGTGATGCAACCTGGATTGACCATATCTAGACCCACAGCTGGATGAGACCTAACGGTGGACACTCTTGGGGCTGAGAGGTTTGGTGAGGTTGGGTGAGCAAACGCAGACCCTTTAAAGTAATACTGCGTGCTACCCATCGCATGGGTCCCAAATCTCCAGGTTCAAGGGCATCTTCCTACATCGAAAACATGCATGAGAAACCCAGAAGATGGTACACCGTGTGATGGGGAAAGGTTTCTAAAACGCACCTCATTTCTCATCTCCTTGTGCTCGGGTTCGCCATTCCAGCCACTTTACTAGCAATCTCCCTACCTGGAGCATCAGCACCTTTAACCTCCTGTTCCGTACAGGTTGCAATTTGTCCTGAGGATGAACGGGAAGACGGGGAACCAATGAGAGACTAGCTCTTGGTGTTGGGACAGGCACAGGTCACTCTATTTTCCCATCAGGAAGAAGAATTAACCACAGGCTCAGCCTGCCCCCCGGAACCAGAACAGGGCCTGAAGCCATCCTGCGCTTTTGCGGCCAGCTCCCGAAAAAGCGAGTTGTAAAATGGAGCTTCAGGGCACTGCAATTCACAAACCTGCACAGTTATAAATGATAACTCTCGTCCACAAATATATTGAGGGAAGGCAAAGACGAGGAATTGAAATCAAGGCAGAATTGCAGGAAACAGATTTCAGGAGGTAGATTCGAATCGCCTCTAAAGCACATGAAAAGCGGCAAAACGTTGACAATGATGCCCTTGGCCAAAAAGGGCGTATGCGTTTTTTCCTGAATATATTCAGGAAAAAACGCATACGCCCTTTTTGGCCAACCAAGCAACCTGGAAAGGCAAATCAGCGCTACAAAGAAGTCTCGCTTACCATCGGTCAAAAGGGCCATGCTGAAAAAAGTGTCAAAACCAGAAATGCAGGACAGGCCATGGAGAAATGGGAGCCTTGCTACACTGATGGGCGGGATGTAAATTGCCAACAGCCACTCTGGAGAAGTGTACGGTGTGTCCTGAAACATCTAAAAAATACAGCTTAGAGAGCATAGGGCACTTCCACGCCTGGGGGGATAAAGTGGGAAAATTGAAAATCAGCAAGACACAAGCACCCCAAAGTTTAGGGCTGCTCTGTTGACAAGGACCTCCACTTCATTCCACCTTAAATATCCCAGGAAAGCGAAAAATGGATCAAAAAGTTGTGGTCCTTATGTACAATGGAATATCACTCAGCCATGAAATCAATGTCATAAGGCTAGTAGCAGCATGATGAGTGGATTTAGGTAAGACGATTCTAAGTGAAATAAGTCACACAGAAAAGGACACTTCTCATAAGGTGTCACTTATAGTGGGAATGTAAAAACCGTTACACTTGAACTGAATTACAAAACAGAACAGAGTCACACATGCAGAAAACACACTATGGCTGCTTAACGGGAAAGGTGAGGTGGGGTGATACATAAAACAAGAGTTTCAAATTAGCTCAGATACCGTTCCATAAACCCAATATGTAATAGACAAGACCTACTCCTTGCTCAGAGAACTGGACTCAACACGCCCGATTCACCGCACATGAATATATCTGACTAGTAATAATCTTAAAACCTATGTATTGATATCTCTCTGTTAGTGTGTCAAGTGGGTGTAAAGCGGCATAAACACAGCCGTGAAAAGCAGCTAAATCCCATTATAAAAATAAATTACTTTTAAAAACCCATGATACAAAGACAGGGAAAGAGAGAGAAATTCTTACACAATTCGTTCAGGGGCTGTGATGCAACCTGGATTGACCATATCTAGACCCACAGCTGGATGAGACATAAGGGTGGACACTCTTGGGGCTGAGAGGTTTGGTGAGGTTGGGTGAGCAAACGCAGACCCTTTAAAGTAATACTGCGTGCTACCCATCGCATGGGTCCCAAATCTCCAGGTTCAAGGGCATCTTCCTACATCGAAAACATGCATGAGAAACCCAGAAGATGGTACACCGTGTGATGGGGAAAGGTTTCTAAAACGCACCTCATTTCTCATCTCCTTGTGCTCGGGTTCGCCATTCCAGCCACTTTACTAGCAATCTCCCTACTTGGAGCCTCAGCACCTTTAACCTCCTGTTCCGTACAGGTTTCAATTTGTCCTGAGGATGAACGGGAAGACGGGGAACCAATGAGAGACTAGCTCTTGGTGTTGGGACAGGCACAGGTCACTCTATTTTCCCATCAGGAAGAAGAATTAACCACAGGCTCAGCCTGCCCCCCGGAACCAGAACAGGGCCTGAAGCCATCCTGCGCTTTTGCGGCCAGCTCCCGAAAAAGCGAGTTGTAAAATGGAGCTTCAGGGCACTGCAATTCACAAACCTGCACAGTTATAAATGATAACTCTCGTCCACAAATATATTGAGGGAAGGCAAAGACGAGGAATTGAAATCAAGGCAGAATTGCAGGAAACAGATTTCAGGAGGTAGATTCGAATCGCCTCTAAAGCACATGAAAAGCGGCAAAACGTTGACAATGATGCCCTTGGCCATTAAGGGCGTATGCGTTTTTTCCTGAATATATTCAGGAAAAAACGCATACGCCCTTTTTGGCCAACCAAGCAACCTGGAAAGGCAAATCAGCGCTACAAAGAAGTCTCGCTTCCCATCGGTCAAAAGGGCCATGCTGAAAAAAGTGTCAAAACCAGAAATGCAGGACAGGCCATGGAGAAATGGGAGCCTTGCTACACTGATGGGCGGGATGTAAATTGCCAACAGCCACTCTGGAGAAGTGTACGGTGTGTCCTGAAACATCTAAAAAATACAGCTTAGAGAGCATAGGGCACTTCCACGCCTGGGGGGATAAAGTGGGAAAATTGAAAATCAGCAAGACACAAGCACCCCAAAGTTTAGGGCTGCTCTGTTGACAAGGACCTCCACTTCATTCCACCTTAAATATCCCAGGAAAGCGAAAAATGGATCAAAAAGTTGTGGTCCTTATGTACAATGGAATATCACTCAGCCATGAAATCAATGTCATAAGGCTAGTAGCAGCATGATGAGTGGATTTAGGTAAGACGATTCTAAGTGAAATAAGTCACACAGAAAAGGACACTTCTCATAAGGTGTCACTTATAGTGGGAATGTAAAAACCGTTACACTTGAACTGAATTACAAAACAGAACAGAGTCACACATGCAGAAAACACACTATGGCTGCTTAACGGGAAAGGTGAGGTGGGGTGATACATAAAACAAGAGTTTCAAATTAGCTCAGATACCGTTCCATAAACCCAATATGTAATAGACAAGACCTACTCCTTGCTCAGAGAACTGGACTCAACACGCCCGATTCACCGCACATGAATATATCTGACTAGTAATAATCTTAAAACCTATGTATTGATATCTCTCTGTTAGTGTGTCAAGTGGGTGTAAAGCGGCATAAACACAGCTGTGAAAAGCAGCTAAATCCCATTATAAAAATAAATTACTTTTAAAAACCCATGATACAAAGACAGGGAAAGAGAGAGAAATTCTTACACAATTCGTTCAGGGGCTGTGATGCAACCTGGATTGACCATATCTAGACCCACAGCTGGATGAGACCTAACGGTGGAAACTCTTGGGGCTGAGAGGTTTGGTGAGGTTGGGTGAGCAAACGCAGACCCTTTAAAGTAATACTGCGTGCTACCCATCGCATGGGTCCCAAATCTCCAGGTTCAAGGGCATCTTCCTACATCGAAAACATGCATGAGAAACCCAGAAGATGGTACACCGTGTGATGGGGAAAGGTTTCTAAAACGCACCTCATTTCTCATCTCCTTGTGCTCGGGTTCGCCATTCCAGCCACTTTACTAGCAATCTCCCTACCTGGAGCATCAGCACCTTTAACCTCCTGTTCCGTACAGGTTGCAATTTGTCCTGAGGATGAACGGGAAGACGGGGAACCAATGAGAGACTAGCTCTTGGTGTTGGGACAGGCACAGGTCACTCTATTTTCCCATCAGGAAGAAGAATTAACCACAGGCTCAGCCTGCCCCCCGGAACCAGAACAGGGCCTGAAGCCATCCTGCGCTTTTGCGGCCAGCTCCCGAAAAAGCGAGTTGTAAAATGGAGCTTCAGGGCACTGCAATTCACAAACCTGCACAGTTATAAATGATAACTCTCGTCCACAAATATATTGAGGGAAGGCAAAGACGAGGAATTGAAATCAAGGCAGAATTGCAGGAAACAGATTTCAGGAGGTAGATTCGAATCGCCTCTAAAGCACATGAAAAGCGGCAAAACGTTGACAATGATGCCCTTGGCCAAAAAGGGCGTATGCGTTTTTTCCTGAATATATTCAGGAAAAAACGCATACGCCCTTTTTGGCCAACCAAGCAACCTGGAAAGGCAAATCAGCGCTACAAAGAAGTCTCGCTTACCTTCGGTCAAAAGGGCCATGCTGAAAAAAGTGTCAAAACCAGAAATGCAGGACAGGCCATGGAGAAATGGGAGCCTTGCTACACTGATGGGCGGGATGTAAATTGCCAACAGCCACTCTGGAGAAGTGTACGGTGTGTCCTGAAACATCTAAAAAACACAGCTTAGAGAGCATAGGGCACTTCCACGCATGGGGGGATAAAGTGGGAAAATTGAAAATCAGCAAGACACAAGCACCCCAAAGTTTAGGGCTGCTCTGTTGACAAGGACCTCCACTTCATTCCACCTTAAATATCCCAGGAAAGTGAAAAATGGATAAAAAAGTTGTGGTCCTTATGTACAATGGAATATCACTCAGCCATGAAATCAATGTCATAAGGCTAGTAGCAGCATGATGAGTGGATTTAGGTAAGACGATTCTAAGTGAAATAAGTCACACAGAAAAGGACACTTCTCATAAGGTGTCACTTATAGAGGGAATGTAAAAACCGTTACACTTGAACTGAATTATAAAACAGAACAGAGTCACACATGCAGAAAACACACTATGGCTTCTTAACGGGAAAGGTGAGGTGGGGTGATACATAAAACAAGAGTTTCAAATTAGCTCAGATACCGTTCCATAAACCCAATATGTAATAGACAAGACCTACTCCTTGCTCAGAGAACTGG
The DNA here is from genome assembly GCF_965194825.1 of Balaenoptera physalus. NCBI lineage: Eukaryota > Metazoa > Chordata > Mammalia > Artiodactyla > Balaenopteridae > Balaenoptera > Balaenoptera physalus. Next base: position 227,448 of record NW_028126225.1, read on the forward strand.
ACTCAACACGCCCGATTCACCGCACAAGAATATATCTGACTAGTAATAATCTTAAAACGTATGTATTGATATCTCTCTGTTAGTGTGTCAAGTGGGTGTAAAGCGGCATAAACACAGCCGTGAAAAGCAGCTAAACCCCATTATAAAAATAAATTACTTTTAAAAACCCATGAAACAAAGACAGGGAAAGAGAGAGAAATTCTTACACAATTCGTTCAGGGGCTGTGATGCAACCTGGATTGACCATATCTAGACCCACAGCTGGATGAGACATAAGGGTGGACACTCTTGGGGCTGAGAGGTTTGGTGAGGTTGGGTGAGCAAACGCAGACCCTTTAAAGTAATACTGCGTGCTACCCATCGCATGGGTCCCAAATCTCCAGGTTCAAGGGCATTTTCCTACATCGAAACCATGCATGAGAAACCCAGAAGATGGTACACCGTGTGATGGGGAAAGGTTTCTAAAACGCACCTCATTTCTCATCTCCTTGTGCTCGGGTTCGCCATTCCAGCCACTTTACTAGCAATCTCCCTACGTGGAGCCTCAGCACCTTTAACCTCCTGTTCCGTACAGGTTGCAATTTGTCCTGAGGATGAACGGGAAGACGGGGAACCAATGAGAGACTAGCTCTTGGTGTTGGGACAGGCACAGGTGACTCTATTTTCCCATCAGGAAGAAGAATTAACCACAGGCTCAGCCTGCCCCCCGGAACCAGAACAGGGCCTGAAGCCATCCTGCGCTTTTGCGGCCAGCTCCCAAAAAAGCGAGTTGTAAAATGGAGCTTCAGGGCACTGCAATTCACAAACCTGCAGAGTTATAAATGATAACTCTCGTCCACAAATATATTGAGGGAAGGCAAAAAGAGGATTTGAAATCAAGGCAGAATTGCAGGAAACAGATTTCAGGAGGTAGATTCGAATCGCCTTTAAAGCACATGAAAAGCGGCAAAACGTTGACAATGATGCCCTTGGCCAAAAAGGGCGTATGCGTTTTTTCCTGAATATATTCAGGAAAAAACGCATACGCCCTTTTTGGCCAACCAAGCAACCTGGAAAGGCAAATCAGCGCTACAAAGAAGTCTCGCTTCCCATCGGTCAAAAGGGCCATGCTGAAAAAAGTGTCAAAACCAGAAATGCAGGACAGGCCATGGAGAAATGGGAGCCTTGCTACACTGATGGGCGGGATGTAAATTGCCAACAGCCACTCTGGAGAAGTGTACGGTGTGTCCTGAAACATCTAAAAAATACACCTTAGAGAGCATAGGGCACTTCCACGCCTGGGGGGATAAAGTGGGAAAATTGAAAATCAGCAAGACACAAGCACCCCAAAGTTTAGGGCTGCTCTGTTGACAAGGACCTCCACTTCATACCACCTTAAATATCCCAGGAAAGCGAAAAATGGATAAAAAAGTTGTGGTCCTTATGTACAATGGAATATCACTCAGCCATGAAATCAATGTCATAAGGCTAGTAGCAGCATGATGAGTGGATTTAGGTAAGACGATTCTAAGTGAAATAAGTCACACAGAAAAGGACACTTCTCATAAGGTGTCACTTATAGTGGGAATGTAAAAACCGTTACACTTGAACTGAATTACAAAACAGAACAGAGTCACACATGCAGAAAACACACTATGGCTGCTTAACGGGAAAGGTGAGGTGGGGTGATACATAAAACAAGAGTTTCAAATTAGCTCAGATACCGTTCCATAAACCCAATATGTAATAGACAAGACCTACTCCTTGCTCAGAGAACTGGACTCAACACGCCCGATTCACCGCACAAGAATATATCTGACTAGTAATAATCTTCAAACGTATGTATTGATATCTCTCTGTTAGTGTGTCAAGTGGGTGTAAAGCGGCATAAACACAGCCGTGAAAAGCAGCTAAACCCCATTATAAAAATAAATTACTTTTAAAAACCCATGAAACAAAGACAGGGAAAGAGAGAGAAATTCTTACACAATTCGTTCAGGGGCTGTGATGCAACCTGGATTGACCATATCTAGACCCACAGCTGGATGAGACATAAGGGTGGACACTCTTGGGGCTGAGGGGTTTGGTGAGGTTGGGTGAGCAAACGCAGACCCTTTAAAGTAATACTGCGTGCTACCATTCGCATGGGTCCCAAATCTCCAGGTTCAAGGGCATCTTCCTACATCGAAAACATGCATGAGAAACCCAGAAGATGGTACACCGTGTGATGGGGAAAGGTTTCTAAAACGCACCTCATTTCTCATCTCCTTGTGCTCGGGTTCGCCATTCCAGCCACTTTACTAGCAATCTCCGTACCTGGAGCCTCAGCACCTTTAACCTCCTGTTCCGTACAGGTTTCAATTTGTCCTGAGGATGAACGGGAAGACGGGGAACCAATGAGAGACTAGCTCTTGGTGTTGGGACAGGCACAGGTCACTCTATTTTCCCATCAGGAAGAAGAATTAACCACAGGCTCAGCCTGCCCCCCGGAACCAGAACAGGGCCTGAAGCCATCCTGCGCTTTTGCGGCCAGCTCCCGAAAAAGCGAGTTGTAAAATGGAGCTTCAGGGCACTGCAATTCACAAACCTGCACAGTTATAAATGATAACTCTCGTCCACAAATATATTGAGGGAAGGCAAAGACGAGGAATTGAAATCAAGGCAGAATTGCAGGAAACAGATTTCAGGAGGTAGATTCGAATCGCCTCTAAAGCACATGAAAAGCGGCAAAACGTTGACAATGATGCCCTTGGCCAAAAAGGGCGTATGCGTTTTTTCCTGAATATATTCAGGAAAAAACGCATACGCCCTTTTTGGCCAACCAAGCAACCTGGAAAGGCAAATCAGCGCTACAAAGAAGTCTCGCTTCCCATCGGTCAAAAGGGCCATGCTGAAAAAAGTGTCAAAACCAGAAATGCAGGACAGGCCATGGAGAAATGGGAGCCTTGCTACACTGATGGGCGGGATGTAAATTGCCAACAGCCACTCTGGAGAAGTGTACGGTGTGTCCTGAAACATCTAAAAAATACACCTTAGAGAGCATAGGGCACTTCCACGCCTGGGGGGATAAAGTGGGAAAATTGAAAATCAGCAAGACACAAGCACCCCAAAGTTTAGGGCTGCTCTGTTGACAAGGACCTCCACTTCATACCACCTTAAATATCCCAGGAAAGCGAAAAATGGATAAAAAAGTTGTGGTCCTTATGTACAATGGAATATCACTCAGCCATGAAATCAATGTCATAAGGCTAGTAGCAGCATGATGAGTGGATTTAGGTAAGACGATTCTAAGTGAAATAAGTCACACAGAAAAGGACACTTCTCATAAGGTGTCACTTATAGTGGGAATGTAAAAACCGTTACACTTGAACTGAATTACAAAACAGAACAGAGTCACACATGCAGAAAACACACTATGGCTGCTTAACGGGAAAGGTGAGGTGGGGTGATACATAAAACAAGAGTTTCAAATTAGCTCAGATACCGTTCCATAAACCCAATATGTAATAGACAAGACCTACTCCTTGCTCAGAGAACTGGACTCAACACGCCCGATTCACCGCACAAGAATATATCTGACTAGTAATAATCTTCAAACGTATGTATTGATATCTCTCTGTTAGTGTGTCAAGTGGGTGTAAAGCGGCATAAACACAGCCGTGAAAAGCAGCTAAACCCCATTATAAAAATAAATTACTTTTAAAAACCCATGAAACAAAGACAGGGAAAGAGAGAGAAATTCTTACACAATTCGTTCAGGGGCTGTGATGCAACCTGGATTGACCATATCTAGACCCACAGCTGGATGAGACATAAGGGTGGACACTCTTGGGGCTGAGGGGTTTGGTGAGGTTGGGTGAGCAAACGCAGACCCTTTAAAGTAATACTGCGTGCTACCATTCGCATGGGTCCCAAATCTCCAGGTTCAAGGGCATCTTCCTACATCGAAAACATGCATGAGAAACCCAGAAGATGGTACACCGTGTGATGGGGAAAGGTTTCTAAAACGCACCTCATTTCTCATCTCCTTGTGCTCGGGTTCGCCATTCCAGCCACTTTACTAGCAATCTCCGTACTTGGAGCCTCAGCACCTTTAACCTCCTGTTCCGTACAGGTTTCAATTTGTCCTGAGGATGAACGGGAAGACGGGGAACCAATGAGAGACTAGCTCTTGGTGTTGGGACAGGCACAGGTCACTCTATTTTCCCATCAGGAAGAAGAATTAACCACAGGCTCAGCCTGCCCCCCGGAACCAGAACAGGGCCTGAAGCCATCCTGCGCTTTTGCGGCCAGCTCCCGAAAAAGCGAGTTGTAAAATGGAGCTTCAGGGCACTGCAATTCACAAACCTGCACAGTTATAAATGATAACTCTCGTCCACAAATATATTGAGGGAAGGCAAAGACGAGGAATTGAAATCAAGGCAGAATTGCAGGAAACAGATTTCAGGAGGTAGATTCGAATCGCCTCTAAAGCACATGAAAAGCGGCAAAACGTTGACAATGATGCCCTTGGCCAAAAAGGGCGTATGCGTTTTTTCCTGAATATATTCAGGAAAAAACGCATACGCCCTTTTTGGCCAACCAAGCAACCTGGAAAGGCAAATCAGCGCTACAAAGAAGTCTCGCTTCCCATCGGTCAAAAGGGCCATGCTGAAAAAAGTGTCAAAACCAGAAATGCAGGACAGGCCATGGAGAAATGGGAGCCTTGCTACACTGATGGGCGGGATGTAAATTGCCAACAGCCACTCTGGAGAAGTGTACGGTGTGTCCTGAAACATCTAAAAAACACAGCTTAGAGAGCATAGGGCACTTCCACGCATGGGGGGATAAAGTGGGAAAATTGAAAATCAGCAAGACACAAGCACCCCAAAGTTTAGGGCTGCTCTGTTGACAAGGACCTCCACTTCATTCCACCTTAAATATCCCAGGAAAGTGAAAAATGGATAAAAAAGTTGTGGTCCTTATGTACAATGGAATATCACTCAGCCATGAAATCAATGTCATAAGGCTAGTAGCAGCATGATGAGTGGATTTAGGTAAGACGATTCTAAGTGAAATAAGTCACACAGAAAAGGACACTTCTCATAAGGTGTCACTTATAGAGGGAATGTAAAAACCATTACACTTGAACTGAATTATAAAACAGAACAGAGTCACACATGCAGAAAACACACTATGGCTTCTTAACGGGAAAGGTGAGGTGGGGTGATACATAAAACAAGAGTTTCAAATTAGCTCAGATACCGTTCCATAAACCCAATATGTAATAGACAAGACCTACTCCTTGCTCAGAGAACTGGACTCAACAAGCCCGATTCACCGCACAAGAATATATCTGACTAGTAATAATCTTAAAACGTATGTATTGATATCTCTCTGTTAGTGTGTCAAGTGGGTATAAAGCGGCATAAACACAGCCGTGAAAAGCAGCTAAACCCCATTATAAAAATAAATTACTTTTAAAAACCCATGAAACAAAGACAGGGAAAGAGAGAGAAATTCTTACACAATTCGTTCAGGGGCTGTGATGCAACCTGGATTGACCATATCTAGACCCACAGCTGGATGAGACATAAGGGTGGACACTCTTGGGGCTGAGAGGTTTGGTGAGGTTGGGTGAGCAAACGCAGACCCTTTAAAGTAATACTGCGTGCTACCATTCGCATGGGTCCCAAATCTCCAGGTTCAAGGGCATCTTCCTACATCGAAAACATGCATGAGAAACCCAGAAGATGGTACACCGTGTGATGGGGAAAGGTTTCTAAAACGCACCTCATTTCTCATCTCCTTGTGCTCGGGTTCGCCATTCCAGCCACTTTACTAGCAATCTCCCTACCTGGAGCATCAGCACCTTTAACCTCCTGTTCCGTATAGGTTGCAATTTGTCCTGAGGATGAACGGGAAGACGGGGAACCAATGAGAGACTAGCTCTTGGTGTTGGGACAGGCACAGGTCACTCTATTTTCCCATCAGGAAGAAGAATTAACCACAGGCTCAGCCTGCCCCCCGGAACCAGAACAGGGCCTGAAGCCATCCTGCGCTTTTGCGGCCAGCTCCCGAAAAAGCGAGTTGTAAAATGGAGCTTCAGGGCACTGCAATTCACAAACCTGCACAGTTATAAATGATAACTCTCGTCCACAAATATATTGAGGGAAGGCAAAGACGAGGAATTGAAATCAAGGCAGAATTGCAGGAAACAGATTTCAGGAGGTAGATTCGAATCGCCTCTAAAGCACATGAAAAGCGGCAAAACGTTGACAATGATGCCCTTGGCCAAAAAGGGCGTATGCGTTTTTTCCTGAATATATTCAGGAAAAAACGCATACGCCCTTTTTGGCCAACCAAGCAACCTGGAAAGGCAAATCAGCGCTACAAAGAAGTCTCGCTTACCATCGGTCAAAAGGGCCATGCTGAAAAAAGTGTCAAAACCAGAAATGCAGGACAGGCCATGGAGAAATGGGAGCCTTGCTACACTGATGGGCGGGATGTAAATTGCCAACAGCCACTCTGGAGAAGTGTACGGTGTGTCCTGAAACATCTAAAAAACACAGCTTAGAGAGCATAGGGCACTTCCAGGCATGGGGGGATAAAGTGGGAAAATTGAAAATCAGCAAGACACAAGCACCCCAAAGTTTAGGGCTGCTCTGTTGACAAGGACCTCCACTTCATTCCATCTTAAATATCCCAGGAAAGTGAAAAATGGATAAAAAAGTTGTGGTCCTTATGTACAATGGAATATCACTCAGCCATGAAATCAATGTCATAAGGCTAGTAGCAGCATGATGAGTGGATTTAGGTAAGACGATTCTAAGTGAAATAAGTCACACAGAAAAGGACACTTCTCATAAGGTGTCACTTATAGAGGGAATGTAAAAACCATTACACTTGAACTGAATTATAAAACAGAACAGAGTCACACATGCAGAAAACACACTATGGCTTCTTAACGGGAAAGGTGAGGTGGGGTGATACATAAAACAAGAGTTTCAAATTAGCTCAGATACCGTTCCATAAACCCAATATGTAATAGACAAGACCTACTCCTTGCTCAGAGAACTGGACTCAACAAGCCCGATTCACCGCACAAGAATATATCTGACTAGTAATAATCTTAAAACGTATGTATTGATATCTCTCTGTTAGTGTGTCAAGTGGGTATAAAGCGGCATAAACACAGCCGTGAAAAGCAGCTAAACCCCATTATAAAAATAAATTACTTTTAAAAACCCATGAAACAAAGACAGGGAAAGAGAGAGAAATTCTTACACAATTCGTTCAGGGGCTGTGATGCAACCTGGATTGACCATATCTAGACCCACAGCTGGATGAGACATAAGGGTGGACACTCTTGGGGCTGAGAGGTTTGGTGAGGTTGGGTGAGCAAACGCAGACCCTTTAAAGTAATACTGCGTGCTACCATTCGCATGGGTCCCAAATCTCCAGGTTCAAGGGCATCTTCCTACATCGAAAACATGCATGAGAAACCCAGAAGATGGTACACCGTGTGATGGGGAAAGGTTTCTAAAACGCACCTCATTTCTCATCTCCTTGTGCTCGGGTTCGCCATTCCAGCCACTTTACTAGCAATCTCCCTACCTGGAGCATCAGCACCTTTAACCTCCTGTTCCGTACAGGTTGCAATTTGTCCTGAGGATGAACGGGAAGACGGGGAACCAATGAGAGACTAGCTCTTGGTGTTGGGACAGGCACAGGTCACTCTATTTTCCCATCAGGAAGAAGAATTAACCACAGGCTCAGCCTGCCCCCCGGAACCAGAACAGGGCCTGAAGCCATCCTGCGCTTTTGCGGCCAGCTCCCGAAAAAGCGAGTTGTAAAATGGAGCTTCAGGGCACTGCAATTCACAAACCTGCACAGTTATAAATGATAACTCTCGTCCACAAATATATTGAGGGAAGGCAAAGACGAGGAATTGAAATCAAGGCAGAATTGCAGGAAACAGATTTCAGGAGGTAGATTCGAATCGCCTCTAAAGCACATGAAAAGCGGCAAAACGTTGACAATGATGCCCTTGGCCAAAAAGGGCGTATGCGTTTTTTCCTGAATATATTCAGGAAAAAACGCATACGCCCTTTTTGGCCAACCAAGCAACCTGGAAAGGCAAATCAGCGCTACAAAGAAGTCTCGCTTCCCATCGGTCAAAAGGGCCATGCTGAAAAAAGTGTCAAAACCAGAAATGCAGGACAGGCCATGGAGAAATGGGAGCCTTGCTACACTGATGGGCGGGATGTAAATTGCCAACAGCCACTCTGGAGAAGTGTACGGTGTGTCCTGAAACATCTAAAAAACACAGCTTAGAGAGCATAGGGCACTTCCACGCATGGGGGGATAAAGTGGGAAAATTGAAAATCAGCAAGACACAAGCACCCCAAAGTTTAGGGCTGCTCTGTTGACAAGGACCTCCACTTCATTCCACCTTAAATATCCCAGGAAAGTGAAAAATGGATAAAAAAGTTGTGGTCCTTATGTACAATGGAATATCACTCAGCCATGAAATCAATGTCATAAGGCTAGTAGCAGCATGATGAGTGGATTTAGGTAAGACGATTCTAAGTGAAATAAGTCACACAGAAAAGGACACTTCTCATAAGGTGTCACTTATAGAGGGAATGTAAAAACCATTACACTTGAACTGAATTATAAAACAGAACAGAGTCACACATGCAGAAAACACACTATGGCTTCTTAACGGGAAAGGTGAGGTGGGGTGATACATAAAACAAGAGTTTCAAATTAGCTCAGATACCGTTCCATAAACCCAATATGTAATAGACAAGACCTACTCCTTGCTCAGAGAACTGGACTCAACAAGCCCGATTCACCGCACAAGAATATATCTGACTAGTAATAATCTTAAAACGTATGTATTGATATCTCTCTGTTAGTGTGTCAAGTGGGTATAAAGCGGCATAAACACAGCCGTGAAAAGCAGCTAAACCCCATTATAAAAATAAATTACTTTTAAAAACCCATGAAACAAAGACAGGGAAAGAGAGAGAAATTCTTACACAATTCGTTCAGGGGCTGTGATGCAACCTGGATTGACCATATCTAGACCCACAGCTGGATGAGACATAAGGGTGGACACTCTTGGGGCTGAGAGGTTTGGTGAGGTTGGGTGAGCAAACGCAGACCCTTTAAAGTAATACTGCGTGCTACCATTCGCATGGGTCCCAAATCTCCAGGTTCAAGGGCATCTTCCTACATCGAAAACATGCATGAGAAACCCAGAAGATGGTACACCGTGTGATGGGGAAAGGTTTCTAAAACGCACCTCATTTCTCATCTCCTTGTGCTCGGGTTCGCCATTCCAGCCACTTTACTAGCAATCTCCCTACCTGGAGCATCAGCACCTTTAACCTCCTGTTCCGTATAGGTTGCAATTTGTCCTGAGGATGAACGGGAAGACGGGGAACCAATGAGAGACTAGCTCTTGGTGTTGGGACAGGCACAGGTCACTCTATTTTCCCATCAGGAAGAAGAATTAACCACAGGCTCAGCCTGCCCCCCGGAACCAGAACAGGGCCTGAAGCCATCCTGCGCTTTTGCGGCCAGCTCCCGAAAAAGCGAGTTGTAAAATGGAGCTTCAGGGCACTGCAATTCACAAACCTGCACAGTTATAAATGATAACTCTCGTCCACAAATATATTGAGGGAAGGCAAAGACGAGGAATTGAAATCAAGGCAGAATTGCAGGAAACAGATTTCAGGAGGTAGATTCGAATCGCCTCTAAAGCACATGAAAAGCGGCAAAACGTTGACAATGATGCCCTTGGCCAAAAAGGGCGTATGCGTTTTTTCCTGAATATATTCAGGAAAAAACGCATACGCCCTTTTTGGCCAACCAAGCAACCTGGAAAGGCAAATCAGCGCTACAAAGAAGTCTCGCTTACCATCGGTCAAAAGGGCCATGCTGAAAAAAGTGTCAAAACCAGAAATGCAGGACAGGCCATGGAGAAATGGGAGCCTTGCTACACTGATGGGCGGGATGTAAATTGCCAACAGCCACTCTGGAGAAGTGTACGGTGTGTCCTGAAACATCTAAAAAACACAGCTTAGAGAGCATAGGGCACTTCCAGGCATGGGGGGATAAAGTGGGAAAATTGAAAATCAGCAAGACACAAGCACCCCAAAGTTTAGGGCTGCTCTGTTGACAAGGACCTCCACTTCATTCCATCTTAAATATCCCAGGAAAGTGAAAAATGGATAAAAAAGTTGTGGTCCTTATGTACAATGGAATATCACTCAGCCATGAAATCAATGTCATAAGGCTAGTAGCAGCATGATGAGTGGATTTAGGTAAGACGATTCTAAGTGAAATAAGTCACACAGAAAAGGACACTTCTCATAAGGTGTCACTTATAGAGGGAATGTAAAAACCATTACACTTGAACTGAATTATAAAACAGAACAGAGTCACACATGCAGAAAACACACTATGGCTTCTTAACGGGAAAGGTGAGGTGGGGTGATACATAAAACAAGAGTTTCAAATTAGCTCAGATACCGTTCCATAAACCCAATATGTAATAGACAAGACCTACTCCTTGCTCAGAGAACTGGACTCAACAAGCCCGATTCACCGCACAAGAATATATCTGACTAGTAATAATCTTAAAACGTATGTATTGATATCTCTCTGTTAGTGTGTCAAGTGGGTATAAAGCGGCATAAACACAGCCGTGAAAAGCAGCTAAACCCCATTATAAAAATAAATTACTTTTAAAAACCCATGAAACAAAGACAGGGAAAGAGAGAGAAATTCTTACACAATTCGTTCAGGGGCTGTGATGCAACCTGGATTGACCATATCTAGACCCACAGCTGGATGAGACATAAGGGTGGACACTCTTGGGGCTGAGAGGTTTGGTGAGGTTGGGTGAGCAAACGCAGACCCTTTAAAGTAATACTGCGTGCTACCATTCGCATGGGTCCCAAATCTCCAGGTTCAAGGGCATCTTCCTACATCGAAAACATGCATGAGAAACCCAGAAGATGGTACACCGTGTGATGGGGAAAGGTTTCTAAAACGCACCTCATTTCTCATCTCCTTGTGCTCGGGTTCGCCATTCCAGCCACTTTACTAGCAATCTCCCTACCTGGAGCATCAGCACCTTTAACCTCCTGTTCCGTACAGGTTGCAATTTGTCCTGAGGATGAACGGGAAGACGGGGAACCAATGAGAGACTAGCTCTTGGTGTTGGGACAGGCACAGGTCACTCTATTTTCCCATCAGGAAGAAGAATTAACCACAGGCTCAGCCTGCCCCCCGGAACCAGAACAGGGCCTGAAGCCATCCTGCGCTTTTGCGGCCAGCTCCCGAAAAAGCGAGTTGTAAAATGGAGCTTCAGGGCACTGCAATTCACAAACCTGCACAGTTATAAATGATAACTCTCGTCCACAAATATATTGAGGGAAGGCAAAGACGAGGAATTGAAATCAAGGCAGAATTGCAGGAAACAGATTTCAGGAGGTAGATTCGAATCGCCTCTAAAGCACATGAAAAGCGGCAAAACGTTGACAATGATGCCCTTGGCCAAAAAGGGCGTATGCGTTTTTTCCTGAATATATTCAGGAAAAAACGCATACGCCCTTTTTGGCCAACCAAGCAACCTGGAAAGGCAAATCAGCGCTACAAAGAAGTCTCGCTTCCCATCGGTCAAAAGGGCCATGCTGAAAAAAGTGTCAAAACCAGAAATGCAGGACAGGCCATGGAGAAATGGGAGCCTTGCTACACTGATGGGCGGGATGTAAATTGCCAACAGCCACTCTGGAGAAGTGTACGGTGTGTCCTGAAACATCTAAAAAACACAGCTTAGAGAGCATAGGGCACTTCCACGCATGGGGGGATAAAGTGGGAAAATTGAAAATCAGCAAGACACAAGCACCCCAAAGTTTAGGGCTGCTCTGTTGACAAGGACCTCCACTTCATTCCACCTTAAATATCCCAGGAAAGTGAAAAATGGATAAAAAAGTTGTGGTCCTTATGTACAATGGAATATCACTCAGCCATGAAATCAATGTCATAAGGCTAGTAGCAGCATGATGAGTGGATTTAGGTAAGACGATTCTAAGTGAAATAAGTCACACAGAAAAGGACACTTCTCATAAGGTGTCACTTATAGAGGGAATGTAAAAACCATTACACTTGAACTGAATTATAAAACAGAACAGAGTCACACATGCAGAAAACACACTATGGCTTCTTAACGGGAAAGGTGAGGTGGGGTGATACATAAAACAAGAGTTTCAAATTAGCTCAGATACCGTTCCATAAACCCAATATGTAATAGACAAGACCTACTCCTTGCTCAGAGAACTGGACTCAACAAGCCCGATTCACCGCACAAGAATATATCTGACTAGTAATAATCTTAAAACGTATGTATTGATATCTCTCTGTTAGTGTGTCAAGTGGGTATAAAGCGGCATAAACACAGCCGTGAAAAGCAGCTAAACCCCATTATAAAAATAAATTACTTTTAAAAACCCATGAAACAAAGACAGGGAAAGAGAGAGAAATTCTTACACAATTCGTTCAGGGGCTGTGATGCAACCTGGATTGACCATATCTAGACCCACAGCTGGATGAGACATAAGGGTGGACACTCTTGGGGCTGAGAGGTTTGGTGAGGTTGGGTGAGCAAACGCAGACCCTTTAAAGTAATACTGCGTGCTACCATTCGCATGGGTCCCAAATCTCCAGGTTCAAGGGCATCTTCCTACATCGAAAACATGCATGAGAAACCCAGAAGATGGTACACCGTGTGATGGGGAAAGGTTTCTAAAACGCACCTCATTTCTCATCTCCTTGTGCTCGGGTTCGCCATTCCAGCCACTTTACTAGCAATCTCCCTACCTGGAGCCTCAGCACCTTTAACCTCCTGTTCCGTATAGGTTGCAATTTGTCCTGAGGATGAACGGGAAGACGGGGAACCAATGAGAGACTAGCTCTTGGTGTTGGGACAGGCACAGGTCACTCTATTTTCCCATCAGGAAGAAGAATTAACCACAGGCTCAGCCTGCCCCCCGGAACCAGAACAGGGCCTGAAGCCATCCTGCGCTTTTGCGGCCAGCTCCCGAAAAAGCGAGTTGTAAAATGGAGCTTCAGGGCACTGCAATTCACAAACCTGCACAGTTATAAATGATAACTCTCGTCCACAAATATATTGAGGGAAGGCAAAGACGAGGAATTGAAATCAAGGCAGAATTGCAGGAAACAGATTTCAGGAGGTAGATTCGAATCGCCTCTAAAGCACATGAAAAGCGGCAAAACGTTGACAATGATGCCCTTGGCCAAAAAGGGCGTATGCGTTTTTTCCTGAATATATTCAGGAAAAAACGCATACGCCCTTTTTGGCCAACCAAGCAACCTGGAAAGGCAAATCAGCGCTACAAAGAAGTCTCGCTTACCATCGGTCAAAAGGGCCATGCTGAAAAAAGTGTCAAAACCAGAAATGCAGGACAGGCCATGGAGAAATGGGAGCCTTGCTACACTGATGGGCGGGATGTAAATTGCCAACAGCCACTCTGGAGAAGTGTACGGTGTGTCCTGAAACATCTAAAAAACACAGCTTAGAGAGCATAGGGCACTTCCAGGCATGGGGGGATAAAGTGGGAAAATTGAAAATCAGCAAGACACAAGCACCCCAAAGTTTAGGGCTGCTCTGTTGACAAGGACCTCCACTTCATTCCATCTTAAATATCCCAGGAAAGTGAAAAATGGATAAAAAAGTTGTGGTCCTTATGTACAATGGAATATCACTCAGCCATGAAATCAATGTCATAAGGCTAGTAGCAGCATGATGAGTGGATTTAGGTAAGACGATTCTAAGTGAAATAAGTCACACAGAAAAGGACACTTCTCATAAGGTGTCACTTATAGAGGGAATGTAAAAACCGTTACACTTGAACTGAATTATAAAACAGAACAGAGTCACACATGCAGAAAACACACTATGGCTTCTTAACGGGAAAGGTGAGGTGGGGTGATACATAAAACAAGAGTTTCAAATTAGCTCAGATACCGTTCCATAAACCCAATATGTAATAGACAAGACCTACTCCTTGCTCAGAGAACTGGACTCAACAAGCCCGATTCACCGCACAAGAATATATCTGACTAGTAATAATCTTAAAACGTATGTATTGATATCTCTCTGTTAGTGTGTCAAGTGGGTATAAAGCGGCATAAACACAGCCGTGAAAAGCAGCTAAACCCCATTATAAAAATAAATTACTTTTAAAAACCCATGAAACAAAGACAGGGAAAGAGAGAGAAATTCTTACACAATTCGTTCAGGGGCTGTGATGCAACCTGGATTGACCATATCTAGACCCACAGCTGGATGAGACATAAGGGTGGACACTCTTGGGGCTGAGAGGTTTGGTGAGGTTGGGTGAGCAAACGCAGACCCTTTAAAGTAATACTGCGTGCTACCATTCGCATGGGTCCCAAATCTCCAGGTTCAAGGGCATCTTCCTACATCGAAAACATGCATGAGAAACCCAGAAGATGGTACACCGTGTGATGGGGAAAGGTTTCTAAAACGCACCTCATTTCTCATCTCCTTGTGCTCGGGTTCGCCATTCCAGCCACTTTACTAGCAATCTCCCTACCTGGAGCATCAGCACCTTTAACCTCCTGTTCCGTACAGGTTGCAATTTGTCCTGAGGATGAACGGGAAGACGGGGAACCAATGAGAGACTAGCTCTTGGTGTTGGGACAGGCACAGGTCACTCTATTTTCCCATCAGGAAGAAGAATTAACCACAGGCTCAGCCTGCCCCCCGGAACCAGAACAGGGCCTGAAGCCATCCTGCGCTTTTGCGGCCAGCTCCCGAAAAAGCGAGTTGTAAAATGGAGCTTCAGGGCACTGCAATTCACAAACCTGCACAGTTATAAATGATAACTCTCGTCCACAAATATATTGAGGGAAGGCAAAGACGAGGAATTGAAATCAAGGCAGAATTGCAGGAAACAGATTTCAGGAGGTAGATTCGAATCGCCTCTAAAGCACATGAAAAGCGGCAAAACGTTGACAATGATGCCCTTGGCCAAAAAGGGCGTATGCGTTTTTTCCTGAATATATTCAGGAAAAAACGCATACGCCCTTTTTGGCCAACCAAGCAACCTGGAAAGGCAAATCAGCGCTACAAAGAAGTCTCGCTTACCATCGGTCAAAAGGGCCATGCTGAAAAAAGTGTCAAAACCAGAAATGCAGGACAGGCCATGGAGAAATGGGAGCCTTGCTACACTGATGGGCGGGATGTAAATTGCCAACAGCCACTCTGGAGAAGTGTACGGTGTGTCCTGAAACATCTAAAAAATACAGCTTAGAGAGCATAGGGCACTTCCACGCCTGGGGGGATAAAGTGGGAAAATTGAAAATCAGCAAGACACAAGCACCCCAAAGTTTAGGGCTGCTCTGTTGACAAGGACCTCCACTTCATTCCACCTTAAATATCCCAGGAAAGCGAAAAATGGATCAAAAAGTTGTGGTCCTTATGTACAATGGAATATCACTCAGCCATGAAATCAATGTCATAAGGCTAGTAGCAGCATGATGAGTGGATTTAGGTAAGACGATTCTAAGTGAAATAAGTCACACAGAAAAGGACACTTCTCATAAGGTGTCACTTATAGTGGGAATGTAAAAACCGTTACACTTGAACTGAATTACAAAACAGAACAGAGTCACACATGCAGAAAACACACTATGGCTGCTTAACGGGAAAGGTGAGGTGGGGTGATACATAAAACAAGAGTTTCAAATTAGCTCAGATACCGTTCCATAAACCCAATATGTAATAGACAAGACCTACTCCTTGCTCAGAGAACTGGACTCAACACGCCCGATTCACCGCACATGAATATATCTGACTAGTAATAATCTTAAAACCTATGTATTGATATCTCTCTGTTAGTGTGTCAAGTGGGTGTAAAGCGGCATAAACACAGCTGTGAAAAGCAGCTAAATCCCATTATAAAAATAAGTTACTTTTAAAAACCCATGATACAAAGACAGGGAAAGAGAGAGAAATTCTTACACAATTCGTTCAGGGGCTGTGATGCAACCTGGATTGACCATATCTAGACCCACAGCTGGATGAGACCTAAGGGTGGACACTCTTGGGGCTGAGAGGTTTGGTGAGGTTGGGTGAGCAAACGCAGACCCTTTAAAGTAATACTGCGTGCTACCCATCGCATGGGTCCCAAATCTCCAGGTTCAAGGGCATCTTCCTACATCGAAAACATGCATGAGAAACCCAGAAGATGGTACACCGTGTGATGGGGAAAGGTTTCTAAAACGCACCTCATTTCTCATCTCCTTGTGCTCGGGTTCGCCATTCCAGCCACTTTACTAGCAATCTCCCTACCTGGAGCATCAGCACCTTTAACCTCCTGTTCCGTACAGGTTGCAATTTGTCCTGAGGATGAACGGGAAGACGGGGAACCAATGAGAGACTAGCTCTTGGTGTTGGGACAGGCACAGGTCACTCTATTTTCCCATCAGGAAGAAGAATTAACCACAGGCTCAGCCTGCCCCCCGGAACCAGAACAGGGCCTGAAGCCATCCTGCGCTTTTGCGGCCAGCTCCCGAAAAAGCGAGTTGTAAAATGGAGCTTCAGGGCACTGCAATTCACAAACCTGCACAGTTATAAATGATAACTCTCGTCCACAAATATATTGAGGGAAGGCAAAGACGAGGAATTGAAATCAAGGCAGAATTGCAGGAAACAGATTTCAGGAGGTAGATTCGAATCGCCTCTAAAGCAAATGAAAAGAGGCAAAACGTTGACAATGATGCCCTTGGCCAAAAAGGGCGTATGCGTTTTTTCCTGAATATATTCAGGAAAAAACGCATACGCCCTTTTTGGCCAACCAAGCAACCTGGAAAGGCAAATCAGCGCTACAAAGAAGTCTCGCTTACCATCGGTCAAAAGGGCCATGCTGAAAAAAGTGTCAAAACCAGAAATGCAGGACAGGCCATGGAGAAATGGGAGCCTTGCTACACTGATGGGCGGGATGTAAATTGCCAACAGCCACTCTGGAGAAGTGTACGGTGTGTCCTGAAACATCTAAAAACACAGCTTAGAGAGCATAGGGCACTTCCACGCATGGGGGGATAAAGTGGGAAAATTGAAAATCAGCAAGACACAAGCACCCCAAAGTTTAGGGCTGCTCTGTTGACAAGGACCTCCACTTCATTCCACATTAAATATCCCAGGAAAGTGAAAAATGGATCAAAAAGTTGTGGTCCTTATGTACAATGGAATATCACTCAGCCATGAAATCAATGTCATAAGGCTAGTAGCAGCATGATGAGTGGATTTAGGTAAGACGATTCTAAGTGAAATAAGTCACACAGAAAAGGACACTTCTCATAAGATGTCACTTATAGAGGGAATGTAAAAACCGTTACACTTGAACTGAATTATAAAACAGAACAGAGTCACACATGCAGAAAACACACTATGGCTTCTTAACGGGAAAGGTGAGGTGGGGTGATACATAAAACAAGAGTTTCAAATTAGCTCAGATACCGTTCCATAAACCCAATATGTAATAGACAAGACCTACTCCTTGCTCAGAGAAATGGACTCAACACGCCCGATTCACCGCACAAGAATATATCTGACTAGTAATAATCTTAAAACGTATGTATTGATATCTCTCTGTTAGTGTGTCAAGTGGGTGTAAAGCGGCATAAACACAGCCGTGAAAAGCAGCTAAACCCCATGATAAAAATAAATTACTTTTAAAAACCCATGAAACAAAGACAGGGAAAGAGAGAGAAATTCTTACACAATTCGTTCAGGGGCTGTGATGCAACCTGGATTGACCATATCTAGACCCACAGCTGGATGAGACATAAGGGTGGACACTCTTGGGGCTGAGAGGTTTGGTGAGGTTGGGTGAGCAAACGCAGACCCTTTAAAGTAATACTGCGTGCTACCCATCGCATGGGTCCCAAATCTCCAGGTTCAAGGGCATTTTCCTACATCGAAACCATGCATGAGAAACCCAGAAGGTGGTACACCGTGTGATGGGGAAAGGTTTCTAAAACGCACCTCATTTCTCATCTCCTTGTGCTCGGGTTCGCCATTCCAGCCACTTTACTAGCAATCTCCCTCCGTGGAGCCTCAGCACCTTTAACCTCCTGTTCCGTACAGGTTGCAATTTGTCCTGAGGATGAACGGGAAGACGGGGAACCAATGAGAGACTAGCTCTTGGTGTTGGGACAGGCACAGGTGACTCTATTTTCCCATCAGGAAGAAGAATTAACCACAGGCTCAGCCTGCCCCCCGGAACCAGAACAGGGCCTGAAGCCATCCTGCGCTTTTGCGGCCAGCTCCAAAAAAAGCGAGTTGTAAAATGGAGCTTCAGGGCACTGCAATTCACAAACCTGCAGAGTTATAAATGATAACTCTCGTCCACAAATATATTGAGGGAAGGCAAAAAGAGGATTTGAAATCAAGGCAGAATTGCAGGAAACAGATTTCAGGAGGTAGATTCGAATCGCCTTTAAAGCACATGAAAAGCGGCAAAACGTTGACAATGATGCCCTTGGCCAAAAAGGGCGTATGCGTTTTTTCCTGAATATATTCAGGAAAAAACGCATACGCCCTTTTTGGCCAACCAAGCAACCTGGAAAGGCAAATCAGCGCTACAAAGAAGTCTCGCTTCCCATCGGTCAAAAGGGCCATGCTGAAAAAAGGGTCAAAACCAGAAATGCAGGACAGGCCATGGAGAAATGGGAGCCTTGCTACACTGATGGGCGGGATGTAAATTGCCAACAGCCACTCTGGAGAAGTGTACGGTGTGTCCTGAAACATCTAAAAAATACACCTTAGAGAGCATAGGGCACTTCCACGCATGGGGGGATAAAGTGGGAAAATTGAAAATCAGCAAGACACAAGCACCCCAAAGTTTAGGGCTGCTCTGTTGACAAGGACCTCCACTTCATACCACCTTAAATATCCCAGGAAAGCGAAAAATGGATAAAAAAGTTGTGGTCCTTAAGTACAATGGAATATCACTCAGCCATGAAATCAATGTCATAAGGCTAGTAGCAGCATGATGAGTGGATTTAGGTAAGACGATTCTAAGTGAAATAAGTCACACAGAAAAGGACACTTCTCATAAGGTGTCACTTATAGTGGGAATGTAAAAACCGTTACACTTGAACTGAATTACAAAACAGAACAGAGTCACACATGCAGAAAACACACTATGGCTGCTTAACGGGAAAGGTGAGGTGGGGTGATACATAAAACAAGAGTTTCAAATTAGCTCAGATACCGTTCCATAAACCCAATATGTAATAGACAAGACCTACTCCTTGCTCAGAGAACTGGACTCAACACGCCCGATTCACCGCACAAGAATATATCTGACTAGTAATAATCTTAAAACGTATGTATTGATATCTCTCTGTTAGTGTGTCAAGTGGGTGTAAAGCGGCATAAACACAGCCGTGAAAAGCAGCTAAATCCCATTATAAAAATAAATTACTTTTAAAAACCCATGATACAAAGACAGGGAAAGAGAGAGAAATTCTTACACAATTCGTTCAGGGGCTGTGATGCAACCTGGATTGACCATATCTAGACCCACAGCTGGATGAGACCTAAGGGTGGACACTCTTGGGGCTGAGAGGTTTGGTGAGGTTGGGTGAGCAAACGCAGACCCTTTAAAGTAATACTGCGTGCTACCCATCGCATGGGTCCCAAATCTCCAGGTTCAAGGGCATCTTCCTACATCGAAAACATGCATGAGAAACCCAGAAGATGGTACACCGTGTGATGGGGAAAGGTTTCTAAAACGCACCTCATTTCTCATCTCCTTGTGCTCGGGTTCGCCATTCCAGCCACTTTACTAGCAATCTCCCTACCTGGAGCATCAGCACCTTTAACCTCCTGTTCCGTACAGGTTGCAATTTGTCCTGAGGATGAACGGGAAGACGGGGAACCAATGAGAGACTAGCTCTTGGTGTTGGGACAGGCACAGGTCACTCTATTTTCCCATCAGGAAGAAGAATTAACCACAGGCTCAGCCTGCCCCCCGGAACCAGAACAGGGCCTGAAGCCATCCTGCGCTTTTGCGGCCAGCTCCCGAAAAAGCGAGTTGTAAAATGGAGCTTCAGGGCACTGCAATTCACAAACCTGCACAGTTATAAATGATAACTCTCGTCCACAAATATATTGAGGGAAGGCAAAGACGAGGAATTGAAATCAAGGCAGAATTGCAGGAAACAGATTTCAGGAGGTAGATTCGAATCGCCTCTAAAGCACATGAAAAGCGGCAAAACGTTGACAATGATGCCCTTGGCCAAAAAGGGCGTATGCGTTTTTTCCTGAATATATTCAGGAAAAAACGCATACGCCCTTTTTGGCCAACCAAGCAACCTGGAAAGGCAAATCAGCGCTACAAAGAAGTCTCGCTTACCTTCGGTCAAAAGGGCCATGCTGAAAAAAGTGTCAAAACCAGAAATGCAGGACAGGCCATGGAGAAATGGGAGCCTTGCTACACTGATGGGCGGGATGTAAATTGCCAACAGCCACTCTGGAGAAGTGTACGGTGTGTCCTGAAACATCTAAAAAACACAGCTTAGAGAGCATAGGGCACTTCCACGCATGGGGGGATAAAGTGGGAAAATTGAAAATCAGCAAGACACAAGCACCCCAAAGTTTAGGGCTGCTCTGTTGACAAGGACCTCCACTTCATTCCACCTTAAATATCCCAGGAAAGTGAAAAATGGATAAAAAAGTTGTGGTCCTTATGTACAATGGAATATCACTCAGCCATGAAATCAATGTCATAAGGCTAGTAGCAGCATGATGAGTGGATTTAGGTAAGACGATTCTAAGTGAAATAAGTCACACAGAAAAGGACACTTCTCATAAGGTGTCACTTATAGAGGGAATGTAAAAACCGTTACACTTGAACTGAATTATAAAACAGAACAGAGTCACACATGCAGAAAACACACTATGGCTTCTTAACGGGAAAGGTGAGGTGGGGTGATACATAAAACAAGAGTTTCAAATTAGCTCAGATACCGTTCCATAAACCCAATATGTAATAGACAAGACCTACTCCTTGCTCAGAGAACTGGACTCAACACGCCCGATTCACCGCACAAGAATATATCTGACTAGTAATAATCTTAAAACGTATGTATTGATATCTCTCTGTTAGTGTGTCAAGTGGGTGTAAAGCGGCATAAACACAGCCGTGAAAAGCAGCTAAACCCCATTATAAAAATAAATTACTTTTAAAAACCCATGAAACAAAGACAGGGAAAGAGAGAGAAATTCTTACACAATTCGTTCAGGGGCTGTGATGCAACCTGGATTGACCATATCTAGACCCACAGCTGGATGAGACATAAGGGTGGACACTCTTGGGGCTGAGAGGTTTGGTGAGGTTGGGTGAGCAAACGCAGACCCTTTAAAGTAATACTGCGTGCTACCCATCGCATGGGTCCCAAATCTCCAGGTTCAAGGGCATTTTCCTACATCGAAACCATGCATGAGAAACCCAGAAGATGGTACACCGTGTGATGGGGAAAGGTTTCTAAAACGCACCTCATTTCTCATCTCCTTGTGCTCGGGTTCGCCATTCCAGCCACTTTACTAGCAATCTCCCTACGTGGAGCCTCAGCACCTTTAACCTCCTGTTCCGTACAGGTTGCAATTTGTCCTGAGGATGAACGGGAAGACGGGGAACCAATGAGAGACTAGCTCTTGGTGTTGGGACAGGCACAGGTGACTCTATTTTCCCATCAGGAAGAAGAATTAACCACAGGCTCAGCCTGCCCCCCGGAACCAGAACAGGGCCTGAAGCCATCCTGCGCTTTTGCGGCCAGCTCCCAAAAAAGCGAGTTGTAAAATGGAGCTTCAGGGCACTGCAATTCACAAACCTGCAGAGTTATAAATGATAACTCTCGTCCACAAATATATTGAGGGAAGGCAAAAAGAGGATTTGAAATCAAGGCAGAATTGCAGGAAACAGATTTCAGGAGGTAGATTCGAATCGCCTTTAAAGCACATGAAAAGCGGCAAAACGTTGACAATGATGCCCTTGGCCAAAAAGGGCGTATGCGTTTTTTCCTGAATATATTCAGGAAAAAACGCATACGCCCTTTTTGGCCAACCAAGCAACCTGGAAAGGCAAATCAGCGCTACAAAGAAGTCTCGCTTCCCATCGGTCAAAAGGGCCATGCTGAAAAAAGTGTCAAAACCAGAAATGCAGGACAGGCCATGGAGAAATGGGAGCCTTGCTACACTGATGGGCGGGATGTAAATTGCCAACAGCCACTCTGGAGAAGTGTACGGTGTGTCCTGAAACATCTAAAAAATACACCTTAGAGAGCATAGGGCACTTCCACGCCTGGGGGGATAAAGTGGGAAAATTGAAAATCAGCAAGACACAAGCACCCCAAAGTTTAGGGCTGCTCTGTTGACAAGGACCTCCACTTCATACCACCTTAAATATCCCAGGAAAGCGAAAAATGGATAAAAAAGTTGTGGTCCTTATGTACAATGGAATATCACTCAGCCATGAAATCAATGTCATAAGGCTAGTAGCAGCATGATGAGTGGATTTAGGTAAGACGATTCTAAGTGAAATAAGTCACACAGAAAAGGACACTTCTCATAAGGTGTCACTTATAGTGGGAATGTAAAAACCGTTACACTTGAACTGAATTACAAAACAGAACAGAGTCACACATGCAGAAAACACACTATGGCTGCTTAACGGGAAAGGTGAGGTGGGGTGATACATAAAACAAGAGTTTCAAATTAGCTCAGATACCGTTCCATAAACCCAATATGTAATAGACAAGACCTACTCCTTGCTCAGAGAACTGGACTCAACACGCCCGATTCACCGCACAAGAATATATCTGACTAGTAATAATCTTAAAACGTATGTATTGATATCTCTCTGTTAGTGTGTCAAGTGGGTATAAAGCGGCATAAACACAGCCGTGAAAAGCAGCTAAACCCCATTATAAAAATAAATTACTTTTAAAAACCCATGATACAAAGACAGGGAAAGAGAGAGAAATTCTTACACAATTCGTTCAGGGGCTGTGATGCAACCTGGATTGACCATATCTAGACCCACAGCTGGATGAGACATAAGGGTGGACACTCTTGGGGCTGAGAGGTTTGGTGAGGTTGGGTGAGCAAACGCAGACCCTTTAAAGTAATACTGCGTGCTACCATTCGCATGGGTCCCAAATCTCCAGGTTCAAGGGCATCTTCCTACATCGAAAACATGCATGAGAAACCCAGAAGATGGTACACCGTGTGATGGGGAAAGGTTTCTAAAACGCACCTCATTTCTCATCTCCTTGTGCTCGGGTTCGCCATTCCAGCCACTTTACTAGCAATCTCCCTACCTGGAGCATCAGCACCTTTAACCTCCTGTTCCGTATAGGTTGCAATTTGTCCTGAGGATGAACGGGAAGACGGGGAACCAATGAGAGACTAGCTCTTGGTGTTGGGACAGGCACAGGTCACTCTATTTTCCCATCAGGAAGAAGAATTAACCACAGGCTCAGCCTGCCCCCCGGAACCAGAACAGGGCCTGAAGCCATCCTGCGCTTTTGCGGCCAGCTCCCGAAAAAGCGAGTTGTAAAATGGAGCTTCAGGGCACTGCAATTCACAAACCTGCACAGTTATAAATGATAACTCTCGTCCACAAATATATTGAGGGAAGGCAAAGACGAGGAATTGAAATCAAGGCAGAATTGCAGGAAACAGATTTCAGGAGGTAGATTCGAATCGCCTCTAAAGCACATGAAAAGCGGCAAAACGTTGACAATGATGCCCTTGGCCAAAAAGGGCGTATGCGTTTTTTCCTGAATATATACAGGAAAAAACGCATACGCCCTTTTTGGCCAACCAAGCAACCTGGAAAGGCAAATCAGCGCTACAAAGAAGTCTCGCTTACCATCGGTCAAAAGGGCCATGCTGAAAAAAGTGTCAAAACCAGAAATGCAGGACAGGCCATGGAGAAATGGGAGCCTTGCTACACTGATGGGCGGGATGTAAATTGCCAACAGCCACTCTGGAGAAGTGTACGGTGTGTCCTGAAACATCTAAAAAACACAGCTTAGAGAGCATAGGGCACTTCCAGGCATGGGGGGATAAAGTGGGAAAATTGAAAATCAGCAAGACACAAGCACCCCAAAGTTTAGGGCTGCTCTGTTGACAAGGACCTCCACTTCATTCCACCTTAAATATCCCAGGAAAGTGAAAAATGGATAAAAAAGTTGTGGTCCTTATGTACAATGGAATATCACTCAGCCATGAAATCAATGTCATAAGGCTAGTAGCAGCATGATGAGTGGATTTAGGTAAGACGATTCTAAGTGAAATAAGTCACACAGAAAAGGACACTTCTCATAAGGTGTCACTTATAGAGGGAATGTAAAAACCATTACACTTGAACTGAATTATAAAACAGAACAGAGTCACACATGCAGAAAACACACTATGGCTTCTTAACGGGAAAGGTGAGGTGGGGTGATACATAAAACAAGAGTTTCAAATTAGCTCAGATACCGTTCCATAAACCCAATATGTAATAGACAAGACCTACTCCTTGCTCAGAGAACTGGACTCAACAAGCCCGATTCACCGCACAAGAATATATCTGACTAGTAATAATCTTAAAACGTATGTATTGATATCTCTCTGTTAGTGTGTCAAGTGGGTATAAAGCGGCATAAACACAGCCGTGAAAAGCAGCTAAACCCCATTATAAAAATAAATTACTTTTAAAAACCCATGAAACAAAGACAGGGAAAGAGAGAGAAATTCTTACACAATTCGTTCAGGGGCTGTGATGCAACCTGGATTGACCATATCTAGACCCACAGCTGGATGAGACATAAGGGTGGACACTCTTGGGGCTGAGAGGTTTGGTGAGGTTGGGTGAGCAAACGCAGACCCTTTAAAGTAATACTGCGTGCTACCATTCGCATGGGTCCCAAATCTCCAGGTTCAAGGGCATCTTCCTACATCGAAAACATGCATGAGAAACCCAGAAGATGGTACACCGTGTGATGGGGAAAGGTTTCTAAAACGCACCTCATTTCTCATCTCCTTGTGCTCGGGTTCGCCATTCCAGCCACTTTACTAGCAATCTCCCTACTTGGAGCCTCAGCACCTTTAACCTCCTGTTCCGTACAGGTTTCAATTTGTCCTGAGGATGAACGGGAAGACGGGGAACCAATGAGAGACTAGCTCTTGGTGTTGGGACAGGCACAGGTCACTCTATTTTCCCATCAGGAAGAAGAATTAACCACAGGCTCAGCCTGCCCCCCGGAACCAGAACAGGGCCTGAAGCCATCCTGCGCTTTTGCGGCCAGCTCCCGAAAAAGCGAGTTGTAAAATGGAGCTTCAGGCCACTGCAATTCACAAACCTGCACAGTTATAAATGATAACTCTCGTCCACAAATATATTGAGGGAAGGCAAAGACGAGGAATTGAAATCAAGGCAGAATTGCAGGAAACAGATTTCAGGAGGTAGATTCGAATCGCCTCTAAAGCACATGAAAAGCGGCAAAACGTTGACAATGATGCCCTTGGCCATTAAGGGCGTAAGCGTTTTTTCCTGAATATATTCATGAAAAAACGCATACGCCCTTTTTGGCCAACCAAGCAACCTGGAAAGGCAAATCAGCGCTACAAAGAAGTCTCGCTTCCCATCGGTCAAAAGGGCCATGCTGAAAAAAGTGTCAAAACCAGAAATGCAGGACAGGCCATGGAGAAATGGGAGCCTTGCTACACTGATGGGCGGGATGTAAATTGCCAACAGCCACTCTGGAGAAGTGTACGGTGTGTCCTGAAACATCTAAAAAATACAGCTCAGAGAGCATAGGGCACTTCCACGCCTGGGGGGATAAAGTGGGAAAATTGAAAATCAGCAAGACACAAGCACCCCAAAGTTTAGGGCTGCTCTGTTGACAAGGACCTCCACTTCATTCCACCTTAAATATCCCAGGAAAGCGAAAAATGGATAAAAAAGTTGTGGTCCTTATGTACAATGGAATATCACTCAGCCATGAAATCAATGTCATAAGGCTAGTAGCAGCATGATGAGTGGATTTAGGTAAGACGATTCTAAGTGAAATAAGTCACACAGAAAAGGACACTTCTCATAAGGTGTCACTTATAGTGGGAATGTAAAAACCGTTACACTTGAACTGAATTACAAAACAGAACAGAGTCACACATGCAGAAAACACACTATGGCTGCTTAACGGGAAAGGTGAGGTGGGGTGATACATAAAACAAGAGTTTCAAATTAGCTCAGATACCGTTCCATAAACCCAATATGTAATAGACAAGACCTACTCCTTGCTCAGAGAACTGGACTCAACACGCCCGATTCACCACACATGAATATATCTGACTAGTAATAATCTTAAAACCTATGTATTGATATCTCTCTGTTAGTGTTTCAAGTGGGTGTAAAGCGGCATAAACACAGCCGTGAAAAGCAGCTAAATCCCATTATAAAAATAAATTACTTTTAAAAACCCATGATACAAAGACAGGGAAAGAGAGAGAAATTCTTACACAATTCGTTCAGGGGCTGTGATGCAACCTGGATTGACCATATCTAGACCCACAGGTGGATGAGACATAAGGGTGGACACTCTTGGGGCTGAGAGGTTTGGTGAGGTTGGGTGAGCAAACGCAGACCCTTTAAAGTAATACTGCGTGCTACCCATCGCATGGGTCCCAAATCTCCAGGTTCAAGGGCATCTTCCTACATCGAAAACATGCATGAGAAACCCAGAAGATGGTACACCGTGTGATGGGGAAAGGTTTCTAAAACGCACCTCATTTCTCATCTCCTTGTGCTCGGGTTCGCCATTCCAGCCACTTTACTAGCAATCTCCCTACCTGGAGCATCAGCACCTTTAACCTCCTGTTCCGTACAGGTTGCAATTTGTCCTGAGGATGAACGGGAAGACGGGGAACCAATGAGAGACTAGCTCTTGGTGTTGGGACAGGCACAGGTCACTCTATTTTCCCATCAGGAAGAAGAATTAACCACAGGCTCAGCCTGCCCCCCGGAACCAGAACAGGGCCTGAAGCCATCCTGCGCTTTTGCGGCCAGCTCCCGAAAAAGCGAGTTGTAAAATGGAGCTTCAGGGCACTGCAATTCACAAACCTGCACAGTTATAAATGATAACTCTCGTCCACAAATATATTGAGGGAAGGCAAAGACGAGGAATTGAAATCAAGGCAGAATTGCAGGAAACAGATTTCAGGAGGTAGATTCGAATCGCCTCTAAAGCACATGAAAAGCGGCAAAACGTTGACAATGATGCCCTTGGCCAAAAAGGGCGTATGCGTTTTTTCCTGAATATATTCAGGAAAAAACGCATACGCCCTTTTTGGCCAACCAAGCAACCTGGAAAGGCAAATCAGCGCTACAAAGAAGTCTCGCTTCCCATCGGTCAAAAGGGCCATGCTGAAAAAAGTGTCAAAACCAGAAATGCAGGACAGGCCATGGAGAAATGGGAGCCTTGCTACACTGATGGGCGGGATGTAAATTGCCAACAGCCACTCTGGAGAAGTGTACGGTGTGTCCTGAAACATCTAAAAAACACAGCTTAGAGAGCATAGGGCACTTCCACGCATGGGGGGATAAAGTGGGAAAATTGAAAATCAGCAAGACACAAGCACCCCAAAGTTTAGGGCTGCTCTGTTGACAAGGACCTCCACTTCATTCCACCTTAAATATCCCAGGAAAGTGAAAAATGGATAAAAAAGTTGTGGTCCTTATGTACAATGGAATATCACTCAGCCATGAAATCAATGTCATAAGGCTAGTAGCAGCATGATGAGTGGATTTAGGTAAGACGATTCTAAGTGAAATAAGTCACACAGAAAAGGACACTTCTCATAAGGTGTCACTTATAGAGGGAATGTAAAAACCATTACACTTGAACTGAATTATAAAACAGAACAGAGTCACACATGCAGAAAACACACTATGGCTTCTTAACGGGAAAGGTGAGGTGGGGTGATACATAAAACAAGAGTTTCAAATTAGCTCAGATACCGTTCCATAAACCCAATATGTAATAGACAAGACCTACTCCTTGCTCAGAGAACTGGACTCAACAAGCCCGATTCACCGCACAAGAATATATCTGACTAGTAATAATCTTAAAACGTATGTATTGATATCTCTCTGTTAGTGTGTCAAGTGGGTATAAAGCGGCATAAACACAGCCGTGAAAAGCAGCTAAACCCCATTATAAAAATAAATTACTTTTAAAAACCCATGATACAAAGACAGGGAAAGAGAGAGAAATTCTTACACAATTCGTTCAGGGGCTGTGATGCAACCTGGATTGACCATATCTAGACCCACAGCTGGATGAGACATAAGGGTGGACACTCTTGGGGCTGAGAGGTTTGGTGAGGTTGGGTGAGCAAACGCAGACCCTTTAAAGTAATACTGCGTGCTACCATTCGCATGGGTCCCAAATCTCCAGGTTCAAGGGCATCTTCCTACATCGAAAACATGCATGAGAAACCCAGAAGATGGTACACCGTGTGATGGGGAAAGGTTTCTAAAACGCACCTCATTTCTCATCTCCTTGTGCTCGGGTTCGCCATTCCAGCCACTTTACTAGCAATCTCCCTACCTGGAGCATCAGCACCTTTAACCTCCTGTTCCGTATAGGTTGCAATTTGTCCTGAGGATGAACGGGAAGACGGGGAACCAATGAGAGACTAGCTCTTGGTGTTGGGACAGGCACAGGTCACTCTATTTTCCCATCAGGAAGAAGAATTAACCACAGGCTCAGCCTGCCCCCCGGAACCAGAACAGGGCCTGAAGCCATCCTGCGCTTTTGCGGCCAGCTCCCGAAAAAGCGAGTTGTAAAATGGAGCTTCAGGGCACTGCAATTCACAAACCTGCACAGTTATAAATGATAACTCTCGTCCACAAATATATTGAGGGAAGGCAAAGACGAGGAATTGAAATCAAGGCAGAATTGCAGGAAACAGATTTCAGGAGGTAGATTCGAATCGCCTCTAAAGCACATGAAAAGCGGCAAAACGTTGACAATGATGCCCTTGGCCAAAAAGGGCGTATGCGTTTTTTCCTGAATATATACAGGAAAAAACGCATACGCCCTTTTTGGCCAACCAAGCAACCTGGAAAGGCAAATCAGCGCTACAAAGAAGTCTCGCTTCCCATCGGTCAAAAGGGCCATGCTGAAAAAAGTGTCAAAACCAGAAATGCAGGACAGGCCATGGAGAAATGGGAGCCTTGCTACACTGATGGGCGGGATGTAAATTGCCAACAGCCACTCTGGAGAAGTGTACGGTGTGTCCTGAAACATCTAAAAAACACAGCTTAGAGAGCATAGGGCACTTCCAGGCATGGGGGGATAAAGTGGGAAAATTGAAAATCAGCAAGACACAAGCACCCCAAAGTTTAGGGCTGCTCTGTTGACAAGGACCTCCACTTCATTCCACCTTAAATATCCCAGGAAAGTGAAAAATGGATAAAAAAGTTGTGGTCCTTATGTACAATGGAATATCACTCAGCCATGAAATCAATGTCATAAGGCTAGTAGCAGCATGATGAGTGGATTTAGGTAAGACGATTCTAAGTGAAATAAGTCACACAGAAAAGGACACTTCTCATAAGGTGTCACTTATAGAGGGAATGTAAAAACCATTACACTTGAACTGAATTATAAAACAGAACAGAGTCACACATGCAGAAAACACACTATGGCTTCTTAACGGGAAAGGTGAGGTGGGGTGATACATAAAACAAGAGTTTCAAATTAGCTCAGATACCGTTCCATAAACCCAATATGTAATAGACAAGACCTACTCCTTGCTCAGAGAACTGGACTCAACAAGCCCGATTCACCGCACAAGAATATATCTGACTAGTAATAATCTTAAAACGTATGTATTGATATCTCTCTGTTAGTGTGTCAAGTGGGTATAAAGCGGCATAAACACAGCCGTGAAAAGCAGCTAAACCCCATTATAAAAATATATTACTTTTAAAAACCCATGAAACAAAGACAGGGAAAGAGAGAGAAATTCTTACACAATTCGTTCAGGGGCTGTGATGCAACCTGGATTGACCATATCTAGACCCACAGCTGGATGAGACATAAGGGTGGACACTCTTGGGGCTGAGAGGTTTGGTGAGGTTGGGTGAGCAAACGCAGACCCTTTAAAGTAATACTGCGTGCTACCATTCGCATGGGTCCCAAATCTCCAGGTTCAAGGGCATCTTCCTACATCGAAAACATGCATGAGAAACCCAGAAGATGGTACACCGTGTGATGGGGAAAGGTTTCTAAAACGCACCTCATTTCTCATCTCCTTGTGCTCGGGTTCGCCATTCCAGCCACTTTACTAGCAATCTCCCTACTTGGAGCCTCAGCACCTTTAACCTCCTGTTCCGTACAGGTTTCAATTTGTCCTGAGGATGAACGGGAAGACGGGGAACCAATGAGAGACTAGCTCTTGGTGTTGGGACAGGCACAGGTCACTCTATTTTCCCATCAGGAAGAAGAATTAACCACAGGCTCAGCCTGCCCCCCGGAACCAGAACAGGGCCTGAAGCCATCCTGCGCTTTTGCGGCCAGCTCCCGAAAAAGCGAGTTGTAAAATGGAGCTTCAGGCCACTGCAATTCACAAACCTGCACAGTTATAAATGATAACTCTCGTCCACAAATATATTGAGGGAAGGCAAAGACGAGGAATTGAAATCAAGGCAGAATTGCAGGAAACAGATTTCAGGAGGTAGATTCGAATCGCCTCTAAAGCACATGAAAAGCGGCAAAACGTTGACAATGATGCCCTTGGCCATTAAGGGCGTAAGCGTTTTTTCCTGAATATATTCAGGAAAAAACGCATACGCCCTTTTTGGCCAACCAAGCAACCTGGAAAGGCAAATCAGCGCTACAAAGAAGTCTCGCTTCCCATCGGTCAAAAGGGCCATGCTGAAAAAAGTGTCAAAACCAGAAATGCAGGACAGGCCATGGAGAAATGGGAGCCTTGCTACACTGATGGGCGGGATGTAAATTGCCAACAGCCACTCTGGAGAAGTGTACGGTGTGTCCTGAAACATCTAAAAAATACAGCTCAGAGAGCATAGGGCACTTCCACGCCTGGGGGGATAAAGTGGGAAAATTGAAAATCAGCAAGACACAAGCACCCCAAAGTTTAGGGCTGCTCTGTTGACAAGGACCTCCACTTCATTCCACCTTAAATATCCCAGGAAAGCGAAAAATGGATAAAAAAGTTGTGGTCCTTATGTACAATGGAATATCACTCAGCCATGAAATCAATGTCATAAGGCTAGTAGCAGCATGATGAGTGGATTTAGGTAAGACGATTCTAAGTGAAATAAGTCACACAGAAAAGGACACTTCTCATAAGGTGTCACTTATAGTGGGAATGTAAAAACCGTTACACTTGAACTGAATTACAAAACAGAACAGAGTCACACATGCAGAAAACACACTATGGCTGCTTAACGGGAAAGGTGAGGTGGGGTGATACATAAAACAAGAGTTTCAAATTAGCTCAGATACCGTTCCATAAACCCAATATGTAATAGACAAGACCTACTCCTTGCTCAGAGAACTGGACTCAACACGCCCGATTCACCACACATGAATATATCTGACTAGTAATAATCTTAAAACCTATGTATTGATATCTCTCTGTTAGTGTTTCAAGTGGGTGTAAAGCGGCATAAACACAGCCGTGAAAAGCAGCTAAATCCCATTATAAAAATAAATTACTTTTAAAAACCCATGATACAAAGACAGGGAAAGAGAGAGAAATTCTTACACAATTCGTTCAGGGGCTGTGATGCAACCTGGATTGACCATATCTAGACCCACAGCTGGATGAGACATAAGGGTGGACACTCTTGGGGCTGAGAGGTTTGGTGAGGTTGGGTGAGCAAACGCAGACCCTTTAAAGTAATACTGCGTGCTACCCATCGCATGGGTCCCAAATCTCCAGGTTCAAGGGCATCTTCCTACATCGAAAACATGCATGAGAAACCCAGAAGATGGTACACCGTGTGATGGGGAAAGGTTTCTAAAACGCACCTCATTTCTCATCTCCTTGTGCTCGGGTTCGCCATTCCAGCCACTTTACTAGCAATCTCCCTACCTGGAGCATCAGCACCTTTAACCTCCTGTTCCGTACAGGTTGCAATTTGTCCTGAGGATGAACGGGAAGACGGGGAACCAATGAGAGACTAGCTCTTGGTGTTGGGACAGGCACAGGTCACTCTATTTTCCCATCAGGAAGAAGAATTAACCACAGGCTCAGCCTGCCCCCCGGAACCAGAACAGGGCCTGAAGCCATCCTGCGCTTTTGCGGCCAGCTCCCGAAAAAGCGAGTTGTAAAATGGAGCTTCAGGGCACTGCAATTCACAAACCTGCACAGTTATAAATGATAACTCTCGTCCACAAATATATTGAGGGAAGGCAAAGACGAGGAATTGAAATCAAGGCAGAATTGCAGGAAACAGATTTCAGGAGGTAGATTCGAATCGCCTCTAAAGCACATGAAAAGCGGCAAAACGTTGACAATGATGCCCATGGCCAAAAAGGGCGTATGCGTTTTTTCCTGAATATATTCAGGAAAAAACGCATACGCCCTTTTTGGACAACCAAGCAACCTGGAAAGGCAAATCAGCGCTACAAAGAAGTCTCGCTTCCCATCGGTCAAAAGGGCCATGCTGAAAAAAGTGTCAAAACCAGAAATGCAGGACAGGCCATGGAGAAATGGGAGCCTTGCTACACTGATGGGCGGGATGTAAATTGCCAACAGCCACTCTGGAGAAGTGTACGGTGTGTCCTGAAACATCTAAAAAACACAGCTTAGAGAGCATAGGGCACTTCCACGCATGGGGGGATAAAGTGGGAAAATTGAAAATCAGCAAGACACAAGCACCCCAAAGTTTAGGGCTGCTCTGTTGACAAGGACCTCCACTTCATTCCACCTTAAATATGCCAGGAAAGTGAAAAATGGATAAAAAAGTTGTGGTCCTTATGTACAATGGAATATCACTCAGCCATGAAATCAATGTCATAAGGCTAGTAGCAGCATGATGAGTGGATTTAGGTAAGACGATTCTAAGTGAAATAAGTCACACAGAAAAGGACACTTCTCATAAGGTGTCACTTATAGAGGGAATGTAAAAACCGTTACACTTGAACTGAATTATAAAACAGAACAGAGTCACACATGCAGAAAACACACTATGGCTTCTTAACGGGAAAGGTGAGGTGGGGTGATACATAAAACAAGAGTTTCAAATTAGCTCAGATACCGTTCCATAAACCCAATATGTAATAGACAAGACCTACTCCTTGCTCAGAGAACTGGACTCAACACGCCCGATTCACCGCACAAGAATATATCTGACTAGTAATAATCTTAAAACGTATGTATTGATATCTCTCTGTTAGTGTGTCAAGTGGGTATAAAGCGGCATAAACACAGCCGTGAAAAGCAGCTAAACCCCATTATAAAAATAAATTACTTTTAAAAACCCATGAAACAAAGACAGGGAAAGAGAGAGAAATTCTTACACAATTCGTTCAGGGGCTGTGATGCAACCTGGATTGACCATATCTAGACCCACAGCTGGATGAGACATAAGGGTGGACACTCTTGGGGCTGAGAGGTTTGGTGAGGTTGGGTGAGCAAACGCAGACCCTTTAAAGTAATACTGCGTGCTACCCATCGCATGGGTCCCAAATCTCCAGGTTCAAGGGCATTTTCCTACATCGAAACCATGCATGAGAAACCCAGAAAATGGTACACCGTGTGATGGGGAAAGGTTTCTAAAACGCACCTCATTTCTCATCTCCTTGTGCTCGGGTTCGCCATTCCAGCCACTTTACTAGCAATCTCCCTACGTGGAGCCTCAGCACCTTTAACCTCCTCTTCCGTACAGGTTGCAATTTGTCCTGAGGATGAACGGGAAGACGGGGAACCAATGAGAGACTAGCTCTTGGTGTTGGGACAGGCACAGGTGACTCTATTTTCCCATCAGGAAGAAGAATTAACCACAGGCTCAGCCTGCCCCCCGGAACCAGAACAGGGCCTGAAGCCATCCTGCGCTTTTGCGGCCAGCTCCCAAAAAAGCGAGTTGTAAAATGGAGCTTCAGGGCACTGCAATTCACAAACCTGCAGAGTTATAAATGATAACTCTCGTCCACAAATATTATGAGGGAAGGCAAAAAGAGGATTTGAAATCAAGGCAGAATTGCAGGAAACAGATTTCAGGAGGTAGATTAGAATCGCCTTTAAAGCACATGAAAAGCGGCAAAATGTTGACAATGATGCCCTTGGCCAAAAAGGGCGTATGCGTTTTTTCCTGAATATATTCAGGAAAAAACGCATACGCCCTTTTTGGCCAACCAAGCAACCTGGAAAGGCAAATCAGCGCTACAAAGAAGTCTCGCTTCCCATCGGTCAAAAGGGCCATGCTGAAAAAAGTGTCAAAACCAGAAATGCAGGACAGGCCATGGAGAAATGGGAGCCTTGCTACACTGATGGGCGGGATGTAAATTGCCAACAGCCACTCTGGAGAAGTGTACGGTGTGTCCTGAAACATCTAAAAAACACAGCTTAGAGAGCATAGGGCACTTCCACGCATGGGGGGATAAAGTGGGAAAATTGAAAATCAGCAAGACACAAGCACCCCAAAGTTTAGGGCTGCTCTGTTGACAAGGACCTCCACTTCATTCCACCTTAAATATCCCAGGAAAGTGAAAAATGGATAAAAAAGTTGTGGTCCTTATGTACAATGGAATATCACTCAGCCATGAAATCAATGTCATAAGGCTAGTAGCAGCATGATGAGTGGATTTAGGTAAGACGATTCTAAGTGAAATAAGTCACACAGAAAAGGACACTTCTCATAAGGTGTCACTTATAGAGGGAATGTAAAAACCGTTACACTTGAACTGAATTATAAAACAGAACAGAGTCACACATGCAGAAAACACACTATGGCTTCTTAACGGGAAAGGTGAGGTGGGGTGATACATAAAACAAGAGTTTCAAATTAGCTCAGATACCGTTCCATAAACCCAATATGTAATAGACAAGACCTACTCCTTGCTCAGAGAACTGGACTCAACACGCCCGATTCACCGCACAAGAATATATCTGACTAGTAATAATCTTAAAACGTATGTATTGATATCTCTCTGTTAGTGTGTCAAGTGGGTGTAAAGCGGCATAAACACAGCCGTGAAAAGCAGCTAAACCCCATTATAAAAATAAATTACTTTTAAAAACCCATGAAACAAAGACAGGGAAAGAGAGAGAAATTCTTACACAATTCGTTCAGGGGCTGTGATGCAACCTGGATTGACCATATCTAGACCCACAGCTGGATGAGACATAAGGGTGGACACTCTTGGGGCTGAGAGGTTTGGTGAGGTTGGGTGAGCAAACGCAGACCCTTTAAAGTAATACTGCGTGCTACCCATCGCATGGGTCCCAAATCTCCAGGTTCAAGGGCATTTTCCTACATCGAAACCATGCATGAGAAACCCAGAAGATGGTACACCGTGTGATGGGGAAAGGTTTCTAAAACGCACCTCATTTCTCATCTCCTTGTGCTCGGGTTCGCCATTCCAGCCACTTTACTAGCAATCTCCCTACCTGGAGCATCAGCACCTTTAACCTCCTGTTCCGTACAGGTTGCAATTTGTCCTGAGGATGAACGGGAAGACGGGGAACCAATGAGAGACTAGCTCTTGGTGTTGGGACAGGCACAGGTGACTCTATTTTCCCATCAGGAAGAAGAATTAACCACAGGCTCAGCCTGCCCCCCGGAACCAGAACAGGGCCTGAAGCCATCCTGCGCTTTTGCGGCCAGCTCCCAAAAAAGCGAGTTGTAAAATGGAGCTTCAGGGCACTGCAATTCACAAACCTGCAGAGTTATAAATGATAACTCTCGTCCACAAATATATTGAGGGAAGGCAAAAAGAGGATTTGAAATCAAGGCAGAATTGCAGGAAACAGATTTCAGGAGGTAGATTCGAATCGCCTTTAAAGCACATGAAAAGCGGCAAAACGTTGACAATGATGCCCTTGGCCAAAAAGGGCGTATGCGTTTTTTCCTGAATATATTCAGGAAAAAACGCATACGCCCTTTTTGGCCAACCAAGCAACCTGGAAAGGCAAATCAGCGCTACAAAGAAGTCTCGCTTCCCATCGGTCAAAAGGGCCATGCTGAAAAAAGTGTCAAAACCAGAAATGCAGGACAGGCCATGGAGAAATGGGAGCCTTGCTACACTGATGGGCGGGATGTAAATTGCCAACAGCCACTCTGGAGAAGTGTACGGTGTGTCCTGAAACATCTAAAAAATACACCTTAGAGAGCATAGGGCACTTCCACGCCTGGGGGGATAAAGTGGGAAAATTGAAAATCAGCAAGACACAAGCACCCCAAAGTTTAGGGCTGCTCTGTTGACAAGGACCTCCACTTCATACCACCTTAAATATCCCAGGAAAGCGAAAAATGGATAAAAAAGTTGTGGTCCTTATGTACAATGGAATATCACTCAGCCATGAAATCAATGTCATAAGGCTAGTAGCAGCATGATGAGTGGATTTAGGTAAGACGATTCTAAGTGAAATAAGTCACACAGAAAAGGACACTTCTCATAAGGTGTCACTTATAGTGGGAATGTAAAAACCGTTACACTTGAACTGAATTACAAAACAGAACAGAGTCACACATGCAGAAAACACACTATGGCTGCTTAACGGGAAAGGTGAGGTGGGGTGATACATAAAACAAGAGTTTCAAATTAGCTCAGATACCTTTCCATAAACCCAATATGTAATAGACAAGACCTACTCCTTGCTCAGAGAACTGGACTCAACACGCCCGATTCACCGCACAAGAATATATCTGACTAGTAATAATCTTCAAACGTATGTATGGATATCTCTCTGTTAGTGTGTCAAGTGGGTGTAAAGCGGCATAAACACAGCCGTGAAAAGCAGCTAAACCCCATTATAAAAATAAATTACTTTTAAAAACCCATGAAACAAAGACAGGGAAAGAGAGAGAAATTCTTACACAATTCGTTCAGGGGCTGTGATGCAACCTGGATTGACCATATCTAGACCCACAGCTGGATGAGACATAAGGGTGGACACTCTTGGGGCTGAGGGGTTTGGTGAGGTTGGGTGAGCAAACGCAGACCCTTTAAAGTAATACTGCGTGCTACCATTCGCATGGGTCCCAAATCTCCAGGTTCAAGGGCATCTTCCTACATCGAAAACATGCATGAGAAACCCAGAAGATGGTACACCGTGTGATGGGGAAAGGTTTCTAAAACGCACCTCATTTCTCATCTCCTTGTGCTCGGGTTCGCCATTCCAGCCACTTTACTAGCAATCTCCGTACTTGGAGCCTCAGCACCTTTAACCTCCTGTTCCGTACAGGTTTCAATTTGTCCTGAGGATGAACGGGAAGACGGGGAACCAATGAGAGACTAGCTCTTGGTGTTGGGACAGGCACAGGTCACTCTATTTTCCCATCAGGAAGAAGAATTAACCACAGGCTCAGCCTGCCCCCCGGAACCAGAACAGGGCCTGAAGCCATCCTGCGCTTTTGCGGCCAGCTCCCGAAAAAGCGAGTTGTAAAATGGAGCTTCAGGGCACTGCAATTCACAAACCTGCACAGTTATAAATGATAACTCTCGTCCACAAATATATTGAGGGAAGGCAAAGACGAGGAATTGAAATCAAGGCAGAATTGCAGGAAACAGATTTCAGGAGGTAGATTCGAATCGCCTCTAAAGCACATGAAAAGCGGCAAAACGTTGACAATGATGCCCTTGGCCAAAAAGGGCGTATGCGTTTTTTCCTGAATATATTCAGGAAAAAACGCATACGCCCTTTTTGGCCAACCAAGCAACCTGGAAAGGCAAATCAGCGCTACAAAGAAGTCTCGCTTCCCATCGGTCAAAAGGGCCATGCTGAAAAAAGTGTCAAAACCAGAAATGCAGGACAGGCCATGGAGAAATGGGAGCCTTGCTACACTGATGGGCGGGATGTAAATTGCCAACAGCCACTCTGGAGAAGTGTACGGTGTGTCCTGAAACATCTAAAAAACACAGCTTAGAGAGCATAGGGCACTTCCACGCATGGGGGGATAAAGTGGGAAAATTGAAAATCAGCAAGACACAAGCACCCCAAAGTTTAGGGCTGCTCTGTTGACAAGGACCTCCACTTCATTCCACCTTAAATATCCCAGGAAAGTGAAAAATGGATAAAAAAGTTGTGGTCCTTATGTACAATGGAATATCACTCAGCCATGAAATCAATGTCATAAGGCTAGTAGCAGCATGATGAGTGGATTTAGGTAAGACGATTCTAAGTGAAATAAGTCACACAGAAAAGGACACTTCTCATAAGGTGTCACTTATAGAGGGAATGTAAAAACCATTACACTTGAACTGAATTATAAAACAGAACAGAGTCACACATGCAGAAAACACACTATGGCTTCTTAACGGGAAAGGTGAGGTGGGGTGATACATAAAACAAGAGTTTCAAATTAGCTCAGATACCGTTCCATAAACCCAATATGTAATAGACAAGACCTACTCCTTGCTCAGAGAACTGGACTCAACAAGCCCGATTCACCGCACAAGAATATATCTGACTAGTAATAATCTTAAAACGTATGTATTGATATCTCTCTGTTAGTGTGTCAAGTGGGTATAAAGCGGCATAAACACAGCCGTGAAAAGCAGCTAAACCCCATTATAAAAATAAATTACTTTTAAAAACCCATGATACAAAGACAGGGAAAGAGAGAGAAATTCTTACACAATTCGTTCAGGGGCTGTGATGCAACCTGGATTGACCATATCTAGACCCACAGCTGGATGAGACATAAGGGTGGACACTCTTGGGGCTGAGAGGTTTGGTGAGGTTGGGTGAGCAAACGCAGACCCTTTAAAGTAATACTGCGTGCTACCATTCGCATGGGTCCCAAATCTCCAGGTTCAAGGGCATCTTCCTACATCGAAAACATGCATGAGAAACCCAGAAGATGGTACACCGTGTGATGGGGAAAGGTTTCTAAAACGCACCTCATTTCTCATCTCCTTGTGCTCGGGTTCGCCATTCCAGCCACTTTACTAGCAATCTCCCTACCTGGAGCATCAGCACCTTTAACCTCCTGTTCCGTATAGGTTGCAATTTGTCCTGAGGATGAACGGGAAGACGGGGAACCAATGAGAGACTAGCTCTTGGTGTTGGGACAGGCACAGGTCACTCTATTTTCCCATCAGGAAGAAGAATTAACCACAGGCTCAGCCTGCCCCCCGGAACCAGAACAGGGCCTGAAGCCATCCTGCGCTTTTGCGGCCAGCTCCCGAAAAAGCGAGTTGTAAAATGGAGCTTCAGGGCACTGCAATTCACAAACCTGCACAGTTATAAATGATAACTCTCGTCCACAAATATATTGAGGGAAGGCAAAGACGAGGAATTGAAATCAAGGCAGAATTGCAGGAAACAGATTTCAGGAGGTAGATTCGAATCGCCTCTAAAGCACATGAAAAGCGGCAAAACGTTGACAATGATGCCCTTGGCCAAAAAGGGCGTATGCGTTTTTTCCTGAATATATACAGGAAAAAACGCATACGCCCTTTTTGGCCAACCAAGCAACCTGGAAAGGCAAATCAGCGCTACAAAGAAGTCTCGCTTACCATCGGTCAAAAGGGCCATGCTGAAAAAAGTGTCAAAACCAGAAATGCAGGACAGGCCATGGAGAAATGGGAGCCTTGCTACACTGATGGGCGGGATGTAAATTGCCAACAGCCACTCTGGAGAAGTGTACGGTGTGTCCTGAAACATCTAAAAAACACAGCTTAGAGAGCATAGGGCACTTCCAGGCATGGGGGGATAAAGTGGGAAAATTGAAAATCAGCAAGACACAAGCACCCCAAAGTTTAGGGCTGCTCTGTTGACAAGGACCTCCACTTCATTCCACCTTAAATATCCCAGGAAAGTGAAAAATGGATAAAAAAGTTGTGGTCCTTATGTACAATGGAATATCACTCAGCCATGAAATCAATGTCATAAGGCTAGTAGCAGCATGATGAGTGGATTTAGGTAAGACGATTCTAAGTGAAATAAGTCACACAGAAAAGGACACTTCTCATAAGGTGTCACTTATAGAGGGAATGTAAAAACCATTACACTTGAACTGAATTATAAAACAGAACAGAGTCACACATGCAGAAAACACACTATGGCTTCTTAACGGGAAAG
The DNA here is from genome assembly GCF_965194825.1 of Balaenoptera physalus. Lineage (NCBI taxonomy): Eukaryota > Metazoa > Chordata > Mammalia > Artiodactyla > Balaenopteridae > Balaenoptera > Balaenoptera physalus. The sequence goes on from NW_028126225.1 coordinate 267,817, forward strand.
GTGAGGTGGGGTGATACATAAAACAAGAGTTTCAAATTAGCTCAGATACCGTTCCATAAACCCAATATGTAATAGACAAGACCTACTCCTTGCTCAGAGAACTGGACTCAACAAGCCCGATTCACCGCACAAGAATATATCTGACTAGTAATAATCTTAAAACGTATGTATTGATATCTCTCTGTTAGTGTGTCAAGTGGGTATAAAGCGGCATAAACACAGCCGTGAAAAGCAGCTAAACCCCATTATAAAAATAAATTACTTTTAAAAACCCATGAAACAAAGACAGGGAAAGAGAGAGAAATTCTTACACAATTCGTTCAGGGGCTGTGATGCAACCTGGATTGACCATATCTAGACCCACAGCTGGATGAGACATAAGGGTGGACACTCTTGGGGCTGAGAGGTTTGGTGAGGTTGGGTGAGCAAACGCAGACCCTTTAAAGTAATACTGCGTGCTACCATTCGCATGGGTCCCAAATCTCCAGGTTCAAGGGCATCTTCCTACATCGAAAACATGCATGAGAAACCCAGAAGATGGTACACCGTGTGATGGGGAAAGGTTTCTAAAACGCACCTCATTTCTCATCTCCTTGTGCTCGGGTTCGCCATTCCAGCCACTTTACTAGCAATCTCCCTACTTGGAGCCTCAGCACCTTTAACCTCCTGTTCCGTACAGGTTTCAATTTGTCCTGAGGATGAACGGGAAGACGGGGAACCAATGAGAGACTAGCTCTTGGTGTTGGGACAGGCACAGGTCACTCTATTTTCCCATCAGGAAGAAGAATTAACCACAGGCTCAGCCTGCCCCCCGGAACCAGAACAGGGCCTGAAGCCATCCTGCGCTTTTGCGGCCAGCTCCCGAAAAAGCGAGTTGTAAAATGGAGCTTCAGGCCACTGCAATTCACAAACCTGCACAGTTATAAATGATAACTCTCGTCCACAAATATATTGAGGGAAGGCAAAGACGAGGAATTGAAATCAAGGCAGAATTGCAGGAAACAGATTTCAGGAGGTAGATTCGAATCGCCTCTAAAGCACATGAAAAGCGGCAAAACGTTGACAATGATGCCCTTGGCCATTAAGGGCGTAAGCGTTTTTTCCTGAATATATTCAGGAAAAAACGCATACGCCCTTTTTGGCCAACCAAGCAACCTGGAAAGGCAAATCAGCGCTACAAAGAAGTCTCGCTTCCCATCGGTCAAAAGGGCCATGCTGAAAAAAGTGTCAAAACCAGAAATGCAGGACAGGCCATGGAGAAATGGGAGCCTTGCTACACTGATGGGCGGGATGTAAATTGCCAACAGCCACTCTGGAGAAGTGTACGGTGTGTCCTGAAACATCTAAAAAATACAGCTCAGAGAGCATAGGGCACTTCCACGCCTGGGGGGATAAAGTGGGAAAATTGAAAATCAGCAAGACACAAGCACCCCAAAGTTTAGGGCTGCTCTGTTGACAAGGACCTCCACTTCATTCCACCTTAAATATCCCAGGAAAGCGAAAAATGGATAAAAAAGTTGTGGTCCTTATGTACAATGGAATATCACTCAGCCATGAAATCAATGTCATAAGGCTAGTAGCAGCATGATGAGTGGATTTAGGTAAGACGATTCTAAGTGAAATAAGTCACACAGAAAAGGACACTTCTCATAAGGTGTCACTTATAGTGGGAATGTAAAAACCGTTACACTTGAACTGAATTACAAAACAGAACAGAGTCACACATGCAGAAAACACATTATGGCTGCTTAACGGGAAAGGTGAGGTGGGGTGATACATAAAACAAGAGTTTCAAATTAGCTCAGATACCGTTCCATAAACCCAATATGTAATAGACAAGACCTACTCCTTGCTCAGAGAACTGGACTCAACACGCCCGATTCACCACACATGAATATATCTGACTAGTAATAATCTTAAAACCTATGTATTGATATCTCTCTGTTAGTGTTTCAAGTGGGTGTAAAGCGGCATAAACACAGCCGTGAAAAGCAGCTAAATCCCATTATAAAAATAAATTACTTTTAAAAACCCATGATACAAAGACAGGGAAAGAGAGAGAAATTCTTACACAATTCGTTCATGGGCTGTGATGCAACCTGGATTGACCATATCTAGACCCACAGCTGGATGAGACATAAGGGTGGACACTCTTGGGGCTGAGAGGTTTGGTGAGGTTGGGTGAGCAAACGCAGACCCTTTAAAGTAATACTGCGTGCTACCCATCGCATGGGTCCCAAATCTCCAGGTTCAAGGGCATCTTCCTACATCGAAAACATGCATGAGAAACCCAGAAGATGGTACACCGTGTGATGGGGAAAGGTTTCTAAAACGCACCTCATTTCTCATCTCCTTGTGCTCGGGTTCGCCATTCCAGCCACTTTACTAGCAATCTCCCTACCTGGAGCATCAGCACCTTTAACCTCCTGTTCCGTACAGGTTGCAATTTGTCCTGAGGATGAACGGGAAGACGGGGAACCAATGAGAGACTAGCTCTTGGTGTTGGGACAGGCACAGGTCACTCTATTTTCCCATCAGGAAGAAGAATTAACCACAGGCTCAGCCTGCCCCCCGGAACCAGAACAGGGCCTGAAGCCATCCTGCGCTTTTGCGGCCAGCTCCCGAAAAAGCGAGTTGTAAAATGGAGCTTCAGGGCACTGCAATTCACAAACCTGCACAGTTATAAATGATAACTCTCGTCCACAAATATATTGAGGGAAGGCAAAGACGAGGAATTGAAATCAAGGCAGAATTGCAGGAAACAGATTTCAGGAGGTAGATTCGAATCGCCTCTAAAGCACATGAAAAGCGGCAAAACGTTGACAATGATGCCCTTGGCCAAAAAGGGCGTATGCGTTTTTTCCTGAATATATTCAGGAAAAAACGCATACGCCCTTTTTGGCCAACCAAGCAACCTGGAAAGGCAAATCAGCGCTACAAAGAAGTCTCGCTTCCCATCGGTCAAAAGGGCCATGCTGAAAAAAGTGTCAAAACCAGAAATGCAGGACAGGCCATGGAGAAATGGGAGCCTTGCTACACTGATGGGCGGGATGTAAATTGCCAACAGCCACTCTGGAGAAGTGTACGGTGTGTCCTGAAACATCTAAAAAACACAGCTTAGAGAGCATAGGGCACTTCCACGCATGGGGGGATAAAGTGGGAAAATTGAAAATCAGCAAGACACAAGCACCCCAAAGTTTAGGGCTGCTCTGTTGACAAGGACCTCCACTTCATTCCACCTTAAATATCCCAGGAAAGTGAAAAATGGATAAAAAAGTTGTGGTCCTTATGTACAATGGAATATCACTCAGCCATGAAATCAATGTCATAAGGCTAGTAGCAGCATGATGAGTGGATTTAGGTAAGACGATTCTAAGTGAAATAAGTCACACAGAAAAGGACACTTCTCATAAGGTGTCACTTATAGAGGGAATGTAAAAACCATTACACTTGAACTGAATTATAAAACAGAACAGAGTCACACATGCAGAAAACACACTATGGCTTCTTAACGGGAAAGGTGAGGTGGGGTGATACATAAAACAAGAGTTTCAAATTAGCTCAGATACCGTTCCATAAACCCAATATGTAATAGACAAGACCTACTCCTTGCTCAGAGAACTGGACTCAACAAGCCCGATTCACCGCACAAGAATATATCTGACTAGTAATAATCTTAAAACGTATGTATTGATATCTCTCTGTTAGTGTGTCAAGTGGGTATAAAGCGGCATAAACACAGCCGTGAAAAGCAGCTAAACCCCATTATAAAAATAAATTACTTTTAAAAACCCATGATACAAAGACAGGGAAAGAGAGAGAAATTCTTACACAATTCGTTCAGGGGCTGTGATGCAACCTGGATTGACCATATCTAGACCCACAGCTGGATGAGACATAAGGGTGGACACTCTTGGGGCTGAGAGGTTTGGTGAGGTTGGGTGAGCAAACGCAGACCCTTTAAAGTAATACTGCGTGCTACCATTCGCATGGGTCCCAAATCTCCAGGTTCAAGGGCATCTTCCTACATCGAAAACATGCATGAGAAACCCAGAAGATGGTACACCGTGTGATGGGGAAAGGTTTCTAAAACGCACCTCATTTCTCATCTCCTTGTGCTCGGGTTCGCCATTCCAGCCACTTTACTAGCAATCTCCCTACCTGGAGCATCAGCACCTTTAACCTCCTGTTCCGTATAGGTTGCAATTTGTCCTGAGGATGAACGGGAAGACGGGGAACCAATGAGAGACTAGCTCTTGGTGTTGGGACAGGCACAGGTCACTCTATTTTCCCATCAGGAAGAAGAATTAACCACAGGCTCAGCCTGCCCCCCGGAACCAGAACAGGGCCTGAAGCCATCCTGCGCTTTTGCGGCCAGCTCCCGAAAAAGCGAGTTGTAAAATGGAGCTTCAGGGCACTGCAATTCACAAACCTGCACAGTTATAAATGATAACTCTCGTCCACAAATATATTGAGGGAAGGCAAAGACGAGGAATTGAAATCAAGGCAGAATTGCAGGAAACAGATTTCAGGAGGTAGATTCGAATCGCCTCTAAAGCACATGAAAAGCGGCAAAACGTTGACAATGATGCCCTTGGCCAAAAAGGGCGTATGCGTTTTTTCCTGAATATATACAGGAAAAAACGCATACGCCCTTTTTGGCCAACCAAGCAACCTGGAAAGGCAAATCAGCGCTACAAAGAAGTCTCGCTTCCCATCGGTCAAAAGGGCCATGCTGAAAAAAGTGTCAAAACCAGAAATGCAGGACAGGCCATGGAGAAATGGGAGCCTTGCTACACTGATGGGCGGGATGTAAATTGCCAACAGCCACTCTGGAGAAGTGTACGGTGTGTCCTGAAACATCTAAAAAATACAGCTCAGAGAGCATAGGGCACTTCCACGCCTGGGGGGATAAAGTGGGAAAATTGAAAATCAGCAAGACACAAGCACCCCAAAGTTTAGGGCTGCTCTGTTGACAAGGACCTCCACTTCATTCCACCTTAAATATCCCAGGAAAGCGAAAAATGGATAAAAAAGTTGTGGTCCTTATGTACAATGGAATATCACTCAGCCATGAAATCAATGTCATAAGGCTAGTAGCAGCATGATGAGTGGATTTAGGTAAGACGATTCTAAGTGAAATAAGTCACACAGAAAAGGACACTTCTCATAAGGTGTCACTTATAGTGGGAATGTAAAAACCGTTACACTTGAACTGAATTACAAAACAGAACAGAGTCACACATGCAGAAAACACACTATGGCTGCTTAACGGGAAAGGTGAGGTGGGGTGATACATAAAACAAGAGTTTCAAATTAGCTCAGATACCGTTCCATAAACCCAATATGTAATAGACAAGACCTACTCCTTGCTCAGAGAACTGGACTCAACACGCCCGATTCACCACACATGAATATATCTGACTAGTAATAATCTTAAAACCTATGTATTGATATCTCTCTGTTAGTGTTTCAAGTGGGTGTAAAGCGGCATAAACACAGCCGTGAAAAGCAGCTAAATCCCATTATAAAAATAAATTACTTTTAAAAACCCATGATACAAAGACAGGGAAAGAGAGAGAAATTCTTACACAATTCGTTCAGGGGCTGTGATGCAACCTGGATTGACCATATCTAGACCCACAGCTGGATGAGACATAAGGGTGGACACTCTTGGGGCTGAGAGGTTTGGTGAGGTTGGGTGAGCAAACGCAGACCCTTTAAAGTAATACTGCGTGCTACCCATCGCATGGGTCCCAAATCTCCAGGTTCAAGGGCATCTTCCTACATCGAAAACATGCATGAGAAACCCAGAAGATGGTACACCGTGTGATGGGGAAAGGTTTCTAAAACGCACCTCATTTCTCATCTCCTTGTGCTCGGGTTCGCCATTCCAGCCACTTTACTAGCAATCTCCCTACCTGGAGCATCAGCACCTTTAACCTCCTGTTCCGTACAGGTTGCAATTTGTCCTGAGGATGAACGGGAAGACGGGGAACCAATGAGAGACTAGCTCTTGGTGTTGGGACAGGCACAGGTCACTCTATTTTCCCATCAGGAAGAAGAATTAACCACAGGCTCAGCCTGCCCCCCGGAACCAGAACAGGGCCTGAAGCCATCCTGCGCTTTTGCGGCCAGCTCCCGAAAAAGCGAGTTGTAAAATGGAGCTTCAGGGCACTGCAATTCACAAACCTGCACAGTTATAAATGATAACTCTCGTCCACAAATATATTGAGGGAAGGCAAAGACGAGGAATTGAAATCAAGGCAGAATTGCAGGAAACAGATTTCAGGAGGTAGATTCGAATCGCCTCTAAAGCACATGAAAAGCGGCAAAACGTTGACAATGATGCCCATGGCCAAAAAGGGCGTATGCGTTTTTTCCTGAATATATTCAGGAAAAAACGCATACGCCCTTTTTGGACAACCAAGCAACCTGGAAAGGCAAATCAGCGCTACAAAGAAGTCTCGCTTCCCATCGGTCAAAAGGGCCATGCTGAAAAAAGTGTCAAAACCAGAAATGCAGGACAGGCCATGGAGAAATGGGAGCCTTGCTACACTGATGGGCGGGATGTAAATTGCCAACAGCCACTCTGGAGAAGTGTACGGTGTGTCCTGAAACATCTAAAAAACACAGCTTAGAGAGCATAGGGCACTTCCACGCATGGGGGGATAAAGTGGGAAAATTGAAAATCAGCAAGACACAAGCACCCCAAAGTTTAGGGCTGCTCTGTTGACAAGGACCTCCACTTCATTCCACCTTAAATATGCCAGGAAAGTGAAAAATGGATAAAAAAGTTGTGGTCCTTATGTACAATGGAATATCACTCAGCCATGAAATCAATGTCATAAGGCTAGTAGCAGCATGATGAGTGGATTTAGGTAAGACGATTCTAAGTGAAATAAGTCACACAGAAAAGGACACTTCTCATAAGGTGTCACTTATAGAGGGAATGTAAAAACCGTTACACTTGAACTGAATTATAAAACAGAACAGAGTCACACATGCAGAAAACACACTATGGCTTCTTAACGGGAAAGGTGAGGTGGGGTGATACATAAAACAAGAGTTTCAAATTAGCTCAGATACCGTTCCATAAACCCAATATGTAATAGACAAGACCTACTCCTTGCTCAGAGAACTGGACTCAACACGCCCGATTCACCGCACAAGAATATATCTGACTAGTAATAATCTTAAAACGTATGTATTGATATCTCTCTGTTAGTGTGTCAAGTGGGTATAAAGCGGCATAAACACAGCCGTGAAAAGCAGCTAAACCCCATTATAAAAATAAATTACTTTTAAAAACCCATGAAACAAAGACAGGGAAAGAGAGAGAAATTCTTACACAATTCGTTCAGGGGCTGTGATGCAACCTGGATTGACCATATCTAGACCCACAGCTGGATGAGACATAAGGGTGGACACTCTTGGGGCTGAGAGGTTTGGTGAGGTTGGGTGAGCAAACGCAGACCCTTTAAAGTAATACTGCGTGCTACCCATCGCATGGGTCCCAAATCTCCAGGTTCAAGGGCATTTTCCTACATCGAAACCATGCATGAGAAACCCAGAAAATGGTACACCGTGTGATGGGGAAAGGTTTCTAAAACGCACCTCATTTCTCATCTCCTTGTGCTCGGGTTCGCCATTCCAGCCACTTTACTAGCAATCTCCCTACGTGGAGCCTCAGCACCTTTAACCTCCTCTTCCGTACAGGTTGCAATTTGTCCTGAGGATGAACGGGAAGACGGGGAACCAATGAGAGACTAGCTCTTGGTGTTGGGACAGGCACAGGTGACTCTATTTTCCCATCAGGAAGAAGAATTAACCACAGGCTCAGCCTGCCCCCCGGAACCAGAACAGGGCCTGAAGCCATCCTGCGCTTTTGCGGCCAGCTCCCAAAAAAGCGAGTTGTAAAATGGAGCTTCAGGGCACTGCAATTCACAAACCTGCAGAGTTATAAATGATAACTCTCGTCCACAAATATTATGAGGGAAGGCAAAAAGAGGATTTGAAATCAAGGCAGAATTGCAGGAAACAGATTTCAGGAGGTAGATTAGAATCGCCTTTAAAGCACATGAAAAGCGGCAAAATGTTGACAATGATGCCCTTGGCCAAAAAGGGCGTATGCGTTTTTTCCTGAATATATTCAGGAAAAAACGCATACGCCCTTTTTGGCCAACCAAGCAACCTGGAAAGGCAAATCAGCGCTACAAAGAAGTCTCGCTTCCCATCGGTCAAAAGGGCCATGCTGAAAAAAGTGTCAAAACCAGAAATGCAGGACAGGCCATGGAGAAATGGGAGCCTTGCTACACTGATGGGCGGGATGTAAATTGCCAACAGCCACTCTGGAGAAGTGTACGGTGTGTCCTGAAACATCTAAAAAACACAGCTTAGAGAGCATAGGGCACTTCCACGCATGGGGGGATAAAGAGGGAAAATTGAAAATCAGCAAGACACAAGCACCCCAAAGTTTAGGGCTGCTCTGTTGACAAGGACCTCCACTTCATTCCACCTTAAATATCCCAGGAAAGCGAAAAATGGATAAAAAAGTTGTGGTCCTTATGTACAATGGAATATCACTCAGCCATGAAATCAATGTCATAAGGCTAGTAGCAGCATGATGAGTGGATTTAGGTAAGACGATTCTAAGTGAAATAAGTCACACAGAAAAGGACACTTCTCATAAGGTGTCACTTATAGTGGGAATGTAAAAACCGTTACACTTGAACTGAATTACAAAACAGAACAGAGTCACACATGCAGAAAACACACTATGGCTGCTTAACGGGAAAGGTGAGGTGGGGTGATACATAAAACAAGAGTTTCAAATTAGCTCAGATACCGTTCCATAAACCCAATATGTAATAGACAAGACCTACTCCTTGCTCAGAGAACTGGACTCAACACGCCCGATTCACCGCACATGAATATATCTGACTAGTAATAATCTTAAAACCTATGTATTGATATCTCTCTGTTAGTGTGTCAAGTGGGTGTAAAGCGGCATAAACACAGCCGTGAAAAGCAGCTAAACCCCATTATAAAAATAAATTACTTTTCAAAACCCATGAAACAAAGACAGGGAAAGAGAGAGAAATTCTTACACAATTCGTTCACGGGCTGTGATGCAACCTGGATTGACCATATCTAGACCCACAGCTGGATGAGACATAAGGGTGGACACTCTTGGGGCTGAGAGGTTTGGTGAGGTTGGGTGAGCAAACGCAGACCCTTAAAGTAATACTGCGTGCTACCCATCGCATGGGTCCCAAATCTCCAGGTTCAAGGGCATCTTCCTACATCGAAAACATGCATGAGAAACCCAGAAGATGGTACACCGTGTGATGGAGAAAGGTTTCTAAAACGCACCTCATTTCTCATCTCCTTGTGCTCGGGTTCGCCATTCCAGCCACTTTACTAGCAATCTCCCTATTTGGAGCATCATCACCTTTAACCTCCTGTTCCGTACAGGTTGCAATTTGTCCTGAGGATGAACGGGAAGATGGGGAACCAATGAGAGACTAGCTCTTGGTGTTGGGACAGGCACAGGTGACCCTATTTTCCCATCAGGAAGAAGAATTAACCACAGGCTCAGCCTGCCCCCTGGAACCAGAACAGGGCCTGAAGCCATCCTGCACTTTTGCGGCCAGCTCCCAAAAAAGCGACTTGTAAAATGGAGCTTCTGGGCACTGCAATTCACAAACCTGCAGAGTTATAAATGATAACTCTCGTCCACAAATATATTGAGGGAAGGCAAAGAAGAGGATTTGAAATCAAGGCAGAATTGCAGGAAACAGATTTCAGGAGGTAGATTCGAATCGCCTTTAAAGCACATGAAAAGCGGCAAAACGTTGACAATGATGCCCTTGGCCAAAAAGGGCGTATGCGTTTTTTCCTGAATATATTCAGGAAAAAACGCATATGCCCTTTTTGGCCAACCAAGCAACCTGGAAAGGCAAATCAGCGCTACAAAGAAGTCTCGCTTCCCATCGGTCAAAAGGGCCATGCTTAAAAAAGTGTCAAAACCAGAAATGCAGGACAGGCCATGGAGAAATGGGAGCCTTGCTACACTGATGGGCGGGATGTAAATTGCCAACAGCCACTCTGGAGAAGGGTACGGTGTGTCCTGAAACATCTAAAAAACACAGCTTAGAGAGCATAGGGCACTTCCACGCATGGGGGGATAAAGTGGGAAAATTGAAAATCAGCAAGACACAAGCACCCCAAAGTTTAGGGCTGCTCTGTTGACAAGGACCTCCACTTCATTCCACCTTAAATATGCCAGGAAAGTGAAAAATGGATAAAAAAGTTGTGGTCCTTATGTACAATGGAATATCACTCAGCCATGAAATCAATGTCATAAGGCTAGTAGCAGCATGATGAGTGGATTTAGGTAAGACGATTCTAAGTGAAATAAGTCACACAGAAAAGGACACTTCTCATAAGGTGTCACTTATAGAGGGAATGTAAAAACCGTTACACTTGAACTGAATTATAAAACAGAACAGAGTCACACATGCAGAAAACACACTATGGCTTCTTAACGGGAAAGGTGAGGTGGGGTGATACATAAAACAAGAGTTTCAAATTAGCTCAGATACCGTTCCATAAACCCAATATGTAATAGACAAGACCTACTCCTTGCTCAGAGAACTGGACTCAACACGCCCGATTCACCGCACAAGAATATATCTGACTAGTAATAATCTTAAAACGTATGTATTGATATCTCTCTGTTAGTGTGTCAAGTGGGTATAAAGCGGCATAAACACAGCCGTGAAAAGCAGCTAAACCCCATTATAAAAATAAATTACTTTTAAAAACCCATGAAACAAAGACAGGGAAAGAGAGAGAAATTCTTACACAATTCGTTCAGGGGCTGTGATGCAACCTGGATTGACCATATCTAGACCCACAGCTGGATGAGACATAAGGGTGGACACTCTTGGGGCTGAGAGGTTTGGTGAGGTTGGGTGAGCAAACGCAGACCCTTTAAAGTAATACTGCGTGCTACCCATCGCATGGGTCCCAAATCTCCAGGTTCAAGGGCATTTTCCTACATCGAAACCATGCATGAGAAACCCAGAAAATGGTACACCGTGTGATGGGGAAAGGTTTCTAAAACGCACCTCATTTCTCATCTCCTTGTGCTCGGGTTCGCCATTCCAGCCACTTTACTAGCAATCTCCCTACGTGGAGCCTCAGCACCTTTAACCTCCTCTTCCGTACAGGTTGCAATTTGTCCTGAGGATGAACGGGAAGACGGGGAACCAATGAGAGACTAGCTCTTGGTGTTGGGACAGGCACAGGTGACTCTATTTTCCCATCAGGAAGAAGAATTAACCACAGGCTCAGCCTGCCCCCCGGAACCAGAACAGGGCCTGAAGCCATCCTGCGCTTTTGCGGCCAGCTCCCAAAAAAGCGAGTTGTAAAATGGAGCTTCAGGGCACTGCAATTCACAAACCTGCAGAGTTATAAATGATAACTCTCGTCCACAAATATTATGAGGGAAGGCAAAAAGAGGATTTGAAATCAAGGCAGAATTGCAGGAAACAGATTTCAGGAGGTAGATTAGAATCGCCTTTAAAGCACATGAAAAGCGGCAAAATGTTGACAATGATGCCCTTGGCCAAAAAGGGCGTATGCGTTTTTTCCTGAATATATTCAGGAAAAAACGCATACGCCCTTTTTGGCCAACCAAGCAACCTGGAAAGGCAAATCAGCGCTACAAAGAAGTCTCGCTTCCCATCGGTCAAAAGGGCCATGCTGAAAAAAGTGTCAAAACCAGAAATGCAGGACAGGCCATGGAGAAATGGGAGCCTTGCTACACTGATGGGCGGGATGTAAATTGCCAACAGCCACTCTGGAGAAGTGTACGGTGTGTCCTGAAACATCTAAAAAACACAGCTTAGAGAGCATAGGGCACTTCCACGCATGGGGGGATAAAGAGGGAAAATTGAAAATCAGCAAGACACAAGCACCCCAAAGTTTAGGGCTGCTCTGTTGACAAGGACCTCCACTTCATTCCACCTTAAATATCCCAGGAAAGCGAAAAATGGATAAAAAAGTTGTGGTCCTTATGTACAATGGAATATCACTCAGCCATGAAATCAATGTCATAAGGCTAGTAGCAGCATGATGAGTGGATTTAGGTAAGACGATTCTAAGTGAAATAAGTCACACAGAAAAGGACACTTCTCATAAGGTGTCACTTATAGTGGGAATGTAAAAACCGTTACACTTGAACTGAATTACAAAACAGAACAGAGTCACACATGCAGAAAACACACTATGGCTGCTTAACGGGAAAGGTGAGGTGGGGTGATACATAAAACAAGAGTTTCAAATTAGCTCAGATACCGTTCCATAAACCCAATATGTAATAGACAAGACCTACTCCTTGCTCAGAGAACTGGACTCAACACGCCCGATTCACCGCACATGAATATATCTGACTAGTAATAATCTTAAAACCTATGTATTGATATCTCTCTGTTAGTGTGTCAAGTGGGTGTAAAGCGGCATAAACACAGCCGTGAAAAGCAGCTAAACCCCATTATAAAAATAAATTACTTTTCAAAACCCATGAAACAAAGACAGGGAAAGAGAGAGAAATTCTTACACAATTCGTTCACGGGCTGTGATGCAACCTGGATTGACCATATCTAGACCCACAGCTGGATGAGACATAAGGGTGGACACTCTTGGGGCTGAGAGGTTTGGTGAGGTTGGGTGAGCAAACGCAGACCCTTAAAGTAATACTGCGTGCTACCCATCGCATGGGTCCCAAATCTCCAGGTTCAAGGGCATCTTCCTACATCGAAAACATGCATGAGAAACCCAGAAGATGGTACACCGTGTGATGGAGAAAGGTTTCTAAAACGCACCTCATTTCTCATCTCCTTGTGCTCGGGTTCGCCATTCCAGCCACTTTACTAGCAATCTCCCTATTTGGAGCATCATCACCTTTAACCTCCTGTTCCGTACAGGTTGCAATTTGTCCTGAGGATGAACGGGAAGATGGGGAACCAATGAGAGACTAGCTCTTGGTGTTGGGACAGGCACAGGTGACCCTATTTTCCCATCAGGAAGAAGAATTAACCACAGGCTCAGCCTGCCCCCTGGAACCAGAACAGGGCCTGAAGCCATCCTGCACTTTTGCGGCCAGCTCCCAAAAAAGCGACTTGTAAAATGGAGCTTCTGGGCACTGCAATTCACAAACCTGCAGAGTTATAAATGATAACTCTCGTCCACAAATATATTGAGGGAAGGCAAAGAAGAGGATTTGAAATCAAGGCAGAATTGCAGGAAACAGATTTCAGGAGGTAGATTCGAATCGCCTTTAAAGCACATGAAAAGCGGCAAAACGTTGACAATGATGCCCTTGGCCAAAAAGGGCGTATGCGTTTTTTCCTGAATATATTCAGGAAAAAACGCATATGCCCTTTTTGGCCAACCAAGCAACCTGGAAAGGCAAATCAGCGCTACAAAGAAGTCTCGCTTCCCATCGGTCAAAAGGGCCATGCTTAAAAAAGTGTCAAAACCAGAAATGCAGGACAGGCCATGGAGAAATGGGAGCCTTGCTACACTGATGGGCGGGATGTAAATTGCCAACAGCCACTCTGGAGAAGGGTACGGTGTGTCCTGAAACATCTAAAAAACACAGCTTAGAGAGCATAGGGCACTTCCACGCATGGGGGGATAAAGTGGGAAAATTGAAAATCAGCAAGACACAAGCACCCCAAAGTTTAGGGCTGCTCTGTTGACAAGGACCTCCACTTCATTCCACCTTAAATATGCCAGGAAAGTGAAAAATGGATAAAAAAGTTGTGGTCCTTATGTACAATGGAATATCACTCAGCCATGAAATCAATGTCATAAGGCTAGTAGCAGCATGATGAGTGGATTTAGGTAAGACGATTCTAAGTGAAATAAGTCACACAGAAAAGGACACTTCTCATAAGGTGTCACTTATAGAGGGAATGTAAAAACCGTTACACTTGAACTGAATTATAAAACAGAACAGAGTCACACATGCAGAAAACACACTATGGCTTCTTAACGGGAAAGGTGAGGTGGGGTGATACATAAAACAAGAGTTTCAAATTAGCTCAGATACCGTTCCATAAACCCAATATGTAATAGACAAGACCTACTCCTTGCTCAGAGAACTGGACTCAACACGCCCGATTCACCGCACAAGAATATATCTGACTAGTAATAATCTTAAAACGTATGTATTGATATCTCTCTGTTAGTGTGTCAAGTGGGTATAAAGCGGCATAAACACAGCCGTGAAAAGCAGCTAAACCCCATTATAAAAATAAATTACTTTTAAAAACCCATGAAACAAAGACAGGGAAAGAGAGAGAAATTCTTACACAATTCGTTCAGGGGCTGTGATGCAACCTGGATTGACCATATCTAGACCCACAGCTGGATGAGACATAAGGGTGGACACTCTTGGGGCTGAGAGGTTTGGTGAGGTTGGGTGAGCAAACGCAGACCCTTTAAAGTAATACTGCGTGCTACCCATCGCATGGGTCCCAAATCTCCAGGTTCAAGGGCATTTTCCTACATCGAAACCATGCATGAGAAACCCAGAAAATGGTACACCGTGTGATGGGGAAAGGTTTCTAAAACGCACCTCATTTCTCATCTCCTTGTGCTCGGGTTCGCCATTCCAGCCACTTTACTAGCAATCTCCCTACGTGGAGCCTCAGCACCTTTAACCTCCTCTTCCGTACAGGTTGCAATTTGTCCTGAGGATGAACGGGAAGACGGGGAACCAATGAGAGACTAGCTCTTGGTGTTGGGACAGGCACAGGTGACTCTATTTTCCCATCAGGAAGAAGAATTAACCACAGGCTCAGCCTGCCCCCCGGAACCAGAACAGGGCCTGAAGCCATCCTGCGCTTTTGCGGCCAGCTCCCAAAAAAGCGAGTTGTAAAATGGAGCTTCAGGGCACTGCAATTCACAAACCTGCAGAGTTATAAATGATAACTCTCGTCCACAAATATTATGAGGGAAGGCAAAAAGAGGATTTGAAATCAAGGCAGAATTGCAGGAAACAGATTTCAGGAGGTAGATTAGAATCGCCTTTAAAGCACATGAAAAGCGGCAAAATGTTGACAATGATGCCCTTGGCCAAAAAGGGCGTATGCGTTTTTTCCTGAATATATTCAGGAAAAAACGCATACGCCCTTTTTGGCCAACCAAGCAACCTGGAAAGGCAAATCAGCGCTACAAAGAAGTCTCGCTTCCCATCGGTCAAAAGGGCCATGCTGAAAAAAGTGTCAAAACCAGAAATGCAGGACAGGCCATGGAGAAATGGGAGCCTTGCTACACTGATGGGTGGGATGTAAATTGCCAACAGCCACTCTGGAGAAGTGTACGGTGTGTCCTG
Source organism: Balaenoptera physalus (assembly GCF_965194825.1). NCBI lineage: Eukaryota > Metazoa > Chordata > Mammalia > Artiodactyla > Balaenopteridae > Balaenoptera > Balaenoptera physalus. The sequence continues at coordinate 283,229 of NW_028126225.1, forward strand.
AAACATCTAAAAAACACAGCTTAGAGAGCATAGGGCACTTCCACGCATGGGGGGATAAAGAGGGAAAATTGAAAATCAGCAAGACACAAGCACCCCAAAGTTTAGGGCTGCTCTGTTGACAAGGACCTCCACTTCATTCCACCTTAAATATCCCAGGAAAGCGAAAAATGGATAAAAAAGTTGTGGTCCTTATGTACAATGGAATATCACTCAGCCATGAAATCAATGTCATAAGGCTAGTAGCAGCATGATGAGTGGATTTAGGTAAGACGATTCTAAGTGAAATAAGTCACACAGAAAAGGACACTTCTCATAAGGTGTCACTTATAGTGGGAATGTAAAAACCGTTACACTTGAACTGAATTACAAAACAGAACAGAGTCACACATGCAGAAAACACACTATGGCTGCTTAACGGGAAAGGTGAGGTGGGGTGATACATAAAACAAGAGTTTCAAATTAGCTCAGATACCGTTCCATAAACCCAATATGTAATAGACAAGACCTACTCCTTGCTCAGAGAACTGGACTCAACACGCCCGATTCACCGCACATGAATATATCTGACTAGTAATAATCTTAAAACCTATGTATTGATATCTCTCTGTTAGTGTGTCAAGTGGGTGTAAAGCGGCATAAACACAGCCGTGAAAAGCAGCTAAACCCCATTATAAAAATAAATTACTTTTCAAAACCCATGAAACAAAGACAGGGAAAGAGAGAGAAATTCTTACACAATTCGTTCACGGGCTGTGATGCAACCTGGATTGACCATATCTAGACCCACAGCTGGATGAGACATAAGGGTGGACACTCTTGGGGCTGAGAGGTTTGGTGAGGTTGGGTGAGCAAACACAGACCCTTTAAAGTAATACTGCGTGCTACCCAGCGCATGGGTCCCAAATCTCCAGGTTCAAGGGCATCTTCCTACATCGAAAACATGCATGAGAAACCCAGAAGATGGTACACCGTGTGATGGGGAAAGGTTTCTAAAACGCACCTCATTTCTCATCTCCTTGTGCTCGGGTTCGCCATTCCAGCCACTTTACTAGCAATCTCCCTACTTGGAGCATCAGCACCTTTAACCACCTGTTCCGTACAGGTTGCAATTTGTCCTGAGGATGAACGGGAAGACGGGGAACCAATGAGAGACTAGCTCTTGGTGTTGGGACAGGCACAGGTCACTCTATTTTCCCATCAGGAAGAAGAATTAACCACAGGCTCAGCCTGCCCCCCGGAACGAGAACAGGGCCTGAAGCCATCCAGCGCTTTTTCGGCCAGCTCCCGAAAAAGCGAGTTGTAAAATGGAGCTTCAGGGCACTGCAATTCACAAACCTGCACAGTTATAAATGATAACTCTCGTCCACAAATACATTGAGGGAAAGCAAAGACGAGGAATTTAAATCAAGGCAGAATTGCAGGAAACAGATTTCAGGAGGTAGATTCGAATCGCCTCTAAAGCACATGAAAAGCGGAAAACGTTGACAATGATGCCCATGGCCAAAAAGGGCGTATGAGTTTTTTCCTGAATATATTCAGGAAAAAACGCATACGCCCTTTTTGGCCAACCAAGCAACCTGGAAAGGCAAATCAGCGCTACAAAGAAGTCTCGCTTCCCATCGGTCAAAAGGGCCATGCTGAAAAAAGTGTCAAGACCAGAAATGCAGGACAGGCCATGGAGAAATGGGAGCCTTGCTACACTGATGGGCAGGATGTAAATTGCCAACAGCCACTCTGGAGAAGTGTACGGTGTGTCCTGAAACATCTAAAAAACACAGCTTAGAGAGCATAGGGCACTTCCACGCATGGGGGGATAAAGTGGGAAAATTGAAAATCAGCAAGACACAAGCACCCCAAAGTTTAGGGCTGCTCTTTTGACAAGGACCTCCACTTCATTCCACCTTAAATATCCCAGGAAAGTGAAAAATGGATAAAAAAGTTGTGGTCCTTATGTACAATGGAATATCACTCAGCCATGAAATCAATGTCATAAGGCTAGTAGCAGCATGATGAGTGGATTTAGGTAAGACGATTCTAAGTGAAATAAGTCACACAGAAAAGGACACTTCTCATAAGGTGTCACTTATAGAGGGAATGTAAAAACCGTTACACTTGAACTGAATTACAAAACAGAACAGAGTCACACATGCAGAAAACACACTATGGCTGCTTAACGGGAAAGGTGAGGTGGGGTGATACATAAAACAAGAGTTTCAAATTAGCTCAGATACCGTTCCATAAACCCAATATGTTATAGACAAGACCTACTCCTTGCTCAGAGAACTGGACTCAACACGCCCGATTCACCGCACAAGAATATATCTGACTAGTAATAATCTTAAAACGTATGTATTGATATCTCTCTGTTAGTTTGTCAAGTGGGTGTAAAGCGGCATAAACACAGCCGTGAAAAGCAGCTAAACCCCATTATAAAAATAAATTACTTTTAAAAACCCATGAAACAAAGACAGGGAAAGAGAGAGAAATTCTTACACAATTCGTTCAGGGGCTGTGATGCAACCTGGATTGACCATATCTAGACCCACAGCTGGATGAGACATAAGGGTGGACACTCTTGGGGCTGAGAGGTTTGGTGAGGTTGGGTGAGCAAACGCAGACCCTTAAAGTAATACTGCGTGCTACCCATCGCATGGGTCCCAAATCTCCAGGTTCAAGGGCATCTTCCTACATCGAAAACATGCATGAGAAACCCAGAAGATGGTACACCGTGTGATGGAGAAAGGTTTCTAAAACGCACCTCATTTCTCATCTCCTTGTGCTCGGGTTCGCCATTCCAGCCACTTTACTAGCAATCTCCCTATTTGGAGCATCATCACCTTTAACCTCCTGTTCCGTACAGGTTGCAATTTGTCCTGAGGATGAACGGGAAGATGGGGAACCAATGAGAGACTAGCTCTTGGTGTTGGGACAGGCACAGGTGACCCTATTTTCCCATCAGGAAGAAGAATTAACCACAGGCTCAGCCTGCCCCCTGGAACCAGAACAGGGCCTGAAGCCATCCTGCACTTTTGCGGCCAGCTCCCAAAAAAGCGACTTGTAAAATGGAGCTTCTGGGCACTGCAATTCACAAACCTGCAGAGTTATAAATGATAACTCTCGTCCACAAATATATTGAGGGAAGGCAAAGAAGAGGATTTGAAATCAAGGCAGAATTGCAGGAAACAGATTTCAGGAGGTAGATTCGAATCGCCTTTAAAGCACATGAAAAGCGGCAAAACGTTGACAATGATGCCCTTGGCCAAAAAGGGCATATGCGTTTTTTCCTGAATATATTCAGGAAAAAACGCATATGCCCTTTTTGGCCAACCAAGCAACCTGGAAAGGCAAATCAGCGCTAAAAAGAAGTCTCGCTTCCCATCGGTCAAAAGGGCCATGCTTAAAAAAGTGTCAAAACCAGAAATGCAGGACAGGCCATGGAGAAATGGGAGCCTTGCTACACTGATGGGCGGGATGTAAATTGCCAACAGCCACTCTGGAGAAGGGTACGGTGTGTCCTGAAGCATCTAAAAAACACAGCTTAGAGAGCATAGGGCACTTCCACGCATGGGGGGATAAAGTGGGAAAATTGAAAATCAGCAAGACACAAGCACCCCAAAGTTTAGGGCTGCTCTGTTGACAAGGACCTCCACTTCATTCCACCTTAAATATCCCAGGAAAGTGAAAAATGGATAAAAAAGTTGTGGTCCTTATGTACAATGGAATATCACTCAGCCATGAAATCAATGTCATAAGGCTAGTAGCAGCATGATGAGTGGATTTAGGTAAGACGATTCTAAGTGAAATAAGTCACACAGAAAAGGACACTTCTCATAAGGTGTCACTTATAGAGGGAATGTAAAAACCGTTACACTTGAACTGAATTACAAAACAGAACAGAGTCACACATGCAGAAAACACACTATGGCTGCTTAACGGGAAAGGTGAGGTGGGGTGATACATAAAACAAGAGTTTCAAATTAGCTCAGATACCGTTCCATAAACCCAATATGTAATAGACAAGACCTACTCCTTGCTCAGAGAACTGGACTCAACACGCCCGATTCACCGCACAAGAATATATCTGACTAGTAATAATCTTAAAACGTATGTATTGATATCTCTCTGTTAGTGTGTCAAGTGGGTGTAAAGCGGCATAAACACAGCCGTGAAAAGCAGCTAAACCCCATTATAAAAATAAATTACTTTTAAAAACCCATGAAACAAAGACAGGGAAAGAGAGAGAAATTCTTACACAATTCGTTCAGGGGCTGTGATGCAACCTGGATTGACCATATCTAGACCCACAGCTGGATGAGACATAAGGGTGGACACTCTTGGGGCTGAGAGGTTTGGTGAGGTTGGGTGAGCAAACGCAGACCCTTTAAAGTAATACTGCGTGCTACCCATCGCATGGGTCCCAAATCTCCAGGTTCAAGGGCATCTTCCTACATCGAAAACATGCATGAGAAACCCAGAAGATGGTACACCGTGTGATGGAGAAAGGTTTCTAAAACACACCTCATTTCTCATCTCCTTGTGCTCGGGTTCGCCATTCCAGCCACTTTACTAGCAATCTCCCTATTTGGAGCATCATCACCTTTAACCTCCTGTTCCGTACAGGTTGCAATTTGTCCTGAGGATGAACGGGAAGATGGGGAACCAATGAGAGACTAGCTCTTGGTGTTGGGACAGGCACAGGTGACCCTATTTTCCCATCAGGAAGAAGAATTAACCACAGGCTCAGCCTGCCCCCTGGAACCAGAACAGGGCCTGAAGCCATCCTGCACTTTTGCGGCCAGCTCCCAAAAAAGCGACTTGTAAAATGGAGCTTCTGGGCACTGCAATTCACAAACCTGCAGAGTTATAAATGATAACTCTCGTCCACAAATATATTGAGGGAAGGCAAAGAAGAGGATTTGAAATCAAGGCAGAATTGCAGGAAACAGATTTCAGGAGGTAGATTCGAATCGCCTTTAAAGCACATGAAAAGCGGCAAAACGTTGACAATGATGCCCTTGGCCAAAAAGGGCATATGCGTTTTTTCCTGAATATATTCAGGAAAAAACGCATATGCCCTTTTTGGCCAACCAAGCAACCTGGAAAGGCAAATCAGCGCTACAAAGAAGTCTCGCTTCCCATCGGTCAAAAGGGCCATGCTTAAAAAAGTGTCAAAACCAGAAATGCAGGACAGGCCATGGAGAAATGGGAGCCTTGCTACACTGATGGGCGGGATGTAAATTGCCAACAGCCACTCTGGAGAAGGGTACGGTGTGTCCTGAAACATCTAAAAAACACAGCTTAGAGAGCATAGGGCACTTCCACGCATGGGGGGATAAAGTGGGAAAATTGAAAATCAGCAAGACACAAGCACCCCAAAGTTTAGGGCTGCTCTGTTGACAAGGACCTCCACTTCATTCCACCTTAAATATCCCAGGAAAGTGAAAAATGGATAAAAAAGTTGTGGTCCTTATGTACAATGGAATATCACTCAGCCATGAAATCAATGTCATAAGGCTAGTAGCAGCATGATGAGTGGATTTAGGTAAGACGATTCTAAGTGAAATAAGTCACACAGAAAAGGACACTTCTCATAAGGTGTCACTTATAGAGGGAATGTAAAAACCGTTACACTTGAACTGAATTACAAAACAGAACAGAGTCACACATGCAGAAAACACACTATGGCTGCTTAACGGGAAAGGTGAGGTGGGGTGATACATAAAACAAGAGTTTCAAATTAGCTCAGATACCGTTCCATAAACCCAATATGTAATAGACAAGACCTACTCCTTGCTCAGAGAACTGGACTCAACACGCCCGATTCACCGCACAAGAATATATCTGACTAGTAATAATCTTAAAACCTATGTATTGATATCTCTCTGTTAGTGTGTCAAGTGGGTGTAAAGCGGCATAAACACAGCCGTGAAAAGCAGCTAAACCCCATTATAAAAATAAATTACTTTTAAAAACCCATGAAACAAAGACAGGGAAAGAGAGAGAAATTCTTACACAATTCGTTCAGGGGCTGTGATGCAACCTGGATTGACCATATCTAGACCCACAGCTGGATGAGACATAAGGGTGGACACTCTTGGGGCTGAGAGGTTTGGTGAGGTTGGGTGAGCAAACGCAGACCCTTTAAAGTAATACTGCGTGCTACCCATCGCATGGGTCCCAAATCTCCAGGTTCAAGGGCATTTTCCTACATCGAAACCATGCATGAGAAACCCAGAAGATGGTACACCGTGTGATGGGGAAAGGTTTCTAAAACGCACCTCATTTCTCATCTCCTTGTGCTCGGGTTCGCCATTCCAGCCACTTTACTAGCAATCTCCCTACGTGGAGCCTCAGCACCTTTAACCTCCTCTTCCGTACAGGTTGCAATTTGTCCTGAGGATGAACGGGAAGACGGGGAACCAATGAGAGACTAGCTCTTGGTGTTGGGACAGGCACAGGTGACTCTATTTTCCCATCAGGAAGAAGAATTAACCACAGGCTCAGCCTGCCCCCCGGAACCAGAACAGGGCCTGAAGCCATCCTGCGCTTTTGCGGCCAGCTCCCAAAAAAGCGACTTGTAAAATGGAGCTTCTGGGCACTGCAATTCACAAACCTGCAGAGTTATAAATGATAACTCTCGTCCACAAATATTATGAGGGAAGGCAAAAAGAGGATTTGAAATCAAGGCAGAATTGCAGGAAACAGATTTCAGGAGGTAGATTAGAATCGCCTTTAAAGCACATGAAAAGCGGCAAAATGTTGACAATGATGCCCTTGGCCAAAAAGGGCGTATGCGTTTTTTCCTGAATATATTCAGGAAAAAACGCATACGCCCTTTTTGGCCAACCAAGCAACCTGGAAAGGCAAATCAGCGCTACAAAGAAGTCTCGCTTCCCATCGGTCAAAAGGGCCATGCTGAAAAAAGTGTCAAAACCAGAAATGCAGGACAGGCCATGGAGAAATGGGAGCCTTGCTACACTGATGGGCGGGATGTAAATTGCCAACAGCCACTCTGGAGAAGTGTACGGTGTGTCCTGAAACATCTAAAAAACACAGCTTAGAGAGCATAGGGCACTTCCACGCATGGGGGGATAAAGAGGGAAAATTGAAAATCAGCAAGACACAAGCACCCCAAAGTTTAGGGCTGCTCTGTTGACAAGGACCTCCACTTCATTCCACCTTAAATATCCCAGGAAAGCGAAAAATGGATAAAAAAGTTGTGGTCCTTATGTACAATGGAATATCACTCAGCCATGAAATCAATGTCATAAGGCTAGTAGCAGCATGATGAGTGGATTTAGGTAAGACGATTCTAAGTGAAATAAGTCACACAGAAAAGGACACTTCTCATAAGGTGTCACTTATAGTGGGAATGTAAAAACCGTTACACTTGAACTGAATTACAAAACAGAACAGAGTCACACATGCAGAAAACACACTATGGCTGCTTAACGGGAAAGGTGAGGTGGGGTGATACATAAAACAAGAGTTTCAAATTAGCTCAGATACCGTTCAATAAACCCAATATGTAATAGACAAGACCTACTCCTTGCTCAGAGAACTGGACTCAACACGCCCGATTCACCGCACATGAATATATCTGACTAGTAATAATCTTAAAACCTATGTATTGATATCTCTCTGTTAGTGTGTCAAGTGGGTGTAAAGCGGCATAAACACAGCCGTGAAAAGCAGCTAAACCCCATTATAAAAATAAATTACTTTTCAAAACCCATGAAACAAAGACAGGGAAAGAGAGAGAAATTCTTACACAATTCGTTCACGGGCTGTGATGCAACCTGGATTGACCATATCTAGACCCACAGCTGGATGAGACATAAGGGTGGACACTCTTGGGGCTGAGAGGTTTGGTGAGGTTGGGTGAGCAAACACAGACCCTTTAAAGTAATACTGCGTGCTACCCAGCGCATGGGTCCCAAATCTCCAGGTTCAAGGGCATCTTCCTACATCGAAAACATGCATGAGAAACCCAGAAGATGGTACACCGTGTGATGGGGAAAGGTTTCTAAAACGCACCTCATTTCTCATCTCCTTGTGCTCGGGTTCGCCATTCCAGCCACTTTACTAGCAATCTCCCTACTTGGAGCATCAGCACCTTTAACCTCCTGTTCCGTACAGGTTGCAATTTGTCCTGAGGATGAACGGGAAGACGGGGAACCAATGAGAGACTAGCTCTTGGTGTTGGGACAGGCACAGGTCACTCTATTTTCCCATCAGGAAGAAGAATTAACCACAGGCTCAGCCTGCCCCCCGGAACGAGAACAGGGCCTGAAGCCATCCGGCGCTTTTGCGGCCAGCTCCCGAAAAAGCGAGTTGTAAAATGGAGCTTCAGGGCACTGCAATTCACAAACCTGCAAAGTTATAAATGATAACTCTCGTCCACAAATACATTGAGGGAAGGCAAAGACGAGGAATTTAAATCAAGGCAGAATTGCAGGAAACAGATTTCAGGAGGTAGATTCGAATCGCCTCTAAAGCACATGAAAAGCGGCAAAACGTTGACAATGATGCCCATGGCCAAAAAGGGCGTATGAGTTTTTTCCTGAATATATTCAGGAAAAAACGCATACGCCCTTTTTGGCCAACCAAGCAACCTGGAAAGGCAAATCAGCGCTACAAAGAAGTCTCGCTTCCCATCGGTCAAAAGGGCCATGCTGAAAAAAGTGTCAAGACCAGAAATGCAGGACAGGCCATGGAGAAATGGGAGCCTTGCTACACTGATGGGCAGGATGTAAATTGCCAACAGCCACTCTGGAGAAGTGTACGGTGTGTCCTGAAACATCTAAAAAACACAGCTTAGAGAGCATAGGGCACTTCCACGCATGGGGGGATAAAGTGGGAAAATTGAAAATCAGCAAGACACAAGCACCCCAAAGTTTAGGGCTGCTCTTTTGACAAGGACCTCCACTTCATTCCACCTTAAATATCCCAGGAAAGTGAAAAATGGATAAAAAAGTTGTGGTCCTTATGTACAATGGAATATCACTCAGCCATGAAATCAATGTCATAAGGCTAGTAGCAGCATGATGAGTGGATTTAGGTAAGACGATTCTAAGTGAAATAAGTCACACAGAAAAGGACACTTCTCATAAGGTGTCACTTATAGAGGGAATGTAAAAACCGTTACACTTGAACTGAATTACAAAACAGAACAGAGTCACACATGCAGAAAACACACTATGGCTGCTTAACGGGAAAGGTGAGGTGGGGTGATACATAAAACAAGAGTTTCAAATTAGCTCAGATACCGTTCCATAAACCCAATATGTAATAGACAAGACCTACTCCTTGCTCAGAGAACTGGACTCAACACGCCCGATTCACCGCACAAGAATATATCTGACTAGTAATAATCTTAAAACGTATGTATTGATATCTCTCTGTTAGTGTGTCAAGTGGGTGTAAAGCGGCATAAACACAGCCGTGAAAAGCAGCTAAACCCCATTATAAAAATAAATTACTTTTAAAAACCCATGAAACAAAGACAGGGAAAGAGAGAGAAATTCTTACACAATTCGTTCAGGGGCTGTGATGCAACCTGGATTGACCATATCTAGACCCACAGCTGGATGAGACATAAGGGTGGACACTCTTGGGGCTGAGAGGTTTGGTGAGGTTGGGTGAGCAAACGCAGACCCTTTAAAGTAATACTGCGTGCTACCCATCGCATGGGTCCCAAATCTCCAGGTTCAAGGGCATCTTCCTACATCGAAAACATGCATGAGAAACCCAGAAGATGGTACACCGTGTGATGGAGAAAGGTTTCTAAAACGCACCTCATTTCTCATCTCCTTGTGCTCGGGTTCGCCATTCCAGCCACTTTACTAGCAATCTCCCTATTTGGAGCATCATCACCTTTAACCTCCTGTTCCGTACAGGTTGCAATTTGTCCTGAGGATGAACGGGAAGATGGGGAACCAATGAGAGACTAGCTCTTGGTGTTGGGACAGGCACAGGTGACCCTATTTTCCCATCAGGAAGAAGAATTAACCACAGGCTCAGCCTGCCCCCTGGAACCAGAACAGGGCCTGAAGCCATCCTGCACTTTTGCGGCCAGCTCCCAAAAAAGCGACTTGTAAAATGGAGCTTCTGGGCACTGCAATTCACAAACCTGCAGAGTTATAAATGATAACTCTCGTCCACAAATATATTGAGGGAAGGCAAAGAAGAGGATTTGAAATCAAGGCAGAATTGCAGGAAACAGATTTCAGGAGGTAGATTCGAATCGCCTTTAAAGCACATGAAAAGCGGCAAAACGTTGACAATGATGCCCTTGGCCAAAAAGGGCATATGCGTTTTTTCCTGAATATATTCAGGAAAAAACGCATATGCCCTTTTTGGCCAACCAAGCAACCTGGAAAGGCAAATCAGCGCTACAAAGAAGTCTCGCTTCCCATCGGTCAAAAGGGCCATGCTTAAAAAAGTGTCAAAACCAGAAATGCAGGACAGGCCATGGAGAAATGGGAGCCTTGCTACACTGATGGGCGGGATGTAAATTGCCAACAGCCACTCTGGAGAAGGGTACGGTGTGTCCTGAAACATCTAAAAAACACAGCTTAGAGAGCATAGGGCACTTCCACGCATGGGGGGATAAAGTGGGAAAATTGAAAATCAGCAAGACACAAGCACCCCAAAGTTTAGGGCTGCTCTGTTGACAAGGACCTCCACTTCATTCCACCTTAAATATCCCAGGAAAGTGAAAAATGGATAAAAAAGTTGTGGTCCTTATGTACAATGGAATATCACTCAGCCATGAAATCAATGTCATAAGGCTAGTAGCAGCATGATGAGTGGATTTAGGTAAGACGATTCTAAGTGAAATAAGTCACACAGAAAAGGACACTTCTCATAAGGTGTCACTTATAGAGGGAATGTAAAAACCGTTACACTTGAACTGAATTACAAAACAGAACAGAGTCACACATGCAGAAAACACACTATGGCTGCTTAACGGGAAAGGTGAGGTGGGGTGATACATAAAACAAGAGTTTCAAATTAGCTCAGATACCGTTCCATAAACCCAATATGTAATAGACAAGACCTACTCCTTGCTCAGAGAACTGGACTCAACACGCCCGATTCAACGCACAAGAATATATCTGACTAGTAATAATCTTAAAACCTATGTATTGATATCTCTCTGTTAGTGTGTCAAGTGGGTGTAAAGCGGCATAAACACAGCCGTGAAAAGCAGCTAAACCCCATTATAAAAATAAATTACTTTTCAAAACCCATGAAACAAAGACAGGGAAAGAGAGAGAAATTCTTACACAATTCGTTCAGGGGCTGTGATGCAACCTGGATTGACCATATCTAGACCCACAGCTGGATGAGACATAAGGGTGGACACTCTTGGGGCTGAGAGGTTTGGTGAGGTTGGGTGAGCAAACGCAGACCCTTTAAAGTAATACTGCGTGCTACCCAGCGCATGGGTCCCAAATCTCCAGGTTCAAGGGCATCTTCCTACATCGAAAACATGCATGAGAAACCCAGAAGATGGTACACCGTGTGATGGGGAAAGGTTTCTAAAACGCACCTCATTTCTCATCTCCTTGTGCTCGGGTTCGCCATTCCAGCCACTTTACTAGCAATCTCCCTACTTGGAGCATCAGCACCTTTAACCTCCTGTTCCGTACAGGTTGCAATTTGTCCTGAGGATGAACGGGAAGACGGGGAACCAATGAGAGACTAGCTCTTGGTGTTGGGACAGGCACAGGTCACTCTATTTTCCCATCAGGAAGAAGAATTAACCACAGGCTCAGCCTGCCCCCCGGAACCAGAACAGGGCCTGAAGCCATCCTGCGCTTTTGCGGCCAGCTCCCGAAAAAGCGAGTTGTAAAATGGAGCTTCAGGGCACTGCAATTCACAAACCTGCACAGTTATAAATGATAACTCTCGTCCACAAATATATTGAGGGAAGGCAAAGACGAGGAATTTAAATCAAGGCAGAATTGCAGGAAACAGATTTCAGGAGGTAGATTCGAATCGCCTCTAAAGCACATGAAAAGCGGCAAAAAGTTGACAATGATGCCCATGGCCAAAAAGGGCGTATGCGTTTTTTCCTGAATATATTCAGGAAAAAACGCATACGCCCTTTTTGGCCAACCAAGCAACCTGGAAAGGCAAATCAGCGCTACAAAGAAGTCTCGCTTCCCATCGGTCAAAAGGGCCATGCTGAAAAAAGTGTCAAAACCAGAAATGCAGGACAGGCCATGGAGAAATGGGAGCCTTGCTACACTGATGGGCAGGATGTAAATTGCCAACAGCCACTCTGGAGAAGTGTACGGTGTGTCCTGAAACATCTAAAAAACACAGCTTAGAGAGCATAGGGCACTTCCACGCATGGGGGGATAAAGTGGGAAAATTGAAAATCAGCAAGACACAAGCACCCCAAAGTTTAGGGCTGCTCTGTTGACAAGGACCTCCACTTCATTCCACCTTAAATATCCCAGGAAAGTGAAAAATGGATAAAAAAGTTGTGGTCCTTATGTACAATGGAATATCACTCAGCCATGAAATCAATGTCATAAGGCTAGTAGCAGCATGATGAGTGGATTTAGGTAAGACGATTCTAAGTGAAATAAGTCACACAGAAAAGGACACTTCTCATAAGGTGTCACTTATAGAGGGAATGTAAAAACCGTTACACTTGAACTGAATTACAAAACAGAACAGAGTCACACATGCAGAAAACACACTATGGCTGCTTAACGGGAAAGGTGAGGTGGGGTGATACATAAAACAAGAGTTTCAAATTAGCTCAGATACCGTTCCATAAACCCAATATGTAATAGACAAGACCTACTCCTTGCTCAGAGAACTGGACTCAACACGCCCGATTCACCGCACAAGAATATATCTGACTAGTAATAATCTTAAAACGTATGTATTGATATCTCTCTGTTAGTGTGTCAAGTGGGTGTAAAGCGGCATAAACACAGCCGTGAAAAGCAGCTAAACCCCATTATAAAAATAAATTACTTTTAAAAACCCATGAAACAAAGACAGGGAAAGAGAGAGAAATTCTTACACAATTCGTTCAGGGGCTGTGATGCAACCTGGATTGACCATATCTAGACCCACAGCTGGATGAGACATAAGGGTGGACACTCTTGGGGCTGAGAGGTTTGGTGAGGTTGGGTGAGCAAACGCAGACCCTTTAAAGTAATACTGCGTGCTACCCATCGCATGGGTCCCAAATCTCCAGGTTCAAGGGCATCTTCCTACATCGAAAACATGCATGAGAAACCCAGAAGATGGTACACCGTGTGATGGGGAAAGGTTTCTAAAACGCACCTCATTTCTCATCTCCTTGTGCTCGGGTTCGCCATTCCAGCCACTTTACTAGCAATCTCCCTATTTGGAGCATCATCACCTTTAACCTCCTGTTCCGTACAGGTTGCAATTTGTCCTGAGGATGAACGGGAAGACGGGGAACCAATGAGAGACTAGCTCTTGGTGTTGGGACAGGCACAGGTCACTCTATTTTCCCATCAGGAAGAAGAATTAACCACAGGCTCAGCCTGCCCCCTGGAACCAGAACAGGGCCTGAAGCCATCCTGCACTTTTGCGGCCAGCTCCCAAAAAAGCGACTTGTAAAATGGAGCTTCTGGGCACTGCAATTCACAAACCTGCAGAGTTATAAATGATAACTCTCGTCCACAAATATATTGAGGGAAGGCAAAGAAGAGGATTTGAAATCAAGGCAGAATTGCAGGAAACAGATTTCAGGAGGTAGATTCGAATCGCCTTTAAAGCACATGAAAAGCGGCAAAACGTTCACAATGATGCCCTTGGCCAAAAAGGGCGTATGCGTTTTTTCCTGAATATATTCAGGAAAAAACGCATACGCCCTTTTTGGCCAACCAAGCAACCTGGAAAGGCAAATCAGCGCTACAAAGAAGTCTCGCTTCCCATCGGTCAAAAGGGCCATGCTTAAAAAAGTGTCAAAACCAGAAATGCAGGACAGGCCATGGAGAAATGGGAGCCTTGCTACACTGATGGGCGGGATGTAAATTGCCAACAGCCACTCTGGAGAAGGGTACGGTGTGTCCTGAAACATCTATAAAACACAGCTTAGAGAGCATAGGGCACTTCCACGCATGGGGGGATAAAGAGGGAAAATTGAAAATCAGCAAGACACAAGCACCCCAAAGTTTAGGGCTGCTCTGTTGACAAGGACCTCCACTTCATTCCACCTTAAATATCCCAGGAAAGCGAAAAATGGATAAAAAAGTTGTGGTCCTTATGTACAATGGAATATCACTCAGCCATGAAATCAATGTCATAAGGCTAGTAGCAGCATGATGAGTGGATTTAGGTAAGACGATTCTAAGTGAAATAAGTCACACAGAAAAGGACACTTCTCATAAGGTGTCACTTATAGAGGGAATGTAAAAACCGTTACACTTGAACTGAATTACAAAACAGAACAGAGTCACACATGCAGAAAACACACTATGGCTGCTTAAGGGGAAAGGTGAGGTGGGGTGATACATAAAACAAGAGTTTCAAATTAGCTCAGATACCGTTCCATAAACCCAATATGTAATAGACAAGACCTACTCCTTGCTCAGAGAACTGGACTCAACACGCCCAATTCACCGCACATGAATATATCTGACTAGTAATAATCTTAAAACCTATGTATTGATATCTCTCTGTTAGTGTGTCAAGTGGGTGTAAAGCGGCATAAACACAGCCGTGAAAAGCAGCTAAACCCCATTATAAAAATAAATTACTTTTAAAAACCCATGAAACAAAGACAGGGAAAGAGAGAGAAATTCTTACACAATTCGTTCAGGGGCTGTGATGCAACCTGGATTGACCATATCTAGACCCACAGCTGGATGAGACATAAGGGTGGACACTCTTGGGGCTGAGAGGTTTGGTGAGGTTTGGTGAGCAAACGCAGACCCTTTAAAGTAATACTGCGTGCTACCCATCGCATGGGTCCCAAATCTCCAGGTTCAAGGGCATCTTCCTACATCGAAAACATGCATGAGAAACCCAGAAGATGGTACACCGTGTGATGGGGAAAGGTTTCTAAAACGCACCTCATTTCTCATCTCCTTGTGCTCGGGTTCGCCATTCCAGCCACTTTACTTGCAATCTCCCTACTTGGAGCATCAGCACCTTTAACCTCCTGTTCCGTACAGGTTGCAATTTGTCCTGAGGATGAACGGGAAGACGGGGAACCAATGAGAGACTAGCTCTTGGTGTTGGGACAGGCACAGGTCACTCTATTTTCCCATCAGGAAGAAGAATTAACCACAGGCTCAGCCTGCCCCCCGGAACCAGAACAGGGCCTGAAGCCATCCTGCGCTTTTGCGGCCAGCTCCCAAAAAAGCGACTTGTAAAATGGAGCTTCTGGGCACTGCAATTCACAAACCTGCAGAGTTATAAATGATAACTCTCGTCCACAAATATATTGAGGGAAGGCAAAGAAGAGGATTTGAAATCAAGGCAGAATTGCAGGAAACAGATTTCAGGAGGTAGATTCGAATCCCCTTTAAAGCACATGAAAAGCGGCAAAACGTTGACAATGATGCCCTTGGCCAAAAAGGGCGTATGCGTTTTTTCCTGAATATATTCAGGAAAAAACGCATACGCCCTTTTTGGCCAACCAAGCAACCTGGAAAGGCAAATCAGCGCTACAAAGAAGTCTCGCTTCCCATCGGTCAAAAGGGCCATGCTGAAAAAAGTGTCAAAACCAGAAATGCAGGACAGGCCATGGAGAAATGGGAGCCTTGCTACACTGATGGGCAGGATGTAAATTGCCAACAGCCACTCTGGAGAAGTGTACGGTGTGTCCTGAAACATCTAAAAAACACAGCTTAGAGAGCATAGGGCACTTCCACGCATGGGGGGATAAAGTGGGAAAATTGAAAATCAGCAAGACACAAGCACCCCAAAGTTTAGGGCTGCTCTGTTGACAAGGACCTCCACTTCATTCCACCTTAAATATCCCAGGAAAGTGAAAATTGGATAAAAAAGTTGTGGTCCTTATGTACAATGGAATATCACTCAGCCATGAAATCAATGTCATAAGGCTAGTAGCAGCATGATGAGTGGATTTAGGTAAGACGATTCTAAGTGAAATAAGTCGCACAGAAAAGGACACTTCTCATAAGGTGTCACTTATAGAGGGAATGTAAAAACCGTTACACTTGAACTGAATTACAAAACAGAACAGAGTCACACATGCAGAAAACACACTATGGCTGCTTAACGGGAAAGGTGAGGTGGGGTGATACATAAAACAAGAGTTTCAAATTAGCTCAGATACCGTTCCATAAACCCAATATGTAATAGACAAGACCTACTCCTTGCTCAGAGAACTGGACTCAACACGCCCGATTCACCGCACAAGAATATATCTGACTAGTAATAATCTTAAAACCTATGTATTGATATCTCTCTGTTAGTGTGTCAAGTGGGTGTAAAGCGGCATAAACACAGCCGTGAAAAGCAGCTAAACCCCATTATAAAAATAAATTACTTTTAAAAACCCATGAAACAAAGACAGGGAAAGAGAGAGAAATTCTTACACAATTCGTTCATGGGCTGTGATGCAACCTGGATTGACCATATCTAGACCCACAGCTGGATGAGACATAAGGGTGGACACTCTTGGGGCTGAGAGGTTTGGTGAGGTTGGGTGAGCAAACGCAGACCCTTTAAAGTAATACTGCGTGCTACCCATCGCATGGGTCCCAAATCTCCAGGTTCAAGGGCATCTTCCTACATCAAAAACATGCATGAGAAACCCAGAAGATGGTACACCATGTGATGGGGAAAGGTTTCTAAAACGCACCTCATTTCTCATCTCCTTGTGCTCGGGTTCGCCATTCCAGCCACTTTACTAGCAATCTCCCTACTTGGAGCATCAGCACCTTTAACCTCCTGTTCCGTACAGGTTGCAATTTGTCCTGAGGATGAACGGGAAGACGGGGAACCAATGAGAGACTAGCTCTTGGTGTTGGGACAGGCACAGGTCACTCTATTTTCCCATCAGGAAGAAGAATTAACCACAGGCTCAGCCTGCCCCCCGGAACCAGAACAGGGCGTGAAGCCATCCTGCGCTTTTGCGGCCAGCTCCCAAAAAAGCGACTTGTAAAATGGAGCTTCTGGGCACTGCAATTCACAAACCTGCAGAGTTATAAATGATAACTCTCGTCCACAAATATATTGAGGGAAGGCAAAGAAGAGGATTTGAAATCAAGGCAGAATTGCAGGAAACAGATTTCAGGAGGTAGATTCGAATCCCCTTTAAAGCACATGAAAAGCGGCAAAACGTTGACAATGATGCCCTTGGCCAAAAAGGGCGTATGCGTTTTTTCCTGAATATATTCAGGAAAAAACGCATACGCCCTTTTTGGCCAACCAAGCAACCTGGAAAGGCAAATCAGCGCTACAAAGAAGTCTCGCTTCCCATCGGTCAAAAGGGCCATGCTGAAAAAAGTGTCAAAACCAGAAATGCAGGACAGGCCATGGAGAAATGGGAGCCTTGCTACACTGATGGGCGGGATGTAAATTGCCAACAGCCACTCTGGAGAAGTGTACGGTGTGTCCTGAAACATCTAAAAAACACAGCTTAGAGAGGATAGGGCACTTCCACGCATGGGGGGATAAAGAGGGAAAATTGAAAATCAGCAAGACACAAGCACCCCAAAGTTTAGGGCTGCTCTGTTGACAAGAACCTCCAGTTCATAACACCTTAAATATCCCAGGAATGAGAAAAATGGATAAAGAAGTGGTGGTCCTTATGTACTATGGAATATCACTCAGCCATGAAATCAATGTCATAAGGCTAGTAGCAGCATGATGAGTGGATTTAGGTAAGACGATTCTAAGTGAAATAAGTCACACAGAAAAGGACACTTCTCATAAGGTGTCACTTATAGAGGGAATGTAAAAACCGTTACACTTGAACTGAATTACAAAACAGAACAGAGTCACACATGCAGAAAACACACTATGGCTGCTTAACGGGAAAGGTGAGGTGGGGTGATACATAAAACAAGAGTTTCAAATTAGCTCAGATACCGTTCCATAAACCCAATATGTAATAGACAAGACCTACTCCTTGCTCAGAGAACTGGACTCAACACGCCCGATTCACCGCACAAGAATATATCTGACTAGTAATAATCTTAAAACCTATGTATTGATATCTCTCTGTTAGTGTGTCAAGTGGGTGTAAAGCGGCATAAACACAGCCGTGAAAAGCAGCTAAACCCCATTATAAAAATAAATTACTTTTAAAAACCCATGAAACAAAGACAGGGAAAGAGAGAGAAATTCTTACACAATTCGTTCATGGGCTGTGATGCAACCTGGATTGACCATATCTAGACCCACAGCTGGATGAGACATAAGGGTGGACACTCTTGGGGCTGAGAGGTTTGGTGAGGTTGGGTGAGCAAACGCAGACCCTTTAAAGTAATACTGCGTGCTACCCATCGCATGGGTCCCAAATCTCCAGGTTCAAGGGCATCTTCCTACATCAAAAACATGCATGAGAAACCCAGAAGATGGTACACCATGTTAAGGGGGAAGGTTTCTAAAACGCACCTCATTTCTCATCTCCTTGTGCTCGGGTTCGCCATTCCAGCCACTTTACTAGCAATCTCCCTACTTGGAGCATCAGCACCTTTAACCTCCTGTTCCGTACAGGTTGCAATTTGTCCTGAGGATGAACGGGAAGACGGGGAACCAATGAGAGACTAGCTCTTGGTGTTGGGACAGGCACAGGTCACTCTATTTTCCCATCAGGAAGAAGAATTAACCACAGGCTCAGCCTGCCCCCCGGAACCAGAACAGGGCGTGAAGCCATCCTGCGCTTTTGCGGCCAGCTCCCAAAAAAGCGACTTGTAAAATGGAGCTTCTGGGCACTGCAATTCACAAACCTGCAGAGTTATAAATGATAACTCTCGTCCACAAATATATTGAGGGAAGGCAAAGAAGAGGATTTGAAATCAAGGCAGAATTGCAGGACACAGATTTCAGGAGGTAGATTCGAATCCCCTTTAAAGCACATGAAAAGCGGCAAAACGTTGACAATGATGCCCTTGGCCAAAAAGGGCGTATGCGTTTTTTCCTGAATATATTCAGGAAAAAACGCATACGCCCTTTTTGGCCAACCAAGCAACCTGGAAAGGCAAATCAGCGCTACAAAGAAGTCTCGCTTCCCATCGGTCAAAAGGGCCATGCTGAAAAAAGTGTCAAAACCAGAAATGCAGGACAGGCCATGGAGAAATGGGAGCCTTGCTACACTGATGGGCGGGATGTAAATTGCCAACAGCCACTCTGGAGAAGTGTACGGTGTGTCCTGAAACATCTAAAAAACACAGCTTAGAGAGCATAGGGCACTTCCACGCATGGGGGGATAAAGTGGGAAAATTGAAAATCAGCAAGACACAAGCACCCCAAAGTTTAGGGCTGCTCTGTTGACAAGGACCTCCACTTCATTCCACCTTAAATATCCCAGGAAAGCGAAAAATGGATAAAAAGGTTGTGGTCCTTATGTACAATGGAATATCACTCAGCCATGAAATCAATGTCATAAGGCTAGTAGCAGCATGATGAGTGGATTTAGGTAAGACGATTCTAAGTGAAATAAGTCACACAGAAAAGGACACTTCTCATAAGGTGTCACTTATAGTGGGAATGTAAAAACCGTTACACTTGAACTGAATTACAAAACAGAACAGAGTCACACATGCAGAAAACACACTATGGCTGCTTAACGGGAAAGGTGAGGTGGGGTGATACATAAAACAAGAGTTTCAAATTAGCTCAGATACCGTTCCATAAACCCAATATGTAATAGACAAGACCTACTCCTTGCTCAGAGAACTGGACTCAACACGCCCGATTCACCGCACATGAATATATCTGACTAGTAATAATCTTAAAACCTATGTATTGATATCTCTCTGTTAGTGTGTCAAGTGGGTGTAAAGCGGCATAAACACAGCCGTGAAAAGCAGCTAAACCCCATTATAAAAATAAATTACTTTTCAAAACCCATGAAACAAAGACAGGGAAAGAGAGAGAAATTCTTACACAATTCGTTCATGGGCTGTGATGCAACCTGGATTGACCATATCTAGACCCACAGCTGGATGAGACATAAGGGTGGACACTCTTGGGGCTGAGAGGTTTGGTGAGGTTGGGTGAGCAAACGCAGACCCTTTAAAGTAATACTGCGTGCTACCCATCGCATGGGTCCCAAATCTCCAGGTTCAAGGGCATCTTCCTACATCGAAAACATGCATGAGAAACCCAGAAGATGGTACACCGTGTGATGGGGAAAAGTTTCTAAAACGCACCTCATTTCTCATCTCCTTGTGCTCGGGTTCGCCATTCCAGCCACTTTACTAGCAATCTCCCTACTTGGAGCATCAGCACCTTTAACCTCCTGTTCCGTACAGGTTGCAATTTGTCCTGAGGATGAACGGGAAGACGGGGAACCAATGAGAGACTAGCTCTTGGTGTTGGGACAGGCACAGGTCACTCTATTTTCCCATCAGGAAGAAGAATTAACCACAGGCTCAGCCTGCCCCCCGGAACCAGAACAGGGCCTGAAGCCATCCTGCGCTTTTGCGGCCAGCTCCCGAAAAAGCGAGTTGTAAAATGGAGCTTCAGGGCACTGCAATTCACAAACCTGCACAGTTATAAATGATAACTCTCGTCCACAAATATATTGAGGGAAGGCAAAGACGAGGAATTGAAATCAAGGCAGAATTGCAGGAAACAGATTTCAGGAGGTAGATTCGAATCGCCTCTAAAGCACATGAAAAGCGGCAAAACGTTGACAATGATGCCCATGGCCAAAAAGTGCGTATGCGTTTTTTCCTGAATATATTCAGGAAAAAACGCATACGCCCTTTTTGGCCAACCAAGCAACCTGGAAAGGCAAATCAGCGCTACAAAGAAGTCTCGCTTCCCATCGGTCAAAAGGGCCATGCTGAAAAAAGTGTCAAAACCAGAAATGCAGGACAGGCCATGGAGAAATGGGAGCCTTGCTACACTGATGGGCAGGATGTAAATTGCCAACAGCCACTCTGGAGAAGTGTACGGTGTGTCCTGAAACATCTAAAAAACACAGCTTAGAGAGCATAGGGCACTTCCACGCATGGGGGGATAAAGTGGGAAAATTGAAAATCAGCAAGACACAAGCACCCCAAAGTTTAGGGCTGCTCTGTTGACAAGGACCTCCACTTCATTCCACCTTAAATATCCCAGGAAAGTGAAAAATGGATAAAAAAGTTGTGGTCCTTATGTACAATGGAATATCACTCAGCCATGAAATCAATGTCATAAGGCTAGTAGCAGCATGATGAGTGGATTTACGTAAGACGATTCTAAGTGAAATAAGTCACACAGAAAAGGACACTTCTCATAAGGTGTCACTTATAGAGGGAATGTAAAAACCGTTACACTTGAACTGAATTACAAAACAGAACAGAGTCACACATGCAGAAAACACACTATGGCTGCTTAACGGGAAAGGTGAGGTGGGGTGATACATAAAACAAGAGTTTCAAATTAGCTCAGATACCGTTCCATAAACCCAATATGTAATAGACAAGACCTACTCCTTGCTCAGAGAACTGGACTCAACACGCCCGATTCACCGCACAAGAATATATCTGACTAGTAATAATCTTAAAACCTATGTATTGATATCTCTCTGTTAGTGTGTCAAGTGGGTGTAAAGCGGCATAAACACAGCCGTGAAAAGCAGCTAAACCCCATTATAAAAATAAATTACTTTTAAAAACCCATGAAACAAAGACAGGGAAAGAGAGAGAAATTCTTACACAATTCGTTCAGGGGCTGTGATGCAACCTGGATTGACCATATCTAGACCCACAGCTGGATGAGACATAAGGGTGGACACTCTTGGGGCTGAGAGGTTTGGTGAGGTTGGGTGAGCAAACGCAGACCCTTTAAAGTAATACTGCGTGCTACCCATCGCATGGGTCCCAAATCTCCAGGTTCAAGGGCATCTTCCTACATCGAAAACATGCATGAGAAACCCAGAAGATGGTACACCGTGTGATGGGGAAAGGTTTCTAAAACGCACCTCATTTCTCATCTCCTTGTGCTCGGGTTCGCCATTCCAGCCACTTTACTAGCAATCTCCCTACTTGGAGCATCAGCACCTTTAACCTCCTGTTCCGTACAGGTTGCAATTTGTCCTGAGGATGAACGGGAAGACGGGGAACCAATGAGAGACTAGCTCTTGGTGTTGGGACAGGCACAGGTCACTCTATTTTCCCATCAGGAAGAAGAATTAACCACAGGCTCAGCCTGCCCCCCGGAACCAGAACAGGGCCTGAAGCCATCCTGCGCTTTTGCGGCCAGCTCCCGAAAAAGCGAGTTGTAAAATGGAGCTTCAGGGCACTGCAATTCACAAACCTGCACAGTTATAAATGATAACTCTCGTCCACAAATATATTGAGGGAAGGCAAAGACGAGGAATTTAAATCAAGGCAGAATTGCAGGAAACAGATTTCAGGAGGTAGATTCGAATCGCCTCTAAAGCACATGAAAAGCGGCAAAAAGTTGACAATGATGCCCATGGCCAAAAAGGGCGTATGCGTTTTTTCCTGAATATATTCAGGAAAAAACGCATACGCCCTTTTTGGCCAACCAAGCAACCTGGAAAGGCAAATCAGCGCTACAAAGAAGTCTCGCTTCCCATCGGTCAAAAGGGCCATGCTGAAAAAAGTGTCAAAACCAGAAATGCAGGACAGGCCATGGAGAAATGGGAGCCTTGCTACACTGATGGGCAGGATGTAAATTGCCAACAGCCACTCTGGAGAAGTGTACGGTGTGTCCTGAAACATCTAAAAAACACAGCTTAGAGAGCATAGGGCACTTCCACGCATGGGGGGATAAAGTGGGAAAATTGAAAATCAGCAAGACACAAGCACCCCAAAGTTTAGGGCTGCTCTGTTGACAAGGACCTCCACTTCATTCCACCTTAAATATCCCAGGAAAGTGAAAAATGGATAAAAAAGTTGTGGTCCTTATGTACAATGGAATATCACTCAGCCATGAAATCAATGTCATAAGGCTAGTAGCAGCATGATGAGTGGATTTAGGTAAGACGATTCTAAGTGAAATAAGTCACACAGAAAAGGACACTTCTCATAAGGTGTCACTTATAGAGGGAATGTAAAAACCGTTACACTTGAACTGAATTACAAAACAGAACAGAGTCACACATGCAGAAAACACACTATGGCTGCTTAACGGGAAAGGTGAGGTGGGGTGATACATAAAACAAGAGTTTCAAATTAGCTCAGATACCGTTCCATAAACCCAATATGTAATAGACAAGACCTACTCCTTGCTCAGAGAACTGGACTCAACACGCCCGATTCACCGCACAAGAATATATCTGACTAGTAATAATCTTAAAACGTATGTATTGATATCTCTCTGTTAGTGTGTCAAGTGGGTGTAAAGCGGCATAAACACAGCCGTGAAAAGCAGCTAAACCCCATTATAAAAATAAATTACTTTTAAAAACCCATGAAACAAAGACAGGGAAAGAGAGAGAAATTCTTACACAATTCGTTCAGGGGCTGTGATGCAACCTGGATTGACCATATCTAGACCCACAGCTGGATGAGACATAAGGGTGGACACTCTTGGGGCTGAGAGGTTTGGTGAGGTTGGGTGAGCAAACGCAGACCCTTTAAAGTAATACTGCGTGCTACCCATCGCATGGGTCCCAAATCTCCAGGTTCAAGGGCATCTTCCTACATCGAAAACATGCATGAGAAACCCAGAAGATGGTACACCGTGTGATGGGGAAAGGTTTCTAAAACGCACCTCATTTCTCATCTCCTTGTGCTCGGGTTCGCCATTCCAGCCACTTTACTAGCAATCTCCCTATTTGGAGCATCATCACCTTTAACCTCCTGTTCCGTACAGGTTGCAATTTGTCCTGAGGATGAACGGGAAGACGGGGAACCAATGAGAGACTAGCTCTTGGTGTTGGGACAGGCACAGGTCACTCTATTTTCCCATCAGGAAGAAGAATTAACCACAGGCTCAGCCTGCCCCCTGGAACCAGAACAGGGCCTGAAGCCATCCTGCACTTTTGCGGCCAGCTCCCAAAAAAGCGACTTGTAAAATGGAGCTTCTGGGCACTGCAATTCACAAACCTGCAGAGTTATAAATGATAACTCTCGTCCACAAATATATTGAGGGAAGGCAAAGAAGAGGATTTGAAATCAAGGCAGAATTGCAGGAAACAGATTTCAGGAGGTAGATTCGAATCGCCTTTAAAGCACATGAAAAGCGGCAAAACGTTCACAATGATGCCCTTGGCCAAAAAGGGCGTATGCGTTTTTTCCTGAATATATTCAGGAAAAAACGCATACGCCCTTTTTGGCCAACCAAGCAACCTGGAAAGGCAAATCAGCGCTACAAAGAAGTCTCGCTTCCCATCGGTCAAAAGGGCCATGCTTAAAAAAGTGTCAAAACCAGAAATGCAGGACAGGCCATGGAGAAATGGGAGCCTTGCTACACTGATGGGCGGGATGTAAATTGCCAACAGCCACTCTGGAGAAGGGTACGGTGTGTCCTGAAACATCTATAAAACACAGCTTAGAGAGCATAGGGCACTTCCACGCATGGGGGGATAAAGAGGGAAAATTGAAAATCAGCAAGACACAAGCACCCCAAAGTTTAGGGCTGCTCTGTTGACAAGGACCTCCACTTCATTCCACCTTAAATATCCCAGGAAAGCGAAAAATGGATAAAAAAGTTGTGGTCCTTATGTACAATGGAATATCACTCAGCCATGAAATCAATGTCATAAGGCTAGTAGCAGCATGATGAGTGGATTTAGGTAAGACGATTCTAAGTGAAATAAGTCACACAGAAAAGGACACTTCTCATAAGGTGTCACTTATAGAGGGAATGTAAAAACCGTTACACTTGAACTGAATTACAAAACAGAACAGAGTCACACATGCAGAAAACACACTATGGCTGCTTAAGGGGAAAGGTGAGGTGGGGTGATACATAAAACAAGAGTTTCAAATTAGCTCAGATACCGTTCCATAAACCCAATATGTAATAGACAAGACCTACTCCTTGCTCAGAGAACTGGACTCAACACGCCCAATTCACCGCACATGAATATATCTGACTAGTAATAATCTTAAAACCTATGTATTGATATCTCTCTGTTAGTGTGTCAAGTGGGTGTAAAGCGGCATAAACACAGCCGTGAAAAGCAGCTAAACCCCATTATAAAAATAAATTACTTTTAAAAACCCATGAAACAAAGACAGGGAAAGAGAGAGAAATTCTTACACAATTCGTTCAGGGGCTGTGATGCAACCTGGATTGACCATATCTAGACCCACAGCTGGATGAGACATAAGGGTGGACACTCTTGGGGCTGAGAGGTTTGGTGAGGTTTGGTGAGCAAACGCAGACCCTTTAAAGTAATACTGCGTGCTACCCATCGCATGGGTCCCAAATCTCCAGGTTCAAGGGCATCTTCCTACATCGAAAACATGCATGAGAAACCCAGAAGATGGTACACCGTGTGATGGGGAAAGGTTTCTAAAACGCACCTCATTTCTCATCTCCTTGTGCTCGGGTTCGCCATTCCAGCCACTTTACTTGCAATCTCCCTACTTGGAGCATCAGCACCTTTAACCTCCTGTTCCGTACAGGTTGCAATTTGTCCTGAGGATGAACGGGAAGACGGGGAACCAATGAGAGACTAGCTCTTGGTGTTGGGACAGGCACAGGTCACTCTATTTTCCCATCAGGAAGAAGAATTAACCACAGGCTCAGCCTGCCCCCCGGAACCAGAACAGGGCCTGAAGCCATCCTGCGCTTTTGCGGCCAGCTCCCAAAAAAGCGACTTGTAAAATGGAGCTTCTGGGCACTGCAATTCACAAACCTGCAGAGTTATAAATGATAACTCTCGTCCACAAATATATTGAGGGAAGGCAAAGAAGAGGATTTGAAATCAAGGCAGAATTGCAGGAAACAGATTTCAGGAGGTAGATTCGAATCCCCTTTAAAGCACATGAAAAGCGGCAAAACGTTGACAATGATGCCCTTGGCCAAAAAGGGCGTATGCGTTTTTTCCTGAATATATTCAGGAAAAAACGCATACGCCCTTTTTGGCCAACCAAGCAACCTGGAAAGGCAAATCAGCGCTACAAAGAAGTCTCGCTTCCCATCGGTCAAAAGGGCCATGCTGAAAAAAGTGTCAAAACCAGAAATGCAGGACAGGCCATGGAGAAATGGGAGCCTTGCTACACTGATGGGCAGGATGTAAATTGCCAACAGCCACTCTGGAGAAGTGTACGGTGTGTCCTGAAACATCTAAAAAACACAGCTTAGAGAGCATAGGGCACTTCCACGCATGGGGGGATAAAGTGGGAAAATTGAAAATCAGCAAGACACAAGCACCCCAAAGTTTAGGGCTGCTCTGTTGACAAGGACCTCCACTTCATTCCACCTTAAATATCCCAGGAAAGTGAAAATTGGATAAAAAAGTTGTGGTCCTTATGTACAATGGAATATCACTCAGCCATGAAATCAATGTCATAAGGCTAGTAGCAGCATGATGAGTGGATTTAGGTAAGACGATTCTAAGTGAAATAAGTCGCACAGAAAAGGACACTTCTCATAAGGTGTCACTTATAGAGGGAATGTAAAAACCGTTACACTTGAACTGAATTACAAAACAGAACAGAGTCACACATGCAGAAAACACACTATGGCTGCTTAACGGGAAAGGTGAGGTGGGGTGATACATAAAACAAGAGTTTCAAATTAGCTCAGATACCGTTCCATAAACCCAATATGTAATAGACAAGACCTACTCCTTGCTCAGAGAACTGGACTCAACACGCCCGATTCACCGCACAAGAATATATCTGACTAGTAATAATCTTAAAACCTATGTATTGATATCTCTCTGTTAGTGTGTCAAGTGGGTGTAAAGCGGCATAAACACAGCCGTGAAAAGCAGCTAAACCCCATTATAAAAATAAATTACTTTTAAAAACCCATGAAACAAAGACAGGGAAAGAGAGAGAAATTCTTACACAATTCGTTCATGGGCTGTGATGCAACCTGGATTGACCATATCTAGACCCACAGCTGGATGAGACATAAGGGTGGACACTCTTGGGGCTGAGAGGTTTGGTGAGGTTGGGTGAGCAAACGCAGACCCTTTAAAGTAATACTGCGTGCTACCCATCGCATGGGTCCCAAATCTCCAGGTTCAAGGGCATCTTCCTACATCAAAAACATGCATGAGAAACCCAGAAGATGGTACACCATGTGATGGGGAAAGGTTTCTAAAACGCACCTCATTTCTCATCTCCTTGTGCTCGGGTTCGCCATTCCAGCCACTTTACTAGCAATCTCCCTACTTGGAGCATCAGCACCTTTAACCTCCTGTTCCGTACAGGTTGCAATTTGTCCTGAGGATGAACGGGAAGACGGGGAACCAATGAGAGACTAGCTCTTGGTGTTGGGACAGGCACAGGTCACTCTATTTTCCCATCAGGAAGAAGAATTAACCACAGGCTCAGCCTGCCCCCCGGAACCAGAACAGGGCGTGAAGCCATCCTGCGCTTTTGCGGCCAGCTCCCAAAAAAGCGACTTGTAAAATGGAGCTTCTGGGCACTGCAATTCACAAACCTGCAGAGTTATAAATGATAACTCTCGTCCACAAATATATTGAGGGAAGGCAAAGAAGAGGATTTGAAATCAAGGCAGAATTGCAGGAAACAGATTTCAGGAGGTAGATTCGAATCCCCTTTAAAGCACATGAAAAGCGGCAAAACGTTGACAATGATGCCCTTGGCCAAAAAGGGCGTATGCGTTTTTTCCTGAATATATTCAGGAAAAAACGCATACGCCCTTTTTGGCCAACCAAGCAACCTGGAAAGGCAAATCAGCGCTACAAAGAAGTCTCGCTTCCCATCGGTCAAAAGGGCCATGCTGAAAAAAGTGTCAAAACCAGAAATGCAGGACAGGCCATGGAGAAATGGGAGCCTTGCTACACTGATGGGCGGGATGTAAATTGCCAACAGCCACTCTGGAGAAGTGTACGGTGTGTCCTGAAACATCTAAAAAACACAGCTTAGAGAGGATAGGGCACTTCCACGCATGGGGGGATAAAGAGGGAAAATTGAAAATCAGCAAGACACAAGCACCCCAAAGTTTAGGGCTGCTCTGTTGACAAGAACCTCCAGTTCATAACACCTTAAATATCCCAGGAATGAGAAAAATGGATAAAGAAGTGGTGGTCCTTATGTACTATGGAATATCACTCAGCCATGAAATCAATGTCATAAGGCTAGTAGCAGCATGATGAGTGGATTTAGGTAAGACGATTCTAAGTGAAATAAGTCACACAGAAAAGGACACTTCTCATAAGGTGTCACTTATAGAGGGAATGTAAAAACCGTTACACTTGAACTGAATTACAAAACAGAACAGAGTCACACATGCAGAAAACACACTATGGCTGCTTAACGGGAAAGGTGAGGTGGGGTGATACATAAAACAAGAGTTTCAAATTAGCTCAGATACCGTTCCATAAACCCAATATGTAATAGACAAGACCTACTCCTTGCTCAGAGAACTGGACTCAACACGCCCGATTCACCGCACAAGAATATATCTGACTAGTAATAATCTTAAAACCTATGTATTGATATCTCTCTGTTAGTGTGTCAAGTGGGTGTAAAGCGGCATAAACACAGCCGTGAAAAGCAGCTAAACCCCATTATAAAAATAAATTACTTTTAAAAACCCATGAAACAAAGACAGGGAAAGAGAGAGAAATTCTTACACAATTCGTTCATGGGCTGTGATGCAACCTGGATTGACCATATCTAGACCCACAGCTGGATGAGACATAAGGGTGGACACTCTTGGGGCTGAGAGGTTTGGTGAGGTTGGGTGAGCAAACGCAGACCCTTTAAAGTAATACTGCGTGCTACCCATCGCATGGGTCCCAAATCTCCAGGTTCAAGGGCATCTTCCTACATCAAAAACATGCATGAGAAACCCAGAAGATGGTACACCATGTTAAGGGGGAAGGTTTCTAAAACGCACCTCATTTCTCATCTCCTTGTGCTCGGGTTCGCCATTCCAGCCACTTTACTAGCAATCTCCCTACTTGGAGCATCAGCACCTTTAACCTCCTGTTCCGTACAGGTTGCAATTTGTCCTGAGGATGAACGGGAAGACGGGGAACCAATGAGAGACTAGCTCTTGGTGTTGGGACAGGCACAGGTCACTCTATTTTCCCATCAGGAAGAAGAATTAACCACAGGCTCAGCCTGCCCCCCGGAACCAGAACAGGGCGTGAAGCCATCCTGCGCTTTTGCGGCCAGCTCCCAAAAAAGCGACTTGTAAAATGGAGCTTCTGGGCACTGCAATTCACAAACCTGCAGAGTTATAAATGATAACTCTCGTCCACAAATATATTGAGGGAAGGCAAAGAAGAGGATTTGAAATCAAGGCAGAATTGCAGGAAACAGATTTCAGGAGGTAGATTCGAATCCCCTTTAAAGCACATGAAAAGCGGCAAAACGTTGACAATGATGCCCTTGGCCAAAAAGGGCGTATGCGTTTTTTCCTGAATATATTCAGGAAAAAACGCATACGCCCTTTTTGGCCAACCAAGCAACCTGGAAAGGCAAATCAGCGCTACAAAGAAGTCTCGCTTCCCATCGGTCAAAAGGGCCATGCTGAAAAAAGTGTCAAAACCAGAAATGCAGGACAGGCCATGGAGAAATGGGAGCCTTGCTACACTGATGGGCGGGATGTAAATTGCCAACAGCCACTCTGGAGAAGTGTACGGTGTGTCCTGAAACATCTAAAAAACACAGCTTAGAGAGCATAGGGCACTTCCACGCATGGGGGGATAAAGTGGGAAAATTGAAAATCAGCAAGACACAAGCACCCCAAAGTTTAGGGCTGCTCTGTTGACAAGGACCTCCACTTCATTCCACCTTAAATATCCCAGGAAAGCGAAAAATGGATAAAAAGGTTGTGGTCCTTATGTACAATGGAATATCACTCAGCCATGAAATCAATGTCATAAGGCTAGTAGCAGCATGATGAGTGGATTTAGGTAAGACGATTCTAAGTGAAATAAGTCACACAGAAAAGGACACTTCTCATAAGGTGTCACTTATAGTGGGAATGTAAAAACCGTTACACTTGAACTGAATTACAAAACAGAACAGAGTCACACATGCAGAAAACACACTATGGCTGCTTAACGGGAAAGGTGAGGTGGGGTGATACATAAAACAAGAGTTTCAAATTAGCTCAGATACCGTTCCATAAACCCAATATGTAATAGACAAGACCTACTCCTTGCTCAGAGAACTGGACTCAACACGCCCGATTCACCGCACATGAATATATCTGACTAGTAATAATCTTAAAACCTATGTATTGATATCTCTCTGTTAGTGTGTCAAGTGGGTGTAAAGCGGCATAAACACAGCCGTGAAAAGCAGCTAAACCCCATTATAAAAATAAATTACTTTTCAAAACCCATGAAACAAAGACAGGGAAAGAGAGAGAAATTCTTACACAATTCGTTCATGGGCTGTGATGCAACCTGGATTGACCATATCTAGACCCACAGCTGGATGAGACATAAGGGTGGACACTCTTGGGGCTGAGAGGTTTGGTGAGGTTGGGTGAGCAAACGCAGACCCTTTAAAGTAATACTGCGTGCTACCCATCGCATGGGTCCCAAATCTCCAGGTTCAAGGGCATCTTCCTACATCGAAAACATGCATGAGAAACCCAGAAGATGGTACACCGTGTGATGGGGAAAAGTTTCTAAAACGCACCTCATTTCTCATCTCCTTGTGCTCGGGTTCGCCATTCCAGCCACTTTACTAGCAATCTCCCTACTTGGAGCATCAGCACCTTTAACCTCCTGTTCCGTACAGGTTGCAATTTGTCCTGAGGATGAACGGGAAGACGGGGAACCAATGAGAGACTAGCTCTTGGTGTTGGGACAGGCACAGGTCACTCTATTTTCCCATCAGGAAGAAGAATTAACCACAGGCTCAGCCTGCCCCCCGGAACCAGAACAGGGCCTGAAGCCATCCTGCGCTTTTGCGGCCAGCTCCCGAAAAAGCGAGTTGTAAAATGGAGCTTCAGGGCACTGCAATTCACAAACCTGCACAGTTATAAATGATAACTCTCGTCCACAAATATATTGAGGGAAGGCAAAGACGAGGAATTGAAATCAAGGCAGAATTGCAGGAAACAGATTTCAGGAGGTAGATTCGAATCGCCTCTAAAGCACATGAAAAGCGGCAAAACGTTGACAATGATGCCCATGGCCAAAAAGTGCGTATGCGTTTTTTCCTGAATATATTCAGGAAAAAACGCATACGCCCTTTTTGGCCAACCAAGCAACCTGGAAAGGCAAATCAGCGCTACAAAGAAGTCTCGCTTCCCATCGGTCAAAAGGGCCATGCTGAAAAAAGTGTCAAAACCAGAAATGCAGGACAGGCCATGGAGAAATGGGAGCCTTGCTACACTGATGGGCAGGATGTAAATTGCCAACAGCCACTCTGGAGAAGTGTACGGTGTGTCCTGAAACATCTAAAAAACACAGCTTAGAGAGCATAGGGCACTTCCACGCATGGGGGGATAAAGTGGGAAAATTGAAAATCAGCAAGACACAAGCACCCCAAAGTTTAGGGCTGCTCTGTTGACAAGGACCTCCACTTCATTCCACCTTAAATATCCCAGGAAAGTGAAAAATGGATAAAAAAGTTGTGGTCCTTATGTACAATGGAATATCACTCAGCCATGAAATCAATGTCATAAGGCTAGTAGCAGCATGATGAGTGGATTTACGTAAGACGATTCTAAGTGAAATAAGTCACACAGAAAAGGACACTTCTCATAAGGTGTCACTTATAGAGGGAATGTAAAAACCGTTACACTTGAACTGAATTACAAAACAGAACAGAGTCACACATGCAGAAAACACACTATGGCTGCTTAACGGGAAAGGTGAGGTGGGGTGATACATAAAACAAGAGTTTCAAATTAGCTCAGATACCGTTCCATAAACCCAATATGTAATAGACAAGACCTACTCCTTGCTCAGAGAACTGGACTCAACACGCCCGATTCACCGCACAAGAATATATCTGACTAGTAATAATCTTAAAACCTATGTATTGATATCTCTCTGTTAGTGTGTCAAGTGGGTGTAAAGCGGCATAAACACAGCCGTGAAAAGCAGCTAAACCCCATTATAAAAATAAATTACTTTTAAAAACCCATGAAACAAAGACAGGGAAAGAGAGAGAAATTCTTACACAATTCGTTCAGGGGCTGTGATGCAACCTGGATTGACCATATCTAGACCCACAGCTGGATGAGACATAAGGGTGGACACTCTTGGGGCTGAGAGGTTTGGTGAGGTTGGGTGAGCAAACGCAGACCCTTTAAAGTAATACTGCGTGCTACCCATCGCATGGGTCCCAAATCTCCAGGTTCAAGGGCATCTTCCTACATCGAAAACATGCATGAGAAACCCAGAAGATGGTACACCGTGTGATGGGGAAAGGTTTCTAAAACGCACCTCATTTCTCATCTCCTTGTGCTCGGGTTCGCCATTCCAGCCACTTTACTAGCAATCTCCCTATTTGGAGCATCATCACCTTTAACCTCCTGTTCCGTACAGGTTGCAATTTGTCCTGAGGATGAACGGGAAGACGGGGAACCAATGAGAGACTAGCTCTTGGTGTTGGGACAGGCACAGGTGACTCTATTTTCCCATCAGGAAGAAGAATTAACCACAGGCTCAGCCTGCCCCCTGGAACCAGAACAGGGCCTGAAGCCATCCTGCACTTTTGCGGCCAGCTCCCAAAAAAGCGACTTGTAAAATGGAGCTTCTGGGCACTGCAATTCACAAACCTGCAGAGTTATAAATGATAACTCTCGTCCACAAATATATTGAGGGAAGGCAAAGAAGAGGATTTGAAATCAAGGCAGAATTGCAGGAAACAGATTTCAGGAGGTAGATTCGAATCGCCTTTAAAGCACATGAAAAGCGGCAAAACGTTGACAATGATGCCCTTGGCCAAAAAGGGCATATGCGTTTTTTCCTGAATATATTCAGGAAAAAACGCATACGCCCTTTTTGGCCAACCAAGCAACCTGGAAAGGCAAATCAGCGCTACAAAGAAGTCTCGCTTCCCATCGGTCAAAAGGGCCATGCTGAAAAAAGTGTCAAAACCAGAAATGCAGGACAGGCCATGGAGAAATGGGAGCCTTGCTACACTGATGGGCGGGATGTAAATTGCCAACAGCCACTCTGGAGAAGGGTACGGTGTGTCCTGAAACATCTATAAAACACAGCTTAGAGAGCATAGGGCACTTCTACGCATGGGGGGATAAAGTGGGAAAATTGAAAATCAGCAAGACACAAGCACCCCAAAGTTTAGGGCTGCTCTGTTGACAAGGACCTCCACTTCATTCCACCTTAAATATCCCAGGAAAGCGAAAAATGGATAAAAAAGTTGTGGTCCTTATGTACAATGGAATATCACTCAGCCATGAAATCAATGTCATAAGGCTAGTAGCAGCATGATGAGTGGATTTAGGTAAGACGATTCTAAGTGAAATAAGTCACACAGAAAAGGACACTTCTCATAAGGTGTCACTTATAGTGGGAATGTAAAAACCGTTACACTTGAACTGAATTACAAAACAGAACAGAGTCACACATGCAGAAAACACACTATGGCTGCTTAACGGGAAAGGTGAGGTGGGGTGATACATAAAACAAGAGTTTCAAATTAGCTCAGATACCGTTCCATAAACCCAATATGTAATAGACAAGACCTACTCCTTGCTCAGAGAACTGGACTCAACACGCCCGATTCACCGCACATGAATATATCTGACTAGTAATAATCTTAAAACCTATGTATTGATATCTCTCTGTTAGTGTGTCAAGTGGGTGTAAAGCGGCATAAACACAGCCGTGAAAAGCAGCTAAACCCCATTATAAAAATAAATTACTTTTCAAAACCCATGAAACAAAGACAGGGAAAGAGAGAGAAATTCTTACACAATTCGTTCATGGGCTGTGATGCAACCTGGATTGACCATATCTAGACCCACAGCTGGATGAGACATAAGGGTGGACACTCTTGGGGCTGAGAGGTTTGGTGAGGTTGGGTGAGCAAACGCAGACCCTTTAAAGTAATACTGCGTGCTACCCATCGCATGGGTCCCAAATCTCCAGGTTCAAGGGCATCTTCCTACATCGAAAACATGCATGAGAAACCCAGAAGATGGTACACCGTGTGATGGGGAAAAGTTTCTAAAACGCACCTCATTTCTCATCTCCTTGTGCTCGGGTTCGCCATTCCAGCCACTTTACTAGCAATCTCCCTACTTGGAGCATCAGCACCTTTAACCTCCTGTTCCGTACAGGTTGCAATTTGTCCTGAGGATGAACGGGAAGACGGGGAACCAATGAGAGACTAGCTCTTGGTGTTGGGACAGGCACAGGTCACTCTATTTTCCCATCAGGAAGAAGAATTAACCACAGGCTCAGCCTGCCCCCCGGAACCAGAACAGGGCCTGAAGCCATCCTGCGCTTTTGCGGCCAGCTCCCGAAAAAGCGAGTTGTAAAATGGAGCTTCAGGGCACTGCAATTCACAAACCTGCACAGTTATAAATGATAACTCTCGTCCACAAATATATTGAGGGAAGGCAAAGACGAGGAATTGAAATCAAGGCAGAATTGCAGGAAACAGATTTCAGGAGGTAGATTCGAATCGCCTCTAAAGCACATGAAAAGCGGCAAAACGTTGACAATGATGCCCATGGCCAAAAAGTGCGTATGCGTTTTTTCCTGAATATATTCAGGAAAAAACGCATACGCCCTTTTTGGCCAACCAAGCAACCTGGAAAGGCAAATCAGCGCTACAAAGAAGTCTCGCTTCCCATCGGTCAAAAGGGCCATGCTGAAAAAAGTGTCAAAACCAGAAATGCAGGACAGGCCATGGAGAAATGGGAGCCTTGCTACACTGATGGGCAGGATGTAAATTGCCAACAGCCACTCTGGAGAAGTGTACGGTGTGTCCTGAAACATCTAAAAAACACAGCTTAGAGAGCATAGGGCACTTCCACGCATGGGGGGATAAAGTGGGAAAATTGAAAATCAGCAAGACACAAGCACCCCAAAGTTTAGGGCTGCTCTGTTGACAAGGACCTCCACTTCATTCCACCTTAAATATCCCAGGAAAGTGAAAAATGGATAAAAAAGTTGTGGTCCTTATGTACAATGGAATATCACTCAGCCATGAAATCAATGTCATAAGGCTAGTAGCAGCATGATGAGTGGATTTACGTAAGACGATTCTAAGTGAAATAAGTCACACAGAAAAGGACACTTCTCATAAGGTGTCACTTATAGAGGGAATGTAAAAACCGTTACACTTGAACTGAATTACAAAACAGAACAGAGTCACACATGCAGAAAACACACTATGGCTGCTTAACGGGAAAGGTGAGGTGGGGTGATACATAAAACAAGAGTTTCAAATTAGCTCAGATACCGTTCCATAAACCCAATATGTAATAGACAAGACCTACTCCTTGCTCAGAGAACTGGACTCAACACGCCCGATTCACCGCACAAGAATATATCTGACTAGTAATAATCTTAAAACCTATGTATTGATATCTCTCTGTTAGTGTGTCAAGTGGGTGTAAAGCGGCATAAACACAGCCGTGAAAAGCAGCTAAACCCCATTATAAAAATAAATTACTTTTAAAAACCCATGAAACAAAGACAGGGAAAGAGAGAGAAATTCTTACACAATTCGTTCAGGGGCTGTGATGCAACCTGGATTGACCATATCTAGACCCACAGCTGGATGAGACATAAGGGTGGACACTCTTGGGGCTGAGAGGTTTGGTGAGGTTGGGTGAGCAAACGCAGACCCTTTAAAGTAATACTGCGTGCTACCCATCGCATGGGTCCCAAATCTCCAGGTTCAAGGGCATCTTCCTACATCGAAAACATGCATGAGAAACCCAGAAGATGGTACACCGTGTGATGGGGAAAGGTTTCTAAAACGCACCTCATTTCTCATCTCCTTGTGCTCGGGTTCGCCATTCCAGCCACTTTACTAGCAATCTCCCTATTTGGAGCATCATCACCTTTAACCTCCTGTTCCGTACAGGTTGCAATTTGTCCTGAGGATGAACGGGAAGACGGGGAACCAATGAGAGACTAGCTCTTGGTGTTGGGACAGGCACAGGTGACTCTATTTTCCCATCAGGAAGAAGAATTAACCACAGGCTCAGCCTGCCCCCTGGAACCAGAACAGGGCCTGAAGCCATCCTGCACTTTTGCGGCCAGCTCCCAAAAAAGCGACTTGTAAAATGGAGCTTCTGGGCACTGCAATTCACAAACCTGCAGAGTTATAAATGATAACTCTCGTCCACAAATATATTGAGGGAAGGCAAAGAAGAGGATTTGAAATCAAGGCAGAATTGCAGGAAACAGATTTCAGGAGGTAGATTCGAATCGCCTTTAAAGCACATGAAAAGCGGCAAAACGTTGACAATGATGCCCTTGGCCAAAAAGGGCATATGCGTTTTTTCCTGAATATATTCAGGAAAAAACGCATACGCCCTTTTTGGCCAACCAAGCAACCTGGAAAGGCAAATCAGCGCTACAAAGAAGTCTCGCTTCCCATCGGTCAAAAGGGCCATGCTGAAAAAAGTGTCAAAACCAGAAATGCAGGACAGGCCATGGAGAAATGGGAGCCTTGCTACACTGATGGGCGGGATGTAAATTGCCAACAGCCACTCTGGAGAAGGGTACGGTGTGTCCTGAAACATCTATAAAACACAGCTTAGAGAGCATAGGGCACTTCTACGCATGGGGGGATAAAGTGGGAAAATTGAAAATCAGCAAGACACAAGCACCCCAAAGTTTAGGGCTGCTCTGTTGACAAGGACCTCCACTTCATTCCACCTTAAATATCCCAGGAAAGCGAAAAATGGATAAAAAAGTTGTGGTCCTTATGTACAATGGAATATCACTCAGCCATGAAATCAATGTCATAAGGCTAGTAGCAGCATGATGAGTGGATTTAGGTAAGACGATTCTAAGTGAAATAAGTCACACAGAAAAGGACACTTCTCATAAGGTGTCACTTATAGAGGGAATGTAAAAACCGTTACACTTGAACTGAATTACAAAACAGAACAGAGTCACACATGCAGAAAACACACTATGGCTGCTTAAGGGGAAAGGTGAGGTGGGGTGATACATAAAACAAGAGTTTCAAATTAGCTCAGATACCGTTCCATAAACCCAATATGTAATAGACAAGACCTACTCCTTGCTCAGAGAACTGGACTCAACACGCCCAATTCACCGCACATGAATATATCTGACTAGTAATAATCTTAAAACCTATGTATTGATATCTCTCTGTTAGTGTGTCAAGTGGGTGTAAAGCGGCATAAACACAGCCGTGAAAAGCAGCTAAACCCCATTATAAAAATAAATTACTTTTCAAAACCCATGAAACAAAGACAGGGAAAGAGAGAGAAATTCTTACACAATTCTTTCAGGGGCTGTGATGCAACCTGGATTGACCATATCTAGACCCACAGCTGGATGAGACATAAGGGTGGACACTCTTGGGGCTGAGAGGTTTGGTGAGGTTTGGTGAGCAAACGCAGACCCTTTAAAGTAATACTGCGTGCTACCCATCGCATGGGTCCCAAATCTCCAGGTTCAAGGGCATCTTCCTACATCGAAAACATGCATGAGAAACCCAGAAGATGGTACACCGTGTGATGGGGAAAGGTTTCTAAAACGCACCTCATTTCTCATCTCCTTGTGCTCGGGTTCGCCATTCCAGCCACTTTACTTGCAATCTCCCTACTTGGAGCATCAGCACCTTTAACCTCCTGTTCCGTACAGGTTGCAATTTGTCCTGAGGATGAACGGGAAGACGGGGAACCAATGAGAGACTAGCTCTTGGTGTTGGGACAGGCACAGGTCACTCTATTTTCCCATCAGGAAGAAGAATTAACCACAGGCTCAGCCTGCCCCCCGGAACCAGAACAGGGCCTGAAGCCATCCTGCGCTTTTGCGGCCAGCTCCCAAAAAAGCGACTTGTAAAATGGAGCTTCTGGGCACTGCAATTCACAAACCTGCAGAGTTATAAATGATAACTCTCGTCCACAAATATATTGAGGGAAGGCAAAGACGAGGATTTGAAATCAAGGCAGAATTGCAGGAAACAGATTTCAGGAGGTAGATTCGAATCCCCTTTAAAGCACATGAAAAGCGGCAAAACGTTGACAATGATGCCCTTGGCCAAAAAGGGCGTATGCGTTTTTTCCTGAAT
This sequence comes from Balaenoptera physalus, assembly GCF_965194825.1. Classification (NCBI taxonomy): domain Eukaryota; kingdom Metazoa; phylum Chordata; class Mammalia; order Artiodactyla; family Balaenopteridae; genus Balaenoptera; species Balaenoptera physalus. Next base: position 321,718 of record NW_028126225.1, read on the forward strand.
ATATTCAGGAAAAAACGCATACGCCCTTTTTGGCCAACCAAGCAACCTGGAAAGGCAAATCAGCGCTACAAAGAAGTCTCGCTTCCCATCGGTCAAAAGGGCCATGCTGAAAAAAGTGTCAAAACCAGAAATGCAGGACAGGCCATGGAGAAATGGGAGCCTTGCTACACTGATGGGCGGGATGTAAATTGCCAACAGCCACTCTGGAGAAGTGTACGGTGTGTCCTGAAACATCTAAAAAACACAGCTTAGAGAGCATAGGGCACTTCCACGCATGGGGGGATAAAGTGGGAAAATTGAAAATCAGCAAGACACAAGCACCCCAAAGTTTAGGGCTGCTCTGTTGACAAGGACCTCCACTTCATTCCACCTTAAATATCCCAGGAAAGCGAAAAATGGATAAAAAGGTTGTGGTCCTTATGTACAATGGAATATCACTCAGCCATGAAATCAATGTCATAAGGCTAGTAGCAGCATGATGAGTGGATTTAGGTAAGACGATTCTAAGTGAAATAAGTCACACAGAAAAGGACACTTCTCATAAGGTGTCACTTATAGTGGGAATGTAAAAACCGTTACACTTGAACTGAATTACAAAACAGAACAGAGTCACACATGCAGAAAACACACTATGGCTGCTTAACGGGAAAGGTGAGGTGGGGTGATACATAAAACAAGAGTTTCAAATTAGCTCAGATACCGTTCCATAAACCCAATATGTAATAGACAAGACCTACTCCTTGCTCAGAGAACTGGACTCAGCACGCCCGATTCACCGCACATGAATATATCTGACTAGTAATAATCTTAAAACCTATGTATTGATATCTCTCTGTTAGTGTGTCAAGTGGGTGTAAAGCGGCATAAACACAGCCGTGAAAAGCAGCTAAACCCCATTATAAAAATAAATTACTTTTCAAAACCCATGAAACAAAGACAGGGAAAGAGAGAGAAATTCTTACACAATTCGTTCATGGGCTGTGATGCAACCTGGATTGACCATATCTAGACCCACAGCTGGATGAGACATAAGGGTGGACACTCTTGGGGCTGAGAGGTTTGGTGAGGTTGGGTGAGCAAACGCAGACCCTTTAAAGTAATACTGCGTGCTACCCATCGCATGGGTCCCAAATCTCCAGGTTCAAGGGCATCTTCCTACATCGAAAACATGCATGAGAAACCCAGAAGATGGTACACCGTGTGATGGGGAAAAGTTTCTAAAACGCACCTCATTTCTCATCTCCTTGTGCTCGGGTTCGCCATTCCAGCCACTTTACTAGCAATCTCCCTACTTGGAGCATCAGCACCTTTAACCTCCTGTTCCGTACAGGTTGCAATTTGTCCTGAGGATGAACGGGAAGACGGGGAACCAATGAGAGACTAGCTCTTGGTGTTGGGACAGGCACAGGTCACTCTATTTTCCCATCAGGAAGAAGAATTAACCACAGGCTCAGCCTGCCCCCCGGAACCAGAACAGGGCCTGAAGCCATCCTGCGCTTTTGCGGCCAGCTCCCGAAAAAGCGAGTTGTAAAATGGAGCTTCAGGGCACTGCAATTCACAAACCTGCACAGTTATAAATGATAACTCTCGTCCACAAATATATTGAGGGAAGGCAAAGACGAGGAATTGAAATCAAGGCAGAATTGCAGGAAACAGATTTCAGGAGGTAGATTCGAATCGCCTCTAAAGCACATGAAAAGCGGCAAAACGTTGACAATGATGCCCATGGCCAAAAAGTGCGTATGCGTTTTTTCCTGAATATATTCAGGAAAAAACGCATACGCCCTTTTTGGCCAACCAAGCAACCTGGAAAGGCAAATCAGCGCTACAAAGAAGTCTCGCTTCCCATCGGTCAAAAGGGCCATGCTGAAAAAAGTGTCAAAACCAGAAATGCAGGACAGGCCATGGAGAAATGGGAGCCTTGCTACACTGATGGGCAGGATGTAAATTGCCAACAGCCACTCTGGAGAAGTGTACGGTGTGTCCTGAAACATCTAAAAAACACAGCTTAGAGAGCATAGGGCACTTCCACGCATGGGGGGATAAAGTGGGAAAATTGAAAATCAGCAAGACACAAGCACCCCAAAGTTTAGGGCTGCTCTGTTGACAAGGACCTCCACTTCATTCCACCTTAAATATCCCAGGAAAGTGAAAAATGGATAAAAAAGTTGTGGTCCTTATGTACAATGGAATATCACTCAGCCATGAAATCAATGTCATAAGGCTAGTAGCAGCATGATGAGTGGATTTACGTAAGACGATTCTAAGTGAAATAAGTCACACAGAAAAGGACACTTCTCATAAGGTGTCACTTATAGAGGGAATGTAAAAACCGTTACACTTGAACTGAATTACAAAACAGAACAGAGTCACACATGCAGAAAACACACTATGGCTGCTTAACGGGAAAGGTGAGGTGGGGTGATACATAAAACAAGAGTTTCAAATTAGCTCAGATACCGTTCCATAAACCCAATATGTAATAGACAAGACCTACTCCTTGCTCAGAGAACTGGACTCAACACGCCCGATTCACCGCACAAGAATATATCTGACTAGTAATAATCTTAAAACCTATGTATTGATATCTCTCTGTTAGTGTGTCAAGTGGGTGTAAAGCGGCATAAACACAGCCGTGAAAAGCAGCTAAACCCCATTATAAAAATAAATTACTTTTCAAAACCCATGAAACAAAGACAGGGAAAGAGAGAGAAATTCTTACACAATTCTTTCAGGGGCTGTGATGCAACCTGGATTGACCATATCTAGACCCACAGCTGGATGAGACATAAGGGTGGACACTCTTGGGGCTGAGAGGTTTGGTGAGGTTTGGTGAGCAAACGCAGACCCTTTAAAGTAATACTGCGTGCTACCCATCGCATGGGTCCCAAATCTCCAGGTTCAAGGGCATCTTCCTACATCGAAAACATGCATGAGAAACCCAGAAGATGGTACACCGTGTGATGGGGAAAGGTTTCTAAAACGCACCTCATTTCTCATCTCCTTGTGCTCGGGTTCGCCATTCCAGCCACTTTACTTGCAATCTCCCTACTTGGAGCATCAGCACCTTTAACCTCCTGTTCCGTACAGGTTGCAATTTGTCCTGAGGATGAACGGGAAGACGGGGAACCAATGAGAGACTAGCTCTTGGTGTTGGGACAGGCACAGGTCACTCTATTTTCCCATCAGGAAGAAGAATTAACCACAGGCTCAGCCTGCCCCCCGGAACCAGAACAGGGCCTGAAGCCATCCTGCGCTTTTGCGGCCAGCTCCCAAAAAAGCGACTTGTAAAATGGAGCTTCTGGGCACTGCAATTCACAAACCTGCAGAGTTATAAATGATAACTCTCGTCCACAAATATATTGAGGGAAGGCAAAGACGAGGATTTGAAATCAAGGCAGAATTGCAGGAAACAGATTTCAGGAGGTAGATTCGAATCCCCTTTAAAGCACATGAAAAGCGGCAAAACGTTGACAATGATGCCCTTGGCCAAAAAGGGCGTATGCGTTTTTTCCTGAATATATTCAGGAAAAAACGCATACGCCCTTTTTGGCCAACCAAGCAACCTGGAAAGGCAAATCAGCGCTACAAAGAAGTCTCGCTTCCCATCGGTCAAAAGGGCCATGCTGAAAAAAGTGTCAAAACCAGAAATGCAGGACAGGCCATGGAGAAATGGGAGCCTTGCTACACTGATGGGCGGGATGTAAATTGCCAACAGCCACTCTGGAGAAGTGTACCGTGTGTCCTGAAACATCTAAAAAACACAGCTTAGAGAGCATAGGGCACTTCCACGCATGGGGGGATAAAGTGGGAAAATTGAAAATCAGCAAGACACAAGCACCCCAAAGTTTAGGGCTGCTCTGTTGACAAGGACCTCCACTTCATTCCACCTTAAATATCCCAGGAAAGTGAAAATTGGATAAAAAAGTTGTGGTCCTTATGTACAATGGAATATCACTCAGCCATGAAATCAATGTCATAAGGCTAGTAGCAGCATGATGAGTGGATTTAGGTAAGACGATTCTAAGTGAAATAAGTCACACAGAAAAGGACACTTCTCATAAGGTGTCACTTATAGAGGGAATGTAAAAACCGTTACACTTGAACTGAATTACAAAACAGAACAGAGTCACACATGCAGAAAACACACTATGGCTGCTTAACGGGAAAGGTGAGGTGGGGTGATACATAAAACAAGAGTTTCAAATTAGCTCAGATACCGTTCCATAAACCCAATATGTAATAGACAAGACCTACTCCTTGCTCAGAGAACTGGACTCAACACGCCCGATTCACCGCACAAGAATATATCTGACTAGTAATAATCTTAAAACCTATGTATTGATATCTCTCTGTTAGTGTGTCAAGTGGGTGTAAAGCGGCATAAACACAGCCGTGAAAAGCAGCTAAACCCCATTATAAAAATAAATTACTTTTCAAAACCCATGAAACAAAGACAGGGAAAGAGAGAGAAATTCTTACACAATTCGTTCATGGGCTGTGATGCAACCTGGATTGACCATATCTAGACCCACAGCTGGATGAGACATAAGGGTGGACACTCTTGGGGCTGAGAGGTTTGGTGAGGTTGGGTGAGCAAACGCAGACCCTTTAAAGTAATACTGCGTGCTACCCAGCGCATGGGTCCCAAATCTCCAGGTTCAAGGGCATCTTCCTACATCAAAAACATGCATGAGAAACCCAGAAGATGGTACACCATGTGATGGGGAAAGGTTTCTAAAACGCACCTCATTTCTCATCTCCTTGTGCTCGGGTTCGCCATTCCAGCCACTTTACTAGCAATCTCCCTACTTGGAACATCAGCACCCTTAACATCCTGTTCCGTACAGGTTGCAATTTGTCCTGAGGATGAACGGGAAGACGGGGAACCAATGAGAGACTAGCTCTTGGTGTTGGGACAGGCACAGGTCACTCTATTTTCCCATCAGGAAGAAGAATTAACCACAGGCTCAGCCTGCCCCCCGGAACCAGAACAGGGCGTGAAGCCATCCTGCGCTTTTGCGGCCAGCTCCCAAAAAAGCGACTTGTAAAATGGAGCTTCTGGGCACTGCAATTCACAAACCTGCAGAGTTATAAATGATAACTCTCGTCCACAAATATATTGAGGGAAGGCAAAGAAGAGGATTTGAAAGCAAGGCAGAATTGCAGGAAACAGATTTCAGGAGGTAGATTCGAATCGCCTTTAAAGCACATGAAAAGCGGCAAAACGTTGACAATGATGCCCTTGGCCAAAAAGGGCGTATGCGTTTTTTCCTGAATATATTCAGGAAAAAACGCATACGCCCTTTTTGGCCAACCAAGCAACCTGGAAAGGCAAATCAGCGCTACAAAGAAGTCTCGCTTCCCATCGGTCAAAAGGGCCATGCTGAAAAAAGTGTCAAAACCAGAAATGCAGGACAGGCCATGGAGAAATGAGAGCCTTGCTACACTGATGGGCGGGATGTAAATTGCCAACAGCCACTCTGGAGAAGTGTACGGTGTGTCCTGAAACATCTAAAAAACACAGCTTAGAGAGCATAGGGCACTTCCACGCATGGGGGGATAAAGTGGGAAAATTGAAAATCAGCAAGACACAAGCACCCCAAAGTTTAGGGCTGCTCTGTTGACAAGGACCTCCACTTCATTCCACCTTAAATATCCCAGGAAAGCGAAAAATGGATAAAAAAGTTGTGGTCCTTATGTACAATGGAATATCACTCAGCCATGAAATCAATGTCATAAGGCTAGTAGCAGCATGATGAGTGGATTTAGGTAAGACGATTCTAAGTGAAATAAGTCACACAGAAAAGGACACTTCTCATAAGGTGTCACTTATAGAGGGAATGTAAAAACCGTTACACTTGAACTGAATTACAAAACAGAACAGAGTCACACATGCAGAAAACACACTATGGCTGCTTAACGGGAAAGGTGAGGTGGGGTGATACATAAAACAAGAGTTTCAAATTAGCTCAGATACCGTTCCATAAACCCAATATGTAATAGACAAGACCTACTCCTTGCTCAGAGAACTGGACTCAACACGCCCGATTCACCGCACAAGAATATATCTGACTAGTAATAATCTTAAAACCTATGTATTGATATCTCTCTGTTAGTGTGTCAAGTGGGTGTAAAGCGGCATAAACACAGCCGTGAAAAGCAGCTAAACCCCATTATAAAAATAAATTACTTTTCAAAACCCATGAAACAAAGACAGGGAAAGAGAGAGAAATTCTTACACAATTCGTTCATGGGCTGTGATGCAACCTGGATTGACCATATCTAGACCCACAGCTGGATGAGACATAAGGGTGGACACTCTTGGGGCTGAGAGGTTTGGTGAGGTTGGGTGAGCAAACGCAGACCCTTTAAAGTAATACTGCGTGCTACCCAGCGCATGGGTCCCAAATCTCCAGGTTCAAGGGCATCTTCCTACATCAAAAACATGCATGAGAAACCCAGAAGATGGTACACCATGTGATGGGGAAAGGTTTCTAAAACGCACCTCATTTCTCATCTCCTTGTGCTCGGGTTCGCCATTCCAGCCACTTTACTAGCAATCTCCCTACTTGGAACATCAGCACCCTTAACATCCTGTTCCGTACAGGTTGCAATTTGTCCTGAGGATGAACGGGAAGACGGGGAACCAATGAGAGACTAGCTCTTGGTGTTGGGACAGGCACAGGTCACTCTATTTTCCCATCAGGAAGAAGAATTAACCACAGGCTCAGCCTGCCCCCCGGAACCAGAACAGGGCGTGAAGCCATCCTGCGCTTTTGCGGCCAGCTCCCAAAAAAGCGACTTGTAAAATGGAGCTTCTGGGCACTGCAATTCACAAACCTGCAGAGTTATAAATGATAACTCTCGTCCACAAATATATTGAGGGAAGGCAAAGAAGAGGATTTGAAAGCAAGGCAGAATTGCAGGAAACAGATTTCAGGAGGTAGATTCGAATCGCCTTTAAAGCACATGAAAAGCGGCAAAACGTTGACAATGATGCCCTTGGCCAAAAAGGGCGTATGCGTTTTTTCCTGAATATATTCAGGAAAAAACGCATACGCCCTTTTTGGCCAACCAAGCAACCTGGAAAGGCAAATCAGCGCTACAAAGAAGTCTCGCTTCCCATCGGTCAAAAGGGCCATGCTGAAAAAAGTGTCAAAACCAGAAATGCAGGACAGGCCATGGAGAAATGAGAGCCTTGCTACACTGATGGGCGGGATGTAAATTGCCAACAGCCACTCTGGAGAAGTGTACGGTGTGTCCTGAAACATCTAAAAAACACAGCTTAGAGAGCATAGGGCACTTCCACGCATGGGGGGATAAAGTGGGAAAATTGAAAATCAGCAAGACACAAGCACCCCAAAGTTTAGGGCTGCTCTGTTGACAAGGACCTCCACTTCATTCCACCTTAAATATCCCAGGAAAGCGAAAAATGGATAAAAAAGTTGTGGTCCTTATGTACAATGGAATATCACTCAGCCATGAAATCAATGTCATAAGGCTAGTAGCAGCATGATGAGTGGATTTAGGTAAGACGATTCTAAGTGAAATAAGTCACACAGAAAAGGACACTTCTCATAAGGTGTCACTTATAGAGGGAATGTAAAAACCGTTACACTTGAACTGAATTACAAAACAGAACAGAGTCACACATGCAGAAAACACACTATGGCTGCTTAAGGGGAAAGGTGAGGTGGGGTGATACATAAAACAAGAGTTTCAAATTAGCTCAGATACCGTTCCATAAACCCAATATGTAATAGACAAGACCTACTCCTTGCTCAGAGAACTGGACTCAACACGCCCAATTCACCGCACATGAATATATCTGACTAGTAATAATCTTAAAACCTATGTATTGATATCTCTCTGTTAGTGTGTCAAGTGGGTGTAAAGCGGCATAAACACAGCCGTGAAAAGCAGCTAAACCCCATTATAAAAATAAATTACTTTTCAAAACCCATGAAACAAAGACAGGGAAAGAGAGAGAAATTCTTACACAATTCTTTCAGGGGCTGTGATGCAACCTGGATTGACCATATCTAGACCCACAGCTGGATGAGACATAAGGGTGGACACTCTTGGGGCTGAGAGGTTTGGTGAGGTTTGGTGAGCAAACGCAGACCCTTTAAAGTAATACTGCGTGCTACCCATCGCATGGGTCCCAAATCTCCAGGTTCAAGGGCATCTTCCTACATCGAAAACATGCATGAGAAACCCAGAAGATGGTACACCGTGTGATGGGGAAAGGTTTCTAAAACGCACCTCATTTCTCATCTCCTTGTGCTCGGGTTCGCCATTCCAGCCACTTTACTTGCAATCTCCCTACTTGGAGCATCAGCACCTTTAACCTCCTGTTCCGTACAGGTTGCAATTTGTCCTGAGGATGAACGGGAAGACGGGGAACCAATGAGAGACTAGCTCTTGGTGTTGGGACAGGCACAGGTCACTCTATTTTCCCATCAGGAAGAAGAATTAACCACAGGCTCAGCCTGCCCCCCGGAACCAGAACAGGGCCTGAAGCCATCCTGCGCTTTTGCGGCCAGCTCCCAAAAAAGCGACTTGTAAAATGGAGCTTCTGGGCACTGCAATTCACAAACCTGCAGAGTTATAAATGATAACTCTCGTCCACAAATATATTGAGGGAAGGCAAAGACGAGGATTTGAAATCAAGGCAGAATTGCAGGAAACAGATTTCAGGAGGTAGATTCGAATCCCCTTTAAAGCACATGAAAAGCGGCAAAACGTTGACAATGATGCCCTTGGCCAAAAAGGGCGTATGCGTTTTTTCCTGAATATATTCAGGAAAAAACGCATACGCCCTTTTTGGCCAACCAAGCAACCTGGAAAGGCAAATCAGCGCTACAAAGAAGTCTCGCTTCCCATCGGTCAAAAGGGCCATGCTGAAAAAAGTGTCAAAACCAGAAATGCAGGACAGGCCATGGAGAAATGGGAGCCTTGCTACACTGATGGGCGGGATGTAAATTGCCAACAGCCACTCTGGAGAAGTGTACGGTGTGTCCTGAAACATCTAAAAAACACAGCTTAGAGAGCATAGGGCACTTCCACGCATGGGGGGATAAAGTGGGAAAATTGAAAATCAGCAAGACACAAGCACCCCAAAGTTTAGGGCTGCTCTGTTGACAAGGACCTCCACTTCATTCCACCTTAAATATCCCAGGAAAGCGAAAAATGGATAAAAAGGTTGTGGTCCTTATGTACAATGGAATATCACTCAGCCATGAAATCAATGTCATAAGGCTAGTAGCAGCATGATGAGTGGATTTAGGTAAGACGATTCTAAGTGAAATAAGTCACACAGAAAAGGACACTTCTCATAAGGTGTCACTTATAGTGGGAATGTAAAAACCGTTACACTTGAACTGAATTACAAAACAGAACAGAGTCACACATGCAGAAAACACACTATGGCTGCTTAACGGGAAAGGTGAGGTGGGGTGATACATAAAACAAGAGTTTCAAATTAGCTCAGATACCGTTCCATAAACCCAATATGTAATAGACAAGACCTACTCCTTGCTCAGAGAACTGGACTCAGCACGCCCGATTCACCGCACATGAATATATCTGACTAGTAATAATCTTAAAACCTATGTATTGATATCTCTCTGTTAGTGTGTCAAGTGGGTGTAAAGCGGCATAAACACAGCCGTGAAAAGCAGCTAAACCCCATTATAAAAATAAATTACTTTTCAAAACCCATGAAACAAAGACAGGGAAAGAGAGAGAAATTCTTACACAATTCGTTCATGGGCTGTGATGCAACCTGGATTGACCATATCTAGACCCACAGCTGGATGAGACATAAGGGTGGACACTCTTGGGGCTGAGAGGTTTGGTGAGGTTGGGTGAGCAAACGCAGACCCTTTAAAGTAATACTGCGTGCTACCCATCGCATGGGTCCCAAATCTCCAGGTTCAAGGGCATCTTCCTACATCGAAAACATGCATGAGAAACCCAGAAGATGGTACACCGTGTGATGGGGAAAAGTTTCTAAAACGCACCTCATTTCTCATCTCCTTGTGCTCGGGTTCGCCATTCCAGCCACTTTACTAGCAATCTCCCTACTTGGAGCATCAGCACCTTTAACCTCCTGTTCCGTACAGGTTGCAATTTGTCCTGAGGATGAACGGGAAGACGGGGAACCAATGAGAGACTAGCTCTTGGTGTTGGGACAGGCACAGGTCACTCTATTTTCCCATCAGGAAGAAGAATTAACCACAGGCTCAGCCTGCCCCCCGGAACCAGAACAGGGCCTGAAGCCATCCTGCGCTTTTGCGGCCAGCTCCCGAAAAAGCGAGTTGTAAAATGGAGCTTCAGGGCACTGCAATTCACAAACCTGCACAGTTATAAATGATAACTCTCGTCCACAAATATATTGAGGGAAGGCAAAGACGAGGAATTGAAATCAAGGCAGAATTGCAGGAAACAGATTTCAGGAGGTAGATTCGAATCGCCTCTAAAGCACATGAAAAGCGGCAAAACGTTGACAATGATGCCCATGGCCAAAAAGTGCGTATGCGTTTTTTCCTGAATATATTCAGGAAAAAACGCATACGCCCTTTTTGGCCAACCAAGCAACCTGGAAAGGCAAATCAGCGCTACAAAGAAGTCTCGCTTCCCATCGGTCAAAAGGGCCATGCTGAAAAAAGTGTCAAAACCAGAAATGCAGGACAGGCCATGGAGAAATGGGAGCCTTGCTACACTGATGGGCAGGATGTAAATTGCCAACAGCCACTCTGGAGAAGTGTACGGTGTGTCCTGAAACATCTAAAAAACACAGCTTAGAGAGCATAGGGCACTTCCACGCATGGGGGGATAAAGTGGGAAAATTGAAAATCAGCAAGACACAAGCACCCCAAAGTTTAGGGCTGCTCTGTTGACAAGGACCTCCACTTCATTCCACCTTAAATATCCCAGGAAAGTGAAAAATGGATAAAAAAGTTGTGGTCCTTATGTACAATGGAATATCACTCAGCCATGAAATCAATGTCATAAGGCTAGTAGCAGCATGATGAGTGGATTTACGTAAGACGATTCTAAGTGAAATAAGTCACACAGAAAAGGACACTTCTCATAAGGTGTCACTTATAGAGGGAATGTAAAAACCGTTACACTTGAACTGAATTACAAAACAGAACAGAGTCACACATGCAGAAAACACACTATGGCTGCTTAACGGGAAAGGTGAGGTGGGGTGATACATAAAACAAGAGTTTCAAATTAGCTCAGATACCGTTCCATAAACCCAATATGTAATAGACAAGACCTACTCCTTGCTCAGAGAACTGGACTCAACACGCCCGATTCACCGCACAAGAATATATCTGACTAGTAATAATCTTAAAACCTATGTATTGATATCTCTCTGTTAGTGTGTCAAGTGGGTGTAAAGCGGCATAAACACAGCCGTGAAAAGCAGCTAAACCCCATTATAAAAATAAATTACTTTTCAAAACCCATGAAACAAAGACAGGGAAAGAGAGAGAAATTCTTACACAATTCTTTCAGGGGCTGTGATGCAACCTGGATTGACCATATCTAGACCCACAGCTGGATGAGACATAAGGGTGGACACTCTTGGGGCTGAGAGGTTTGGTGAGGTTTGGTGAGCAAACGCAGACCCTTTAAAGTAATACTGCGTGCTACCCATCGCATGGGTCCCAAATCTCCAGGTTCAAGGGCATCTTCCTACATCGAAAACATGCATGAGAAACCCAGAAGATGGTACACCGTGTGATGGGGAAAGGTTTCTAAAACGCACCTCATTTCTCATCTCCTTGTGCTCGGGTTCGCCATTCCAGCCACTTTACTTGCAATCTCCCTACTTGGAGCATCAGCACCTTTAACCTCCTGTTCCGTACAGGTTGCAATTTGTCCTGAGGATGAACGGGAAGACGGGGAACCAATGAGAGACTAGCTCTTGGTGTTGGGACAGGCACAGGTCACTCTATTTTCCCATCAGGAAGAAGAATTAACCACAGGCTCAGCCTGCCCCCCGGAACCAGAACAGGGCCTGAAGCCATCCTGCGCTTTTGCGGCCAGCTCCCAAAAAAGCGACTTGTAAAATGGAGCTTCTGGGCACTGCAATTCACAAACCTGCAGAGTTATAAATGATAACTCTCGTCCACAAATATATTGAGGGAAGGCAAAGACGAGGATTTGAAATCAAGGCAGAATTGCAGGAAACAGATTTCAGGAGGTAGATTCGAATCCCCTTTAAAGCACATGAAAAGCGGCAAAACGTTGACAATGATGCCCTTGGCCAAAAAGGGCGTATGCGTTTTTTCCTGAATATATTCAGGAAAAAACGCATACGCCCTTTTTGGCCAACCAAGCAACCTGGAAAGGCAAATCAGCGCTACAAAGAAGTCTCGCTTCCCATCGGTCAAAAGGGCCATGCTGAAAAAAGTGTCAAAACCAGAAATGCAGGACAGGCCATGGAGAAATGGGAGCCTTGCTACACTGATGGGCGGGATGTAAATTGCCAACAGCCACTCTGGAGAAGTGTACCGTGTGTCCTGAAACATCTAAAAAACACAGCTTAGAGAGCATAGGGCACTTCCACGCATGGGGGGATAAAGTGGGAAAATTGAAAATCAGCAAGACACAAGCACCCCAAAGTTTAGGGCTGCTCTGTTGACAAGGACCTCCACTTCATTCCACCTTAAATATCCCAGGAAAGTGAAAATTGGATAAAAAAGTTGTGGTCCTTATGTACAATGGAATATCACTCAGCCATGAAATCAATGTCATAAGGCTAGTAGCAGCATGATGAGTGGATTTAGGTAAGACGATTCTAAGTGAAATAAGTCACACAGAAAAGGACACTTCTCATAAGGTGTCACTTATAGAGGGAATGTAAAAACCGTTACACTTGAACTGAATTACAAAACAGAACAGAGTCACACATGCAGAAAACACACTATGGCTGCTTAACGGGAAAGGTGAGGTGGGGTGATACATAAAACAAGAGTTTCAAATTAGCTCAGATACCGTTCCATAAACCCAATATGTAATAGACAAGACCTACTCCTTGCTCAGAGAACTGGACTCAACACGCCCGATTCACCGCACAAGAATATATCTGACTAGTAATAATCTTAAAACCTATGTATTGATATCTCTCTGTTAGTGTGTCAAGTGGGTGTAAAGCGGCATAAACACAGCCGTGAAAAGCAGCTAAACCCCATTATAAAAATAAATTACTTTTCAAAACCCATGAAACAAAGACAGGGAAAGAGAGAGAAATTCTTACACAATTCGTTCATGGGCTGTGATGCAACCTGGATTGACCATATCTAGACCCACAGCTGGATGAGACATAAGGGTGGACACTCTTGGGGCTGAGAGGTTTGGTGAGGTTGGGTGAGCAAACGCAGACCCTTTAAAGTAATACTGCGTGCTACCCAGCGCATGGGTCCCAAATCTCCAGGTTCAAGGGCATCTTCCTACATCAAAAACATGCATGAGAAACCCAGAAGATGGTACACCATGTGATGGGGAAAGGTTTCTAAAACGCACCTCATTTCTCATCTCCTTGTGCTCGGGTTCGCCATTCCAGCCACTTTACTAGCAATCTCCCTACTTGGAACATCAGCACCCTTAACATCCTGTTCCGTACAGGTTGCAATTTGTCCTGAGGATGAACGGGAAGACGGGGAACCAATGAGAGACTAGCTCTTGGTGTTGGGACAGGCACAGGTCACTCTATTTTCCCATCAGGAAGAAGAATTAACCACAGGCTCAGCCTGCCCCCCGGAACCAGAACAGGGCGTGAAGCCATCCTGCGCTTTTGCGGCCAGCTCCCAAAAAAGCGACTTGTAAAATGGAGCTTCTGGGCACTGCAATTCACAAACCTGCAGAGTTATAAATGATAACTCTCGTCCACAAATATATTGAGGGAAGGCAAAGAAGAGGATTTGAAAGCAAGGCAGAATTGCAGGAAACAGATTTCAGGAGGTAGATTCGAATCGCCTTTAAAGCACATGAAAAGCGGCAAAACGTTGACAATGATGCCCTTGGCCAAAAAGGGCGTATGCGTTTTTTCCTGAATATATTCAGGAAAAAACGCATACGCCCTTTTTGGCCAACCAAGCAACCTGGAAAGGCAAATCAGCGCTACAAAGAAGTCTCGCTTCCCATCGGTCAAAAGGGCCATGCTGAAAAAAGTGTCAAAACCAGAAATGCAGGACAGGCCATGGAGAAATGAGAGCCTTGCTACACTGATGGGCGGGATGTAAATTGCCAACAGCCACTCTGGAGAAGTGTACGGTGTGTCCTGAAACATCTAAAAAACACAGCTTAGAGAGCATAGGGCACTTCCACGCATGGGGGGATAAAGTGGGAAAATTGAAAATCAGCAAGACACAAGCACCCCAAAGTTTAGGGCTGCTCTGTTGACAAGGACCTCCACTTCATTCCACCTTAAATATCCCAGGAAAGCGAAAAATGGATAAAAAAGTTGTGGTCCTTATGTACAATGGAATATCACTCAGCCATGAAATCAATGTCATAAGGCTAGTAGCAGCATGATGAGTGGATTTAGGTAAGACGATTCTAAGTGAAATAAGTCACACAGAAAAGGACACTTCTCATAAGGTGTCACTTATAGAGGGAATGTAAAAACCGTTACACTTGAACTGAATTACAAAACAGAACAGAGTCACACATGCAGAAAACACACTATGGCTGCTTAACGGGAAAGGTGAGGTGGGGTGATACATAAAACAAGAGTTTCAAATTAGCTCAGATACCGTTCCATAAACCCAATATGTAATAGACAAGACCTACTCCTTGCTCAGAGAACTGGACTCAACACGCCCGATTCACCGCACAAGAATATATCTGACTAGTAATAATCTTAAAACCTATGTATTGATATCTCTCTGTTAGTGTGTCAAGTGGGTGTAAAGCGGCATAAACACAGCCGTGAAAAGCAGCTAAACCCCATTATAAAAATAAATTACTTTTCAAAACCCATGAAACAAAGACAGGGAAAGAGAGAGAAATTCTTACACAATTCGTTCATGGGCTGTGATGCAACCTGGATTGACCATATCTAGACCCACAGCTGGATGAGACATAAGGGTGGACACTCTTGGGGCTGAGAGGTTTGGTGAGGTTGGGTGAGCAAACGCAGACCCTTTAAAGTAATACTGCGTGCTACCCAGCGCATGGGTCCCAAATCTCCAGGTTCAAGGGCATCTTCCTACATCAAAAACATGCATGAGAAACCCAGAAGATGGTACACCATGTGATGGGGAAAGGTTTCTAAAACGCACCTCATTTCTCATCTCCTTGTGCTCGGGTTCGCCATTCCAGCCACTTTACTAGCAATCTCCCTACTTGGAACATCAGCACCCTTAACATCCTGTTCCGTACAGGTTGCAATTTGTCCTGAGGATGAACGGGAAGACGGGGAACCAATGAGAGACTAGCTCTTGGTGTTGGGACAGGCACAGGTCACTCTATTTTCCCATCAGGAAGAAGAATTAACCACAGGCTCAGCCTGCCCCCCGGAACCAGAACAGGGCGTGAAGCCATCCTGCGCTTTTGCGGCCAGCTCCCAAAAAAGCGACTTGTAAAATGGAGCTTCTGGGCACTGCAATTCACAAACCTGCAGAGTTATAAATGATAACTCTCGTCCACAAATATATTGAGGGAAGGCAAAGAAGAGGATTTGAAAGCAAGGCAGAATTGCAGGAAACAGATTTCAGGAGGTAGATTCGAATCGCCTTTAAAGCACATGAAAAGCGGCAAAACGTTGACAATGATGCCCTTGGCCAAAAAGGGCGTATGCGTTTTTTCCTGAATATATTCAGGAAAAAACGCATACGCCCTTTTTGGCCAACCAAGCAACCTGGAAAGGCAAATCAGCGCTACAAAGAAGTCTCGCTTCCCATCGGTCAAAAGGGCCATGCTGAAAAAAGTGTCAAAACCAGAAATGCAGGACAGGCCATGGAGAAATGAGAGCCTTGCTACACTGATGGGCGGGATGTAAATTGCCAACAGCCACTCTGGAGAAGTGTACGGTGTGTCCTGAAACATCTAAAAAACACAGCTTAGAGAGCATAGGGCACTTCCACGCATGGGGGGATAAAGTGGGAAAATTGAAAATCAGCAAGACACAAGCACCCCAAAGTTTAGGGCTGCTCTGTTGACAAGGACCTCCACTTCATTCCACCTTAAATATCCCAGGAAAGCGAAAAATGGATCAAAAAGTTGTGGTCCTTATGTACAATGGAATATCACTCAGCCATGAAATCAATGTCATAAGGCTAGTAGCAGCATGATGAGTGGATTTAGGTAAGACGATTCTAAGTGAAATAAGTCACACAGAAAAGGACACTTCTCATAAGGTGTCACTTATAGAGGGAATGTAAAAACCGTTACACTTGAACTGAATTACAAAACAGAACAGAGTCACACATGCAGAAAACACACTATGGCTGCTTAACGGGAAAGGTGAGGTGGGGTGATACATAAAACAAGAGTTTCAAATTAGCTCAGATACCGTTCCATAAACCCAATATGTAATAGACAAGACCTACTCCTTGCTCAGAGAACTGGACTCAAAACGCCCGATTCACCGCACAAGAATATATCTGACTAGTAATAATCTTAAAACCTATGTATTGATATCTCTCTGTTAGTGTGTCAAGTGGGTGTAAAGCGGCATAAACACAGCCGTGAAAAGCAGCTAAACCCCATTATAAAAATAAATTACTTTTCAAAACCCATGAAACAAAGACAGGGAAAGAGAGAGAAATTCTTACACAATTCGTTCAGGGGCTGTGATGCAACCTGGATTGACCATATCTAGACACACAGCTGGATGAGACATAAGGGTGGACACTCTTGGGGCTGAGAGGTTTGGTGAGGTTGGGTGAGCAAACGCAGACCCTTTAAAGTAATATTGCGTGCTACCCATCGCATGGGTCCCAAATCTCCAGGTTCAAGGGCATCTTCCTACATCGAAAACATGCATGAGAAACCCAGAAGATGGTACACCGTGTGATGGGGAAAGGTTTCTAAAACGCACCTCATTTCTCATCTCCTTGTGCTCGGGTTCGCCATTCCAGCCACTTTACTAGCAATCTCCCTACTTGGAGCATCAGCACCTTTAACCTCCTGTTCCGTACAGGTTGCAATTTGTCCTGAGGATGAACGGGAAGACGGGGAACCAATGAGAGACTAGCTCTTGGTGTTGGGACAGGCACAGGTCACTCTATTTTCCCATCAGGAAGAAGAATTAACCACAGGCTCAGCCTGCCCCCCGGAACCAGAGCAGGGCCTGAAGCCATCCTGCGCTTTTGCGGCCAGCTCCCAAAAATGCGACTTGTAAAATGGAGCTTCAGGGCACTGCAATTCACAAACCTGCAGAGTTATAAATGATAACTCTCGTCCACAAATATATTGAGGGAAGGCAAAGAAGAGGATTTGAAATCAAGGCAGAATTGCAAGAAACAGATTTCAGGAGGTAGATTCGAATCGCCTTTAAAGCACATGAAAAGCGGCAAAACGTTGACAATGATGCCCTTGGCCAAAAAGGGCGTATGCGTTTTTTCCTGAATATATTCAGGAAAAAACGCATACGCCCTTTTTGGCCAACCAAGCAACCTGGAAAGGCAAATCAGCGCTACAAAGAAGTCTCGCTTCCCATCGGTCAAAAGGGCCATGCTGAAAAAAGTGTCAAAACCAGAAATGCAGGACAGGCCATGGAGAAATGGGAGCCTTGCTACACTGATGGGTGGGATGTAAATTGCCAACAGCCACTCTGGAGAAGGGTACGGTGTGTCCTGAAACATCTAAGAAACACAGCTTAGAGAGCATAGGGCACTTCCACGCATGAGGGGATAAATTGGGAAAATTGAAAATCAGCAAGACACAAGCACCCCAAAGTTTAGGGCTGCTCTGTTGACAAGGACCTCCACTTCATTCCACCTTAAATATCCCAGGAAAGCGAAAAATGGATCAAAAAGTTGTGGTCCTTATGTACAATGGAATATCACTCAGCCATGAAATCAATGTCATAAGGCTAGTAGCAGCATGATGAGTGGATTTAGGTAAGACGATTCTAAGTGAAATAAGTCACACAGAAAAGGACACTTCTCATAAGGTGTCACTTATAGAGGGAATGTAAAAACCGTTACACTTGAACTGAATTACAAAACAGAACAGAGTCACACATGCAGAAAACACACTATGGCTGCTTAACGGGAAAGGTGAGGTGGGGTGATACATAAAACAAGAGTTTCAAATTAGCTCAGATACCGTTCCATAAACCCAATATGTAATAGACAAGACCTACTCCTTGCTCAGAGAACTGGACTCAACACGCCCGATTCACCGCACAAGAATATATCTGACTAGTAATAATCTTAAAACCTATGTATTGATATCTCTCTGTTAGTGTGTCAAGTGGGTGTAAAGCGGCATAAACACAGCCGTGAAAAGCAGCTAAACCCCATTATAAAAATAAATTACTTTTAAAAACCCATGAAACAAAGACAGGGAAAGAGAGAGAAATTCTTACACAATTCGTTCAGGGGCTGTGATGCAACCTGGATTGACCATATCTAGACCCACAGCTGGATGAGACATAAGGGTGGACACTCTTGGGGCTGAGAGGTTTGGTGAGGTTGGGTGAGCAAACGCAGACCCTTTAAAGTAATACTGCGTGCTACCCATCGCATGGGTCCCAAATCTCCAGGTTCAAGGGCATCTTCCTACATCGAAAACATGCATGAGAAACCCAGAAGATGGTACACCGTGTGATGGGGAAAGGTTTCTAAAAC
Organism: Balaenoptera physalus; assembly: GCF_965194825.1. Lineage (NCBI taxonomy): Eukaryota > Metazoa > Chordata > Mammalia > Artiodactyla > Balaenopteridae > Balaenoptera > Balaenoptera physalus. The sequence goes on from NW_028126225.1 coordinate 340,542, forward strand.
GCACCTCATTTCTCATCTCCTTGTGCTCGGGTTCGCCATTCCAGCCACTTTACTAGCAATCTCCCTACTTGGAGCATCAGCACCTTTAACCTCCTGTTCCGTACAGGTTGCAATTTGTCCTGAGGATGAACGGGAAGACGGGGAACCAATGAGAGACTAGCTCTTGGTGTTGGGACAGGCACAGGTCACTCTATTTTCCCATCAGGAAGAAGAATTAACCACAGGCTCAGCCTGCCCCCCGGAACCAGAACAGGGCCTGAAGCCATCCTGCGCTTTTGCGGCCAGCTCCCAAAAAAGCGACTTGTAAAATGGAGCTTCAGGGCACTGCAATTCACAAACCTGCAGAGTTATAAATGATAACTCTCGTCCACAAATATATTGAGGGAAGGCAAAGAAGAGGATTTGAAATCAAGGCAGAATTGCAGGAAACAGATTTCAGGAGGTAGATTCGAATCGCCTTTAAAGCACATGAAAAGCGGCAAAACGTTGACAATGATGCCCTTGGCCAAAAAGGGCGTATGCGTTTTTTCCTGAATATATTCAGGAAAAAACGCATACGCCCTTTTTGGCCAACCAAGCAACCTGGAAAGGCAAATCAGCGCTACAAAGAAGTCTCGCTTCCCATCGGTCAAAAGGGCCATGCTGAAAAAAGTGTCAAAACCAGAAATGCAGGACAGGCCATGGAGAAATGGGAGCCTTGCTACACTGATGGGCAGGATGTAAATTGCCAACAGCCACTCTGGAGAAGTGTACGGTGTGTCCTGAAACATCTAAAAAACACAGCTTAGAGAGCATAGGGCACTTCCACGCATGGGGGGATAAAGTGGGAAAAGTGAAAATCAGCAAGACACAAGCACCCCAAAGTTTAGGGCTGCTCTGTTGACAAGGACCTCCACTTCATTCCACCTTAAATATCCCAGGAAAGCGAAAAATGGATCAAAAAGTTGTGGTCCTTATGTACAATGGAATATCACTCAGCCATGAAATCAATGTCATAAGGCTAGTAGCAGCATGATGAGTGGATTTAGGTAAGACGATTCTAAGTGAAATAAGTCACACAGAAAAGGACACTTCTCATAAGGTGTCACTTATAGAGGGAATGTAAAAACCGTTACACTTGAACTGAATTACAAAACAGAACAGAGTCACACATGCAGAAAACACACTATGGCTGCTTAACGGGAAAGGTGAGGTGGGGTGATACATAAAACAAGAGTTTCAAATTAGCTCAGATACCGTTCCATAAACCCAATATGTAATAGACAAGACCTACTCCTTGCTCAGAGAACTGGACTCAACACGCCCGATTCACCGCACAAGAATATATCTGACTAGTAATAATCTTAAAACCTATGTATTGATATCTCTCTGTTAGTGTGTCAAGTGGGTGTAAAGCGGCATAAACACAGCCGTGAAAAGCAGCTAAACCCCATTATAAAAATAAATTACTTTTAAAAACCCATGAAACAAAGACAGGGAAAGAGAGAGAAATTCTTACACAATTCGTTCATGGGCTGTGATGCAACCTGGATTGACCATATCTAGACCCACAGCTGGATGAGACATAAGGGTGGACACTCTTGGGGCTGAGAGGTTTGGTGAGGTTGGGTGAGCAAACGCAGACCCTTTAAAGTAATACTGCGTGCTACCCATCGCATGGGTCCCAAATCTCCAGGTTCAAGGGCATCTTCCTACATCGAAAACATGCATGAGAAACCCAGAAGATGGTACACCGTGTGATGGGGAAAGGTTTCTAAAACGCACCTCATTTCTCATCTCCTTGTGCTCGGGTTCGCCATTCCAGCCACTTTACTAGCAATCTCCCTACTTGGAGCATCAGCACCTTTAACCTCCTGTTCCGTACAGGTTGCAATTTGTCCTGAGGATGAACGGGAAGACGGGGAACCAATGAGAGACTAGCTCTTGGTGTTGGGACAGGCACAGGTCACTCTATTTTCCCATCAGGAAGAAGAATTAACCACAGGCTCAGCCTGCCCCCCGGAACCAGAACAGGGCCTGAAGCCATCCTGCGCTTTTGCGGCCAGCTCCCAAAAAAGCGACTTGTAAAATGGAGCTTCAGGGCACTGCAATTCACAAACCTGCAGAGTTATAAATGATAACTCTCGTCCACAAATATATTGAGGGAAGGCAAAGAAGAGGATTTGAAATCAAGGCAGAATTGCAGGAAACAGATTTCAGGAGGTAGATTCGAATCGCCTTTAAAGCACATGAAAAGCGGCAAAACGTTGACAATGATGCCCTTGGCCAAAAAGGGCGTATGCGTTTTTTCCTGAATATATTCAGGAAAAAACGCATACGCCCTTTTTGGCCAACCAAGCAACCTGGAAAGGCAAATCAGCGCTACAAAGAAGTCTCGCTTCCCATCGGTCAAAAGGGCCATGCTGAAAAAAGTGTCAAAACCAGAAATGCAGGACAGGCCATGGAGAAATGGGAGCCTTGCTACACTGATGGGCGGGATGTAAATTGCCAACAGCCACTCTGGAGAAGTGTACGGTGTGTCCTGAAACATCTAAAAAACACAGCTTAGAGAGCATAGGGCACTTCCACGCATGGGGGGATAAAGTGGGAAAATTGAAAATCAGCAAGACACAAGCACCCCAAAGTTTAGGGCTGCTCTGTTGACAAGGACCTCCACTTCATTCCACCTTAAATATCCCAGGAAAGCGAAAAATGGATAAAAAGGTTGTGGTCCTTATGTACAATGGAATATCACTCAGCCATGAAATCAATGTCATAAGGCTAGTAGCAGCATGATGAGTGGATTTAGGTAAGACGATTCTAAGTGAAATAAGTCACACAGAAAAGGACACTTCTCATAAGGTGTCACTTATAGTGGGAATGTAAAAACCGTTACACTTGAACTGAATTACAAAACAGAACAGAGTCACACATGCAGAAAACACACTATGGCTGCTTAACGGGAAAGGTGAGGTGGGGTGATACATAAAACAAGAGTTTCAAATTAGCTCAGATACCGTTCCATAAACCCAATATGTAATAGACAAGACCTACTCCTTGCTCAGAGAACTGGACTCAACACGCCCGATTCACCGCACATGAATATATCTGACTAGTAATAATCTTAAAACCTATGTATTGATATCTCTCTGTTAGTGTGTCAAGTGGGTGTAAAGCGGCATAAACACAGCCGTGAAAAGCAGCTAAACCCCATTATAAAAATAAATTACTTTTCAAAACCCATGAAACAAAGACAGGGAAAGAGAGAGAAATTCTTACACAATTCGTTCATGGGCTGTGATGCAACCTGGATTGACCATATCTAGACCCACAGCTGGATGAGACATAAGGGTGGACACTCTTGGGGCTGAGAGGTTTGGTGAGGTTGGGTGAGCAAACGCAGACCCTTTAAAGTAATACTGCGTGCTACCCATCGCATGGGTCCCAAATCTCCAGGTTCAAGGGCATCTTCCTACATCGAAAACATGCATGAGAAACCCAGAAGATGGTACACCGTGTGATGGGGAAAAGTTTCTAAAACGCACCTCATTTCTCATCTCCTTGTGCTCGGGTTCGCCATTCCAGCCACTTTACTAGCAATCTCCCTACTTGGAGCCTCAGCACCTTTAACCTCCTGTTCCGTACAGGTTGCAATTTGTCCTGAGGATGAACGGGAAGACGGGGAACCAATGAGAGACTAGCTCTTGGTGTTGGGACAGGCACAGGTCACTCTATTTTCCCATCAGGAAGAAGAATTAACCACAGGCTCAGCCTGCCCCCCGGAACCAGAACAGGGCCTGAAGCCATCCTGCGCTTTTGCGGCCAGCTCCCGAAAAAGCGAGTTGTAAAATGGAGCTTCAGGGCACTGCAATTCACAAACCTGCACAGTTATAAATGATAACTCTCGTCCACAAATATATTGAGGGAAGGCAAAGACGAGGAATTGAAATCAAGGCAGAATTGCAGGAAACAGATTTCAGGAGGTAGATTCGAATCGCCTCTAAAGCACATGAAAAGTGGCAAAACGTTGACAATGATGCCCATGGCCAAAAAGTGCGTATGCGTTTTTTCCTGAATATATTCAGGAAAAAACGCATACGCCCTTTTTGGCCAACCAGGCAACCTGGAAAGGCAAATCAGCGCTACAAAGAAGTCTCGCTTCCCATCGGTCAAAAGGGCCATGCTGAAAAAAGTGTCAAAACCAGAAATGCAGGACAGGCCATGGAGAAATGGGAGCCTTGCTACACTGATGGGCAGGATGTAAATTGCCAACAGCCACTCTGGAGAAGTGTACGGTGTGTCCTGAAACATCTAAAAAACACAGCTTAGAGAGCATAGGGCACTTCCACGCATGGGGGATAAAGTGGGAAAATTGAAAATCAGCAAGACACAAGCACCCCAAAGTTTAGGGCTGCTCTGTTGACAAGGACCTCCACTTCATTCCACCTTAAATATCCCAGGAAAGTGAAAAATGGATAAAAAAGTTGTGGTCCTTATGTACAATGGAATATCACTCAGCCATGAAATCAATGTCATAAGGCTAGTAGCAGCATGATGAGTGGATTTACGTAAGACGATTCTAAGTGAAATAAGTCACACAGAAAAGGACACTTCTCATAAGGTGTCACTTATAGAGGGAATGTAAAAACCGTTACACTTGAACTGAATTACAAAACAGAACAGAGTCACACATGCAGAAAACACACTATGGCTGCTTAACGGGAAAGGTGAGGTGGGGTGATACATAAAACAAGAGTTTCAAATTAGCTCAGATACCGTTCCATAAACCCAATATGTAATAGACAAGACCTACTCCTTGCTCAGAGAACTGGACTCAACACGCCCGATTCACCGCACAAGAATATATCTGACTAGTAATAATCTTAAAACCTATGTATTGATATCTCTCTGTTAGTGTGTCAAGTGGGTGTAAAGCGGCATAAACACAGCCGTGAAAAGCAGCTAAACCCCATTATAAAAATAAATTACTTTTAAAAACCCATGAAACAAAGACAGGGAAAGAGAGAGAAATTCTTACACAATTCGTTCAGGGGCTGTGATGCAACCTGGATTGACCATATCTAGACCCACAGCTGGATGAGACATAAGGGTGGACACTCTTGGGGCTGAGAGGTTTGGTGAGGTTGGGTGAGCAAACGCAGACCCTTTAAAGTAATACTGCGTGCTACCCATCGCATGGGTCCCAAATCTCCAGGTTCAAGGGCATCTTCCTACATCGAAAACATGCATGAGAAACCCAGAAGATGGTACACCGTGTGATGGGGAAAGGTTTCTAAAACGCACCTCATTTCTCATCTCCTTGTGCTCGGGTTCGCCATTCCAGCCACTTTACTAGCAATCTCCCTATTTGGAGCATCATCACCTTTAACCTCCTGTTCCGTACAGGTTGCAATTTGTCCTGAGGATGAACGGGAAGACGGGGAACCAATGAGAGACTAGCTCTTGGTGTTGGGACAGGCACAGGTGACTCTATTTTCCCATCAGGAAGAAGAATTAACCACAGGCTCAGCCTGCCCCCTGGAACCAGAACAGGGCCTGAAGCCATCCTGCACTTTTGCGGCCAGCTCCCAAAAAAGCGACTTGTAAAATGGAGCTTCTGGGCACTGCAATTCACAAACCTGCAGAGTTATAAATGATAACTCTCGTCCACAAATATATTGAGGGAAGGCAAAGAAGAGGATTTGAAATCAAGGCAGAATTGCAGGAAACAGATTTCAGGAGGTAGATTCGAATCGCCTTTAAAGCACATGAAAAGCGGCAAAACGTTGACAATGATGCCCTTGGCCAAAAAGGGCGTATGCGTTTTTTCCTGAATATATTCAGGAAAAAACGCATACGCCCTTTTTGGCCAACCAAGCAACCTGGAAAGGCAAATCAGCGCTACAAAGAAGTCTCGCTTCCCATCGGTCAAAAGGGCCATGCTGAAAAAAGTGTCAAAACCAGAAATGCAGGACAGGCCATGGAGAAATGGGAGCCTTGCTACACTGATGGGCGGGATGTAAATTGCCAACAGCCACTCTGGAGAAGGGTACGGTGTGTCCTGAAACATCTATAAAACACAGCTTAGAGAGCATAGGGCACTTCTACGCATGGGGGGATAAAGTGGGAAAATTGAAAATCAGCAAGACACAAGCACCCCAAAGTTTAGGGCTGCTCTGTTGACAAGGACCTCCACTTCATTCCACCTTAAATATCCCAGGAAAGCGAAAAATGGATAAAAAAGTTGTGGTCCTTATGTACAATGGAATATCACTCAGCCATGAAATCAATGTCATAAGGCTAGTAGCAGCATGATGAGTGGATTTAGGTAAGACGATTCTAAGTGAAATAAGTCACACAGAAAAGGACACTTCTCATAAGGTGTCACTTATAGAGGGAATGTAAAAACCGTTACACTTGAACTGAATTACAAAACAGAACAGAGTCACACATGCAGAAAACACACTATGGCTGCTTAAGGGGAAAGGTGAGGTGGGGTGATACATAAAACAAGAGTTTCAAATTAGCTCAGATACCGTTCCATAAACCCAATATGTAATAGACAAGACCTACTCCTTGCTCAGAGAACTGGACTCAACACGCCCAATTCACCGCACATGAATATATCTGACTAGTAATAATCTTAAAACCTATGTATTGATATCTCTCTGTTAGTGTGTCAAGTGGGTGTAAAGCGGCATAAACACAGCCGTGAAAAGCAGCTAAACCCCATTATAAAAATAAATTACTTTTAAAAACCCATGAAACAAAGACAGGGAAAGAGAGAGAAATTCTTACACAATTCGTTCAGGGGCTGTGATGCAACCTGGATTGACCATATCTAGACCCACAGCTGGATGAGACATAAGGGTGGACACTCTTGGGGCTGAGAGGTTTGGTGAGGTTTGGTGAGCAAACGCAGACCCTTTAAAGTAATACTGCGTGCTACCCATCGCATGGGTCCCAAATCTCCAGGTTCAAGGGCATCTTCCTACATCGAAAACATGCATGAGAAACCCAGAAGATGGTACACCGTGTGATGGGGAAAGGTTTCTAAAACGCACCTCATTTCTCATCTCCTTGTGCTCGGGTTCGCCATTCCATCCACTTTACTTGCAATCTCCCTACTTGGAGCATCAGCACCTTTAACCTCCTGTTCCGTACAGGTTGCAATTTGTCCTGAGGATGAACGGGAAGACGGGGAACCAATGAGAGACTAGCTCTTGGTGTTGGGACAGGCACAGGTCACTCTATTTTCCCATCAGGAAGAAGAATTAACCACAGGCTCAGCCTGCCCCCCGGAACCAGAACAGGGCCTGAAGCCATCCTGCGCTTTTGCGGCCAGCTCCCAAAAAAGCGACTTGTAAAATGGAGCTTCTGGGCACTGCAATTCACAAACCTGCAGAGTTATAAATGATAACTCTCGTCCACAAATATATTGAGGGAAGGCAAAGAAGAGGATTTGAAAGCAAGGCAGAATTGCAGGAAACAGATTTCAGGAGGTAGATTCGAATCGCCTTTAAAGCACATGAAAAGCGGCAAAACGTTGACAATGATGCCCTTGGCCAAAAAGGGCGTATGCGTTTTTTCCTGAATATATTCAGGAAAAAACGCATACGCCCTTTTTGGCCAACCAAGCAACCTGGAAAGGCAAATCAGCGCTACAAAGAAGTCTCGCTTCCCATCGGTCAAAAGGGCCATGCTGAAAAAAGTGTCAAAACCAGAAATGCAGGACAGGCCATGGAGAAATGAGAGCCTTGCTACACTGATGGGCGGGATGTAAATTGCCAACAGCCACTCTGGAGAAGTGTACGGTGTGTCCTGAAACATCTAAAAAACACAGCTTAGAGAGCATAGGGCACTTCCACGCATGGGGGGATAAAGTGGGAAAATTGAAAATCAGCAAGACACAAGCACCCCAAAGTTTAGGGCTGCTCTGTTGACAAGGACCTCCACTTCATTCCACCTTAAATATCCCAGGAAAGCGAAAAATGGATCAAAAAGTTGTGGTCCTTATGTACAATGGAATATCACTCAGCCATGAAATCAATGTCATAAGGCTAGTAGCAGCATGATGAGTGGATTTAGGTAAGACGATTCTAAGTGAAATAAGTCACACAGAAAAGGACACTTCTCATAAGGTGTCACTTATAGAGGGAATGTAAAAACCGTTACACTTGAACTGAATTACAAAACAGAACAGAGTCACACATGCAGAAAACACACTATGGCTGCTTAACGGGAAAGGTGAGGTGGGGTGATACATAAAACAAGAGTTTCAAATTAGCTCAGATACCGTTCCATAAACCCAATATGTAATAGACAAGACCTACTCCTTGCTCAGAGAACTGGACTCAAAACGCCCGATTCACCGCACAAGAATATATCTGACTAGTAATAATCTTAAAACCTATGTATTGATATCTCTCTGTTAGTGTGTCAAGTGGGTGTAAAGCGGCATAAACACAGCCGTGAAAAGCAGCTAAACCCCATTATAAAAATAAATTACTTTTAAAAACCCATGAAACAAAGACAGGGAAAGAGAGAGAAATTCTTACACAATTCGTTCAGGGGCTGTGATGCAACCTGGATTGACCATATCTAGACCCACAGCTGGATGAGACATAAGGGTGGACACTCTTGGGGCTGAGAGGTTTGGTGAGGTTTGGTGAGCAAACGCAGACCCTTTAAAGTAATACTGCGTGCTACCCATCGCATGGGTCCCAAATCTCCAGGTTCAAGGGCATCTTCCTACATCGAAAACATGCATGAGAAACCCAGAAGATGGTACACCGTGTGATGGGGAAAGGTTTCTAAAACGCACCTCATTTCTCATCTCCTTGTGCTCGGGTTCGCCATTCCAGCCACTTTACTTGCAATCTCCCTACTTGGAGCATCAGCACCTTTAACCTCCTGTTCCGTACAGGTTGCAATTTGTCCTGAGGATGAACGGGAAGACGGGGAACCAATGAGAGACTAGCTCTTGGTGTTGGGACAGGCACAGGTCACTCTATTTTCCCATCAGGAAGAAGAATTAACCACAGGCTCAGCCTGCCCCCCGGAACCAGAACAGGGCCTGAAGCCATCCTGCGCTTTTGCGGCCAGCTCCCAAAAAAGCGACTTGTAAAATGGAGCTTCTGGGCACTGCAATTCACAAACCTGCAGAGTTATAAATGATAACTCTCGTCCACAAATATATTGAGGGAAGGCAAAGAAGAGGATTTGAAAGCAAGGCAGAATTGCAGGAAACAGATTTCAGGAGGTAGATTCGAATCGCCTTTAAAGCACATGAAAAGCGGCAAAACGTTGACAATGATGCCCTTGGCCAAAAAGGGCGTATGCGTTTTTTCCTGAATATATTCAGGAAAAAACGCATACGCCCTTTTTGGCCAACCAAGCAACCTGGAAAGGCAAATCAGCGCTACAAAGAAGTCTCGCTTCCCATCGGTCAAAAGGGCCATGCTGAAAAAAGTGTCAAAACCAGAAATGCAGGACAGGCCATGGAGAAATGAGAGCCTTGCTACACTGATGGGCGGGATGTAAATTGCCAACAGCCACTCTGGAGAAGTGTACGGTGTGTCCTGAAACATCTAAAAAACACAGCTTAGAGAGCATAGGGCACTTCCACGCATGGGGGGATAAAGTGGGAAAATTGAAAATCAGCAAGACACAAGCACCCCAAAGTTTAGGGCTGCTCTGTTGACAAGGACCTCCACTTCATTCCACCTTAAATATCCCAGGAAAGCGAAAAATGGATCAAAAAGTTGTGGTCCTTATGTACAATGGAATATCACTCAGCCATGAAATCAATGTCATAAGGCTAGTAGCAGCATGATGAGTGGATTTAGGTAAGACGATTCTAAGTGAAATAAGTCACACAGAAAAGGACACTTCTCATAAGGTGTCACTTATAGAGGGAATGTAAAAACCGTTACACTTGAACTGAATTACAAAACAGAACAGAGTCACACATGCAGAAAACACACTATGGCTGCTTAACGGGAAAGGTGAGGTGGGGTGATACATAAAACAAGAGTTTCAAATTAGCTCAGATACCGTTCCATAAACCCAATATGTAATAGACAAGACCTACTCCTTGCTCAGAGAACTGGACTCAAAACGCCCGATTCACCGCACAAGAATATATCTGACTAGTAATAATCTTAAAACCTATGTATTGATATCTCTCTGTTAGTGTGTCAAGTGGGTGTAAAGCGGCATAAACACAGCCGTGAAAAGCAGCTAAACCCCATTATAAAAATAAATTACTTTTAAAAACCCATGAAACAAAGACAGGGAAAGAGAGAGAAATTCTTACACAATTCGTTCAGGGGCTGTGATGCAACCTGGATTGACCATATCTAGACACACAGCTGGATGAGACATAAGGGTGGACACTCTTGGGGCTGAGAGGTTTGGTGAGGTTGGGTGAGCAAATGCAGACCCTTTAAAGTAATATTGCGTGCTACCCATCGCATGGGTCCCAAATCTCCAGGTTCAAGGGCATCTTCCTACATCGAAAACATGCATGAGAAACCCAGAAGATGGTACACCGTGTGATGGGGAAAGGTTTCTAAAACGCACCTCATTTCTCATCTCCTTGTGCTCGGGTTCGCCATTCCAGCCACTTTACTAGCAATCTCCCTACTTGGAGCATCAGCACCTTTAACCTCCTGTTCCGTACAGGTTGCAATTTGTCCTGAGGATGAACGGGAAGACGGGGAACCAATGAGAGACTAGCTCTTGGTGTTGGGACAGGCACAGGTCACTCTATTTTCCCATCAGGAAGAAGAATTAACCACAGGCTCAGCCTGCCCCCCGGAACCAGAGCAGGGCCTGAAGCCATCCTGCGCTTTTGCGGCCAGCTCCCAAAAATGCGACTTGTAAAATGGAGCTTCAGGGCACTGCAATTCACAAACCTGCAGAGTTATAAATGATAACTCTCGTCCACAAATATATTGAGGGAAGGCAAAGAAGAGGATTTGAAATCAAGGCAGAATTGCAAGAAACAGATTTCAGGAGGTAGATTCGAATCGCCTTTAAAGCACATGAAAAGCAGCAAAATGTTGACAATGATGCCCTTGGCCAAAAAGGGCGTATGCGTTTTTTCCTGAATATATTCAGGAAAAAACGCATACGCCCTTTTTGGCCAACCAAGCAACCTGGAAAGGCAAATCAGCGCTACAAAGAAGTCTCGCTTCCCATCGGTCAAAAGGGCCATGCTGAAAAAAGTGTCAAAACCAGAAATGCAGGACAGGCCATGGAGAAATGGGAGCCTTGCTACACTGATGGGTGGGATGTAAATTGCCAACAGCCACTCTGGAGAAGGGTACGGTGTGTCCTGAAACATCTAAGAAACACAGCTTAGAGAGCATAGGGCACTTCCACGCATGAGGGGATAAATTGGGAAAATTGAAAATCAGCAAGACACAAGCACCCCAAAGTTTAGGGCTGCTCTGTTGACAAGGACCTCCACTTCATTCCACCTTAAATATCCCAGGAAAGCGAAAAATGGATCAAAAAGTTGTGGTCCTTATGTACAATGGAATATCACTCAGCCATGAAATCAATGTCATAAGGCTAGTAGCAGCATGATGAGTGGATTTAGGTAAGACGATTCTAAGTGAAATAAGTCACACAGAAAAGGACACTTCTCATAAGGTGTCACTTATAGAGGGAATGTAAAAACCGTTACACTTGAACTGAATTACAAAACAGAACAGAGTCACACATGCAGAAAACACACTATGGCTGCTTAACGGGAAAGGTGAGGTGGGGTGATACATAAAACAAGAGTTTCAAATTAGCTCAGATACCGTTCCATAAACCCAATATGTAATAGACAAGACCTACTCCTTGCTCAGAGAACTGGACTCAACACGCCCGATTCACCGCACAAGAATATATCTGACTAGTAATAATCTTAAAACCTATGTATTGATATCTCTCTGTTAGTGTGTCAAGTGGGTGTAAAGCGGCATAAACACAGCCGTGAAAAGCAGCTAAACCCCATTATAAAAATAAATTACTTTTAAAAACCCATGAAACAAAGACAGGGAAAGAGAGAGAAATTCTTACACAATTCGTTCAGGGGCTGTGATGCAACCTGGATTGACCATATCTAGACCCACAGCTGGATGAGACATAAGGGTGGACACTCTTGGGGCTGAGAGGTTTGGTGAGGTTGGGTGAGCAAACGCAGACCCTTTAAAGTAATACTGCGTGCTACCCATCGCATGGGTCCCAAATCTCCAGGTTCAAGGGCATCTTCCTACATCGAAAACATGCATGAGAAACCCAGAAGATGGTACACCGTGTGATGGGGAAAGGTTTCTAAAACGCACCTCATTTCTCATCTCCTTGTGCTCGGGTTCGCCATTCCAGCCACTTTACTAGCAATCTCCCTACTTGGAGCATCAGCACCTTTAACCTCCTGTTCCGTACAGGTTGCAATTTGTCCTGAGGATGAACGGGAAGACGGGGAACCAATGAGAGACTAGCTCTTGGTGTTGGGACAGGCACAGGTCACTCTATTTTCCCATCAGGAAGAAGAATTAACCACAGGCTCAGCCTGCCCCCCGGAACCAGAACAGGGCCTGAAGCCATCCTGCGCTTTTGCGGCCAGCTCCCAAAAAAGCGACTTGTAAAATGGAGCTTCAGGGCACTGCAATTCACAAACCTGCAGAGTTATAAATGATAACTCTCGTCCACAAATATATTGAGGGAAGGCAAAGAAGAGGATTTGAAATCAAGGCAGAATTGCAGGAAACAGATTTCAGGAGGTAGATTCGAATCGCCTTTAAAGCACATGAAAAGCGGCAAAACGTTGACAATGATGCCCTTGGCCAAAAAGGGCGTATGCGTTTTTTCCTGAATATATTCAGGAAAAAACGCATACGCCCTTTTTGGCCAACCAAGCAACCTGGAAAGGCAAATCAGCGCTACAAAGAAGTCTCGCTTCCCATCGGTCAAAAGGGCCATGCTGAAAAAAGTGTCAAAACCAGAAATGCAGGACAGGCCATGGAGAAATGGGAGCCTTGCTACACTGATGGGCGGGATGTAAATTGCCAACAGCCACTCTGGAGAAGTGTACGGTGTGTCCTGAAACATCTAAAAAACACAGCTTAGAGAGCATAGGGCACTTCCACGCATGGGGGGATAAAGTGGGAAAAGTGAAAATCAGCAAGACACAAGCACCCCAAAGTTTAGGGCTGCTCTGTTGACAAGGACCTCCACTTCATTCCACCTTAAATATCCCAGGAAAGCGAAAAATGGATCAAAAAGTTGTGGTCCTTATGTACAATGGAATATCACTCAGCCATGAAATCAATGTCATAAGGCTAGTAGCAGCATGATGAGTGGATTTAGGTAAGACGATTCTAAGTGAAATAAGTCACACAGAAAAGGACACTTCTCATAAGGTGTCACTTATAGAGGGAATGTAAAAACCGTTACACTTGAACTGAATTACAAAACAGAACAGAGTCACACATGCAGAAAACACACTATGGCTGCTTAACGGGAAAGGTGAGGTGGGGTGATACATAAAACAAGAGTTTCAAATTAGCTCAGATACCGTTCCATAAACCCAATATGTAATAGACAAGACCTACTCCTTGCTCAGAGAACTGGACTCAACACGCCCGATTCACCGCACAAGAATATATCTGACTAGTAATAATCTTAAAACCTATGTATTGATATCTCTCTGTTAGTGTGTCAAGTGGGTGTAAAGCGGCATAAACACAGCCGTGAAAAGCAGCTAAACCCCATTATAAAAATAAATTACTTTTAAAAACCCATGAAACAAAGACAGGGAAAGAGAGAGAAATTCTTACACAATTCGTTCAGGGGCTGTGATGCAACCTGGATTGACCATATCTAGACCCACAGCTGGATGAGACATAAGGGTGGACACTCTTGGGGCTGAGAGGTTTGGTGAGGTTGGGTGAGCAAACGCAGACCCTTTAAAGTAATACTGCGTGCTACCCATCGCATGGATCCCAAATCTCCAGGTTCAAGGGCATCTTCCTACATCGAAAACATGCATGAGAAACCCAGAAGATGGTACACCGTGTGATGGGGAAAGGTTTGTAAAACGCACCTCATTTCTCATCTCCTTGTGCTCGGGTTCGCCATTCCAGCCACTTTACTAGCAATCTCCCTACTTGGAGCATCAGCACCTTTAACCTCCTGTTCCGTACAGGTTGCAATTTGTCCTGAGGATGAACGGGAAGACGGGGAACCAATGAGAGACTAGCTCTTGGTGTTGGGACAGGCACAGGTCACTCTATTTTCCCATCAAGAAGAAGAATTAACCACAGGCTCAGCCTGCCCCCCGGAACCAGAACAGGGCCTGAAGCCATCCTGCGCTTTTGCGGCCAGCTCCCAAAAATGCGACTTGTAAAATGGAGCTTCAGGGCACTGCAATTCACAAACCTGCAGAGTTATAAATGATAACTCTCGTCCACAAATATATTGAGGGAAGGCAAAGAAGAGGATTTGAAATCAAGGCAGAATTGCAAGAAACAGATTTCAGGAGGTAGATTCGAATCGCCTTTAAAGCACATGAAAAGCAGCAAAATGTTGACAATGATGCCCTTGGCCAAAAAGGGCGTATGCGTTTTTTCCTGAATATATTCAGGAAAAAACGCATACGCCCTTTTTGGCCAACCAAGCAACCTGGAAAGGCAAATCAGCGCTACAAAGAAGTCTCGCTTCCCATCGGTCAAAAGGGCCATGCTGAAAAAAGTGTCAAAACCAGAAATGCAGGACAGGCCATGGAGAAATGGGAGCCTTGCTACACTGATGGGTGGGATGTAAATTGCCAACAGCCACTCTGGAGAAGGGTACGGTGTGTCCTGAAACATCTAAGAAACACAGCTTAGAGAGCATAGGGCACTTCCACGCATGAGGGGATAAATTGGGAAAATTGAAAATCAGCAAGACACAAGCACCCCAAAGTTTAGGGCTGCTCTGTTGACAAGGACCTCCACTTCATTCCACCTTAAATATCCCAGGAAAGCGAAAAATGGATCAAAAAGTTGTGGTCCTTATGTACAATGGAATATCACTCAGCCATGAAATCAATGTCATAAGGCTAGTAGCAGCATGATGAGTGGATTTAGGTAAGACGATTCTAAGTGAAATAAGTCACACAGAAAAGGACACTTCTCATAAGGTGTCACTTATAGAGGGAATGTAAAAACCGTTACACTTGAACTGAATTACAAAACAGAACAGAGTCACACATGCAGAAAACACACTATGGCTGCTTAACGGGAAAGGTGAGGTGGGGTGATACATAAAACAAGAGTTTCAAATTAGCTCAGATACCGTTCCATAAACCCAATATGTAATAGACAAGACCTACTCCTTGCTCAGAGAACTGGACTCAACACGCCCGATTCACCGCACAAGAATATATCTGACTAGTAATAATCTTAAAACCTATGTATTGATATCTCTCTGTTAGTGTGTCAAGTGGGTGTAAAGCGGCATAAACACAGCCGTGAAAAGCAGCTAAACCCCATTATAAAAATAAATTACTTTTAAAAACCCATGAAACAAAGACAGGGAAAGAGAGAGAAATTCTTACACAATTCGTTCAGGGGCTGTGATGCAACCTGGATTGACCATATCTAGACCCACAGCTGGATGAGACATAAGGGTGGACACTCTTGGGGCTGAGAGGTTTGGTGAGGTTGGGTGAGCAAACGCAGACCCTTTAAAGTAATACTGCGTGCTACCCATCGCATGGGTCCCAAATCTCCAGGTTCAAGGGCATCTTCCTACATCGAAAACATGCATGAGAAACCCAGAAGATGGTACACCGTGTGATGGGGAAAGGTTTCTAAAACGCACCTCATTTCTCATCTCCTTGTGCTCGGGTTCGCCATTCCAGCCACTTTACTAGCAATCTCCCTACTTGGAGCATCAGCACCTTTAACCTCCTGTTCCGTACAGGTTGCAATTTGTCCTGAGGATGAACGGGAAGACGGGGAACCAATGAGAGACTAGCTCTTGGTGTTGGGACAGGCACAGGTCACTCTATTTTCCCATCAGGAAGAAGAATTAACCACAGGCTCAGCCTGCCCCCCGGAACCAGAACAGGGCCTGAAGCCATCCTGCGCTTTTGCGGCCAGCTCCCAAAAAAGCGACTTGTAAAATGGAGCTTCAGGGCACTGCAATTCACAAACCTGCAGAGTTATAAATGATAACTCTCGTCCACAAATATATTGAGGGAAGGCAAAGAAGAGGATTTGAAATCAAGGCAGAATTGCAGGAAACAGATTTCAGGAGGTAGATTCGAATCGCCTTTAAAGCACATGAAAAGCGGCAAAACGTTGACAATGATGCCCTTGGCCAAAAAGGGCGTATGCGTTTTTTCCTGAATATATTCAGGAAAAAACGCATACGCCCTTTTTGGCCAACCAAGCAACCTGGAAAGGCAAATCAGCGCTACAAAGAAGTCTCGCTTCCCATCGGTCAAAAGGGCCATGCTGAAAAAAGTGTCAAAACCAGAAATGCAGGACAGGCCATGGAGAAATGGGAGCCTTGCTACACTGATGGGCGGGATGTAAATTGCCAACAGCCACTCTGGAGAAGTGTACGGTGTGTCCTGAAACATCTAAAAAACACAGCTTAGAGAGCATAGGGCACTTCCACGCATGGGGGGATAAAGTGGGAAAATTGAAAATCAGCAAGACACAAGCACCCCAAAGTTTAGGGCTGCTCTGTTGACAAGGACCTCCACTTCATTCCACCTTAAATATCCCAGGAAAGCGAAAAATGGATAAAAAAGTTGTGGTCCTTATGTACAATGGAATATCACTCAGCCATGAAATCAATGTCATAAGGCTAGTAGCAGCATGATGAGTGGATTTAGGTAAGACGATTCTAAGTGAAATAAGTCACACAGAAAAGGACACTTCTCATAAGGTGTCACTTATAGAGGGAATGTAAAAACCGTTACACTTGAACTGAATTACAAAACAGAACAGAGTCACACATGCAGAAAACACACTATGGCTGCTTAACGGGAAAGGTGAGGTGGGGTGATACATAAAACAAGAGTTTCAAATTAGCTCAGATACCGTTCCATAAACCCAATATGTAATAGACAAGACCTACTCCTTGCTCAGAGAACTGGACTCAACACGCCCGATTCACCGCACAAGAATATATCTGACTAGTAATAATCTTAAAACCTATGTATTGATATCTCTCTGTTAGTGTGTCAAGTGGGTGTAAAGCGGCATAAACACAGCCGTGAAAAGCAGCTAAACCCCATTATAAAAATAAATTACTTTTAAAAACCCATGAAACAAAGACAGGGAAAGAGAGAGAAATTCTTACACAATTCGTTCAGGGGCTGTGATGCAACCTGGATTGACCATATCTAGACCCACAGCTGGATGAGACATAAGGGTGGACACTCTTGGGGCTGAGAGGTTTGGTGAGGTTGGGTGAGCAAACGCAGACCCTTTAAAGTAATACTGCGTGCTACCCATCGCATGGATCCCAAATCTCCAGGTTCAAGGGCATCTTCCTACATCGAAAACATGCATGAGAAACCCAGAAGATGGTACACCGTGTGATGGGGAAAGGTTTGTAAAACGCACCTCATTTCTCATCTCCTTGTGCTCGGGTTCGCCATTCCAGCCACTTTACTAGCAATCTCCCTACTTGGAGCATCAGCACCTTTAACCTCCTGTTCCGTACAGGTTGCAATTTGTCCTGAGGATGAACGGGAAGACGGGGAACCAATGAGAGACTAGCTCTTGGTGTTGGGACAGGCACAGGTCACTCTATTTTCCCATCAAGAAGAAGAATTAACCACAGGCTCAGCCTGCCCCCCGGAACCAGAACAGGGCCTGAAGCCATCCTGCGCTTTTGCGGCCAGCTCCCAAAAATGCGACTTGTAAAATGGAGCTTCAGGGCACTGCAATTCACAAACCTGCAGAGTTA
This sequence comes from Balaenoptera physalus, assembly GCF_965194825.1. Taxonomy (NCBI): domain Eukaryota; kingdom Metazoa; phylum Chordata; class Mammalia; order Artiodactyla; family Balaenopteridae; genus Balaenoptera; species Balaenoptera physalus. Next base: position 358,491 of record NW_028126225.1, read on the forward strand.
TAAATGATAACTCTCGTCCACAAATATATTGAGGGAAGGCAAAGAAGAGGATTTGAAATCAAGGCAGAATTGCAAGAAACAGATTTCAGGAGGTAGATTCGAATCGCCTTTAAAGCACATGAAAAGCAGCAAAATGTTGACAATGATGCCCTTGGCCAAAAAGGGCGTATGCGTTTTTTCCTGAATATATTCAGGAAAAAACGCATACGCCCTTTTTGGCCAACCAAGCAACCTGGAAAGGCAAATCAGCGCTACAAAGAAGTCTCGCTTCCCATCGGTCAAAAGGGCCATGCTGAAAAAAGTGTCAAAACCAGAAATGCAGGACAGGCCATGGAGAAATGGGAGCCTTGCTACACTGATGGGTGGGATGTAAATTGCCAACAGCCACTCTGGAGAAGGGTACGGTGTGTCCTGAAACATCTAAGAAACACAGCTTAGAGAGCATAGGGCACTTCCACGCATGAGGGGATAAATTGGGAAAATTGAAAATCAGCAAGACACAAGCACCCCAAAGTTTAGGGCTGCTCTGTTGACAAGGACCTCCACTTCATTCCACCTTAAATATCCCAGGAAAGCGAAAAATGGATCAAAAAGTTGTGGTCCTTATGTACAATGGAATATCACTCAGCCATGAAATCAATGTCATAAGGCTAGTAGCAGCATGATGAGTGGATTTAGGTAAGACGATTCTAAGTGAAATAAGTCACACAGAAAAGGACACTTCTCATAAGGTGTCACTTATAGAGGGAATGTAAAAACCGTTACACTTGAACTGAATTACAAAACAGAACAGAGTCACACATGCAGAAAACACACTATGGCTGCTTAACGGGAAAGGTGAGGTGGGGTGATACATAAAACAAGAGTTTCAAATTAGCTCAGATACCGTTCCATAAACCCAATATGTAATAGACAAGACCTACTCCTTGCTCAGAGAACTGGACTCAACACGCCCGATTCACCGCACAAGAATATATCTGACTAGTAATAATCTTAAAACCTATGTATTGATATCTCTCTGTTAGTGTGTCAAGTGGGTGTAAAGCGGCATAAACACAGCCGTGAAAAGCAGCTAAACCCCATTATAAAAATAAATTACTTTTAAAAACCCATGAAACAAAGACAGGGAAAGAGAGAGAAATTCTTACACAATTCGTTCAGGGGCTGTGATGCAACCTGGATTGACCATATCTAGACCCACAGCTGGATGAGACATAAGGGTGGACACTCTTGGGGCTGAGAGGTTTGGTGAGGTTGGGTGAGCAAACGCAGACCCTTTAAAGTAATACTGCGTGCTACCCATCGCATGGGTCCCAAATCTCCAGGTTCAAGGGCATCTTCCTACATCGAAAACATGCATGAGAAACCCAGAAGATGGTACACCGTGTGATGGGGAAAGGTTTCTAAAACGCACCTCATTTCTCATCTCCTTGTGCTCGGGTTCGCCATTCCAGCCACTTTACTAGCAATCTCCCTACTTGGAGCATCAGCACCTTTAACCTCCTGTTCCGTACAGGTTGCAATTTGTCCTGAGGATGAACGGGAAGACGGGGAACCAATGAGAGACTAGCTCTTGGTGTTGGGACAGGCACAGGTCACTCTATTTTCCCATCAGGAAGAAGAATTAACCACAGGCTCAGCCTGCCCCCCGGAACCAGAACAGGGCCTGAAGCCATCCTGCGCTTTTGCGGCCAGCTCCCAAAAAAGCGACTTGTAAAATGGAGCTTCAGGGCACTGCAATTCACAAACCTGCAGAGTTATAAATGATAACTCTCGTCCACAAATATATTGAGGGAAGGCAAAGAAGAGGATTTGAAATCAAGGCAGAATTGCAGGAAACAGATTTCAGGAGGTAGATTCGAATCGCCTTTAAAGCACATGAAAAGCGGCAAAACGTTGACAATGATGCCCTTGGCCAAAAAGGGCGTATGCGTTTTTTCCTGAATATATTCAGGAAAAAACGCATACGCCCTTTTTGGCCAACCAAGCAACCTGGAAAGGCAAATCAGCGCTACAAAGAAGTCTCGCTTCCCATCGGTCAAAAGGGCCATGCTGAAAAAAGTGTCAAAACCAGAAATGCAGGACAGGCCATGGAGAAATGGGAGCCTTGCTACACTGATGGGCGGGATGTAAATTGCCAACAGCCACTCTGGAGAAGTGTACGGTGTGTCCTGAAACATCTAAAAAACACAGCTTAGAGAGCATAGGGCACTTCCACGCATGGGGGGATAAAGTGGGAAAAGTGAAAATCAGCAAGACACAAGCACCCCAAAGTTTAGGGCTGCTCTGTTGACAAGGACCTCCACTTCATTCCACCTTAAATATCCCAGGAAAGCGAAAAATGGATCAAAAAGTTGTGGTCCTTATGTACAATGGAATATCACTCAGCCATGAAATCAATGTCATAAGGCTAGTAGCAGCATGATGAGTGGATTTAGGTAAGACGATTCTAAGTGAAATAAGTCACACAGAAAAGGACACTTCTCATAAGGTGTCACTTATAGAGGGAATGTAAAAACCGTTACACTTGAACTGAATTACAAAACAGAACAGAGTCACACATGCAGAAAACACACTATGGCTGCTTAACGGGAAAGGTGAGGTGGGGTGATACATAAAACAAGAGTTTCAAATTAGCTCAGATACCGTTCCATAAACCCAATATGTAATAGACAAGACCTACTCCTTGCTCAGAGAACTGGACTCAACACGCCCGATTCACCGCACAAGAATATATCTGACTAGTAATAATCTTAAAACCTATGTATTGATATCTCTCTGTTAGTGTGTCAAGTGGGTGTAAAGCGGCATAAACACAGCCGTGAAAAGCAGCTAAACCCCATTATAAAAATAAATTACTTTTAAAAACCCATGAAACAAAGACAGGGAAAGAGAGAGAAATTCTTACACAATTCGTTCAGGGGCTGTGATGCAACCTGGATTGACCATATCTAGACCCACAGCTGGATGAGACATAAGGGTGGACACTCTTGGGGCTGAGAGGTTTGGTGAGGTTGGGTGAGCAAACGCAGACCCTTTAAAGTAATACTGCGTGCTACCCATCGCATGGATCCCAAATCTCCAGGTTCAAGGGCATCTTCCTACATCGAAAACATGCATGAGAAACCCAGAAGATGGTACACCGTGTGATGGGGAAAGGTTTGTAAAACGCACCTCATTTCTCATCTCCTTGTGCTCGGGTTCGCCATTCCAGCCACTTTACTAGCAATCTCCCTACTTGGAGCATCAGCACCTTTAACCTCCTGTTCCGTACAGGTTGCAATTTGTCCTGAGGATGAACGGGAAGACGGGGAACCAATGAGAGACTAGCTCTTGGTGTTGGGACAGGCACAGGTCACTCTATTTTCCCATCAAGAAGAAGAATTAACCACAGGCTCAGCCTGCCCCCCGGAACCAGAACAGGGCCTGAAGCCATCCTGCGCTTTTGCGGCCAGCTCCCAAAAATGCGACTTGTAAAATGGAGCTTCAGGGCACTGCAATTCACAAACCTGCAGAGTTATAAATGATAACTCTCGTCCACAAATATATTGAGGGAAGGCAAAGAAGAGGATTTGAAATCAAGGCAGAATTGCAAGAAACAGATTTCAGGAGGTAGATTCGAATCGCCTTTAAAGCACATGAAAAGCGGCAAAATGTTGACAATGATGCCCTTGGCCAAAAAGGGCGTATGCGTTTTTTCCTGAATATATTCAGGAAAAAACGCATACGCCCTTTTTGGCCAACCAAGCAACCTGGAAAGGCAAATCAGCGCTACAAAGAAGTCTCGCATCCCATCGGTCAAAAGGGCCATGCTGAAAAAAGTGTCAAAACCAGAAATGCAGGACAGGCCATGGAGAAATGGGAGCCTTGCTACACTGATGGGTGGGATGTAAATTGCCAACAGCCACTCTGGAGAAGTGTACGGTGTGTCCTGAAACATCTAAGAAACACAGCTTAGAGAGCATAGGGCACTTCCACGCATGAGGGGATAAAGTGGGAAAATTGAAAATCAGCAAGACACAAGCACCCCAAAGTTTAGGGCTGCTCTGTTGACAAGGACCTCCACTTCATTCCACCTTAAATATCCCAGGAAAGCGAAAAATGGATCAAAAAGTTGTGGTCCTTATGTACAATGGAATATCACTCAGCCATGAAATCAATGTCATAAGGCTAGTAGCAGCATGATGAGTGGATTTAGGTAAGACGATTCTAAGTGAAATAAGTCACACAGAAAAGGACACTTCTCATAAGGTGTCACTTATAGAGGGAATGTAAAAACCGTTACACTTGAACTGAATTACAAAACAGAACAGAGTCACACATGCAGAAAACACACTATGGCTGCTTAACGGGAAAGGTGAGGTGGGGTGATACATAAAACAAGAGTTTCAAATTAGCTCAGATACCGTTCCATAAACCCAATATGTAATAGACAAGACCTACTCCTTGCTCAGAGAACTGGACTCAACACGCCCGATTCACCGCACAAGAATATATCTGACTAGTAATAATCTTAAAACCTATGTATTGATATCTCTCTGTTAGTGTGTCAAGTGGGTGTAAAGCGGCATAAACACAGCCGTGAAAAGCAGCTAAACCCCATTATAAAAATAAATTACTTTTAAAAACCCATGAAACAAAGACAGGGAAAGAGAGAGAAATTCTTACACAATTCGTTCAGGGGCTGTGATGCAACCTGGATTGACCATATCTAGACCCACAGCTGGATGAGACATAAGGGTGGACACTCTTGGGGCTGAGAGGTTTGGTGAGGTTGGGTGAGCAAACGCAGACCCTTTAAAGTAATACTGCGTGCTACCCATCGCATGGGTCCCAAATCTCCAGGTTCAAGGGCATCTTCCTACATCGAAAACATGCATGAGAAACCCAGAAGATGGTACACCGTGTGATGGGGAAAGGTTTGTAAAACGCACCTCATTTCTCATCTCCTTGTGCTCGGGTTCGCCATTCCAGCCACTTTACTAGCAATCTCCCTACTTGGAGCATCAGCACCTTTAACCTCCTGTTCCGTACAGGTTGCAATTTGTCCTGAGGATGAACGGGAAGACGGGGAACCAATGAGAGACTAGCTCTTGGTGTTGGGACAGGCACAGGTCACTCTATTTTCCCATCAGGAAGAAGAATTAACCACAGGCTCAGCCTGCCCCCCGGAACCAGAACAGGGCCTGAAGCCATCCTGCGCTTTTGCGGCCAGCTCCCAAAAATGCGACTTGTAAAATGGAGCTTCAGGGCACTGCAATTCACAAACCTGCAGAGTTATAAATGATAACTCTCGTCCACAAATATATTGAGGGAAGGCAAAGAAGAGGATTTGAAATCAAGGCAGAATTGCAGGAAACAGATTTCAGGAGGTAGATTCGAATCGCCTTTAAAGCATATGAAAAGCGGCAAAATGTTGACAATGATGCCCTTGGCCAAAAAGGGCGTATGCGTTTTTTCCTGAATATATTCAGGAAAAAACGCATACGCCCTTTTTGGCCAACCAAGCAACCTGGAAAGGCAAATCAGCGCTACAAAGAAGTCTCGCATCCCATCGGTCAAAAGGGCCATGCTGAAAAAAGTGTCAAAACCAGAAATGCAGGACAGGCCATGGAGAAATGGGAGCCTTGCTACACTGATGGGTGGGATGTAAATTGCCAACAGCCACTCTGGAGAAGTGTACGGTGTGTCCTGAAACATCTAAGAAACACAGCTTAGAGAGCATAGGGCACTTCCACGCATGAGGGGATAAAGTGGGAAAATTGAAAATCAGCAAGACACAAGCACCCCAAAGTTTAGGGCTGCTCTGTTGACAAGGACCTCCACTTCATTCCACCTTAAATATCCCAGGAAAGCGAAAAATGGATCAAAAAGTTGTGGTCCTTATGTACAATGGAATATCACTCAGCCATGAAATCAATGTCATAAGGCTAGTAGCAGCATGATGAGTGGATTTAGTTAAGACGATTCTAAGTGAAATAAGTCACACAGAAAAGGACACTTCTCATAAGGTGTCACTTATAGAGGGAATGTAAAAACCGTTACACTTGAACTGAATTACAAAACAGAACAGAGTCACACATGCAGAAAACACACTATGGCTGCTTAACGGGAAAGGTGAGGTGGGGTGATACATAAAACAAGAGTTTCAAATTAGCTCAGATACCGTTCCATAAACCCAATATGTAATAGACAAGACCTACTCCTTGCTCAGAGAACTGGACTCAACACGCCCGATTCACCGCACAAGAATATATCTGACTAGTAATAATCTTAAAACCTATGTATTGATATCTCTCTGTTAGTGTGTCAAGTGGGTGTAAAGCGGCATAAACACAGCCGTGAAAAGCAGCTAAACCCCATTATAAAAATAAATTACTTTTAAAAACCCATGAAACAAAGACAGGGAAAGAGAGAGAAATTCTTACACAATTCGTTCAGGGGCTGTGATGCAACCTGGATTGACCATATCTAGACACACAGCTGGATGAGACATAAGGGTGGACACTCTTGGGGCTGAGAGGTTTGGTGAGGTTGGGTGAGCAAATGCAGACCCTTTAAAGTAATATTGCGTGCTACCCATCGCATGGGTCCCAAATCTCCAGGTTCAAGGGCATCTTCCTACATCGAAAACATGCATGAGAAACCCAGAAGATGGTACACCGTGTGATGGGGAAAGGTTTCTAAAACGCACCTCATTTCTCATCTCCTTGTGCTCGGGTTCGCCATTCCAGCCACTTTACTAGCAATCTCCCTACTTGGAGCATCAGCACCTTTAACCTCCTGTTCCGTACAGGTTGCAATTTGTCCTGAGGATGAACGGGAAGACGGGGAACCAATGAGAGACTAGCTCTTGGTGTTGGGACAGGCACAGGTCACTCTATTTTCCCATCAGGAAGAAGAATTAACCACAGGCTCAGCCTGCCCCCCGGAACCAGAGCAGGGCCTGAAGCCATCCTGCGCTTTTGCGGCCAGCTCCCAAAAATGCGACTTGTAAAATGGAGCTTCAGGGCACTGCAATTCACAAACCTGCAGAGTTATAAATGATAACTCTCGTCCACAAATATATTGAGGGAAGGCAAAGAAGAGGATTTGAAATCAAGGCAGAATTGCAAGAAACAGATTTCAGGAGGTAGATTCGAATCGCCTTTAAAGCACATGAAAAGCGGCAAAACGTTGACAATGATGCCCTTGGCCAAAAAGGGCGTATGCGTTTTTTCCTGAATATATTCAGGAAAAAACGCATACGCCCTTTTTGGCCAACCAAGCAACCTGGAAAGGCAAATCAGCGCTACAAAGAAGTCTCGCTTCCCATCGGTCAAAAGGGCCATGCTGAAAAAAGTGTCAAAACCAGAAATGCAGGACAGGCCATGGAGAAATGGGAGCCTTGCTACACTGATGGGTGGGATGTAAATTGCCAACAGCCACTCTGGAGAAGGGTACGGTGTGTCCTGAAACATCTAAGAAACACAGCTTAGAGAGCATAGGGCACTTCCACGCATGAGGGGATAAATTGGGAAAATTGAAAATCAGCAAGACACAAGCACCCCAAAGTTTAGGGCTGCTCTGTTGACAAGGACCTCCACTTCATTCCACCTTAAATATCCCAGGAAAGCGAAAAATGGATCAAAAAGTTGTGGTCCTTATGTACAATGGAATATCACTCAGCCATGAAATCAATGTCATAAGGCTAGTAGCAGCATGATGAGTGGATTTAGGTAAGACGATTCTAAGTGAAATAAGTCACACAGAAAAGGACACTTCTCATAAGGTGTCACTTATAGAGGGAATGTAAAAACCGTTACACTTGAACTGAATTACAAAACAGAACAGAGTCACACATGCAGAAAACACACTATGGCTGCTTAACGGGAAAGGTGAGGTGGGGTGATACATAAAACAAGAGTTTCAAATTAGCTCAGATACCGTTCCATAAACCCAATATGTAATAGACAAGACCTACTCCTTGCTCAGAGAACTGGACTCAACACGCCCGATTCACCGCACAAGAATATATCTGACTAGTAATAATCTTAAAACCTATGTATTGATATCTCTCTGTTAGTGTGTCAAGTGGGTGTAAAGCGGCATAAACACAGCCGTGAAAAGCAGCTAAACCCCATTATAAAAATAAATTACTTTTAAAAACCCATGAAACAAAGACAGGGAAAGAGAGAGAAATTCTTACACAATTCGTTCAGGGGCTGTGATGCAACCTGGATTGACCATATCTAGACACACAGCTGGATGAGACATAAGGGTGGACACTCTTGGGGCTGAGAGGTTTGGTGAGGTTGGGTGAGCAAACGCAGACCCTTTAAAGTAATATTGCGTGCTACCCATCGCATGGGTCCCAAATCTCCAGGTTCAAGGGCATCTTCCTACATCGAAAACATGCATGAGAAACCCAGAAGATGGTACACCGTGTGATGGGGAAAGGTTTCTAAAACGCACCTCGTTTCTCATCTCCTTGTGCTCGGGTTCGCCATTCCAGCCACTTTACTAGCAATCTCCCTACTTGGAGCCTCAGCACCTTTAACCTCCTGTTCCGTACAGGTTGCAATTTGTCCTGAGGATGAACGGGAAGACGGGGAACCAATGAGAGACTAGCTCTTGGTGTTGGGACAGGCACAGGTCACTCTATTTTCCCATCAGGAAGAAGAATTAACCACAGGCTCAGCCTGCCCCCCGGAACCAGAACAGGGCCTGAAGCCATCCTGCGCTTTTGCGGCCAGCTCCCAAAAAAGCGACTTGTAAAATGGAGCTTCAGGGCACTGCAATTCACAAACCTGCAGAGTTATAAATGATAACTCTCGTCCACAAATATATTGAGGGAAGGCAAAGAAGAGGATTTGAAATCAAGGCAGAATTGCAGGAAACAGATTTCAGGAGGTAGATTCGAATCGCCTTTAAAGCACATGAAAAGCGGCAAAACGTTGACAATGATGCCCTTGGCCAAAAAGGGCGTATGCGTTTTTTCCTGAATATATTCAGGAAAAAACGCATACGCCCTTTTTGGCCAACCAAGCAACCTGGAAAGGCAAATCAGCGCTACAAAGAAGTCTCGCTTCCCATCGGTCAAAAGGGCCATGCTGAAAAAAGTGTCAAAACCAGAAATGCAGGACAGGCCATGGAGAAATGGGAGCCTTGCTACACTGATGGGCGGGATGTAAATCGCCAACAGCCACTCTGGAGAAGTGTACGTTGTGTCCTGAAACATCTAAAAAACACAGCTTAGAGAGCATAGGGCACTTCCACGCATGGGGGGATAAAGTGGGAAAATTGAAAATCAGCAAGACACAAGCACCCCAAAGTTTAGGGCTGCTCTGTTGACAAAGACCTCCACTTCATTCCACCTTAAATATCCCAGGAAAGCGAAAAATGGATCAAAAAGTTGTGGTCCTTATGTACAATGGAATATCACTCAGCCATGAAATCAATGTCATAAGGCTAGTAGCAGCATGATGAGTGGATTTAGGTAAGACGATTCTAAGTGAAATAAGTCACACAGAAAAGGACACTTCTCATAAGGTGTCACTTATAGAGGGAATGTAAAAACCGTTACACTTGAACTGAATTACAAAACAGAACAGAGTCACACATGCAGAAAACACACTATGGCTGCTTAACGGGAAAGGTGAGGTGGGGTGATACATAAAACAAGAGTTTCAAATTAGCTCAGATACCGTTCCATAAACCCAATATGTAATAGACAAGACCTACTCCTTGCTCAGAGAACTGGACTCAACACGCCCGATTCACCGCACAAGAATATATCTGACTAGTAATAATCTTAAAACCTATGTATTGATATCTCTCTGTTAGTGTGTCAAGTGGGTGTAAAGCGGCATAAACACAGCCGTGAAAAGCAGCTAAACCCCATTATAAAAATAAATTACTTTTAAAAACCCATGAAACAAAGACAGGGAAAGAGAGAGAAATTCTTACACAATTCGTTCAGGGGCTGTGATGCAACCTGGATTGACCATATCTAGACACACAGCTGGATGAGACATAAGGGTGGACACTCTTGGGGCTGAGAGGTTTGGTGAGGTTGGGTGAGCAAATGCAGACCCTTTAAAGTAATATTGCGTGCTACCCATCGCATGGGTCCCAAATCTCCAGGTTCAAGGGCATCTTCCTACATCGAAAACATGCATGAGAAACCCAGAAGATGGTACACCGTGTGATGGGGAAAGGTTTCTAAAACGCACCTCATTTCTCATCTCCTTGTGCTCGGGTTCGCCATTCCAGCCACTTTACTAGCAATCTCCCTACTTGGAGCATCAGCACCTTTAACCTCCTGTTCCGTACAGGTTGCAATTTGTCCTGAGGATGAACGGGAAGACGGGGAACCAATGAGAGACTAGCTCTTGGTGTTGGGACAGGCACAGGTCACTCTATTTTCCCATCAGGAAGAAGAATTAACCACAGGCTCAGCCTGCCCCCCGGAACCAGAGCAGGGCCTGAAGCCATCCTGCGCTTTTGCGGCCAGCTCCCAAAAATGCGACTTGTAAAATGGAGCTTCAGGGCACTGCAATTCACAAACCTGCAGAGTTATAAATGATAACTCTCGTCCACAAATATATTGAGGGAAGGCAAAGAAGAGGATTTGAAATCAAGGCAGAATTGCAAGAAACAGATTTCAGGAGGTAGATTCGAATCGCCTTTAAAGCACATGAAAAGCGGCAAAACGTTGACAATGATGCCCTTGGCCAAAAAGGGCGTATGCGTTTTTTCCTGAATATATTCAGGAAAAAACGCATACGCCCTTTTTGGCCAACCAAGCAACCTGGAAAGGCAAATCAGCGCTACAAAGAAGTCTCGCTTCCCATCGGTCAAAAGGGCCATGCTGAAAAAAGTGTCAAAACCAGAAATGCAGGACAGGCCATGGAGAAATGGGAGCCTTGCTACACTGATGGGTGGGATGTAAATTGCCAACAGCCACTCTGGAGAAGGGTACGGTGTGTCCTGAAACATCTAAGAAACACAGCTTAGAGAGCATAGGGCACTTCCACGCATGAGGGGATAAATTGGGAAAATTGAAAATCAGCAAGACACAAGCACCCCAAAGTTTAGGGCTGCTCTGTTGACAAGGACCTCCACTTCATTCCACCTTAAATATCCCAGGAAAGCGAAAAATGGATCAAAAAGTTGTGGTCCTTATGTACAATGGAATATCACTCAGCCATGAAATCAATGTCATAAGGCTAGTAGCAGCATGATGAGTGGATTTAGGTAAGACGATTCTAAGTGAAATAAGTCACACAGAAAAGGACACTTCTCATAAGGTGTCACTTATAGAGGGAATGTAAAAACCGTTACACTTGAACTGAATTACAAAACAGAACAGAGTCACACATGCAGAAAACACACTATGGCTGCTTAACGGGAAAGGTGAGGTGGGGTGATACATAAAACAAGAGTTTCAAATTAGCTCAGATACCGTTCCATAAACCCAATATGTAATAGACAAGACCTACTCCTTGCTCAGAGAACTGGACTCAACACGCCCGATTCACCGCACAAGAATATATCTGACTAGTAATAATCTTAAAACCTATGTATTGATATCTCTCTGTTAGTGTGTCAAGTGGGTGTAAAGCGGCATAAACACAGCCGTGAAAAGCAGCTAAACCCCATTATAAAAATAAATTACTTTTAAAAACCCATGAAACAAAGACAGGGAAAGAGAGAGAAATTCTTACACAATTCGTTCAGGGGCTGTGATGCAACCTGGATTGACCATATCTAGACACACAGCTGGATGAGACATAAGGGTGGACACTCTTGGGGCTGAGAGGTTTGGTGAGGTTGGGTGAGCAAACGCAGACCCTTTAAAGTAATATTGCGTGCTACCCATCGCATGGGTCCCAAATCTCCAGGTTCAAGGGCATCTTCCTACATCGAAAACATGCATGAGAAACCCAGAAGATGGTACACCGTGTGATGGGGAAAGGTTTCTAAAACGCACCTCGTTTCTCATCTCCTTGTGCTCGGGTTCGCCATTCCAGCCACTTTACTAGCAATCTCCCTACTTGGAGCCTCAGCACCTTTAACCTCCTGTTCCGTACAGGTTGCAATTTGTCCTGAGGATGAACGGGAAGACGGGGAACCAATGAGAGACTAGCTCTTGGTGTTGGGACAGGCACAGGTCACTCTATTTTCCCATCAGGAAGAAGAATTAACCACAGGCTCAGCCTGCCCCCCGGAACCAGAACAGGGCCTGAAGCCATCCTGCGCTTTTGCGGCCAGCTCCCAAAAAAGCGACTTGTAAAATGGAGCTTCAGGGCACTGCAATTCACAAACCTGCAGAGTTATAAATGATAACTCTCGTCCACAAATATATTGAGGGAAGGCAAAGAAGAGGATTTGAAATCAAGGCAGAATTGCAGGAAACAGATTTCAGGAGGTAGATTCGAATCGCCTTTAAAGCACATGAAAAGCGGCAAAACGTTGACAATGATGCCCTTGGCCAAAAAGGGCGTATGCGTTTTTTCCTGAATATATTCAGGAAAAAACGCATACGCCCTTTTTGGCCAACCAAGCAACCTGGAAAGGCAAATCAGCGCTACAAAGAAGTCTCGCTTCCCATCGGTCAAAAGGGCCATGCTGAAAAAAGTGTCAAAACCAGAAATGCAGGACAGGCCATGGAGAAATGGGAGCCTTGCTACACTGATGGGCGGGATGTAAATCGCCAACAGCCACTCTGGAGAAGTGTACGTTGTGTCCTGAAACATCTAAAAAACACAGCTTAGAGAGCATAGGGCACTTCCACGCATGGGGGGATAAAGTGGGAAAATTGAAAATCAGCAAGACACAAGCACCCCAAAGTTTAGGGCTGCTCTGTTGACAAAGACCTCCACTTCATTCCACCTTAAATATCCCAGGAAAGCGAAAAATGGATCAAAAAGTTGTGGTCCTTATGTACAATGGAATATCACTCAGCCATGAAATCAATGTCATAAGGCTAGTAGCAGCATGATGAGTGGATTTAGGTAAGACGATTCTAAGTGAAATAAGTCACACAGAAAAGGACACTTCTCATAAGGTGTCACTTATAGAGGGAATGTAAAAACCGTTACACTTGAACTGAATTACAAAACAGAACAGAGTCACACATGCAGAAAACACACTATGGCTGCTTAACGGGAAAGGTGAGGTGGGGTGATACATAAAACAAGAGTTTCAAATTAGCTCAGATACCGTTCCATAAACCCAATATGTAATAGACAAGACCTACTCCTTGCTCAGAGAACTGGACTCAACACGCCCGATTCACCGCACAAGAATATATCTGACTAGTAATAATCTTAAAACCTATGTATTGATATCTCTCTGTTAGTGTGTCAAGTGGGTGTAAAGCGGCATAAACACAGCCGTGAAAAGCAGCTAAACCCCATTATAAAAATAAATTACTTTTAAAAACCCATGAAACAAAGACAGGGAAAGAGAGAGAAATTCTTACACAATTCGTTCAGGGGCTGTGATGCAACCTGGATTGACCATATCTAGACACACAGCTGGATGAGACATAAGGGTGGACACTCTTGGGGCTGAGAGGTTTGGTGAGGTTGGGTGAGCAAACGCAGACCCTTTAAAGTAATATTGCGTGCTACCCATCGCATGGGTCCCAAATCTCCAGGTTCAAGGGCATCTTCCTACATCGAAAACATGCATGAGAAACCCAGAAGATGGTACACCGTGTGATGGGGAAAGGTTTCTAAAACGCACCTCGTTTCTCATCTCCTTGTGCTCGGGTTCGCCATTCCAGCCACTTTACTAGCAATCTCCCTACTTGGAGCCTCAGCACCTTTAACCTCCTGTTCCGTACAGGTTGCAATTTGTCCTGAGGATGAACGGGAAGACGGGGAACCAATGAGAGACTAGCTCTTGGTGTTGGGACAGGCACAGGTCACTCTATTTTCCCATCAGGAAGAAGAATTAACCACAGGCTCAGCCTGCCCCCCGGAACCAGAACAGGGCCTGAAGCCATCCTGCGCTTTTGCGGCCAGCTCCCAAAAAAGCGACTTGTAAAATGGAGCTTCAGGGCACTGCAATTCACAAACCTGCAGAGTTATAAATGATAACTCTCGTCCACAAATATATTGAGGGAAGGCAAAGAAGAGGATTTGAAATCAAGGCAGAATTGCAGGAAACAGATTTCAGGAGGTAGATTCGAATCGCCTTTAAAGCACATGAAAAGCGGCAAAACGTTGACAATGATGCCCTTGGCCAAAAAGGGCGTATGCGTTTTTTCCTGAATATATTCAGGAAAAAACGCATACGCCCTTTTTGGCCAACCAAGCAACCTGGAAAGGCAAATCAGCGCTACAAAGAAGTCTCGCTTCCCATCGGTCAAAAGGGCCATGCTGAAAAAAGTGTCAAAACCAGAAATGCAGGACAGGCCATGGAGAAATGGGAGCCTTGCTACACTGATGGGCGGGATGTAAATCGCCAACAGCCACTCTGGAGAAGTGTACGTTGTGTCCTGAAACATCTAAAAAACACAGCTTAGAGAGCATAGGGCACTTCCACGCATGGGGGGATAAAGTGGGAAAATTGAAAATCAGCAAGACACAAGCACCCCAAAGTTTAGGGCTGCTCTGTTGACAAAGACCTCCACTTCATTCCACCTTAAATATCCCAGGAGACCGAAAAATGGATAAAAAAGTTGTGGTCCTTATGTACAATGGAATATCACTCAGCCATGAAATCAATGTCATAAGGCTAGTAGCAGCATGATGAGTGGATTTAGGTAAGACGATTCTAAGTGAAATAAGTCACACAGAAAAGGACACTTCTCATAAGGTGTCACTTATAGAGGGAATGTAAAAACCGTTACACTTGAACTGAATTACAAAACAGAACAGAGTCAAACATGCAGAAAACACACTATGGCTGCTTAACGGGAAAGGTGAGGTGGGGTGATACATAAAACAAGAGTTTCAAATTAGCTCAGATACCGTTCAAGAAACCCAATATGCAATAGACAAGACCTACTCCTTGCTCAGAGAACTGGACTCAACACGCCCGATTCACCTCACAAGAATATATCTGACTAGTAATAATCTTAAAACCTATGTATTGATATCTCTGTGTTAGTGTGTCAAGTGGGTGTAAAGCGGCATAAACACAGCCGTGAAAAGCAGCTAAACCCCATTATAAAAATAAATTACTTTTAAAAACCCATGAAACAAAGACAGGGAAAGACAGAGAAATTCTTACACAATTCGTTCAGGGGCTGTGATGCAACCTGCATTGACCATATCTAAACCCACAGCTGGATGAGACATAAGGGTGGACACTCTTGGGGCTGAGAGGTTTGGTGAGGTTGGGTGAGCAAACGCAGACCCTTTAAAGTAATACTGCGTGCTACCCATCGCATGGGTCCCAAATCTCCAGGTTCAAGGGCATCTTCCTACATCGAAAACATGCATGAGAAACCCAGAAGATGGTACACCGTGTGATGGGGAAAGGTTTCTAAAAAGCACCTCATTTCTCATCTCCTTGTGCTCGGGTTCGCCATTCCAGCCACTTTACTAGCAATCTCCCTACTTGGAGCCTCAGCACCTTTAACCTCCTGTTCCGTACAGGTTGCAATTTGTCCTGAGGATGAACGGGAAGACGGGGAACCAATGAGAGACTAGCTCTTGGTGTTGGGACAGGCACAGGTCACTCTATTTTCCCATCAGGAAGAAGAATTAACCACAGGCTCAGCCTGCCCCCCGGAACCAGAACAGGGCCTGAAGCCATCCTGCGCTTTTGCGGCCAGCTCCCAAAAAAGCGACTTGTAAAATGGAGCTTCAGGGCACTGCCATTCACAAACCTGCAGAGTTATAAATGATAACTCTCGTCCACAAATATATTGAGGGAAGGCAAAGAAGAGGATTTGAAATCAAGGCAGAATTGCAGGAAACAGATTTCAGGAGGTAGATTCGAATCGCCTTTAAAGCACATGAAAAGCGGCAAAACGTTGACAATGATGCCCTTGGCCAAAAAGGGCGTATGCGTTTTTTCCTGAATATATTCAGGAAAAAACGCATACGCCCTTTTTGGCCAACCAAGCAACCTGGAAAGGCAAATCAGCGCTACAAAGAAGTCTCGCTTCCCATCGGTCAAAAGGGCCATGCTGAAAAAAGTGTCAAAACCAGAAATGCAGGACAGGCCATGGAGAAATGGGAGCCTTGCTACACTGATGGGCGGGATGTAAATCGCCAACAGCCACTCTGGAGAAGTGTACGTTGTGTCCTGAAACATCTAAAAAACACAGCTTAGAGAGCATAGGGCACTTCCACGCATGGGGGGATAAAGTGGGAAAATTGAAAATCAGCAAGACACAAGCACCCCAAAGTTTAGGGCTGCTCTGTTGACAAAGACCTCCACTTCATTCCACCTTAAATATCCCAGGAGACCGAAAAATGGATAAAAAAGTTGTGGTCCTTATGTACAATGGAATATCACTCAGCCATGAAATCAATGTCATAAGGCTAGTAGCAGCATGATGAGTGGATTTAGGTAAGACGATTCTAAGTGAAATAAGTCACACAGAAAAGGACACTTCTCATAAGGTGTCACTTATAGAGGGAATGTAAAAACCGTTACACTTGAACTGAATTACAAAACAGAACAGAGTCAAACATGCAGAAAACACACTATGGCTGCTTAACGGGAAAGGTGAGGTGGGGTGATACATAAAACAAGAGTTTCAAATTAGCTCAGATACCGTTCAAGAAACCCAATATGCAATAGACAAGACCTACTCCTTGCTCAGAGAACTGGACTCAACACGCCCGATTCACCTCACAAGAATATATCTGACTAGTAATAATCTTAAAACCTATGTATTGATATCTCTCTGTTAGTGTGTCAAGTGGGTGTAAAGCGGCATAAACACAGCCGTGAAAAGCAGCTAAACCCCATTATAAAAATAAATTACTTTTAAAAACCCATGAAACAAAGACAGGGAAAGACAGAGAAATTCTTACACAATTCGTTCAGGGGCTGTGATGCAACCTGCATTGACCATATCTAAACCCACAGCTGGATGAGACATAAGGGTGGACACTCTTGGGGCTGAGAGGTTTGGTGAGGTTGGGTGAGCAAACGCAGACCCTTTAAAGTAATATTGCGTGCTACCCATCGCATGGGTCCCAAATCTCCAGGTTCAAGGGCATCTTCCTACATCGAAAACATGCATGAGAAACCCAGAAGATGGTACACCGTGTGATGGGGAAAGGTTTCTAAAACGCACCTCATTTCTCATCTCCTTGTGCTCGGGTTCGCCATTCCAGCCACTTTACTAGCAATCTCCCTACTTGGAGCATCAGCACCTTTAACCTCCTGTTCCGTACAGGTTGCAATTTGTCCTGAGGATGAACGGGAAGACGGGGAACCAATGAGAGACTAGCTCTTGGTGTTGGGACAGGCACAGGTCACTCTATTTTCCCATCAGGAAGAAGAATTAACCACAGGCTCAGCCTGCCCCCCGGAACCAGAGCAGGGCCTGAAGCCATCCTGCGCTTTTGCGGCCAGCTCCCAAAAATGCGACTTGTAAAATGGAGCTTCAGGGCACTGCAATTCACAAACCTGCAGAGTTATAAATGATAACTCTCGTCCACAAATATATTGAGGGAAGGCAAAGAAGAGGATTTGAAATCAAGGCAGAATTGCAAGAAACAGATTTCAGGAGGTAGATTCGAATCGCCTTTAAAGCACATGAAAAGCGGCAAAACGTTGACAATGATGCCCTTGGCCAAAAAGGGCGTATGCGTTTTTTCCTGAATATATTCAGGAAAAAACGCATACGCCCTTTTTGGCCAACCAAGCAACCTGGAAAGGCAAATCAGCGCTACAAAGAAGTCTCGCTTCCCATCGGTCAAAAGGGCCATGCTGAAAAAAGTGTCAAAACCAGAAATGCAGGACAGGCCATGGAGAAATGGGAGCCTTGCTACACTGATGGGTGGGATGTAAATTGCCAACAGCCACTCTGGAGAAGGGTACGGTGTGTCCTGAAACATCTAAGAAACACAGCTTAGAGAGCATAGGGCACTTCCACGCATGAGGGGATAAATTGGGAAAATTGAAAATCAGCAAGACACAAGCACCCCAAAGTTTAGGGCTGCTCTGTTGACAAGGACCTCCACTTCATTCCACCTTAAATATCCCAGGAAAGCGAAAAATGGATCAAAAAGTTGTGGTCCTTATGTACAATGGAATATCACTCAGCCATGAAATCAATGTCATAAGGCTAGTAGCAGCATGATGAGTGGATTTAGGTAAGACGATTCTAAGTGAAATAAGTCACACAGAAAAGGACACTTCTCATAAGGTGTCACTTATAGAGGGAATGTAAAAACCGTTACACTTGAACTGAATTACAAAACAGAACAGAGTCACACATGCAGAAAACACACTATGGCTGCTTAACGGGAAAGGTGAGGTGGGGTGATACATAAAACAAGAGTTTCAAATTAGCTCAGATACCGTTCCATAAACCCAATATGTAATAGACAAGACCTACTCCTTGCTCAGAGAACTGGACTCAACACGCCCGATTCACCGCACAAGAATATATCTGACTAGTAATAATCTTAAAACCTATGTATTGATATCTCTCTGTTAGTGTGTCAAGTGGGTGTAAAGCGGCATAAACACAGCCGTGAAAAGCAGCTAAACCCCATTATAAAAATAAATTACTTTTAAAAACCCATGAAACAAAGACAGGGAAAGAGAGAGAAATTCTTACACAATTCGTTCAGGGGCTGTGATGCAACCTGGATTGACCATATCTAGACACACAGCTGGATGAGACATAAGGGTGGACACTCTTGGGGCTGAGAGGTTTGGTGAGGTTGGGTGAGCAAACGCAGACCCTTTAAAGTAATATTGCGTGCTACCCATCGCATGGGTCCCAAATCTCCAGGTTCAAGGGCATCTTCCTACATCGAAAACATGCATGAGAAACCCAGAAGATGGTACACCGTGTGATGGGGAAAGGTTTCTAAAACGCACCTCGTTTCTCATCTCCTTGTGCTCGGGTTCGCCATTCCAGCCACTTTACTAGCAATCTCCCTACTTGGAGCCTCAGCACCTTTAACCTCCTGTTCCGTACAGGTTGCAATTTGTCCTGAGGATGAACGGGAAGACGGGGAACCAATGAGAGACTAGCTCTTGGTGTTGGGACAGGCACAGGTCACTCTATTTTCCCATCAGGAAGAAGAATTAACCACAGGCTCAGCCTGCCCCCCGGAACCAGAACAGGGCCTGAAGCCATCCTGCGCTTTTGCGGCCAGCTCCCAAAAAAGCGACTTGTAAAATGGAGCTTCAGGGCACTGCAATTCACAAACCTGCAGAGTTATAAATGATAACTCTCGTCCACAAATATATTGAGGGAAGGCAAAGAAGAGGATTTGAAATCAAGGCAGAATTGCAGGAAACAGATTTCAGGAGGTAGATTCGAATCGCCTTTAAAGCACATGAAAAGCGGCAAAACGTTGACAATGATGCCCTTGGCCAAAAAGGGCGTATGCGTTTTTTCCTGAATATATTCAGGAAAAAACGCATACGCCCTTTTTGGCCAACCAAGCAACCTGGAAAGGCAAATCAGCGCTACAAAGAAGTCTCGCTTCCCATCGGTCAAAAGGGCCATGCTGAAAAAAGTGTCAAAACCAGAAATGCAGGACAGGCCATGGAGAAATGGGAGCCTTGCTACACTGATGGGCGGGATGTAAATCGCCAACAGCCACTCTGGAGAAGTGTACGTTGTGTCCTGAAACATCTAAAAAACACAGCTTAGAGAGCATAGGGCACTTCCACGCATGGGGGGATAAAGTGGGAAAATTGAAAATCAGCAAGACACAAGCACCCCAAAGTTTAGGGCTGCTCTGTTGACAAAGACCTCCACTTCATTCCACCTTAAATATCCCAGGAAAGCGAAAAATGGATCAAAAAGTTGTGGTCCTTATGTACAATGGAATATCACTCAGCCATGAAATCAATGTCATAAGGCTAGTAGCAGCATGATGAGTGGATTTAGGTAAGACGATTCTAAGTGAAATAAGTCACACAGAAAAGGACACTTCTCATAAGGTGTCACTTATAGAGGGAATGTAAAAACCGTTACACTTGAACTGAATTACAAAACAGAACAGAGTCACACATGCAGAAAACACACTATGGCTGCTTAACGGGAAAGGTGAGGTGGGGTGATACATAAAACAAGAGTTTCAAATTAGCTCAGATACCGTTCCATAAACCCAATATGTAATAGACAAGACCTACTCCTTGCTCAGAGAACTGGACTCAACACGCCCGATTCACCGCACAAGAATATATCTGACTAGTAATAATCTTAAAACCTATGTATTGATATCTCTCTGTTAGTGTGTCAAGTGGGTGTAAAGCGGCATAAACACAGCCGTGAAAAGCAGCTAAACCCCATTATAAAAATAAATTACTTTTAAAAACCCATGAAACAAAGACAGGGAAAGAGAGAGAAATTCTTACACAATTCGTTCAGGGGCTGTGATGCAACCTGGATTGACCATATCTAGACACACAGCTGGATGAGACATAAGGGTGGACACTCTTGGGGCTGAGAGGTTTGGTGAGGTTGGGTGAGCAAACGCAGACCCTTTAAAGTAATATTGCGTGCTACCCATCGCATGGGTCCCAAATCTCCAGGTTCAAGGGCATCTTCCTACATCGAAAACATGCATGAGAAACCCAGAAGATGGTACACCGTGTGATGGGGAAAGGTTTCTAAAACGCACCTCGTTTCTCATCTCCTTGTGCTCGGGTTCGCCATTCCAGCCACTTTACTAGCAATCTCCCTACTTGGAGCCTCAGCACCTTTAACCTCCTGTTCCGTACAGGTTGCAATTTGTCCTGAGGATGAACGGGAAGACGGGGAACCAATGAGAGACTAGCTCTTGGTGTTGGGACAGGCACAGGTCACTCTATTTTCCCATCAGGAAGAAGAATTAACCACAGGCTCAGCCTGCCCCCCGGAACCAGAACAGGGCCTGAAGCCATCCTGCGCTTTTGCGGCCAGCTCCCAAAAAAGCGACTTGTAAAATGGAGCTTCAGGGCACTGCAATTCACAAACCTGCAGAGTTATAAATGATAACTCTCGTCCACAAATATATTGAGGGAAGGCAAAGAAGAGGATTTGAAATCAAGGCAGAATTGCAGGAAACAGATTTCAGGAGGTAGATTCGAATCGCCTTTAAAGCACATGAAAAGCGGCAAAACGTTGACAATGATGCCCTTGGCCAAAAAGGGCGTATGCGTTTTTTCCTGAATATATTCAGGAAAAAACGCATACGCCCTTTTTGGCCAACCAAGCAACCTGGAAAGGCAAATCAGCGCTACAAAGAAGTCTCGCTTCCCATCGGTCAAAAGGGCCATGCTGAAAAAAGTGTCAAAACCAGAAATGCAGGACAGGCCATGGAGAAATGGGAGCCTTGCTACACTGATGGGCGGGATGTAAATCGCCAACAGCCACTCTGGAGAAGTGTACGTTGTGTCCTGAAACATCTAAAAAACACAGCTTAGAGAGCATAGGGCACTTCCACGCATGGGGGGATAAAGTGGGAAAATTGAAAATCAGCAAGACACAAGCACCCCAAAGTTTAGGGCTGCTCTGTTGACAAAGACCTCCACTTCATTCCACCTTAAATATCCCAGGAGACCGAAAAATGGATAAAAAAGTTGTGGTCCTTATGTACAATGGAATATCACTCAGCCATGAAATCAATGTCATAAGGCTAGTAGCAGCATGATGAGTGGATTTAGGTAAGACGATTCTAAGTGAAATAAGTCACACAGAAAAGGACACTTCTCATAAGGTGTCACTTATAGAGGGAATGTAAAAACCGTTACACTTGAACTGAATTACAAAACAGAACAGAGTCAAACATGCAGAAAACACACTATGGCTGCTTAACGGGAAAGGTGAGGTGGGGTGATACATAAAACAAGAGTTTCAAATTAGCTCAGATACCGTTCAAGAAACCCAATATGCAATAGACAAGACCTACTCCTTGCTCAGAGAACTGGACTCAACACGCCCGATTCACCTCACAAGAATATATCTGACTAGTAATAATCTTAAAACCTATGTATTGATATCTCTGTGTTAGTGTGTCAAGTGGGTGTAAAGCGGCATAAACACAGCCGTGAAAAGCAGCTAAACCCCATTATAAAAATAAATTACTTTTAAAAACCCATGAAACAAAGACAGGGAAAGACAGAGAAATTCTTACACAATTCGTTCAGGGGCTGTGATGCAACCTGCATTGACCATATCTAAACCCACAGCTGGATGAGACATAAGGGTGGACACTCTTGGGGCTGAGAGGTTTGGTGAGGTTGGGTGAGCAAACGCAGACCCTTTAAAGTAATACTGCGTGCTACCCATCGCATGGGTCCCAAATCTCCAGGTTCAAGGGCATCTTCCTACATCGAAAACATGCATGAGAAACCCAGAAGATGGTACACCGTGTGATGGGGAAAGGTTTCTAAAAAGCACCTCATTTCTCATCTCCTTGTGCTCGGGTTCGCCATTCCAGCCACTTTACTAGCAATCTCCCTACTTGGAGCCTCAGCACCTTTAACCTCCTGTTCCGTACAGGTTGCAATTTGTCCTGAGGATGAACGGGAAGACGGGGAACCAATGAGAGACTAGCTCTTGGTGTTGGGACAGGCACAGGTCACTCTATTTTCCCATCAGGAAGAAGAATTAACCACAGGCTCAGCCTGCCCCCCGGAACCAGAACAGGGCCTGAAGCCATCCTGCGCTTTTGCGGCCAGCTCCCAAAAAAGCGACTTGTAAAATGGAGCTTCAGGGCACTGCCATTCACAAACCTGCAGAGTTATAAATGATAACTCTCGTCCACAAATATATTGAGGGAAGGCAAAGAAGAGGATTTGAAATCAAGGCAGAATTGCAGGAAACAGATTTCAGGAGGTAGATTCGAATCGCCTTTAAAGCACATGAAAAGCGGCAAAACGTTGACAATGATGCCCTTGGCCAAAAAGGGCGTATGCGTTTTTTCCTGAATATATTCAGGAAAAAACGCATACGCCCTTTTTGGCCAACCAAGCAACCTGGAAAGGCAAATCAGCGCTACAAAGAAGTCTCGCTTCCCATCGGTCAAAAGGGCCATGCTGAAAAAAGTGTCAAAACCAGAAATGCAGGACAGGCCATGGAGAAATGGGAGCCTTGCTACACTGATGGGCGGGATGTAAATCGCCAACAGCCACTCTGGAGAAGTGTACGTTGTGTCCTGAAACATCTAAAAAACACAGCTTAGAGAGCATAGGGCACTTCCACGCATGGGGGGATAAAGTGGGAAAATTGAAAATCAGCAAGACACAAGCACCCCAAAGTTTAGGGCTGCTCTGTTGACAAAGACCTCCACTTCATTCCACCTTAAATATCCCAGGAGACCGAAAAATGGATAAAAAAGTTGTGGTCCTTATGTACAATGGAATATCACTCAGCCATGAAATCAATGTCATAAGGCTAGTAGCAGCATGATGAGTGGATTTAGGTAAGACGATTCTAAGTGAAATAAGTCACACAGAAAAGGACACTTCTCATAAGGTGTCACTTATAGAGGGAATGTAAAAACCGTTACACTTGAACTGAATTACAAAACAGAACAGAGTCAAACATGCAGAAAACACACTATGGCTGCTTAACGGGAAAGGTGAGGTGGGGTGATACATAAAACAAGAGTTTCAAATTAGCTCAGATACCGTTCAAGAAACCCAATATGCAATAGACAAGACCTACTCCTTGCTCAGAGAACTGGACTCAACACGCCCGATTCACCTCACAAGAATATATCTGACTAGTAATAATCTTAAAACCTATGTATTGATATCTCTGTGTTAGTGTGTCAAGTGGGTGTAAAGCGGCATAAACACAGCCGTGAAAAGCAGCTAAACCCCATTATAAAAATAAATTACTTTTAAAAACCCATGAAACAAAGACAGGGAAAGACAGAGAAATTCTTACACAATTCGTTCAGGGGCTGTGATGCAACCTGCATTGACCATATCTAAACCCACAGCTGGATGAGACATAAGGGTGGACACTCTTGGGGCTGAGAGGTTTGGTGAGGTTGGGTGAGCAAACGCAGACCCTTTAAAGTAATACTGCGTGCTACCCATCGCATGGGTCCCAAATCTCCAGGTTCAAGGGCATCTTCCTACATCGAAAACATGCATGAGAAACCCAGAAGATGGTACACCGTGTGATGGGGAAAGGTTTCTAAAACGCACCTCATTTCTCATCTCCTTGTGCTCGGGTTCGCCATTCCAGCCACTTTACTAGCAATCTCCCTACTTGGAGCATCAGCACATTTAACCTCCTGTTCCGTACAGGTTGCAATTTGTCCTGAGGATGAACGGGAAGACGGGGAACCAATGAGAGACTAGCTCTTGGTGTTGGGACAGGCACAGGTCACTCTATTTTCCCATCAGGAAGAAGAAATAACCGCAGGCTCAGCCTGCCCCCCGGAACCAGAACAGGGCCTGAAGCCATCCTGCGCTTTTGCGGCCAGCTCCCAAAAAAGCGACTTGTAAAATGGAGCTTCAGGGCACTGCAATTCACAAACCTGCAGAGTTATAAATGATAACTCTCGTCCACAAATATATTGAGGGAAGGCAAAGAAGAGGATTTGAAATCAAGGCAGAATTGCAGGAAACAGATTTCAGGAGGTAGATTCGAATCGCCTTTAAAGCACATGAAAAGCGGCAAAACGTTGACAATGATGCCCTTGGCCAAAAAGGGCGTATGCGTTTTTTCCTGAATATATTCAGGAAAAAACGCATACGCCCTTTTTGGCCAACCAAGCAACCTGGAAAGGCAAATCAGCGCTACAAAGAAGTCTCGCTTCCCATCGGTCAAAAGGGCCATGCTGAAAAAAGTGTCAAAACCAGAAATGCAGGACAGGCCATGGAGGAATCGGAGCCTTGCTACACTGATGGGCGGGATGTAAATCGCCAACAGCCACTCTGGAGAAGTGTACGGTGTGTCCTGAAACATCTAAAAAACACAGCTTAGAGAGCATAGGGCACTTCCACGCATGGGGGGATAAAGTGGGAAAATTGAAAATCAGCAAGACACAAGCACCCCAAAGTTTAGGGCTGCTCTGTTGACAAGGACCTCCACTTCATTCCACCTTAAATATCCCAGGAAAGCGAAAAATGGATAAAAAAGTTGTGGTCCTTATGTACAATGGAATATCACTCAGCCATGAAATCAATGTCATAAGGCTAGTAGCAGCATGATGAGTGGATTTAGGTAAGACGATTCTAAGTGAAATAAGTCACACAGAAAAGGACACTTCTCATAAGGTGTCACTTATAGAGGGAATGTAAAAACCGTTACACTTGAACTGAATTACAAAACAGAACAGAGTCACACATGCAGAAAACACACTATGGCTGCTTAACGGGAAAGGTGAGGTGGGGTGATACATAAAACAAGAGTTTCAAATTAGCTCAGATACCGTTCCATAAACCCAATATGTAATAGACAAGACCTACTCCTTGCTCAGAGAACTGGACTCAACACGCCCGATTCACCGCACA
The DNA here is from genome assembly GCF_965194825.1 of Balaenoptera physalus. Classification (NCBI taxonomy): domain Eukaryota; kingdom Metazoa; phylum Chordata; class Mammalia; order Artiodactyla; family Balaenopteridae; genus Balaenoptera; species Balaenoptera physalus. The sequence goes on from NW_028126225.1 coordinate 384,099, forward strand.
AGAATATATCTGACTAGTAATAATCTTAAAACCTATGTATTGATATCTCTCTGTTAGTGTGTCAAGTGGGTGTAAAGCGGCATAAACACAGCCGTGAAAAGCAGCTAAACCCCATTATAAAAATAAATTACTTTTAAAAACCCATGAAACAAAGACAGGGAAAGACAGAGAAATTCTTACACAATTCGTTCAGGGGCTGTGATGCAACCTGGATTGACCATATCTAGACCCACAGCTGGATGAGACATAAGGGTGGACACTCTTGGGGCTGAGAGGTTTGGTGAGGTTGGGTGAGCAAACGCAGACCCTTTAAAGTAATACTGCGTGCTACCCATCGCATGGGTCCCAAATCTCCAGGTTCAAGGGCATCTTCCTACATCGAAAACATGCATGAGAAACCCAGAAGATGGTACACCGTGTGATGGGGAAAGGTTTCTAAAACGCACCTCATTTCTCATCTCCTTGTGCTCGGGTTCGCCATTCCAGCCACTTTACTAGCAATCTCCCTACTTGGAGCCTCAGCACCTTTAACCTCCTGTTCCGTACAGGTTGCAATTTGTCCTGAGGATGAACGGGAAGACGGGGAACCAATGAGAGACTAGCTCTTGGTGTTGGGACAGGCACAGGTCACTCTATTTTCCCATCAGGAAGAAGAATTAACCACAGGCTCAGCCTGCCCCCCGGAACCAGAACAGGGCCTGAAGCCATCCTGCGCTTTTGCGGCCAGCTCCCAAAAATGCGACTTGTAAAATGGAGCTTCAGGGCACTGCAATTCACAAACCTGCAGAGTTATAAATGATAACTCTCGTCCACAAATATATTGAGGGAAGGCAAAGAAGAGGATTTGAAATCAAGGCAGAATTGCAGGAAACAGATTTCAGGAGGTAGATTCGAATCGCCTTTAAAGCACATGAAAAGCGGCAAAATGTTGACAATGATGCCCTTGGCCAAAAAGGGCGTATGCGTTTTTTCCTGAATATATTCAGGAAAAAACGCATACGCCCTTTTTGGCCAACCAAGCAACCTGGAAAGGCAAATCAGCGCTACAAAGAAGTCTCGCATCCCATCGGTCAAAAGGGCCATGCTGAAAAAAGTGTCAAAACCAGAAATGCAGGACAGGCCATGGAGAAATGGGAGCCTTGCTACACTGATGGGTGGGATGTAAATTGCCAACAGCCACTCTGGAGAAGTGTACGGTGTGTCCTGAAACATCTAAGAAACACAGCTTAGAGAGCATAGGGCACTTCCACGCATGAGGGGATAAAGTGGGAAAATTGAAAATCAGCAAGACACAAGCACCCCAAAGTTTAGGGCTGCTCTGTTGACAAGGACCTCCACTTCATTCCACCTTAAATATCCCAGGAAAGCGAAAAATGGATCAAAAAGTTGTGGTCCTTATGTACAATGGAATATCACTCAGCCATGAAATCAATGTCATAAGGCTAGTAGCAGCATGATGAGTGGATTTAGGTAAGACGATTCTAAGTGAAATAAGTCACACAGAAAAGGACACTTCTCATAAGGTGTCACTTATAGAGGGAATGTAAAAACCGTTACACTTGAACTGAATTACAAAACAGAGCAGAGTCACACATGCAGAAAACACACTATGGCTGCTTAACGGGAAAGGTGAGGTGGGGTGATACATAAAACAAGAGTTTCAAATTAGCTCAGATACCGTTCCATAAACCCAATATGTAATAGACAAGACCTACTCCTTGCTCAGAGAACTGGACTCAACACGCCCGATTCACCGCACAAGAATATATCTGACTAGTAATAATCTTAAAACCTATGTATTGATATCTCTCTGTTAGTGTGTCAAGTGGGTGTAAAGCGGCATAAACACAGCCGTGAAAAGCAGCTAAACCCCATTATAAAAATAAATTACTTTTAAAAACCCATGAAACAAAGACAGGGAAAGAGAGAGAAATTCTTACACAATTCGTTCAGGGGCTGTGATGCAACCTGGATTGACCATATCTAGACCCACAGCTGGATGAGACATAAGGGTGGACACTCTTGGGGCTGAGAGGTTTGGTGAGGTTGGGTGAGCAAACGCAGACCCTTTAAAGTAATACTGCGTGCTACCCATCGCATGGGTCCCAAATCTCCAGGTTCAAGGGCATCTTCCTACATCGAAAACATGCATGAGAAACCCAGAAGATGGTACACCGTGTGATGGGGAAAGGTTTGTAAAACGCACCTCATTTCTCATCTCCTTGTGCTCGGGTTCGCCATTCCAGCCACTTTACTAGCAATCTCCCTACTTGGAGCATCAGCACCTTTAACCTCCTGTTCCGTACAGGTTGCAATTTGTCCTGAGGATGAACGGGAAGACGGGGAACCAATGAGAGACTAGCTCTTGGTGTTGGGACAGGCACAGGTCACTCTATTTTCCCATCAGGAAGAAGAATTAACCACAGGCTCAGCCTGCCCCCCGGAACCAGAACAGGGCCTGAAGCCATCCTGCGCTTTTGCGGCCAGCTCCCAAAAATGCGACTTGTAAAATGGAGCTTCAGGGCACTGCAATTCACAAACCTGCAGAGTTATAAATGATAACTCTCGTCCACAAATATATTGAGGGAAGGCAAAGAAGAGGATTTGAAATCAAGGCAGAATTGCAGGAAACAGATTTCAGGAGGTAGATTCGAATCGCCTTTAAAGCACATGAAAAGCGGCAAAATGTTGACAATGATGCCCTTGGCCAAAAAGGGCGTATGCGTTTTTTCCTGATTATATTCAGGAAAAAACGCATACGCCCTTTTTGGCCAACCAAGCAACCTGGAAAGGCAAATCAGCGCTACAAAGAAGTCTCGCATCCCATCGGTCAAAAGGGCCATGCTGAAAAAAGTGTCAAAACCAGAAATGCAGGACAGGCCATGGAGAAATGGGAGCCTTGCTACACTGATGGGTGGGATGTAAATTGCCAACAGCCACTCTGGAGAAGTGTACGGTGTGTCCTGAAACATCTAAGAAACACAGCTTAGAGAGCATAGGGCACTTCCACGCATGAGGGGATAAAGTGGGAAAATTGAAAATCAGCAAGACACAAGCACCCCAAAGTTTAGGGCTGCTCTGTTGACAAGGACCTCCACTTCATTCCACCTTAAATATCCCAGGAAAGCGAAAAATGGATCAAAAAGTTGTGGTCCTTATGTACAATGGAATATCACTCAGCCATGAAATCAATGTCATAAGGCTAGTAGCAGCATGATGAGTGGATTTAGGTAAGACGATTCTAAGTGAAATAAGTCACACAGAAAAGGACACTTCTCATAAGGTGTCACTTATAGAGGGAATGTAAAAACCGTTACACTTGAACTGAATTACAAAACAGAACAGAGTCACACATGCAGAAAACACACTATGGCTGCTTAACGGGAAAGGTGAGGTGGGGTGATACATAAAACAAGAGTTTCAAATTAGCTCAGATACCGTTCCATAAACCCAATATGTAATAGACAAGACCTACTCCTTGCTCAGAGAACTGGACTCAACACGCCCGATTCACCGCACAAGAATATATCTGACTAGTAATAATCTTAAAACCTATGTATTGATATCTCTCTGTTAGTGTGTCAAGTGGGTGTAAAGCGGCATAAACACAGCCGTGAAAAGCAGCTAAACCCCATTATAAAAATAAATTACTTTTAAAAACCCATGAAACAAAGACAGGGAAAGAGAGAGAAATTCTTACACAATTCGTTCAGGGGCTGTGATGCAACCTGGATTGACCATATCTAGACACACAGCTGGATGAGACATAAGGGTGGACACTCTTGGGGCTGAGAGGTTTGGTGAGGTTGGGTGAGCAAATGCAGACCCTTTAAAGTAATATTGCGTGCTACCCATCGCATGGGTCCCAAATCTCCAGGTTCAAGGGCATCTTCCTACATCGAAAACATGCATGAGAAACCCAGAAGATGGTACACCGTGTGATGGGGAAAGGTTTCTAAAACGCACCTCATTTCTCATCTCCTTGTGCTCGGGTTCGCCATTCCAGCCACTTTACTAGCAATCTCCCTACTTGGAGCATCAGCACCTTTAACCTCCTGTTCCGTACAGGTTGCAATTTGTCCTGAGGATGAACGGGAAGACGGGGAACCAATGAGAGACTAGCTCTTGGTGTTGGGACAGGCACAGGTCACTCTATTTTCCCATCAGGAAGAAGAATTAACCACAGGCTCAGCCTGCCCCCCGGAACCAGAGCAGGGCCTGAAGCCATCCTGCGCTTTTGCGGCCAGCTCCCAAAAATGCGACTTGTAAAATGGAGCTTCAGGGCACTGCAATTCACAAACCTGCAGAGTTATAAATGATAACTCTCGTCCACAAATATATTGAGGGAAGGCAAAGAAGAGGATTTGAAATCAAGGCAGAATTGCAAGAAACAGATTTCAGGAGGTAGATTCGAATCGCCTTTAAAGCACATGAAAAGCGGCAAAACGTTGACAATGATGCCCTTGGCCAAAAAGGGCGTATGCGTTTTTTCCTGAATATATTCAGGAAAAAACGCATACGCCCTTTTTGGCCAACCAAGCAACCTGGAAAGGCAAATCAGCGCTACAAAGAAGTCTCGCTTCCCATCGGTCAAAAGGGCCATGCTGAAAAAAGTGTCAAAACCAGAAATGCAGGACAGGCCATGGAGAAATGGGAGCCTTGCTACACTGATGGGTGGGATGTAAATTGCCAACAGCCACTCTGGAGAAGGGTACGGTGTGTCCTGAAACATCTAAGAAACACAGCTTAGAGAGCATAGGGCACTTCCACGCATGAGGGGATAAATTGGGAAAATTGAAAATCAGCAAGACACAAGCACCCCAAAGTTTAGGGCTGCTCTGTTGACAAGGACCTCCACTTCATTCCACCTTAAATATCCCAGGAAAGCGAAAAATGGATCAAAAAGTTGTGGTCCTTATGTACAATGGAATATCACTCAGCCATGAAATCAATGTCATAAGGCTAGTAGCAGCATGATGAGTGGATTTAGGTAAGACGATTCTAAGTGAAATAAGTCACACAGAAAAGGACACTTCTCATAAGGTGTCACTTATAGAGGGAATGTAAAAACCGTTACACTTGAACTGAATTACAAAACAGAACAGAGTCACACATGCAGAAAACACACTATGGCTGCTTAACGGGAAAGGTGAGGTGGGGTGATACATAAAACAAGAGTTTCAAATTAGCTCAGATACCGTTCCATAAACCCAATATGTAATAGACAAGACCTACTCCTTGCTCAGAGAACTGGACTCAACACGCCCGATTCACCGCACAAGAATATATCTGACTAGTAATAATCTTAAAACCTATGTATTGATATCTCTCTGTTAGTGTGTCAAGTGGGTGTAAAGCGGCATAAACACAGCCGTGAAAAGCAGCTAAACCCCATTATAAAAATAAATTACTTTTAAAAACCCATGAAACAAAGACAGGGAAAGAGAGAGAAATTCTTACACAATTCGTTCAGGGGCTGTGATGCAACCTGGATTGACCATATCTAGACACACAGCTGGATGAGACATAAGGGTGGACACTCTTGGGGCTGAGAGGTTTGGTGAGGTTGGGTGAGCAAATGCAGACCCTTTAAAGTAATATTGCGTGCTACCCATCGCATGGGTCCCAAATCTCCAGGTTCAAGGGCATCTTCCTACATCGAAAACATGCATGAGAAACCCAGAAGATGGTACACCGTGTGATGGGGAAAGGTTTCTAAAACGCACCTCATTTCTCATCTCCTTGTGCTCGGGTTCGCCATTCCAGCCACTTTACTAGCAATCTCCCTACTTGGAGCATCAGCACCTTTAACCTCCTGTTCCGTACAGGTTGCAATTTGTCCTGAGGATGAACGGGAAGACGGGGAACCAATGAGAGACTAGCTCTTGGTGTTGGGACAGGCACAGGTCACTCTATTTTCCCATCAGGAAGAAGAATTAACCACAGGCTCAGCCTGCCCCCCGGAACCAGAGCAGGGCCTGAAGCCATCCTGCGCTTTTGCGGCCAGCTCCCAAAAATGCGACTTGTAAAATGGAGCTTCAGGGCACTGCAATTCACAAACCTGCAGAGTTATAAATGATAACTCTCGTCCACAAATATATTGAGGGAAGGCAAAGAAGAGGATTTGAAATCAAGGCAGAATTGCAAGAAACAGATTTCAGGAGGTAGATTCGAATCGCCTTTAAAGCACATGAAAAGCGGCAAAACGTTGACAATGATGCCCTTGGCCAAAAAGGGCGTATGCGTTTTTTCCTGAATATATTCAGGAAAAAACGCATACGCCCTTTTTGGCCAACCAAGCAACCTGGAAAGGCAAATCAGCGCTACAAAGAAGTCTCGCTTCCCATCGGTCAAAAGGGCCATGCTGAAAAAAGTGTCAAAACCAGAAATGCAGGACAGGCCATGGAGAAATGGGAGCCTTGCTACACTGATGGGTGGGATGTAAATTGCCAACAGCCACTCTGGAGAAGGGTACGGTGTGTCCTGAAACATCTAAGAAACACAGCTTAGAGAGCATAGGGCACTTCCACGCATGAGGGGATAAATTGGGAAAATTGAAAATCAGCAAGACACAAGCACCCCAAAGTTTAGGGCTGCTCTGTTGACAAGGACCTCCACTTCATTCCACCTTAAATATCCCAGGAAAGCGAAAAATGGATCAAAAAGTTGTGGTCCTTATGTACAATGGAATATCACTCAGCCATGAAATCAATGTCATAAGGCTAGTAGCAGCATGATGAGTGGATTTAGGTAAGACGATTCTAAGTGAAATAAGTCACACAGAAAAGGACACTTCTCATAAGGTGTCACTTATAGAGGGAATGTAAAAACCGTTACACTTGAACTGAATTACAAAACAGAACAGAGTCACACATGCAGAAAACACACTATGGCTGCTTAACGGGAAAGGTGAGGTGGGGTGATACATAAAACAAGAGTTTCAAATTAGCTCAGATACCGTTCCATAAACCCAATATGTAATAGACAAGACCTACTCCTTGCTCAGAGAACTGGACTCAACACGCCCGATTCACCGCACAAGAATATATCTGACTAGTAATAATCTTAAAACCTATGTATTGATATCTCTCTGTTAGTGTGTCAAGTGGGTGTAAAGCGGCATAAACACAGCCGTGAAAAGCAGCTAAACCCCATTATAAAAATAAATTACTTTTAAAAACCCATGAAACAAAGACAGGGAAAGAGAGAGAAATTCTTACACAATTCGTTCAGGGGCTGTGATGCAACCTGGATTGACCATATCTAGACACACAGCTGGATGAGACATAAGGGTGGACACTCTTGGGGCTGAGAGGTTTGGTGAGGTTGGGTGAGCAAACGCAGACCCTTTAAAGTAATATTGCGTGCTACCCATCGCATGGGTCCCAAATCTCCAGGTTCAAGGGCATCTTCCTACATCGAAAACATGCATGAGAAACCCAGAAGATGGTACACCGTGTGATGGGGAAAGGTTTCTAAAACGCACCTCGTTTCTCATCTCCTTGTGCTCGGGTTCGCCATTCCAGCCACTTTACTAGCAATCTCCCTACTTGGAGCCTCAGCACCTTTAACCTCCTGTTCCGTACAGGTTGCAATTTGTCCTGAGGATGAACGGGAAGACGGGGAACCAATGAGAGACTAGCTCTTGGTGTTGGGACAGGCACAGGTCACTCTATTTTCCCATCAGGAAGAAGAATTAACCACAGGCTCAGCCTGCCCCCCGGAACCAGAACAGGGCCTGAAGCCATCCTGCGCTTTTGCGGCCAGCTCCCAAAAAAGCGACTTGTAAAATGGAGCTTCAGGGCACTGCCATTCACAAACCTGCAGAGTTATAAATGATAACTCTCGTCCACAAATATATTGAGGGAAGGCAAAGAAGAGGATTTGAAATCAAGGCAGAATTGCAGGAAACAGATTTCAGGAGGTAGATTCGAATCGCCTTTAAAGCACATGAAAAGCGGCAAAACGTTGACAATGATGCCCTTGGCCAAAAAGGGCGTATGCGTTTTTTCCTGAATATATTCAGGAAAAAACGCATACGCCCTTTTTGGCCAACCAAGCAACCTGGAAAGGCAAATCAGCGCTACAAAGAAGTCTCGCTTCCCATCGGTCAAAAGGGCCATGCTGAAAAAAGTGTCAAAACCAGAAATGCAGGACAGGCCATGGAGAAATGGGAGCCTTGCTACACTGATGGGCGGGATGTAAATCGCCAACAGCCACTCTGGAGAAGTGTACGTTGTGTCCTGAAACATCTAAAAAACACAGCTTAGAGAGCATAGGGCACTTCCACGCATGGGGGGATAAAGTGGGAAAATTGAAAATCAGCAAGACACAAGCACCCCAAAGTTTAGGGCTGCTCTGTTGACAAAGACCTCCACTTCATTCCACCTTAAATATCCCAGGAGACCGAAAAATGGATAAAAAAGTTGTGGTCCTTATGTACAATGGAATATCACTCAGCCATGAAATCAATGTCATAAGGCTAGTAGCAGCATGATGAGTGGATTTAGGTAAGACGATTCTAAGTGAAATAAGTCACACAGAAAAGGACACTTCTCATAAGGTGTCACTTATAGAGGGAATGTAAAAACCGTTACACTTGAACTGAATTACAAAACAGAACAGAGTCACACATGCAGAAAACACACTATGGCTGCTTAACGGGAAAGGTGAGGTGGGGTGATACATAAAACAAGAGTTTCAAATTAGCTCAGATACCGTTCCATAAACCCAATATGTAATAGACAAGACCTACTCCTTGCTCAGAGAACTGGACTCAACACGCCCGATTCACCGCACAAGAATATATCTGACTAGTAATAATCTTAAAACCTATGTATTGATATCTCTCTGTTAGTGTGTCAAGTGGGTGTAAAGCGGCATAAACACAGCCGTGAAAAGCAGCTAAACCCCATTATAAAAATAAATTACTTTTAAAAACCCATGAAACAAAGACAGGGAAAGACAGAGAAATTCTTACACAATTCGTTCAGGGGCTGTGATGCAACCTGGATTGACCATATCTAGACCCACAGCTGGATGAGACATAAGGGTGGACACTCTTGGGGCTGAGAGGTTTGGTGAGGTTGGGTGAGCAAACGCAGACCCTTTAAAGTAATACTGCGTGCTACCCATCGCATGGGTCCCAAATCTCCAGGTTCAAGGGCATCTTCCTACATCGAAAACATGCATGAGAAACCCAGAAGATGGTACACCGTGTGATGGGGAAAGGTTTCTAAAACGCACCTCATTTCTCATCTCCTTGTGCTCGGGTTCGCCATTCCAGCCACTTTACTAGCAATCTCCCTACTTGGAGCCTCAGCACCTTTAACCTCCTGTTCCGTACAGGTTGCAATTTGTCCTGAGGATGAACGGGAAGACGGGGAACCAATGAGAGACTAGCTCTTGGTGTTGGGACAGGCACAGGTCACTCTATTTTCCCATCAGGAAGAAGAATTAACCACAGGCTCAGCCTGCCCCCCGGAACCAGAACAGGGCCTGAAGCCATCCTGCGCTTTTGCGGCCAGCTCCCAAAAATGCGACTTGTAAAATGGAGCTTCAGGGCACTGCAATTCACAAACCTGCAGAGTTATAAATGATAACTCTCGTCCACAAATATATTGAGGGAAGGCAAAGAAGAGGATTTGAAATCAAGGCAGAATTGCAGGAAACAGATTTCAGGAGGTAGATTCGAATCGCCTTTAAAGCACATGAAAAGCGGCAAAATGTTGACAATGATGCCCTTGGCCAAAAAGGGCGTATGCGTTTTTTCCTGAATATATTCAGGAAAAAACGCATACGCCCTTTTTGGCCAACCAAGCAACCTGGAAAGGCAAATCAGCGCTACAAAGAAGTCTCGCATCCCATCGGTCAAAAGGGCCATGCTGAAAAAAGTGTCAAAACCAGAAATGCAGGACAGGCCATGGAGAAATGGGAGCCTTGCTACACTGATGGGTGGGATGTAAATTGCCAACAGCCACTCTGGAGAAGTGTACGGTGTGTCCTGAAACATCTAAGAAACACAGCTTAGAGAGCATAGGGCACTTCCACGCATGAGGGGATAAAGTGGGAAAATTGAAAATCAGCAAGACACAAGCACCCCAAAGTTTAGGGCTGCTCTGTTGACAAGGACCTCCACTTCATTCCACCTTAAATATCCCAGGAAAGCGAAAAATGGATCAAAAAGTTGTGGTCCTTATGTACAATGGAATATCACTCAGCCATGAAATCAATGTCATAAGGCTAGTAGCAGCATGATGAGTGGATTTAGGTAAGACGATTCTAAGTGAAATAAGTCACACAGAAAAGGACACTTCTCATAAGGTGTCACTTATAGAGGGAATGTAAAAACCGTTACACTTGAACTGAATTACAAAACAGAACAGAGTCACACATGCAGAAAACACACTATGGCTGCTTAACGGGAAAGGTGAGGTGGGGTGATACATAAAACAAGAGTTTCAAATTAGCTCAGATACCGTTCCATAAACCCAATATGTAATAGACAAGACCTACTCCTTGCTCAGAGAACTGGACTCAACACGCCCGATTCACCGCACAAGAATATATCTGACTAGTAATAATCTTAAAACCTATGTATTGATATCTCTCTGTTAGTGTGTCAAGTGGGTGTAAAGCGGCATAAACACAGCCGTGAAAAGCAGCTAAACCCCATTATAAAAATAAATTACTTTTAAAAACCCATGAAACAAAGACAGGGAAAGAGAGAGAAATTCTTACACAATTCGTTCAGGGGCTGTGATGCAACCTGGATTGACCATATCTAGACACACAGCTGGATGAGACATAAGGGTGGACACTCTTGGGGCTGAGAGGTTTGGTGAGGTTGGGTGAGCAAATGCAGACCCTTTAAAGTAATATTGCGTGCTACCCATCGCATGGGTCCCAAATCTCCAGGTTCAAGGGCATCTTCCTACATCGAAAACATGCATGAGAAACCCAGAAGATGGTACACCGTGTGATGGGGAAAGGTTTCTAAAACGCACCTCATTTCTCATCTCCTTGTGCTCGGGTTCGCCATTCCAGCCACTTTACTAGCAATCTCCCTACTTGGAGCATCAGCACCTTTAACCTCCTGTTCCGTACAGGTTGCAATTTGTCCTGAGGATGAACGGGAAGACGGGGAACCAATGAGAGACTAGCTCTTGGTGTTGGGACAGGCACAGGTCACTCTATTTTCCCATCAGGAAGAAGAATTAACCACAGGCTCAGCCTGCCCCCCGGAACCAGAGCAGGGCCTGAAGCCATCCTGCGCTTTTGCGGCCAGCTCCCAAAAATGCGACTTGTAAAATGGAGCTTCAGGGCACTGCAATTCACAAACCTGCAGAGTTATAAATGATAACTCTCGTCCACAAATATATTGAGGGAAGGCAAAGAAGAGGATTTGAAATCAAGGCAGAATTGCAAGAAACAGATTTCAGGAGGTAGATTCGAATCGCCTTTAAAGCACATGAAAAGCGGCAAAACGTTGACAATGATGCCCTTGGCCAAAAAGGGCGTATGCGTTTTTTCCTGAATATATTCAGGAAAAAACGCATACGCCCTTTTTGGCCAACCAAGCAACCTGGAAAGGCAAATCAGCGCTACAAAGAAGTCTCGCTTCCCATCGGTCAAAAGGGCCATGCTGAAAAAAGTGTCAAAACCAGAAATGCAGGACAGGCCATGGAGAAATGGGAGCCTTGCTACACTGATGGGTGGGATGTAAATTGCCAACAGCCACTCTGGAGAAGGGTACGGTGTGTCCTGAAACATCTAAAAAACACAGCTTAGAGAGCATAGGGCACTTCCACGCATGGGGGGATAAAGTGGGAAAATTGAAAATCAGCAAGACACAAGCACCCCAAAGTTTAGGGCTGCTCTGTTGACAAGGACCTCCACTTCATTCCACCTTATATATCCCAGGAAAGCGAAAAATGGATCAAAAAGTTGTGGTCCTTATGTACAATGGAATATCACTCAGCCATGAAATCAATGTCATAAGGCTAGTAGCAGCATGATGAGTGGATTTAGGTAAGACGATTCTAAGTGAAATAAGTCACACAGAAAAGGACACTTCTCATAAGGTGTCACTTATAGAGGGAATGTAAAAACCGTTACACTTGAACTGAATTACAAAACAGAACAGAGTCACACATGCAGAAAACACACTATGGCTGCTTAACGGGAAAGGTGAGGTGGGGTGATACATAAAACAAGAGTTTCAAATTAGCTCAGATACCGTTCCATAAACCCAATATGTAATAGACAAGACCTACTCCTTGCTCAGAGAACTGGACTCAACACGCCCGATTCACCGCACAAGAATATATCTGACTAGTAATAATCTTAAAACCTATGTATTGATATCTCTCTGTTAGTGTGTCAAGTGGGTGTAAAGCGGCATAAACACAGCCGTGAAAAGCAGCTAAACCCCATTATAAAAATAAATTACTTTTAAAAACCCATGAAACAAAGACAGGGAAAGAGAGAGAAATTCTTACACAATTCGTTCAGGGGCTGTGATGCAACCTGGATTGACCATATCTAGACCCACAGCTGGATGAGACATAAGGGTGGACACTCTTGGGGCTGAGAGGTTTGGTGAGGTTGGGTGAGCAAACGCAGACCCTTTAAAGTAATATTGCGTGCTACCCATCGCATGGGTCCCAAATCTCCAGGTTCAAGGGCATCTTCCTACATCGAAAACATGCATGAGAAACCCAGAAGATGGTACACCGTGTGATGGGGAAAGGTTTCTAAAACGCACCTCGTTTCTCATCTCCTTGTGCTCGGGTTCGCCATTCCAGCCACTTTACTAGCAGTCTCCCTACTTGGAGCCTCAGCACCTTTAACCTCCTGTTCCGTACAGGTTGCAATTTGTCCTGAGGATGAACGGGAAGACGGGGAACCAATGAGAGACTAGCTCTTGGTGTTGGGACAGGCACAGGTCACTCTATTTTCCCATCAGGAAGAAGAATTAACCACAGGCTCAGCCTGCCCCCCGGAACCAGAACAGGGCCTGAAGCCATCCTGCGCTTTTGCGGCCAGCTCCCAAAAAAGCGACTTGTAAAATGGAGCTTCAGGGCACTGCAATTCACAAACCTGCAGAGTTATAAATGATAACTCTCGTCCACAAATATATTGAGGGAAGGCAAAGAAGAGGATTTGAAATCAAGGCAGAATTGCAGGAAACAGATTTCAGGAGGTAGATTCGAATCGCCTTTAAAGCACATGAAAAGCGGCAAAACGTTGACAATGATGCCCTTGGCCAAAAAGGGCGTATGCGTTTTTTCCTGAATATATTCAGGAAAAAACGCATACGCCCTTTTTGGCCAACCAAGCAACCTGGAAAGGCAAATCAGCGCCACAAAGAAGTCTCGCTTCCCATCGGTCAAAAGGGCCATGCTGAAAAAAGTGTCAAAACCAGAAATGCAGGACAGGCCATGGAGAAATGGGAGCCTTGCTACACTGATGGGCGGGATGTAAATCGCCAACAGCCACTCTGGAGAAGTGTACGGTGTGTCCTGAAACATCTAAAAAACACAGCTTAGAGAGCATAGGGCACTTCCACTCATGGGGGGATAAAGTGGGAAAATTGAAAATCAGCAAGACACAAGCACCCCAAAGTTTAGGGCTGCTCTGTTGACAAAGACCTCCACTTCATTCCACCTTAAATATCCCAGGAAAGCGAAAAATGGATAAAAAAGTTGTGGTCCTTATGTACAATGGAATATCACTCAGCCATGAAATCAATGTCATAAGGCTAGTAGCAGCATGATGAGTGGATTTAGGTAAGACGATTCTAAGTGAAATAAGTCACACAGAAAAGGACACTTCTCATAAGGTGTCACTTATAGAGGGAATGTAAAAACCTTTACACTTGAACTGAATTACAAAACAGAACAGAGTCACACATGCAGAAAACACACTATGGCTGCTTAACGGGAAAGGTGAGGTGGGGTGATACATAAAACAAGAGTTTCAAATTAGCTCAGATACCGTTCCATAAACCCAATATGTAATAGACAAGACCTACTCCTTGCTCAGAGAACTGGACTCAACACGCCCGATTCACCGCACAAGAATATATCTGACTAGTAATAATCTTAAAACCTATGTATTGATATCTCTCTGTTAGTGTGTCAAGTGGGTGTAAAGCGGCATAAACACAGCCGTGAAAAGCAGCTAAACCCCATTATAAAAATAAATTACTTTTAAAAACCCATGAAACAAAGACAGGGAAAGAGAGAGAAATTCTTACACAATTCGTTCAGGGGCTGTGATGCAACCTGGATTGACCATATCTAGACCCACAGCTGGATGAGACATAAGGGTGGACACTCTTGGGGCTGAGAGGTTTGGTGAGGTTGGGTGAGCAAACGCAGACCCTTTAAAGTAATACTGCGTGCAACCCATCGCATGGGTCCCAAATCTCCAGGTTCAAGGGCATCTTCCTACATCGAAAACATGCATGAGAAACCCAGAAGATGGTACACCGTGTGATGGGGAAAGGTTTCTAAAAAGCACGTCATTTCTCATCTCCTTGTGCTCGGGTTCGCCATTCCAGCCACTTTACTAGCAATCTCCCTACTTGGAGCCTCAGCACCTTTAACCTCCTGTTCCGTACAGGTTGCAATTTGTCCTGAGGATGAACGGGAAGACGGGGAACCAATGAGAGACTAGCTCTTGGTGTTGGGACAGGCACAGGTCACTCTATTTTCCCATCAGGAAGAAGAATTAACCACAGGCTCAGCCTGCCCCCCGGAACCAGAACAGGGCCTGAAGCCATCCTGCGCTTTTGCGGCCAGCTCCCAAAAAAGCGACTTGTAAAATGGAGCTTCAGGGCACTGCCATTCACAAACCTGCAGAGTTATAAATGATAACTCTCGTCCACAAATATATTGAGGGAAGGCAAAGAAGAGGATTTGAAATCAAGGCAGAATTGCAGGAAACAGATTTCAGGAGGTAGATTCGAATCGCCTTTAAAGCACATGAAAAGCGGCAAAACGTTGACAATGATGCCCTTGGCCAAAAAGGGCGTATGCGTTTTTTCCTGAATATATTCAGGAAAAAACGCATACGCCCTTTTTGGCCAACCAAGCAACCTGGAAAGGCAAATCAGCGCTACAAAGAAGTCTCGCTTCCCATCGGTCAAAAGGGCCATGCTGAAAAAAGTGTCAAAACCAGAAATGCAGGACAGGCCATTGAGAAATGGGAGCCTTGCTACACTGATGGGCGGGATGTAAATCGCCAACAGCCACTCTGGAGAAGTGTACGTTGTGTCCTGAAACATCTAAAAAACACAGCTTAGAGAGCATAGGGCACTTCCACGCATGGGGGGATAAAGTGGGAAAATTGAAAATCAGCAAGACACAAGCACCCCAAAGTTTAGGGCTGCTCTGTTGACAAAGACCTCCACTTCATTCCACCTTAAATATCCCAGGAGACCGAAAAATGGATAAAAAAGTTGTGGTCCTTATGTACAATGGAATATCACTCAGCCATGAAATCAATGTCATAAGGCTAGTAGCAGCATGATGAGTGGATTTAGGTAAGACGATTCTAAGTGAAATAAGTCACACAGAAAAGGACACTTCTCATAAGGTGTCACTTATAGAGGGAATGTAAAAACCGTTACACTTGAACTGAATTACAAAACAGAACAGAGTCAAACATGCAGAAAACACACTATGGCTGCTTAACGGGAAAGGTGAGGTGGGGTGATACATAAAACAAGAGTTTCAAATTAGCTCAGATACCGTTCAAGAAACCCAATATGCAATAGACAAGACCTACTCCTTGCTCAGAGAACTGGACTCAACACGCCCGATTCACCTCACAAGAATATATCTGACTAGTAATAATCTTAAAACCTATGTATTGATATCTCTCTGTTAGTGTGTCAAGTGGGTGTAAAGCGGCATAAACACAGCCGTGAAAAGCAGCTAAACCCCATTATAAAAATAAATTACTTTTAAAAACCCATGAAACAAAGACAGGGAAAGACAGAGAAATTCTTACACAATTCGTTCAGGGGCTGTGATGCAACCTGCATTGACCATATCTAAACCCACAGCTGGATGAGACATAAGGGTGGACACTCTTGGGGCTGAGAGGTTTGGTGAGGTTGGGTGAGCAAACGCAGACCCTTTAAAGTAATACTGCGTGCTACCCATCGCATGGGTCCCAAATCTCCAGGTTCAAGGGCATCTTCCTACATCGAAAACATGCATGAGAAACCCAGAAGATGGTACACCGTGTGATGGGGAAAGGTTTCTAAAACGCACCTCATTTCTCATCTCCTTGTGCTCGGGTTCGCCATTCCAGCCACTTTACTAGCAATCTCCCTACTTGGAGCATCAGCACATTTAACCTCCTGTTCCGTACAGGTTGCAATTTGTCCTGAGGATGAACGGGAAGACGGGGAACCAATGAGAGACTAGCTCTTGGTGTTGGGACAGGCACAGGTCACTCTATTTTCCCATCAGGAAGAAGAAATAACCACAGGCTCAGCCTGCCCCCCGGAACCAGAACAGGGCCTGAAGCCATCCTGCGCTTTTGCGGCCAGCTCCCAAAAAAGCGACTTGTAAAATGGAGCTTCAGGGCACTGCAATTCACAAACCTGCAGAGTTGTAAATGATAACTCTCGTCCACAAATATATTGAGGGAAGGCAAAGAAGAGGATTTGAAATCAAGGCAGAATTGCAGGAAACAGATTTCAGGAGGTAGATTCGAATCGCCTTTAAAGCACATGAAAAGCGGCAAAACGTTGACAATGATGCCCTTGGCCAAAAAGGGCGTATGCGTTTTTTCCTGAATATATTCAGGAAAAAACGCATACGCCCTTTTTGGCCAACCAAGCAACCTGGAAAGGCAAATCAGCGCTACAAAGAAGTCTCGCTTCCCATCGGTCAAAAGGGCCATGCTGAAAAAATTGTCAAAACCAGAAATGCAGGACAGGCCATGGAGGAATCGGAGCCTTGCTACACTGATGGGCGGGATGTAAATCGCCAACAGCCACTCTGGAGAAGTGTACGGTGTGTCCTGAAACATCTAAAAAACACAGCTTAGAGAGCATAGGGCACTTCCACGCATGGGGGGATAAAGTGGGAAAATTGAAAATCAGCAAGACACAAGCACCCCAAAGTTTAGGGCTGCTCTGTTGACAAGGACCTCCACTTCATTCCACCTTAAATATCCCAGGAAAGCGAAAAATGGATAAAAAAGTTGTGGTCCTTATGTACAATGGAATATCACTCAGCCATGAAATCAATGTCATAAGGCTAGTAGCAGCATGATGAGTGGATTTAGGTAAGACGATTCTAAGTGAAATAAGTCACACAGAAAAGGACACTTCTCATAAGGTGTCACTTATAGAGGGAATGTAAAAACCGTTACACTTGAACTGAATTACAAAACAGAACAGAGTCACACATGCAGAAAACACACTATGGCTGCTTAACGGGAAAGGTGAGGTGGGGTGATACATAAAACAAGAGTTTCAAATTAGCTCAGATACCGTTCCATAAACCCAATATGTAATAGACAAGACCTACTCCTTGCTCAGAGAACTGGACTCAACACGCCCGATTCACCGCACAAGAATATATCTGACTAGTAATAATCTTAAAACCTATGTATTGATATCTCTCTGTTAGTGTGTCAAGTGGGTGTAAAGCGGCATAAACACAGCCGTGAAAAGCAGCTAAACCCCATTATAAAAATAAATTACTTTTAAAAACCCATGAAACAAAGACAGGGAAAGAGAGAGAAATTCTTACACAATTCGTTCAGGGGCTGTGATGCAACCTGGATTGACCATATCTAGACCCACAGCTGGATGAGACATAAGGGTGGACACTCTTGGGGCTGAGAGGTTTGGTGAGGTTGGGTGAGCAAACGCAGACCCTTTAAAGTAATACTGCGTGCTACCCATCGCATGGGTCCCAAATCTCCAGGTTCAAGGGCATCTTCCTACATCGAAAACATGCATGAGAAACCCAGAAGATGGTACACCGTGTGATGGGGAAAGGTTTCTAAAACGCACCTCATTTCTCATCTCCTTGTGCTCGGGTTCGCCATTCCAGCCACTTTACTAGCAATCTCCCTACTTGGAGCCTCAGCACCTTTAACCTCCTGTTCCGTACAGGTTGCAATTTGTCCTGAGGATGAACGGGAAGACGGGGAACCAATGAGAGACTAGCTCTTGGTGTTGAGACAGGCACAGGTCACTCTATTTTCCCATCAGGAAGAAGAATTAACCACAGGCTCAGCCTGCCCCCCGGAACCAGAACAGGGCCTGAAGCCATCCTGCGCTTTTGCGGCCAGCTCCCAAAAATGCGACTTGTAAAATGGAGCTTCAGGGCACTGCAATTCACAAACCTGCAGAGTTATAAATGATAACTCTCGTCCACAAATATATTGAGGGAAGGCAAAGAAGAGGATTTGAAATCAAGGCAGAATTGCAGGAAACAGATTTCAGGAGGTAGATTCGAATCGCCTTTAAAGCACATGAAAAGCGACAAAATGTTGACAATGATGCCCTTGGCCAAAAAGGGCGTATGCGTTTTTTCCTGAATATATTCAGGAAAAAACGCATACGCCCTTTTTGGCCAACCAAGCAACCTGGAAAGGCAAATCAGCGCTACAAAGAAGTCTCGCATCCCATCGGTCAAAAGGGCCATGCTGAAAAAAGTGTCAAAACCAGAAATGCAGGACAGGCCATGGAGAAATGGGAGCCTTGCTACACTGATGGGTGGGATGTAAATTGCCAACAGCCACTCTGGAGAAGTGTACGGTGTGTCCTGAAACATCTAAGAAACACAGCTTAGAGAGCATAGGGCACTTCCACGCATGAGGGGATAAAGTGGGAAAATTGAAAATCAGCAAGACACAAGCACCCCAAAGTTTAGGGCTGCTCTGTTGACAAGGACCTCCACTTCATTCCACCTTAAATATCCCAGGAAAGCGAAAAATGGATCAAAAAGTTGTGGTCCTTATGTACAATGGAATATCACTCAGCCATGAAATCAATGTCATAAGGCTAGTAGCAGCATGATGAGTGGATTTAGGTAAGACGATTCTAAGTGAAATAAGTCACACAGAAAAGGACACTTCTCATAAGGTGTCACTTATAGAGGGAATGTAAAAACCGTTACACTTGAACTGAATTACAAAACAGAACAGAGTCACACATGCAGAAAACACACTATGGCTGCTTAACGGGAAAGGTGAGGTGGGGTGATACATAAAACAAGAGTTTCAAATTAGCTCAGATACCGTTCCATAAACCCAATATGTAATAGACAAGACCTACTCCTTGCTCAGAGAACTGGACTCAACACGCCCGATTCACCGCACAAGAATATATCTGACTAGTAATAATCTTAAAACCTATGTATTGATATCTCTCTGTTAGTGTGTCAAGTGGGTGTAAAGCGGCATAAACACAGCCGTGAAAAGCAGCTAAACCCCATTATAAAAATAAATTACTTTTAAAAACCCATGAAACAAAGACAGGGAAAGAGAGAGAAATTCTTACACAATTCGTTCAGGGGCTGTGATGCAACCTGGATTGACCATATCTAGACACACAGCTGGATGAGACATAAGGGTGGACACTCTTGGGGCTGAGAGGTTTGGTGAGGTTGGGTGAGCAAATGCAGACCCTTTAAAGTAATATTGCGTGCTACCCATCGCATGGGTCCCAAATCTCCAGGTTCAAGGGCATCTTCCTACATCGAAAACATGCATGAGAAACCCAGAAGATGGTACACCGTGTGATGGGGAAAGGTTTCTAAAACGCACCTCATTTCTCATCTCCTTGTGCTCGGGTTCGCCATTCCAGCCACTTTACTAGCAATCTCCCTACTTGGAGCATCAGCACCTTTAACCTCCTGTTCCGTACAGGTTGCAATTTGTCCTGAGGATGAACGGGAAGACGGGGAACCAATGAGAGACTAGCTCTTGGTGTTGGGACAGGCACAGGTCACTCTATTTTCCCATCAGGAAGAAGAATTAACCACAGGCTCAGCCTGCCCCCCGGAACCAGAGCAGGGCCTGAAGCCATCCTGCGCTTTTGCGGCCAGCTCCCAAAAATGCGACTTGTAAAATGGAGCTTCAGGGCACTGCAATTCACAAACCTGCAGAGTTATAAATGATAACTCTCGTCCACAAATATATTGAGGGAAGGCAAAGAAGAGGATTTGAAATCAAGGCAGAATTGCAAGAAACAGATTTCAGGAGGTAGATTCGAATCGCCTTTAAAGCACATGAAAAGCGGCAAAACGTTGACAATGATGCCCTTGGCCAAAAAGGGCGTATGTGTTTTTTCCTGAATATATTCAGGAAAAAACGCATACGCCCTTTTTGGCCAACCAAGCAACCTGGAAAGGCAAATCAGCGCTACAAAGAAGTCTCGCTTCCCATCGGTCAAAAGGGCCATGCTGAAAAAAGTGTCAAAACCAGAAATGCAGGACAGGCCATGGAGAAATGGGAGCCTTGCTACACTGATGGGTGGGATGTAAATTGCCAACAGCCACTCTGGAGAAGGGTACGGTGTGTCCTGAAACATCTAAGAAACACAGCTTAGAGAGCATAGGGCACTTCCACGCATGAGGGGATAAATTGGGAAAATTGAAAATCAGCAAGACACAAGCACCCCAAAGTTTAGGGCTGCTCTGTTGACAAGGACCTCCACTTCATTCCACCTTAAATATCCCAGGAAAGCGAAAAATGGATCAAAAAGTTGTGGTCCTTATGTACAATGGAATATCACTCAGCCATGAAATCAATGTCATAAGGCTAGTAGCAGCATGATGAGTGGATTTAGGTAAGACGATTCTAAGTGAAATAAGTCACACAGAAAATGACACTTCTCATAAGGTGTCACTTATAGAGGGAATGTAAAAACCGTTACACTTGAACTGAATTACAAAACAGAACAGAGTCACACATGCAGAAAACACACTATGGCTGCTTAACGGGAAAGGTGAGGTGGGGTGATACATAAAACAAGAGTTTCAAATTAGCTCAGATACCGTTCCATAAACCCAATATGTAATAGACAAGACCTACTCCTTGCTCAGAGAACTGGACTCAACACGCCCGATTCACCGCACAAGAATATATCTGACTAGTAATAATCTTAAAACCTATGTATTGATATCTCTCTGTTAGTGTGTCAAGTGGGTGTAAAGCGGCATAAACACAGCCGTGAAAAGCAGCTAAACCCCATTATAAAAATAAATTACTTTTAAAAACCCATGAAACAAAGACAGGGAAAGAGAGAGAAATTCTTACACAATTCGTTCAGGGGCTGTGATGCAACCTGGATTGACCATATCTAGACACACAGCTGGATGAGACATAAGGGTGGACACTCTTGGGGCTGAGAGGTTTGGTGAGGTTGGGTGAGCAAACGCAGACCCTTTAAAGTAATATTGCGTGCTACCCATCGCATGGGTCCCAAATCTCCAGGTTCAAGGGCATCTTCCTACATCGAAAACATGCATGAGAAACCCAGAAGATGGTACACCGTGTGATGGGGAAAGGTTTCTAAAACGCACCTCATTTCTCATCTCCTTGTGCTCGGGTTCGCCATTCCAGCCACTTTACTAGCAATCTCCCTACTTGGAGCATCAGCACCTTTAACCTCCTGTTCCGTACAGGTTGCAATTTGTCCTGAGGATGAACGGGAAGACGGGGAACCAATGAGAGACTAGCTCTTGGTGTTGGGACAGGCACAGGTCACTCTATTTTCCCATCAGGAAGAAGAATTAACCACAGGCTCAGCCTGCCCCCCGGAACCAGAGCAGGGCCTGAAGCCATCCTGCGCTTTTGCGGCCAGCTCCCAAAAATGCGACTTGTAAAATGGAGCTTCAGGGCACTGCAATTCACAAACCTGCAGAGTTATAAATGATAACTCTCGTCCACAAATATATTGAGGGAAGGCAAAGAAGAGGATTTGAAATCAAGGCAGAATTGCAAGAAACAGATTTCAGGAGGTAGATTCGAATCGCCTTTAAAGCACATGAAAAGCGGCAAAATGTTGACAATGATGCCCTTGGCCAAAAAGGGCGTATGCGTTTTTTCCTGAATATATTCAGGAAAAAACGCATACGCCCTTTTTGGCCAACCAAGCAACCTGGAAAGGCAAATCAGCGCTACAAAGAAGTCTCGTTTCCCATCGGTCAAAAGGGCCATGCTGAAAAAAGTGTCAAAACCAGAAATGCAGGACAGGCCATGGAGAAATGGGAGCCTTGCTACACTGATGGGCGGGATGTAAATTGCCAACAGCCACTCTGGAGAAGGGTACGGTGTGTCCTGAAACATCTAAGAAACACAGCTTAGAGAGCATAGGGCACTTCCACGCATGAGGGGATAAATTGGGAAAATTGAAAATCAGCAAGACACAAGCACCCCAAAGTTTAGGGCTGCTCTGTTGACAAGGACCTCCACTTCATTCCACCTTAAATATCCCAGGAAAGCGAAAAATGGATCAAAAAGTTGTGGTCCTTATGTACAATGGAATATCACTCAGCCATGAAATCAATGTCATAAGGCTAGTAGCAGCATGATGAGTGGATTTAGGTAAGACGATTCTAAGTGAAATAAGTCACACAGAAAAGGACACTTCTCATAAGGTGTCACTTATAGAGGGAATGTAAAAACCGTTACACTTGAACTGAATTACAAAACAGAACAGAGTCACACATGCAGAAAACACACTATGGCTGCTTAACGGGAAAGGTGAGGTGGGGTGATACATAAAACAAGAGTTTCAAATTAGCTCAGATACCGTTCCATAAACCCAATATGTAATAGACAAGACCTACTCCTTGCTCAGAGAACTGGACTCAACACGCCCGATTCACCGCACAAGAATATATCTGACTAGTAATAATCTTAAAACCTATGTATTGATATCTCTCTGTTAGTGTGTCAAGTGGGTGTAAAGCGGCATAAACACAGCCGTGAAAAGCAGCTAAACCCCATTATAAAAATAAATTACTTTTAAAAACCCATGAAACAAAGACAGGGAAAGAGAGAGAAATTCTTACACAATTCGTTCAGGGGCTGTGATGCAACCTGGATTGACCATATCTAGACCCACAGCTGGATGAGACATAAGGGTGGACACTCTTGGGGCTGAGAGGTTTGGTGAGGTTGGGTGAGCAAACGCAGACCCTTTAAAGTAATACTGCGTGCTACCCATCGCATGGGTCCCAAATCTCCAGGTTCAAGGGCATCTTCCTACATCGAAAACATGCATGAGAAACCCAGAAGATGGTACACCGTGTGATGGGGAAAGGTTTCTAAAACGCACCTCATTTCTCATCTCCTTGTGCTCGGGTTCGCCATTCCAGCCACTTTACTAGCAATCTCCCTACTTGGAGCATCAGCACCTTTAACCTCCTGTTCCGTACAGGTTGCAATTTGTCCTGAGGATGAACGGGAAGACGGGGAAACAATGAGAGACTAGCTCTTGGTGTTGGGACAGGCACAGGTCACTCTATTTTCCCATCAGGAAGAAGAATTAACCACAGGCTCAGCCTGCCCCCCGGAACCAGAGCAGGGCCTGAAGCCATCCTGCGCTTTTGCGGCCAGCTCCCAAAAATGCGACTTGTAAAATGGAGCTTCAGGGCACTGCAATTCACAAACCTGCAGAGTTATAAATGATAACTCTCGTCCACAAATATATTGAGGAAAGGCAAAGAAGAGGATTTGAAATCAAGGCAGAATTGCAAGAAACAGATTTCAGGAGGTAGATTCGAATCGCCTTTAAAGCACATGAAAAGCGGCAAAATGTTGACAATGATGCCCTTGGCCAAAAAGGGCGTATGCGTTTTCTCCTGAATATATTCAGGAAAAAACGCATACGCCCTTTTTGGCCAACCAAGCAACCTGGAAAGGCAAATCAGCGCTACAAAGAAGTCTCGCTTCCCACCGGTCAAAAGGGCCATGCTGAAAAAAGTGTCAAAACCAGAAATGCAGGACAGGCCATGGAGAAATGGGAGCCTTGCTACACTGATGGGTGGGATGTAAATTGCCAACAGCCACTCTGGAGAAGTGTACGGTGTGTCCTGAAACATCTAAGAAACACAGCTTAGAGAGCATAGGGCACTTCCACGCATGAGGGGATAAAGTGGGAAAATTGAAAATCAGCAAGACACAAGCACCCCAAAGTTTAGGGCTGCTCTGTTGACAAGGACCTCCACTTCATTCCACCTTAAATATCCCAGGAAAGCGAAAAATGGATCAAAAAGTTGTGGTCCTTATGTACAATGGAATATCACTCAGCCATGAAATCAATGTCATAAGGCTAGTAGCAGCATGATGAGTGGATTTAGGTAAGACGATTCTAAGTGAAATAAGTCACACAGAAAAGGACACTTCTCATAAGGTGTCACTTATAGAGGGAATGTAAAAACCGTTACACTTGAACTGAATTACAAAACAGAACAGAGTCACACATGCAGAAAACACACTATGGCTGCTTAACGGGAAAGGTGAGGTGGGGTGATACATAAAACAAGAGTTTCAAATTAGCTCAGATACCGTTCCATAAACCCAATATGTAATAGACAAGACCTACTCCTTGCTCAGAGAACTGGACTCAACACGCCCGATTCACCGCACAAGAATATATCTGACTAGTAATAATCTTAAAACCTATGTATTGATATCTCTCTGTTAGTGTGTCAAGTGGGTGTAAAGCGGCATAAACACAGCCGTGAAAAGCAGCTAAACCCCATTATAAAAATAAATTACTTTTAAAAACCCATGAAACAAAGACAGGGAAAGACAGAGAAATTCTTACACAATTCGTTCAGGGGCTGTGATGCAACCTGGATTGACCATATCTAGACCCACAGCTGGATGAGACATAAGGGTGGACACTCTTGGGGCTGAGAGGTTTGGTGAGGTTGGGTGAGCAAACGCAGACCCTTTAAAGTAATACTGCGTGCTACCCATCGCATGGGTCCCAAATCTCCAGGTTCAAGGGCATCTTCCTACATCGAAAACATGCATGAGAAACCCAGAAGATGGTACACCGTGTGATGGGGAAAGGTTTCTAAAAAGCACCTCATTTCTCATCTCCTTGTGCTCGGGTTCGCCATTCCAGCCACTTTACTAGCAATCTCCCTACTTGGAGCCTCAGCACCTTTAACCTCCTGTTCCGTACAGGTTGCAATTTGTCCTGAGGATGAACGGGAAGACGGGGAACCAATGAGAGACTAGCTCTTGGTGTTGGGACAGGCACAGGTCACTCTATTTTCCCATCAGGAAGAAGAATTAACCACAGGCTCAGCCTGCCCCCCGGAACCAGAACAGGGCCTGAAGCCATCCTGCGCTTTTGCGGCCAGCTCCCAAAAAAGCGACTTGTAAAATGGAGCTTCAGGGCACTGCCATTCACAAACCTGCAGAGTTATAAATGATAACTCTCGTCCACAAATATATTGAGGGAAGGCAAAGAAGAGGATTTGAAATCAAGGCAGAATTGCAGGAAACAGATTTCAGGAGGTAGATTCGAATCGCCTTTAAAGCACATGAAAAGCGGCAAAACGTTGACAATGATGCCCTTGGCCAAAAAGGGCGTATGCGTTTTTTCCTGAATATATTCAGGAAAAAACGCATACGCCCTTTTTGGCCAACCAAGCAACCTGGAAAGGCAAATCAGCGCTACAAAGAAGTCTCGCTTCCCATCGGTCAAAAGGGCCATGCTGAAAAAAGTGTCAAAACCAGAAATGCAGGACAGGCCATGGAGAAATGGGAGCCTTGCTACACTGATGGGCGGGATGTAAATCGCCAACAGCCACTCTGGAGAAGTGTACGTTGTGTCCTGAAACATCTAAAAAACACAGCTTAGAGAGCATAGGGCACTTCCACGCATGGGGGGATAAAGTGGGAAAATTGAAAATCAGCAAGACACAAGCACCCCAAAGTTTAGGGCTGCTCTGTTGACAAAGACCTCCACTTCATTCCACCTTAAATATCCCAGGAGACCGAAAAATGGATAAAAAAGTTGTGGTCCTTATGTACAATGGAATATCACTCAGCCATGAAATCAATGTCATAAGGCTAGTAGCAGCATGATGAGTGGATTTAGGTAAGACGATTCTAAGTGAAATAAGTCACACAGAAAAGGACACTTCTCATAAGGTGTCACTTATAGAGGGAATGTAAAAACCGTTACACTTGAACTGAATTACAAAACAGAACAGAGTCAAACATGCAGAAAACACACTATGGCTGCTTAACGGGAAAGGTGAGGTGGGGTGATACATAAAACAAGAATTTCAAATTAGCTCAGATACCGTTCAAGAAACCCAATATGCAATAGACAAGACCTACTCCTTGCTCAGAGAACTGGACTCAACACGCCCGATTCACCGCACAAGAATATATCTGACTAGTAATAATCTTAAAACCTATGTATTGATATCTCTCTGTTAGTGTGTCAAGTGGGTGTAAAGCGGCATAAACACAGCCGTGAAAAGCAGCTGAACCCCATTATAAAAATAAATTACTTTTAAAAACCCATGAAACAAAGACAGGGAAAGACAGAGAAATTCTTACACAATTCGTTCAGGGGCTGTGATGCAACCTGGATTGACCATATCTAGACCCACAGCTGGATGAGACATAAGGGTGGACACTCTTGGGGCTGAGAGGTTTGGTGAGGTTGGGTGAGCAAACGCAGACCCTTTAAAGTAATACTGCGTGCTACCCATCGCATGGGTCCCAAATCTCCAGGTTCAAGGGCATCTTCCTACATCGAAAACATGCATGAGAAACCCAGAAGATGGTACACCGTGTGATGGGGAAAGGTTTCTAAAACGCACCTCATTTCTCATCTCCTTGTGCTCGGGTTCGCCATTCCAGCCACTTTACTAGCAATCTCCCTACTTGGAGCCTCAGCACCTTTAACCTCCTGTTCCGTACAGGTTGCAATTTGTCCTGAGGATGAACGGGAAGACGGGGAACCAATGAGAGACTAGCTCTTGGTGTTGGGACAGGCACAGGTCACTCTATTTTCCCATCAGGAAGAAGAATTAACCACAGGCTCAGCCTGCCCCCCGGAACCAGAACAGGGCCTGAAGCCATCCTGCGCTTTTGCGGCCAGCTCCCAAAAATGCGACTTGTAAAATGGAGCTTCAGGGCACTGCAATTCACAAACCTGCAGAGTTATAAATGATAACTCTCGTCCACAAATATATTGAGGGAAGGCAAAGAAGAGGATTTGAAATCAAGGCAGAATTGCAGGAAACAGATTTCAGGAGGTAGATTCGAATCGCCTTTAAAGCACATGAAAAGCGGCAAAATGTTGACAATGATGCCCTTGGCCAAAAAGGGCGTATGCGTTTTTTCCTGAATATATTCAGGAAAAAACGCATACGCCCTTTTTGGCCAACCAAGCAACCTGGAAAGGCAAATCAGCGCTACAAAGAAGTCTCGCATCCCATCGGTCAAAAGGGCCATGCTGAAAAAAGTGTCAAAACCAGAAATGCAGGACAGGCCATGGAGAAATGGGAGCCTTGCTACACTGATGGGTGGGATGTAAATTGCCAACAGCCACTCTGGAGAAGTGTACGGTGTGTCCTGAAACATCTAAGAAACACAGCTTAGAGAGCATAGGGCACTTCCACGCATGAGGGGATAAAGTGGGAAAATTGAAAATCAGCAAGACACAAGCACCCCAAAGTTTAGGGCTGCTCTGTTGACAAGGACCTCCACTTCATTCCACCTTAAATATCCCAGGAAAGCGAAAAATGGATCAAAAAGTTGTGGTCCTTATGTACAATGGAATATCACTCAGCCATGAAATCAATGTCATAAGGCTAGTAGCAGCATGATGAGTGGATTTAGGTAAGACGATTCTAAGTGAAATAAGTCACACAGAAAAGGACACTTCTCATAAGGTGTCACTTATAGAGGGAATGTAAAAACCGTTACACTTGAACTGAATTACAAAACAGAACAGAGTCACACATGCAGAAAACACACTATGGCTGCTTAACGGGAAAGGTGAGGTGGGGTGATACATAAAACAAGAGTTTCAAATTAGCTCAGATACCGTTCCATAAACCCAATATGTAATAGACAAGACCTACTCCTTGCTCAGAGAACTGGACTCAACACGCCCGATTCACCGCACAAGAATATATCTGACTAGTAATAATCTTAAAACCTATGTATTGATATCTCTCTGTTAGTGTGTCAAGTGGGTGTAAAGCGGCATAAACACAGCCGTGAAAAGCAGCTAAACCCCATTATAAAAATAAATTACTTTTAAAAACCCATGAAACAAAGACAGGGAATGAGAGAGAAATTCTTACACAATTCGTTCAGGGGCTGTGATGCAACCTGGATTGACCATATCTAGACACACAGCTGGATGAGACATAAGGGTGGACACTCTTGGGGCTGAGAGGTTTGGTGAGGTTGGGTGAGCAAATGCAGACCCTTTAAAGTAATATTGCGTGCTACCCATCGCATGGGTCCCAAATCTCCAGGTTCAAGGGCATCTTCCTACATCGAAAACATGCATGAGAAACCCAGAAGATGGTACACCGTGTGATGGGGAAAGGTTTCTAAAACGCACCTCATTTCTCATCTCCTTGTGCTCGGGTTCGCCATTCCAGCCACTTTACTAGCAATCTCCCTACTTGGAGCATCAGCACCTTTAACCTCCTGTTCCGTACAGGTTGCAATTTGTCCTGAAGATGAACGGGAAGACGGGGAACCAATGAGAGACTAGCTCTTGGTGTTGGGACAGGCACAGGTCACTCTATTTTCCCATCAGGAAGAAGAATTAACCACAGGCTCAGCCTGCCCCCCGGAACCAGAGCAGGGCCTGAAGCCATCCTGCGCTTTTGCGGCCAGCTCCCAAAAAAGCGACTTGTAAAATGGAGCTTCAGGGCACTGCAATTCACAAACCTGCAGAGTTATAAATGATAACTCTCGTCCACAAATATATTGAGGGAAGGCAAAGAAGAGGATTTGAAATCAAGGCAGAATTGCAGGAAACAGATTTCAGGAGGTAGATTCGAATCGCCTTTAAAGCACATGAAAAGCGGCAAAACGTTGACAATGATGCCCTTGGCCAAAAAGGGCGTATGCGTTTTTTCCTGAATATATTCAGGAAAAAACGCATACGCCCTTTTTGGCCAACCAAGCAACCTGGAAAGGCAAATCAGCGCTACAAAGAAGTCTCGCTTCCCATCAGTCAAAAGGGCCATGCTGAAAAAAGTGTCAAAACCAGAAATGCAGGACAGGCCATGGAGAAATGGGAGCCTTGCTACACTGATGGGTGGGATGTAAATTGCCAACAGCCACTCTGGAGAAGGGTACGGTGTGTCCTGAAACATCTAAGAAACACAGCTTAGAGAGCATAGGGCACTTCCACGCATGAGGGGATAAATTGGGAAAATTGAAAATCAGCAAGACACAAGCACCCCAAAGTTTAGGGCTGCTCTTTTGACAAGGACCTCCACTTCATTCCACCTTAAATATCCCAGGAAAGCGAAAAATGGATCAAAAAGTTGTGGTCCTTATGTACAATGGAATAACACTCAGCCATGAAATCAATGTCATAAGGCTAGTAGCAGCATGATGAGTGGATTTAGGTAAGACGATTCTAAGTGAAATAAGTCACACAGAAAAGGACACTTCTCAAGGTGTCACTTATAGAGGGAATGTAAAAACCGTTACACTTGAACTGAATTACAAAACAGAACAGAGTCACACATGCAGAAAACACACTATGGCTGCTTAACGGGAAAGGTGAGGTGGGGTGATACATAAAACAAGAGTTTCAAATTAGCTCAGATACCGTTCCATAAACCCAATATGTAATAGACAAGACCTACTCCTTGCTCAGAGAAGTGGACTCAACACGCCCGATTCACCGCACAAGAATATATCTGACTAGTAATAATCTTAAAACCTATGTATTGATATCTCTCTGTTAGTGTGTCAAGTGGGTGTAAAGCGGCATAAACACAGCCGTGAAAAGCAGCTAAACCCCATTATAAAAATAAATTACTTTTAAAAACCCATGAAACAAAGACAGGGAAAGAGAGAGAAATTCTTACACAATTCGTTCAGGGGCTGTGATGCAACCTGGATTGACCATATCTAGACACACAGCTGGATGAGACATAAGGGTGGACACTCTTGGGGCTGAGAGGTTTGGTGAGGTTGGGTGAGCAAACGCAGACCCTTTAAAGTAATATTGCGTGCTACCCATCGCATGGGTCCCAAATCTCCAGGTTCAAGGGCATCTTCCTACATCGAAAACATGCATGAGAAACCCAGAAGATGGTACACCGTGTGATGGGGAAAGGTTTCTAAAACGCACCTCGTTTCTCATCTCCTTGTGCTCGGGTTCGCCATTCCAGCCACTTTACTAGCAATCTCCCTACTTGGAGCCTCAGCACCTTTAACCTCCTGTTCCGTACAGGTTGCAATTTGTCCTGAGGATGAACGGGAAGACGGGGAACCAATGAGAGACTAGCTCTTGGTGTTGGGACAGGCACAGGTCACTCTATTTTCCCATCAGGAAGAAGAATTAACCACAGGCTCAGCCTGCCCCCCGGAACCAGAACAGGGCCTGAAGCCATCCTGCGCTTTTGCGGCCAGCTCCCAAAAAAGCGACTTGTAAAATGGAGCTTCAGGGCACTGCAATTCACAAACCTGCAGAGTTATAAATGATAACTCTCGTCCACAAATATATTGAGGGAAGGCAAAGAAGAGGATTTGAAATCAAGGCAGAATTGCAGGAAACAGATTTCAGGAGGTAGATTCGAATCGCCTTTAAAGCACATGAAAAGCGGCAAAACGTTGACAATGATGCCCTTGGCCAAAAAGGGCGTATGCGTTTTTTCCTGAATATATTCAGGAAAAAACGCATACGCCCTTTTTGGCCAACCAAGCAACCTGGAAAGGCAAATCAGCGCTACAAAGAAGTCTCGCTTCCCATCGGTCAAAAGGGCCATGCTGAAAAAAGTGTCAAAACCAGAAATGCAGGACAGTCCATGGAGAAATGGGACCCTTGCTACACTGATAGGTGGGATGTAAATTGCCAACAGCCACTCTGGAGAAGTGTACGGTGTGTCCTGAAACATCTAAAAAACACAGCTTAGAGAGCATAGGGCACTTCCACGCATGGGGGGATAAAGTGGGAAAATTGAAAATCAGCAAGACACAAGCACCCCAAAGTTTAGGGCTGCTCTGTTGACAAGGACCTCCACTTCATTCCACCTTAAATATCCCAGGAAAGCGAAAAATGGATCAAAAAGTTGTGGTCCTTATGTACAATGGAATAACACTCAGCCATGAAATCAATGTCATAAGGCTAGTAGGAGCATGATGAGTGGATTTAGGTAAGACGATTCTAAGTGAAATAAGTCACACAGAAAAGGACACTTCTCATAAGGTGTCACTTATAGAGGGAATGTAAAAACCGTTACACTTGAACTGAATTACAAAACAGAACAGAGTCACACATGCAGAAAACACACTATGGCTGCTTAACGGGAAAGGTGAGGTGGGGTGATACATAAAACAAGAGTTTCAAATTAGCTCAGATACCGTTCCATAAACCCAATATGTAATAGACAAGACCTACTCCTTGCTCAGAGAACTGGACTCAACACGCCCGATTCACCGCACAAGAATATATCTGACTAGTAATAATCTTAAAACCTATGTATTGATATCTCTCTGTTAGTGTGTCAAGTGGGTGTAAAGCGGCATAAACACAGCCGTGAAAAGCAGCTAAACCCCATTATAAAAATAAATTACTTTTAAAAACCCATGAAACAAAGACAGGGAAAGAGAGAGAAATTCTTACACAATTCGTTCAGGGGCTGTGAAGCAACCTGGATTGACCATATCTAGACCCACAGCTGGATGAGACATAAGGGTGGACACTCTTGGGGCTGAGAGGTTTGGTGAGGTTGGGTGAGCAAATGCAGACCCTTTAAAGTAATACTGCGTGCTACCCATCGCATGGGTCCCAAATCTCCAGGTTCAAGGGCATCTTCCTACATCGAAAACATGCATGAGAAACCCAGAAGATGGTACACCGTGTGATGGGGAAAGGTTTCTAAAACGCACCTCATTTCTCATCTCCTTGTGCTCGGGTTCGCCATTCCAGCCACTTTACTAGCAATCTCCCTACTTGGAGCATCAGCACCTTTAACCTCCTGTTCCGTACAGGTTGCAAATTGTCCTGAGGATGAACGGGAAGACGGGGAACCAATGAGAGACTAGCTCTTGGTGTTGGGACAGGCACAGGTCACTCTATTTTCCCATCAGGAAGAAGAATTAACCACAGGCTCAGCCTGCCCCCCGGAACCAGAACAGGGCCTGAAGCCATCCTGCGCTTTTGCGGCCAGCTCCCAAAAAAGCGACTTGTAAAATGGAGCTTCAGGGCACTGCAATTCACAAACCTGCAGAGTTATAAATGATAACTCTCGTCCACAAATATATTGAGGGAAGGCAAAGAAGAGGATTTGAAATCAAGGCAGAATTGCAGGAAACAGATTTCAGGAGGTAGATTCGAATCGCCTTTAAAGCACGTGAAAAGCGGCAAAACGTTGACAATGATGCCTTTGGCCAAAAAGGGCGTATGCGTTTTGTCCTGAATATATTCAGGAAAAAACGCATACGCCCTTTTTGGCCAACCAAGCAACCTGGAAAGGCAAATCAGCGCTACAAAGAAGTCTCGCTTCCCATCGGTCAAAAGGGCCATGCTGAAAAAAGTGTCAAAACCAGAAATGCAGGACAGGCCATGGAGAAATGGGAGCCTTGCTACACTGATGGGCGGGATGTAAATTGCCAACAGCCACTCTGGAGAAGTGTACGGTGTGTCCTGAAACATCTAAAAAACACAGCTTAGAGAGCACAGGGCATTTCTACGCATGGGGAGATAAAGTGGAAAATTGAAAATCAGCAAGACACAAGCACCCCAAAGTTTAGGGCTGCTCTGTTGACAAGGACCTCCACTTCATTCCAACTTAAATATCCCAGGAAAGCGAAAAATGGATCAAAAAGTTGTGGTCCTTATGTACAATGGAATAACACTCAGCCATGAAATCAATGTCATAAGGCTAGTAGCAGCATGATGAGTGGATTTAGGTAAGACGATTCTAAGTGAAATAAGTCACACAGAAAAGGACACTTCTCATAAGGTGTCACTTATAGAGGGAATGTAAAAACCGTTACACTTGAACTGAATTACAAAACAGAACAGAGTCACACATGCAGAAAACACACTATGGCTGCTTAACGGGAAAGGTGAGGTGGGGTGATACATAAAACAAGAGTTTCAAATTAGCTCAGATACCGTTCCATAAACCCAATATGTAATAGACAAGACCTACTCCTTGCTCAGAGAACTGGACTCAACACGCCCGATTCACCGCACAAGAATATATCTGACTAGTAATAATCTTAAAACCTATGTATTGATATCTCTCTGTTAGTGTGTCAAGTGGGTGTAAAGCGGCATAAACACAGCCGTGAAAAGCAGCTAAACCCCATTATAAAAATAAATTACTTTTAAAAACCCATGAAACAAAGACAGGGAAAGAGAGAGAAATTCTTACACAATTCGTTCAGGGGCTGTGATGCAACCTGGATTGACCATATCTAGACCCACAGCTGGATGAGACATAAGGGTGGACACTCTTGGGGCTGAGAGGTTTGGTGAGGTTGGGTGAGCAAATGCAGACCCTTTAAAGTAATACTGCGTGCTACCCATCGCATGGGTCCCAAATCTCCAGGTTTAAGGGCATCTTCCTACATCGAAAACATGCATGAGAAACCCAGAAGATGGTACACCGTGTGATGGGGAAAGGTTTCTAAAACGCACCTCATTTCTCATCTCCTTGTGCTCGGGTTCGCCATTCCAGCCACTTTACTAGCAATCTCCCTACTTGGAGCATCAGCACCTTTAACCTCCTGTTCCGTACAGGTTGCAATTTGTCCTGAGGATGAACGGGAAGACGGGGAACCAATGAGAGACTAGCTCTTGGTGTTGGGACAGGCACAGGTCACTCTATTTTCCCATCAGGAAGAAGAATTAACCACAGGCTCAGCCTGCCCCCCGGAACCAGAACAGGGCCTGAAGCCATCCTGCGCTTTTGCGGCCAGTTCCCAAGAAAGCGACTTGTAAAATGGAGCTTCAGGGCACTGCAATTCACAAACCTGCAGAGTTATAAATG
Source organism: Balaenoptera physalus (assembly GCF_965194825.1). Classification (NCBI taxonomy): domain Eukaryota; kingdom Metazoa; phylum Chordata; class Mammalia; order Artiodactyla; family Balaenopteridae; genus Balaenoptera; species Balaenoptera physalus. The sequence goes on from NW_028126225.1 coordinate 418,334, forward strand.
ATAACTCTCGTCCACAAATATATTGAGGGAAGGCAAAGAAGAGGATTTGAAATCAAGGCAGAATTGCAGGAAACAGATTTCAGGAGGTAGATTCGAATCACCTTTAAAGCACATGAAAAGCGGCAAAACGTTGACAATGATGCCCTTGGCCAAAAAGGGCGTATGCGTTTTTTCCTGAATATATTCAGGAAAAAACGCATACGCCCTTTTTGGCCAACCAAGCAACCTGGAAAGGCAAATCAGCGCTACAAAGTAGTCTCGCTTCCCATCGGTCAAAAGGGCCATGCTGAAAAAAGTGTCAAAACCAGAAATGCAGGACAGGCCATGGAGAAATGGGACCCTTGCTACACTGATAGGTGGGATGTAAATTGCCAACAGCCACTCTGGAGAAGTGTACGGTGTGTCCTGAAACATCTAAAAAACACAGCTTAGAGAGCATAGGGCACTTCCACGCATGGGGGGATAAAGTGGGAAAATTGAAAATCAGCAAGACACAAGCACCCCAAAGTTTAGGGCTGCTCTGTTGACAAGGACCTCCACTTCATTCCACCTTAAATATCCCAGGAAAGCGAAAAATGGATCAAAAAGTTGTGGTCCTTATGTACAATGGAATATCACTCAGCCATGAAATCAATGTCATAAGGCTAGTAGCAGCATGATGAGTGGATTTAGGTAAGACGATTCTAAGTGAAATAAGTCACACAGAAAAGGACACTTCTCATAAGGTGTCACTTATAGAGGGAATGTAAAAACCGTTACACTTGAACTGAATTACAAAACAGAACAGAGTCACACATGCAGAAAACACACTATGGCTGCTTAACGGGAAAGGTGAGGTGGGGTGATACATAAAACAAGAGTTTCAAATTAGCTCAGATACCGTTCCATAAACCCAATATGTAATAGACAAGACCTACTCCTTGCTCAGAGAACTGGACTCAACACGCCCGATTCACCGCACAAGAATATATCTGACTAGTAATAATCTTAAAACCTATGTATTGATATCTCTCTGTTAGTGTGTCAAGTGGGTGTAAAGCGGCATAAACACAGCCGTGAAAAGCAGCTAAACCCCATTATAAAAATAAATTACTTTTAAAAACCCATGAAACAAAGACAGGAAAAGAGAGAGAAATTCTTACACAATTCGTTCAGGGGCTGTGATGCAACCTGGATTGACCATATCTAGACCCACAGCTGGATGAGACATAAGGGTGGACACTCTTGGGGCTGAGAGGTTTAGTGAGGTTGGGTGAGCAAACGCAGACCCTTTAAAGTAATACTGCGTGCTACCCATCGCATGGATCCCAAATCTCCAGGTTCAAGGGCATCTTCCTACATCGAAAACATGCATGAGAAACCCAGAAGATGGTACACCGTGTGATGGGGAAAGGTTTGTAAAATGCACCTCATTTCTCATCTCCTTGTGCTCGGGTTCGCCATTCCAGCCACTTTACTAGCAATCTCCCTACTTTGAGCATCAGCACCTTTAACCTCCTGTTCCGTACAGGTTGCAATTTGTCCTGAGGATGAACGGGAAGATGGGGAACCAATGAGAGACTAGCTCTTGGTGTTGGGACAGGCACAGGTCACTCTATTTTCCCATCAGGAAGAAGAATTAACCACAGGCTCAGCCTGCCCCCCGGATCCAGAACAGGGCCTGAAGCCATCCTGCGCTTTTGCGGCCAGCTCCCAAAAAAGCGACTTGTAAAATGGAGCTTCAGGGCACTGCAATTCACAAACCTGCAGAGTTATAAATGATAACTCTCGTCCACAAATATATTGAGGGAAGGCAAAGAAGAGGATTTGAAATCAAGGCAGAATTGCAAGAAACAGATTTCAGGAGGTAGATTCGAATCGCCTTTAAAGCACATGAAAAGCGGCAAAACGTTGACAATGATGCCCTTGGCCAAAAAGGGCGTATGCGTTTTTTCCTGAATATATTCAGGAAAAAACGCATACGCCCTTTTTGGCCAACCAAGCAACCTGGAAAGGCAAATCAGCGCTACAAAGAAGTCTCGCTTCCCATCGGTCAAAAGGGCCATGCTGAAAAAAGTGTCAAAACCAGAAATGCAGGACAGGCCATGGAGAAAAGGGAGCCTTGCTACACTGATGGGTGGGATGTAAATTGCCAACAGCCACTCTGGAGAAGTGTACGGTGTGTCCTGAAACATCTAAGAAACACAGCTTAGAGAGCATAGGGCACTTCCACGCATGGGGGGATAAAGTGGGAAAATTGAAAATCAGCAAGACACAAGCACCCCAAAGTTTAGGGCTGCTCTGTTGACAAGGACCTCCACTTCATTCCACCTTAAATATCCCAGGAAAGCGAAAAATGGATCAAAAAGTTGTGGTCCTTATGTACAATGGAATAACACTCAGCTATGAAATCAATGTCATAAGGCTAGTAGCAGCATGATGAGTGGATTTAGGTAAGACGATTCTAAGTGAAATAAGTCACACAGAAAAGGACACTTCTCATAAGGTGTCACTTATAGAGGGAATGTAAAAACCGTTACACTTGAACTGAATTACAAAACAGAACAGAGTCACACATGCAGAAAACACACTATGGCTGCTTAACGGGAAAGGTGAGGTGGGGTGATACATAAAACAAGAGTTTCAAATTAGCTCAGATACCGTTCCATAAACCCAATATGTAATAGACAAGACCTACTCCTTGCTCAGAGAACTGGACTCAACACGCCCGATTCACCGCACAAGAATATATCTGACTAGTAATAATCTTAAAACCTATGTATTGATATCTCTCTGTTAGTGTGTCAAGTGGGTGTAAAGCGGCATAAACACAGCCGTGAAAAGCAGCTAAACCCCATTATAAAAATAAATTACTTTTAAAAACCCATGAAACAAAGACAGGGAAAGAGAGAGAAATTCTTACACAATTCGTTCAGGGGCTGTGATGCAACCTGGATTGACCATATCTAGACCCACAGCTGGATGAGACATAAGGGTGGACACTCTTGGGGCTGAGAGGTTTGGTGAGGTTGGGTGAGCAAACGCAGACCCTTTAAAGTAATACTGCGTGCTACCCATCGCATGGGTCCCAAATCTCCAGGTTCAAGGGCATCTTCCTACATCGAAAACATGCATGAGAAACCCAGAAGATGGTACACCGTGTGATGGGGAAAGTTTGTAAAACGCACCTCATTTCTCATCTCCTTGTGCTCGGGTTCGCCATTCCAGCCACTTTACTAGCAATCTCCCTACTTGGAGCATCAGCACCTTTAACCTCCTGTTCCGTACAGGTTGCAATTTGTCCTGAGGATGAACGGGAAGACGGGGAACCAATGAGAGACTAGCTCTTGGTGTTGGGACAGGCACAGGTCACTCTATTTTCCCATCAGGAAGAAGAATTAACCACAGGCTCAGCCTGCCCCCCGGAACCAGAACAGGGCCTGAAGCCATCCTGCGCTTTTGCGGCCAGCTCCCAAGAAAGCGACTTGTAAAATGGAGCTTCAGGGCACTGCAATTCACAAACCTGCAGAGTTATAAATGATAACTCTCGTCCACAAATATATTGAGGGAAGGCAAAGAAGAGGATTTGAAATCAAGGCAGAATTGCAAGAAACAGATTTCAGGAGGTAGATTCGAATCGCCTTTAAAGCACATGAAAAGCGGCAAAATGTTGACAATGATGCCCTTGGCCAAAAAGGGCGTATGCGTTTTTTCCTGAATATATTCAGGAAAAAACGCATACGCCCTTTTTGGCCAACCAAGCAACCTGGAAAGGCAAATCAGCGCTACAAAGAAGTCTCGCTTCCCATCGGTCAAAAGGGCCATGCTGAAAAAAGTGTCAAAACCAGAAATGCAGGACAGGCCATGGAGAAATGGGAGCCTTGCTACACTGATGGGTGGGATGTAAATTGCCAACAGCCACTCTGGAGAAGTGTACGGTGTGTCCTGAAACATCTAAGAAACACAGCTTAGAGAGCATAGGGCACTTCCACGCATGACGGGATAAAGTGGGAAAACTGATAATCAGCAAGACACAAACACCCGAAAGTTTAGGGCTGCTCTGTTGACAAGGACCTCCACTTCATTCCACCTTAAATATCCCAGGAAAGCGAAAAATGGATCAAAAAGTTGTGGTCCTTATGTACAATGGAATAACACTCAGCCATGAAATCAATGTCATAAGGCTAGTAGCAGCATGATGAGTGGATTTAGGTAAGACGATTCTAAGTGAAATAAGTCACACAGAAAAGGACACTTCTCATAAGGTGTCACTTATAGAGGGAATGTAAAAACCGTTACACTTGAACTGAATTACAAAACAGAACAGAGTCACACATGCAGAAAACACACTATGGCTGCTTAACGGGAAAGGTGAGGTGGGGTGATACATAAAACAAGAGTTTCAAATTAGCTCAGATACCGTTCCATAAACCCAATATGTAATACACAAGACCTACTCCTTGCTCAGAGAACTGGACTCAACACGCCCGATTCACCGCACAAGAATATATCTGACTAGTAATAATCTTAAAACCTATGTATTGATATCTCTCTGTTAGTGTGTCAAGTGGGTGTAAAGTGGCATAAACACAGCCGTGAAAAGCAGCTAAACCCCATTATAAAAATAAATTACTTTTCAAAACCCATGAAACAAAGACAGGGAAAGAGAGAGAAATTCTTACACAATTCGTTCAGGGGCTGTGATGCAACCTGGGTTGACCATATCTAGACCCACAGCTGGATGAGACATAAGGGTGGACACTCTTGGGGCTGAGAGGTTTGGTGAGGTTGGGTGAGCAAACGCAGACCCTTTAAAGTAATACTGCGTGCTACCCATCGCATGGGTCCCAAATCTCCAGGTTCAAGGGCATCTTCCTACACCGAAAACATGCATGAGAAACCCAGAAGATGGTACACCGTGTGATGGGGAAAGGTTTCTAAAACGCACCTCATTTCTCATCTCCTTGTGCTCGGGTTCGCCATTCCAGCCACTTTACTAGCAATCTCCCTACTTGGAGCATCAGCACCTTTAACCTCCTGTTCCGTACAGGTTGCAATTTGTCCTGAGGATGAACGGGAAGACGGGGAACCAATGAGAGACTAGCTCTTGGTGTTGGGACAGGCACAGGTCACTCTATTTTCCCATCAGGAAGAAGAATTAACCACAGGCTCAGCCTGCCCCCCGGAACCAGAACAGGGCCTGAAGCCATCCTGCGCTTTTGCGGCCAGCTCCCAAAAAAGCGACTTGTAAAATGGAGCTTCAGGGCACTGCAATTCACAAACCTGCAGAGTTATAAATGATAACTCTCGTCCACAAATATATTGAGGGAAGGCAAAGAAGAGGATTTGAAATCAAGGCAGAATTGCAGGAAACAGATTTCAGGAGGTAGATTCGAATCGCCTTTAAAGCACATGAAAAGCGGCAAAACGTTGACAATGATGCCCTTGGCCAAAAAGGGCGTATGTGTTTTTTCCTGAATATATTCAGGAAAAAACGCATACGCCCTTTTTGGCCAACCAAGCAACCTGGAAAGGCAAATCAGCGCTACAAAGAAGTCTCGCTTCCCATCGGTCAAAAGGGCCATGCTGAAAAAAGTGTCAAAACCAGAAATGCAGGACAGGCCATGGAGAAATGGGAGCCTTGCTACACTGATGGGCGGGATGTAAATTGCCAACAGCCACTCTGGAGAAGTGTACGGTGTGTCCTGAAACATCTAAAAAACACAGCTTAGAGAGCACAGGGCACTTCTACGCATGGGGAGTTAAAGTGGGAAAATTGAAAATCAGCAAGACACAAGCACCCCAAAGTTTAGGGCTGCTCTGTTGACAAGGACCTCCACTTCATTCCACCTTAAATATCCCAGGAAAGCGAAAAATGGATCAAAAAGTTGTGGTCCTTATGTACAATGGAATAACACTCAGCCATGAAATCAATGTCATAAGGCTAGTAGCAGCATGATGAGTGGATTTAGGTAAGACGATTCTAAGTGAAATAAGTCACACAGAAAAGGACACTTCTCATAAGGTGTCACTTATAGAGGGAATGTAAAAACCGTTACACTTGAACTGAATTACAAAACAGAACAGAGTCACACATGCAGAAAACACACTATGGCTGCTTAACGGGAAAGGTGAGGTGGGGTGATACATAAAACAAGAGTTTCAAATTAGCTCAGATACCGTTCCATAAACCCAATATGTAATAGACAAGACCTACTCCTTGCTCAGAGAACTGGACTCAACATGCCCGATTCACCGCACAAGAATATATCTGACTAGTAATAATCTTAAAACCTATGTATTGATATCTCTCTGTTAGTGTGTCAAGTGGGTGTAAAGCGGCATAAACACAGCCGTGAAAAGCAGCTAAACCCCATTATAAAAATAAATTACTTTTAAAAACCCATGAAACAAAGACAGGGAAAGAGAGAGAAATCCTTACACAATTCGTTCAAGGGCTGTGATGCAACCTGGATTGACCATATCTAGACCCACAGCTGGATGAGACATAAGGGTGGACACTCTTGGGGCTGAGAGGTTTGGTGAGGTTGGGTGAGCAAATGCAGACCCTTTAAAGTAATACTGCGTGCTACCCATCGCATGGGTCCCAAATCTCCAGGTTCAAGGGCATCTTCCTACATTGAAAACATGCATGAGAAACCCAGAAGATGGTACACCGTGTGATGGGGAAAGGTTTCTAAAACGCACCTCATTTCTCATCTCCTTGTGCTTGGGTTCGCCATTCCAGCCACTTTACTAGCAATCTCCCTACTTGGAGCATCAGCACCTTTAACCTCCTGTTCCGTACAGGTTGCAATTTGTCCTGAGGATGAACGGGAAGACGGGGAACCAATGAGAGACTAGCTCTTGGTGTTGGGACAGGCACAGGTCACTCTATTTTCCCATCAGGAAGAAGAATTAACCACAGGCTCAGCCTGCCCCCCGGAACCAGAACAGGGCCTGAAGCCATCCTGCGCTTTTGCGGCCAGCTCCCAAAAATGCGACTTGTAAAATGGAGCTTCAGGGCACTGCAATTCACAAACCTGCAGAGTTATAAATGATAACTCTCGTCCACAAATATATTGAGGGAAGGCAAAGAAGAGGATTTGAAATCAAGGCAGAATTGCAGGAAACAGATTTCAGGAGGTAGATTCGAATCGCCTTTAAAGCACATGAAAAGCGGCAAAACGTTGACAATGATGCCCTTGGCCAAAAAGGGCGTATGCGTTTTTTCCTGAATATATTCAGGAAAAAACGCATACGCCCTTTTTGGCCAACCAAGCATCCTGGAAAGGCAAATCAGCGCTACAAAGAAGTCTCGCTTCCCATCGGACAAAAGGGCCATGCTGAAAAAAGTGTCAAAACCGGAAATGCAGGACAGGCCATGGAGAAATGGGAGCCTTGCTACACTGATGGGCGGGATGTAAATCGCCAACAGCCACTCTGGAGAAGTGTACGGTGTGTCCTGAAACATCTAAAAAACACATCTTAGAGAGCATAGGGCACTTCCACGCATGGGGGGATAAAGTGGGAAAATTGAAAATCAGCAAGACACAAGCACCCCAAAGTTTAGGGCTGCTCTGTTGACAAGGACCTCCACTTCATTCCACCTTAAATATCCCAGGAAAGCGAAAAATGGATCAAAAAGTTGTGGTCCTTATGTACAATGGAATATCACTCAGCCATGAAATCAATGTCATAAGGCTAGTAGCAGCATGATGAGTGGATTTAGGTAAGACGATTCTAAGTGAAATAAGTCACACAGAAAAGGACACTTCTCATAAGGTGTCACTTATAGAGGGAATGTAAAAACCGTTACACTTGAACTGAATTACAAAACAGAACAGAGTCACACATGCAGAAAACACACTATGGCTGCTTAACGGGAAAGGTGAGGTGGGGTGATACATAAAACAAGAGTTTCAAATTAGCTCAGATACCGTTCCATAAACCCAATATGTAATAGACAAGACCTACTCCTTGCTCAGAGAACTGGACTCAACACGCCCGATTCACCGCACAAGAATATATCTGACTAGTAATAATCTTAAAACCTATGTATTGATATCTCTCTGTTAGTGTGTCAAGTGGGTGTAAAGCGGCATAAACACAGCCGTGAAAAGCAGCTAAACCCCATTATAAAAATAAATTACTTTTAAAAACCCATGAAACAAAGACAGGAAAAGAGAGAGAAATTCTTACACAATTCGTTCAGGGGCTGTGATGCAACCTGGATTGACCATATCTAGACCCACAGCTGGATGAGACATAAGGGTGGACACTCTTGGGGCTGAGAGGTTTGGTGAGGTTGGGTGAGCAAACGCAGACCCTTTAAAGTAATACTGCGTGCTACCCATCGCATGGATCCCAAATCTCCAGGTTCAAGGGCATCTTCCTACATCGAAAACATGCATGAGAAACCCAGAAGATGGTACACCGTGTGATGGGGAAAGGTTTGTAAAATGCACCTCATTTCTCATCTCCTTGTGCTCGGGTTCGCCATTCCAGCCACTTTACTAGCAATCTCCCTACTTTGAGCATCAGCACCTTTAACCTCCTGTTCCGTACAGGTTGCAATTTGTCCTGAGGATGAACGGGAAGATGGGGAACCAATGAGAGACTAGCTCTTGGTGTTGGGACAGGCACAGGTCACTCTATTTTCCCATCAGGAAGAAGAATTAACCACAGGCTCAGCCTGCCCCCCGGATCCAGAACAGGGCCTGAAGCCATCCTGCGCTTTTGCGGCCAGCTCCCAAAAAAGCGACTTGTAAAATGGAGCTTCAGGGCACTGCAATTCACAAACCTGCAGAGTTATAAATGATAACTCTCGTCCACAAATATATTGAGGGAAGGCAAAGAAGAGGATTTGAAATCAAGGCAGAATTGCAAGAAACAGATTTCAGGAGGTAGATTCGAATCGCCTTTAAAGCACATGAAAAGCGGCAAAACGTTGACAATGATGCCCTTGGCCAAAAAGGGCGTATGCGTTTTTTCCTGAATATATTCAGGAAAAAACGCATACGCCCTTTTTGGCCAACCAAGCAACCTGGAAAGGCAAATCAGCGCTACAAAGAAGTCTCGCTTCCCATCGGTCAAAAGGGCCATGCTGAAAAAAGTGTCAAAACCAGAAATGCAGGACAGGCCATGGAGAAAAGGGAGCCTTGCTACACTGATGGGTGGGATGTAAATTGCCAACAGCCACTCTGGAGAAGTGTACGGTGTGTCCTGAAACATCTAAGAAACACAGCTTAGAGAGCATAGGGCACTTCCACGCATGGGGGGATAAAGTGGGAAAATTGAAAATCAGCAAGACACAAGCACCCCAAAGTTTAGGGCTGCTCTGTTGACAAGGACCTCCACTTCATTCCACCTTAAATATCCCAGGAAAGCGAAAAATGGATCAAAAAGTTGTGGTCCTTATGTACAATGGAATAACACTCAGCTATGAAATCAATGTCATAAGGCTAGTAGCAGCATGATGAGTGGATTTAGGTAAGACGATTCTAAGTGAAATAAGTCACACAGAAAAGGACACTTCTCATAAGGTGTCACTTATAGAGGGAATGTAAAAACCGTTACACTTGAACTGAATTACAAAACAGAACAGAGTCACACATGCAGAAAACACACTATGGCTGCTTAACGGGAAAGGTGAGGTGGGGTGATACATAAAACAAGAGTTTCAAATTAGCTCAGATACCGTTCCATAAACCCAATATGTAATAGACAAGACCTACTCCTTGCTCAGAGAACTGGACTCAACACGCCCGATTCACCGCACAAGAATATATCTGACTAGTAATAATCTTAAAACCTATGTATTGATATCTCTCTGTTAGTGTGTCAAGTGGGTGTAAAGCGGCATAAACACAGCCGTGAAAAGCAGCTAAACCCCATTATAAAAATAAATTACTTTTAAAAACCCATGAAACAAAGACAGGGAAAGAGAGAGAAATTCTTACACAATTCGTTCAGGGGCTGTGATGCAACCTGGATTGACCATATCTAGACCCACAGCTGGATGAGACATAAGGGTGGACACTCTTGGGGCTGAGAGGTTTGGTGAGGTTGGGTGAGCAAACGCAGACCCTTTAAAGTAATACTGCGTGCTACCCATCGCATGGGTCCCAAATCTCCAGGTTCAAGGGCATCTTCCTACATCGAAAACATGCATGAGAAACCCAGAAGATGGTACACCGTGTGATGGGGAAAGGTTTCTAAAACGCACCTCATTTCTCATCTCCTTGTGCTCGGGTTCGCCATTCCAGCCACTTTACTAGCAATCTCCCTACTTGGAGCATCAGCACCTTTAACCTCCTGTTCCGTACAGGTTGCAATTTGTCCTGAGGATGAACGGGAAGACGGGGAACCAATGAGAGACTAGCTCTTGGTGTTGGGACAGGCACAGGTCACTCTATTTTCCCATCAGGAAGAAGAATTAACCACAGGCTCAGCCTGCCCCCCGGAACCAGAACAGGGCCTGAAGCCATCCTGCGCTTTTGCGGCCAGCTCCCAAGAAAGCGACTTGTAAAATGGAGCTTCAGGGCACTGCAATTCACAAACCTGCAGAGTTATAAATGATAACTCTCGTCCACAAATATATTGAGGGAAGGCAAAGAAGAGGATTTGAAATCAAGGCAGAATTGCAAGAAACAGATTTCAGGAGGTAGATTCGAATCGCCTTTAAAGCACATGAAAAGCGGCAAAATGTTGACAATGATGCCCTTGGCCAAAAAGGGCGTATGCGTTTTTTCCTGAATATATTCAGGAAAAAACGCATACGCCCTTTTTGGCCAACCAAGCAACCTGGAAAGGCAAATCAGCGCTACAAAGAAGTCTCGCTTCCCATCGGTCAAAAGGGCCATGCTGAAAAAAGTGTCAAAACCAGAAATGCAGGACAGGCCATGGAGAAATGGGAGCCTTGCTACACTGATGGGTGGGATGTAAATTGCCAACAGCCACTCTGGAGAAGTGTACGGTGTGTCCTGAAACATCTAAGAAACACAGCTTAGAGAGCATAGGGCACTTCCACGCATGACGGGATAAAGTGGGAAAACTGATAATCAGCAAGACACAAACACCCGAAAGTTTAGGGCTGCTCTGTTGACAAGGACCTCCACTTCATTCCACCTTAAATATCCCAGGAAAGCCAAAAATGGATCAAAAAGTTGTGGTCCTTATGTACAATGGAATAACACTCAGCCATGAAATCAATGTCATAAGGCTAGTAGCAGCATGATGAGTGGATTTAGGTAAGACGATTCTAAGTGAAATAAGTCACACAGAAAAGGACACTTCTCATAAGGTGTCACTTATAGAGGGAATGTAAAAACCGTTACACTTGAACTGAATTACAAAACAGAACAGAGTCACACATGCAGAAAACACACTATGGCTGCTTAACGGGAAAGGTGAGGTGGGGTGATACATAAAACAAGAGTTTCAAATTAGCTCAGATACCGTTCCATAAACCCAATATGTAATACACAAGACCTACTCCTTGCTCAGAGAACTGGACTCAACACTCCCGATTCACCGCACAAGAATATATCTGACTAGTAATAATCTTAAAACCTATGTATTGATATCTCTCTGTTAGTGTGTCAAGTGGGTGTAAAGCGGCATAAACACAGCCGTGAAAAGCAGCTAAACCCCATTATAAAAATAAATTACTTTTCAAAACCCATGAAACAAAGACAGGGAAAGAGAGAGAAATTCTTACACAATTCGTTCAGGGGCTGTGATGCAACCTGGGTTGACCATATCTAGACCCACAGCTGGATGAGACATAAGGGTGGACACTCTTGGGGCTGAGAGGTTTGGTGAGGTTGGGTGAGCAAACGCAGACCCTTTAAAGTAATACTGCGTGCTACCCATCGCATGGGTCCCAAATCTCCAGGTTCAAGGGCATCTTCCTACACCGAAAACATGCATGAGAAACCCAGAAGATGGTACACCGTGTGATGGGGAAAGGTTTCTAAAACGCACCTCATTTCTCATCTCCTTGTGCTCGGGTTCGCCATTCCAGCCACTTTACTAGCAATCTCCCTACTTGGAGCATCAGCACCTTTAACCTCCTGTTCCGTACAGGTTGCAATTTGTCCTGAGGATGAACGGGAAGACGGGGAACCAATGAGAGACTAGCTCTTGGTGTTGGGACAGGCACAGGTCACTCTATTTTCCCATCAGGAAGAAGAATTAACCACAGGCTCAGCCTGCCCCCCGGAACCAGAACAGGGCCTGAAGCCATCCTGCGCTTTTGCGGCCAGCTCCCAAAAAAGCGACTTGTAAAATGGAGCTTCAGGGCACTGCAATTCACAAACCTGCAGAGTTATAAATGATAACTCTCGTCCACAAATATATTGAGGGAAGGCAAAGAAGAGGATTTGAAATCAAGGCAGAATTGCAGGAAACAGATTTCAGGAGGTAGATTCGAATCGCCTTTAAAGCACATGAAAAGCGGCAAAACGTTGACAATGATGCCCTTGGCCAAAAAGGGCGTATGTGTTTTTTCCTGAATATATTCAGGAAAAAACGCATACGCCCTTTTTGGCCAACCAAGCAACCTGGAAAGGCAAATCAGCGCTACAAAGAAGTCTCGCTTCCCATCGGTCAAAAGGGCCATGCTGAAAAAAGTGTCAAAACCAGAAATGCAGGACAGGCCATGGAGAAATGGGAGCCTTGCTACACTGATGGGCGGGATGTAAATTGCCAACAGCCACTCTGGAGAAGTGTACGGTGTGTCCTGAAACATCTAAAAAACACAGCTTAGAGAGCACAGGGCACTTCTACGCATGGGGAGTTAAAGTGGGAAAATTGAAAATCAGCAAGACACAAGCACCCCAAAGTTTAGGGCTGCTCTGTTGACAAGGACCTCCACTTCATTCCACCTTAAATATCCCAGGAAAGCGAAAAATGGATCAAAAAGTTGTGGTCCTTATGTACAATGGAATAACACTCAGCCATGAAATCAATGTCATAAGGCTAGTAGCAGCATGATGAGTGGATTTAGGTAAGACGATTCTAAGTGAAATAAGTCACACAGAAAAGGACACTTCTCATAAGGTGTCACTTATAGAGGGAATGTAAAAACCGTTACACTTGAACTGAATTACAAAACAGAACAGAGTCACACATGCAGAAAACACACTATGGCTGCTTAACGGGAAAGGTGAGGTGGGGTGATACATAAAACAAGAGTTTCAAATTAGCTCAGATACCGTTCCATAAACCCAATATGTAATAGACAAGACCTACTCCTTGCTCAGAGAACTGGACTCAACACGCCCGATTCACCGCACAAGAATATATCTGACTAGTAATAATCTTAAAACCTATGTATTGATATCTCTCTGTTAGTGTGTCAAGTGGGTGTAAAGCGGCATAAACACAGCCGTGAAAAGCAGCTAAACCCCATTATAAAAATAAATTACTTTTAAAAACCCATGAAACAAAGACAGGGAAAGAGAGAGAAATTCTTACACAATTCGTTCAGGGGCTGTGATGCAACCTGGATTGACCATATCTAGACCCACAGCTGGATGAGACATAAGGGTGGACACTCTTGGGGCAGAGAGGTTTGGTGAGGTTGGGTGAGCAAACGCAGACCCTTTAAAGTAATACTGCGTGCTACCCATCGCATGGGTCCCAAATCTCCAGGTTCAAGGGCATCTTCCTACATCGAAAACATGCATGAGAAACCCAGAAGATGGTACACCGTGTGATGGGGAAAGGTTTCTAAAACGCACCTCATTTCTCATCTCCTTGTGGTCGGGTTCGCCATTCCAGCCACTTTACTAGCAATCTCCCTACTTGGAGCATCAGCACCTTTAACCTCCTGTTCCGTACAGGTTGCAATTTGTCCTGAGGATGAACGGGAAGACGGGGAACCAATGAGAGACTAGCTCTTGGTGTTGGGACAGGCACAGGTCACTCTATTTTCCCATCAGGAAGAAGAATTAACCACAGGCTCAGCCTGCCCCCCGGATCCAGAACAGGGCCTGAAGCCATCCTGCGCTTTTGCGGCCAGCTCCCAAAAAAGCGACTTGTAAAATGGAGCTTCAGGGCACTGCAATTCACAAACCTGCAGAGTTATAAATGATAACTCTCGTCCACAAATATATTGAGGGAAGGCAAAGAAGAGGATTTGAAATCAAGGCAGAATTGCAAGAAACAGATTTCAGGAGGTAGATTCGAATCGCCTTTAAAGCACATGAAAAGCGGCAAAACGTTGACAATGATGCCCTTGGCCAAAAAGGGCGTATGCGTTTTTTCCTGAATATATTCAGGAAAAAACGCATACGCCCTTTTTGGCCAACCAAGCAACCTGGAAAGGCAAATCAGCGCTACAAAGAAGTCTCGCTTCCCATCGGTCAAAAGGGCCATGCTGAAAAAAGTGTCAAAACCAGAAATGCAGGACAGGCCATGGAGAAAAGGGAGCCTTGCTACACTGATGGGTGGGATGTAAATTGCCAACAGCCACTCTGGAGAAGTGTACGGTGTGTCCTGAAACATCTAAGAAACACAGCTTAGAGAGCATAGGGCACTTCCACGCATGGGGGGATAAAGTGGGAAAATTGAAAATCAGCAAGACACAAGCACCCCAAAGTTTAGGGCTGCTCTGTTGACAAGGACCTCAACTTCATTCCACCTTAAATATCCCAGGAAAGCGAAAAATGGATCAAAAAGTTGTGGTCCTTATGTACAATGGAATAACACTCAGCTATGAAATCAATGTCATAAGGCTAGTAGCAGCATGATGAGTGGATTTAGGTAAGACGATTCTAAGTGAAATAAGTCACACAGAAAAGGACACTTCTCATAAGGTGTCACTTATAGAGGGAATGTAAAAACCGTTACACTTGAACTGAATTACAAAACAGAACAGAGTCACACATGCAGAAAACACACTATGGCTGCTTAACGGGAAAGGTGAGGTGGGGTGATACATAAAACAAGAGTTTCAAATTAGCTCAGATACCGTTCCATAAACCCAATATGTAATAGACAAGACCTACTCCTTGCTCAGAGAACTGGACTCAACACGCCCGATTCACCGCACAAGAATATATCTGACTAGTAATAATCTTAAAACCTATGTATTGATATCTCTCTGTTAGTGTGTCAAGTGGGTGTAAAGCGGCATAAACACAGCCGTGAAAAGCAGCTAAACCCCATTATAAAAATAAATTACTTTTAAAAACCCATGAAACAAAGACAGGGAAAGAGAGAGAAATTCTTACACAATTCGTTCAGGGGCTGTGATGCAACCTGGATTGACCATATCTAGACCCACAGCTGGATGAGACATAAGGGTGGACACTCTTGGGGCAGAGAGGTTTGGTGAGGTTGGGTGAGCAAACGCAGACCCTTTAAAGTAATACTGCGTGCTACCCATCGCATGGGTCCCAAATCTCCAGGTTCAAGGGCATCTTCCTACATCGAAAACATGCATGAGAAACCCAGAAGATGGTACACCGTGTGATGGGGAAAGGTTTCTAAAACGCACCTCATTTCTCATCTCCTTGTGCTCGGGTTCGCCATTCCAGCCACTTTACTAGCAATCTCCCTACTTGGAGCATCAGCACCTTTAACCTCCTGTTCCGTACAGGTTGCAATTTGTCCTGAGGATGAACGGGAAGACGGGGAACCAATGAGAGACTAGCTCTTGGTGTTGGGACAGGCACAGGTCACTCTATTTTCCCATCAGGAAGAAGAATTAACCACAGGCTCAGCCTGCCCCCCGGAACCAGAACAGGGCCTGAAGCCATCCTGCGCTTTTGCGGCCAGCTCCCAAAAATGCGACTTGTAAAATGGAGCTTCAGGGCACTGCAATTCACAAACCTGCAGAGTTATAAATGATAACTCTCATCCACAAATATATTGAGGGAAGGCAAAGAAGAGGATTTGAAATCAAGGCAGAATTGAAGGTAACAGATTTCAGGAGGTAGATTCGATTCGCCTTTAAAGCACATGAAAAGCGGCAAAACGTTGACAATGATGCCCTTGGCCAAAAAGGGCGTATGCGTTTTTTCCTGAATATATTCAGGAAAAAACGCATACGCCCTTTTTGGCCAACCAAGCAACCTGGAAAGGCAAATCAGCGCTACAAAGAAGTCTCGCTTCCCATGGGTCAAAAGGGCCATGCTGAAAAAAGTGTCAAAACCAGAAATGCAGGACAGGCCATGGAGAAATGGGAGCCTTGCTACACTGATGGGCGAGATGTAAATTGCCAACAGCCACTCTGGAGAAGTGTACGGTGTGTCCTGAAACATCTAAAAAACACAGCTTAGAGAGCACAGGGCACTTCCACGCATGGGGAGATAAAGTGGGAAAATTGAAAATCAGCAAGACACAAGCACCCCAAAGTTTAGGGCTGCTCTGTTGACAAGGACCTCCACTTCATTCCACCTTAAATATCCCAGGAAAGCGAAAAATGGATCAAAAAGTTGTGGTCCTTATGTACAATGGAATAACACTCAGCCATGAAATCAATGTCATAAGGCTAGTAGCAGCATGATGAGTGGATTTAGGTAAGACGATTCTAAGTGAAATAAGTCACACAGAAAAGGACACTTCTCATAAGGTGTCACTTATAGAGGGAATGTAAAAACCGTTACACTTGAACTGAATTACAAAACAGAACAGAGTCACACATGCAGAAAACACACTATGGCTGCTTAACGGGAAAGGTGAGGTGGGGCGATACATAAAACAAGAGTTTCAAATTAGCTCAGATACCGTTCCATAAACCCAATATGTAATAGACAAGACCTACTCCTTGCTCAGAGAACTGGACTCAACACGCCCGATTCACCGCACAAGAATATATCTGACTAGTAATAATCTTAAAACCTATGTATTGATATCTCTCTGTTAGTGTGTCAAGTGGGTGTAAAGCGGCATAAACACAGCCGTGAAAAGCAGCTAAACCCCATTATAAAAATAAATTACTTTTAAAAACCCATGAAACAAAGACAGGGAAAGAGAGAGAAATTCTTACACAATTCGTTCAGGGGCTGTGATGCAACCTGGATTGACCATATCTAGACCCACAGCTGGATGAGACAGAAGGGTGGACACTCTTGGGGCTGAGAGGTTTGGTGAGGTTGGGTGAGCAAACGCAGACCCTTTAAAGTAATACTGCGTGCTACCCATCGCATGGGTCCCAAATCTCCAGGTTCAAGGGCATCTTCCTACATCGAAAACATGCATGAGAAACCCAGAAGATGGTACACCGTGTGATGGGGAAAGGTTTCTAAAACGCACCTCATTTCTCATCTCCTTGTGCTCGGGTTCGCCATTCCAGCCACTTTACTAGCAATCTCCCTACTTGGAGCATCAGCACCTTTAACCTCCTGTTCCGTACAGGTTGCAATTTGTCCTGAGGATGAACGGGAAGACGGGGAACCAATGAGAGACTAGCTCTTGGTGTTGGGACAGGCACAGGTCACTCTATTTTCCCATCAGGAAGAAGAATTAACCACAGGCTCAGCCTGCCCCCCGGAACCAGAACAGGGCCTGAAGCCATCCTGCGCTTTTGCGGCCAGCTCCCAAAAATGCGACTTGTAAAATGGAGCTTCAGGGCACTGCAATTCACAAACCTGCAGAGTTATAAATGATAACTCTCGTCCACAAATATATTGAGGGAAGGCAAAGAAGAGGATTTGAAATCAAGGCAGAATTGCAGGTAACAGATTTCAGGAGGTAGATTCGAATCGCCTTTAAAGCACATGAAAAGCGGCAAAACGGTGACAATGATGCCCTTGGCCAAAAAGGGCGTATGCGTTTTTTCCTGAATGTATTCAGGAAAAAACGCATACGCCCTTTTTGGCCAACCAAGCATCCTGGAAAGGCAAATCAGCGCTACAAAGAAGTCTCGCTTCCCATCGGACAAAAGGGCCATGCTGAAAAAAGTGTCAAAACCGGAAATGCAGGACAGGCCATGGAGAAATGGGAGCCTTGCTACACTGATGGGCGGGATGTAAATCGCCAACAGCCACTCTGGAGAAGTGTACGGTGTGTCCTGAAACATCTAAAAAACACAGCTTAGAGAGCATAGGGCACTTCCACGCATGGGGGGATAAAGTGGGAAAATTGAAAATCAGCAAGACACAAGCACCCCAAAGTTTAGGGCTGCTCTGTTGACAAGGACCTCCACTTCATTCCACCTTAAATATCCCAGGAAAGCGAAAAATGGATCAAAAAGTTGTGGTCCTTATGTACAATGGAATATCACTCAGCCATGAAATCAATGTCATAAGGCTAGTAGCAGCATGATGAGTGGATTTAGGTAAGACGATTCTAAGTGAAATAAGTCACACAGAAAAGGACACTTCTCATAAGGTGTCACTTATAGAGGGAATGTAAAAACCGTTACACTTGAACTGAATTACAAAACAGAACAGAGTCACACATGCAGAAAACACACTATGGCTGCTTAACGGGAAAGGTGAGGTGGGGTGATACATAAAACAAGAGTTTCAAATTAGCTCAGATACCGTTCCATAAACCCAATATGTAATAGACAAGACCTACTCCTTGCTCAGAGAACTGGACTCAACACGCCCGATTCACCGCACAAGAATATATCTGACTAGTAATAATCTTAAAACCTATGTATTGATATCTCTCTGTTAGTGTGTCAAGTGGGTGTAAAGCGGCATAAACACAGCCGTGAAAAGCAGCTAAACCCCATTATAAAAATAAATTACTTTTAAAAACCCATGAAACAAAGACAGGGAAAGAGAGAGAAATTCTTACACAATTCGTTCAGGGGCTGTGATGCAACCTGGATTGACCATATCTAGACCCACAGCTGGATGAGACAGAAGGGTGGACACTCTTGGGGCTGAGAGGTTTGGTGAGGTTGGGTGAGCAAACGCAGACCCTTTAAAGTAATACTGCGTGCTACCCATCGCATGGGTCCCAAATCTCCAGGTTCAAGGGCATCTTCCTACATCGAAAACATGCATGAGAAACCCAGAAGATGGTACACCGTGTGATGGGGAAAGGTTTCTAAAACGCACCTCATTTCTCATCTCCTTGTGCTCGGGTTCGCCATTCCAACCACTTTACTAGCAATCTCCCTACTTGGAGCATCAGCACCTTTAACCTCCTGTTCCGTACAGGTTGCAATTTGTCCTGAGGATGAACGGGAAGACGGGGAACCAATGAGAGACTAGCTCTTGGTGTTGGGACAGGCACAGGTCACTCTATTTTCCCATCAGGAAGAAGAATTAACCACAGGCTCAGCCTGCCCCCCGGAACCAGAACAGGGCCTGAAGCCATCCTGCGCTTTTGCGGCCAGCTCCCAAAAATGCGACTTGTAAAATGGAGCTTCAGGGCACTGCAATTCACAAACCTGCAGAGTTATAAATGATAACTCTCGTCCACAAATATATTGAGGGAAGGCAAAGAAGAGGATTTGAAATCAAGGCAGAATTGCAGGTAACAGATTTCAGGAGGTAGATTCGAATCGCCTTTAAAGCACATGAAAAGCGGCAAAACGTTGACAATGATGCCCTTGGCCAAAAAGGGCGTATGCGTTTTTTCCTGAATGTATTCAGGAAAAAACGCATACGCACTTTTTGGCCAACCAAGCATCCTGGAAAGGCAAATCAGCGCTACAAAGAAGTCTCGCTTCCCATCGGACAAAAGGGCCATGCTGAAAAAAGTGTCAAAACCGGAAATGCAGGACAGGCCATGGAGAAATGGGAGCCTTGCTACACTGATGGGCGGGATGTAAATCGCCAACAGCCACTCTGGAGAAGTGTACGGTGTGTCCTGAAACATCTAAAAAACACAGCTTAGAGAGCATAGGGCACTTCCACGCATGGGGGGATAAAGTGGGAAAATTGAAAATCAGCAAGACACAAGCACCCCAAAGTTTAGGGCTGCTCTGTTGACAAGGACCTCCACTTCATTCCACCTTAAATATCCCAGGAAAGCGAAAAATGGATCAAAAAGTTGTGGTCCTTATGTACAATGGAATATCACTCAGCCATGAAATCAATGTCATAAGGCTAGTAGCAGCATGATGAGTGGATTTAGGTAAGACGATTCTAAGTGAAATAAGTCACACAGAAAAGGACACTTCTCATAAGGTGTCACTTATAGAGGGAATGTAAAAACCGTTACACTTGAACTGAATTACAAAACAGAACAGAGTCACACATGCAGAAAACACACTATGGCTGCTTAACGGGAAAGGTGAGGTGGGGTGATACATAAAACAAGAGCTTCAAATTAGCTCAGATACCGTTCCATAAACCCAATATGTAATAGACAAGACCTACTCCTTGCTCAGAGAACTGGACTCAACACGCCCGATTCACCGCACAAGAATATATCTGACTAGTAATAATCTTAAAACCTATGTATTGATATCTCTCTGTTAGTGTGTCAAGTGGGTGTAAAGCGGCATAAACACAGCCGTGAAAAGCAGCTAAACCCCATTATAAAAATAAATTACTTTTAAAAACCCATGAAACAAAGACAGGGAAAGAGAGAGAAATTCTTACACAATTCGTTCAGGGGCTGTGATGCAACCTGGATTGACCATATCTAGACCCACAGCTGGATGAGACAGAAGGGTGGACACTCTTGGGGCTGAGAGGTTTGGTGAGGTTGGGTGAGCAAACGCAGACCCTTTAAAGTAATACTGCGTGCTACCCATCGCATGGGTCCCAAATCTCCAGGTTCAAAGGCATCTTCCTACATCGAAAACATGCATGAGAAACCCAGAAGATGGTACACCGTGTGATGGGGAAAGGTTTCTAAAACGCACCTCATTTCTCATCTCCTTGTGCTCGGGTTCGCCATTCCAGCCACTTTACTAGCAATCTCCCTACTTGGAGCATCAGCACCTTTAACCTCCTGTTCCGTACAGGTTGCAATTTGTCCTGAGGATGAACGGGAAGACGGGGAACCAATGAGAGACTAGCTCTTGGTGTTGGGACAGGCACAGGTCACTCTATTTTCCCATCAGGAAGAAGAATTAACCACAGCCTCAGCCTGCCCCCCGGAACCAGAACAGGGCCTGAAGCCATCCTGCGCTTTTGCGGCCAGCTCCCAAAAATGCGACTTGTAAAATGGAGCTTCAGGGCACTGCAATTCACAAACCTGCAGAGTTATAAATGATAACTCTCGTCCACAAATATATTGAGGGAAGGCAAAGAAGAGGATTTGAAATCAAGGCAGAATTGCAGGTAACAGATTTCAGGAGGTAGATTCGAATCGCCTTTAAAGCACATGAAAAGCGGCAAAACGTTGACAATGATGCCCTTGGCCAAAAAGGGCGTATGCGTTTTATCCTGAATATATTCAGGAAAAAACGCATACGCCCTTTTTGGCCAACCAAGCATCCTGGAAAGGCAAATCAGCGCTACAAAGAAGTCTCGCTTCCCATCGGACAAAAGGGCCATGCTGAAAAAAGTGTCAAAACCGGAAATGCAGGACAGGCCATGGAGAAATGGGAGCCTTGCTACACTGATGGGCGGGATGTAAATCGCCAACAGCCACTCTGGAGAAGTGTACGGTGTGTCCTGAAACATCTAAAAAACACAGCTTAGAGAGCATAGGGCACTTCCACGCATGGGGGGATAAAGTGGGAAAATTGAAAATCAGCAAGACACAAGCACCCCAAAGTTTAGGGCTGCTCTGTTGACAAGGACCTCCACTTCATTCCACCTTAAATATCCCAGGAAAGCGAAAAATGGATCAAAAAGTTGTGGTCCTTATGTACAATGGAATATCACTCAGCCATGAAATCAATGTCATAAGGCTAGTAGCAGCATGATGAGTGGATTTAGGTAAGACGATTCTAAGTGAAATAAGTCACACAGAAAAGGACACTTCTCATAAGGTGTCACTTATAGAGGGAATGTAAAAACCGTTACACTTGAACTGAATTACAAAACAGAACAGAGTCACACATGCAGAAAACACACTATGGCTGCTTAACGGGAAAGGTGAGGTGGGGTGATACATAAAACAAGAGTTTCAAATTAGCTCAGATACCGTTCCATAAACCCAATATGTAATAGACAAGACCTACTCCTTGCTCAGAGAACTGGACTCAACACGCCCGATTCACCGCACAAGAATATATCTGACTAGTAATAATCTTAAAACCTATGTATTGATATCTCTCTGTTAGTGTGTCAAGTGGGTGTAAAGCGGCATAAACACAGCCGTGAAAAGCAGCTAAACCCCATTATAAAAATAAATTACTTTTCAAAACCCATGAAACAAAGACAGGGAAAGAGAGAGAAATTCTTACACAATTCGTTCAGGGGCTGTGATGCAACCTGGATTGACCATATCTAGACCCACAGCTGGATGAGACATAAGGGTGAACACTCTTGGGGCTGAGAGGTTTGGTGAGGTTGGGTGAGCAAACGCAGACCCTTTAAAGTAATACTGCGTGCTACCATCGCATGGGTCCCAAATCTCCAGGTTCAAGGGCATCTTCCTACATCGAAAACATGCATGAGAAACCCAGAAGATGGTACACCGTGTGATGGGGAAAGGTTTCTAAAACGCACCTCATTTCTCATCTCCTTGTGCTCGGGTTCGCCATTCCAGCCACTTTACTAGCAATCTCCCTACTTGGAGCATCAGCACCTTTAACCTCCTGTTCCGTACAGGTTGCAATTTGTCCTGAGGATGAACGGGAAGACGGGGAACCAATGAGAGACTAGCTCTTGGTGTTGGGACAGGCACAGGTCACTCTATTTTCCCATCAGGAAGAAGAATTAACCACAGGCTCAGCCTGCCCCCCGGAACCAGAACAGGGCCTGAAGACATCCTGCGCTTTTGCGGCCAGCTCCCAAAAAAGCGACTTGTAAAATGGAGCTTCAGGGCACTGCAATTCACAAACCTGCAGAGTTATAAATGATAACTCTCGTCCACAAATATATTGAGGGAAGGAAAAGAAGAGGATTTGAAATCAAGGCAGAATTGCAGGAAACAGATTTCAGGAGGTAGATTCGAATCGCCTTTAAAGCACATGAAAAGCGGCAAAACATTGACAACGATGCCCTTGGCCAAAAAGGGCGTATGCGTTTTTTCCTGAATATATTCAGGAAAAAACGCATACGCCCTTTTTGTCCAACCAAGCAATATGGAAAGGCAAATCAGCGCTACAAAGAAGTCTCGCTTCCCATCGGTCAAAAGGGCCATGCTGAAAAAAGTGTCAAAACCAGAAATGCAGGACAGGCCATGGAGAAATGGGAGCCTTGCTACACTGATGGGCGGGATGTAAATCGCCAACAGCCACTCTGGAGAAGTGTACGGTGTGTCCTGAAACATCTAAAAAACACAGCTTAGAGAGCATAGGGCACTTCCACGCATGGGGGGATAAAGTGGGAAAATTGAAAATCAGCAAGACACAAGCACCCCAAAGTTTAGGGCTGCTCTATTGACAAGGACCTCCACTTCATTCCACCTTAAATATCCCAGGAAAGCGAAAAATGGATCAAAAAGTTGTGGTCCTTATGTACAATGGAATATCACTCAGCCATGAAATCAATGTCATAAGGCTAGTAGCAGCATGATGAGTGGATTTAGGTAAGACGATTCTAAGTGAAATAAGTCACACAGAAAAGGACACTTCTCATAAGGTGTCACTTATAGAGGGAATGTAAAAACCGTTACACTTGAACTGAATTACAAAACAGAACAGAGTCACACATGCAGAAAACACACTATGGCTGCTTAACGGGAAAGGTGAGGTGGGGTGATACATAAAACAAGAGTTTCAAATTAGCTCAGATACCGTTCCATAAACCCAATATGTAATAGACAAGACCTACTCCTTGCTCAGAGAACTGGACTCAACACGCCCGATTCACCGCACAAGAATATATCTGACTAGTAATAATCTTAAAACCTATGTATTGATATCTCTCTGTTAGTGTGTCAAGTGGGTGTAAAGCGGCATAAACACAGCCGTGAAAAGCAGCTAAACCCCATTATAAAAATAAATTACTTTTAAAAACCCATGAAACAAAGACAGGGAAAGAGAGAGAAATTCTTACACAATTCGTTCAGGGGCTGTGATGCAACCTGGATTGACCATATCTAGACCCACAGCTGGATGAGACATAAGGGTGGACACTCTTGGGGCAGAGAGGTTTGGTGAGGTTGGGTGAGCAAACGCAGACCCTTTAAAGTAATACTGCGTGCTACCCATCGCATGGCTCCCAAATCTCCAGGTTCAAGGGCATCTTCCTACATCGAAAACATGCATGAGAAACCCAGAAGATGGTACACCGTGTGATGGGGAAAGGTTTCTAAAACGCACCTCATTTCTCATCTCCTTGTGCTCGGGTTCGCCATTCCAGCCACTTTACTAGCAATCTCCCTACTTGGAGCATCAGCACCTTTAACCTCCTGTTCCGTACAGGTTGCAATTTGTCCTGAGGATGAACGGGAAGACGGGGAACCAATGAGAGACTAGCTCTTGGTGTTGGGACAGGCACAGGTCACTCTATTTTCCCATCAGGAAGAAAAATTAACCACAGGCTCAGCCTGCCCCCCGGAACCAGAACAGGGCCTGAAGCCATCCTGCGCTTTTGCGGCCAGCTCCCAAAAATGCGACTTGTAAAATGGAGCTTCAGGGCACTGCAATTCACAAACCTGCAGAGTTATAAATGATAACTCTCGTCCACAAATATATTGAGGGAAGGCAAAGAAGAGGATTTGAAATCAAGGCAGAATTGCAGGTAACAGATTTCAGGAGGTAGATTCGAATCGCCTTTAAAGCACATGAAAAGCGGCAAAACGTTGACAATGATGCCCTTGGCCAAAAAGGGCGTATGCGTTTTTTCCTGAATATATTCAGGAAAAAACGCATACGCCCTTTTTGGCCAACCAAGCAACCTGGAAAGGCAAATCAGCGCTACAAAGAAGTCTCGCTTCCCATCGGTCAAAAGGGCCATGCTGAAAAAAGTGTCAAAACCAGAAATGCAGGACAGGCCATGGAGAAAAGGGAGCCTTGCTACACTGATGGGTGGGATGTAAATTGCCAACAGCCACTCTGGAGAAGTGTACGGTGTGTCCTGAAACATCTAAGAAACACAGCTTAGAGAGCATAGGGCACTTCCACGCATGGGGGGATAAAGTGGGAAAATTGAAAATCAGCAAGACACAAGCACCCCAAAGTTTAGGGCTGCTCTGTTGACAAGGACCTCCACTTCATTCCACCTTAAATATCCCAGGAAAGCGAAAAATGGATCAAAAAGTTGTGGTCCTTATGTACAATGGAATAACACTCAGCTATGAAATCAATGTCATAAGGCTAGTAGCAGCATGATGAGTGGATTTAGGTAAGACGATTCTAAGTGAAATAAGTCACACAGAAAAGGACACTTCTCATAAGGTGTCACTTATAGAGGGAATGTAAAAACCGTTACACTTGAACTGAATTACAAAACAGAACAGAGTCACACATGCAGAAAACACACTATGGCTGCTTAACGGGAAAGGTGAGGTGGGGTGATACATAAAACAAGAGTTTCAAATTAGCTCAGATACCGTTCCATAAACCCAATATGTAATAGACAAGACCTACTCCTTGCTCAGAGAACTGGACTCAACACGCCCGATTCACCGCACAAGAATATATCTGACTAGTAATAATCTTAAAACCTATGTATTGATATCTCTCTGTTAGTGTGTCAAGTGGGTGTAAAGCGGCATAAACACAGCCGTGAAAAGCAGCTAAACCCCATTATAAAAATAAATTACTTTTAAAAACCCATGAAACAAAGACAGGGAAAGAGAGAGAAATTCTTACACAATTCGTTCAGGGGCTGTGATGCAACCTGGATTGACCATATCTAGACCCACAGCTGGATGAGACATAAGGGTGGACACTCTTGGGGCTGAGAGGTTTGGTGAGGTTGGGTGAGCAAACGCAGACCCTTTAAAGTAATACTGCGTGCTACCCATCGCATGGGTCCCAAATCTCCAGGTTCAAGGGCATCTTCCTACATCGAAAACATGCATGAGAAACCCAGAAGATGGTACACCGTGTGATGGGGAAAGGTTTCTAAAACGCACCTCATTTCTCATCTCCTTGTGCTCGGGTTCGCCATTCCAGCCACTTTACTAGCAATCTCCCTACTTGGAGCATCAGCACCTTTAACCTCCTGTTCCGTACAGGTTGCAATTTGTCCTGAGGATGAACGGGAAGACGGGGAACCAATGAGAGACTAGCTCTTGGTGTTGGGACAGGCACAGGTCACTCTATTTTCCCATCAGGAAGAAGAATTAACCACAGGCTCAGCCTGCCCCCCGGAACCAGAACAGGGCCTGAAGCCATCCTGCGCTTTTGCGGCCAGCTCCCAAGAAAGCGACTTGTAAAATGGAGCTTCAGGGCACTGCAATTCACAAACCTGCAGAGTTATAAATGATAACTCTCGTCCACAAATATATTGAGGGAAGGCAAAGAAGAGGATTTGAAATCAAGGCAGAATTGCAAGCAACAGATTTCAGGAGGTAGATTCGAATCGCCTTTAAAGCACATGAAAAGCGGCAA
Source organism: Balaenoptera physalus (assembly GCF_965194825.1). Classification (NCBI taxonomy): domain Eukaryota; kingdom Metazoa; phylum Chordata; class Mammalia; order Artiodactyla; family Balaenopteridae; genus Balaenoptera; species Balaenoptera physalus. Next base: position 444,858 of record NW_028126225.1, read on the forward strand.
AATGTTGACAATGATGCCCTTGGCCAAAAAGGGCGTATGCGTTTTTTCCTGAATATATTCAGGAAAAAACGCATACGCCCTTTTTGGCCAACCAAGCAACCTGGAAAGGCAAATCAGCGCTACAAAGAAGTCTCGCTTCCCATCGGTCAAAAGGGCCATGCTGAAAAAAGTGTCAAAACCAGAAATGCAGGACAGGCCATGGAGAAATGGGAGCCTTGCTACACTGATGGGTGGGATGTAAATTGCCAACAGCCACTCTGGAGAAGTGTACGGTGTGTCCTGAAACATCTAAGAAACACAGCTTAGAGAGCATAGGGCACTTCCACGCATGACGGGATAAAGTGGGAAAACTGATAATCAGCAAGACACAAACACCCGAAAGTTTAGGGCTGCTCTGTTGACAAGGACCTCCACTTCATTCCACCTTAAATATCCCAGGAAAGCCAAAAATGGATCAAAAAGTTGTGGTCCTTATGTACAATGGAATAACACTCAGCCATGAAATCAATGTCATAAGGCTAGTAGCAGCATGATGAGTGGATTTAGGTAAGACGATTCTAAGTGAAATAAGTCACACAGAAAAGGACACTTCTCATAAGGTGTCACTTATAGAGGGAATGTAAAAACCGTTACACTTGAACTGAATTACAAAACAGAACAGAGTCACACATGCAGAAAACACACTATGGCTGCTTAACGGGAAAGGTGAGGTGGGGTGATACATAAAACAAGAGTTTCAAATTAGCTCAGATACCGTTCCATAAACCCAATATGTAATACACAAGACCTACTCCTTGCTCAGAGAACTGGACTCAACACTCCCGATTCACCGCACAAGAATATATCTGACTAGTAATAATCTTAAAACCTATGTATTGATATCTCTCTGTTAGTGTGTCAAGTGGGTGTAAAGCGGCATAAACACAGCCGTGAAAAGCAGCTAAACCCCATTATAAAAATAAATTACTTTTCAAAACCCATGAAACAAAGACAGGGAAAGAGAGAGAAATTCTTACACAATTCGTTCAGGGGCTGTGATGCAACCTGGGTTGACCATATCTAGACCCACAGCTGGATGAGACATAAGGGTGGACACTCTTGGGGCTGAGAGGTTTGGTGAGGTTGGGTGAGCAAACGCAGACCCTTTAAAGTAATACTGCGTGCTACCCATCGCATGGGTCCCAAATCTCCAGGTTCAAGGGCATCTTCCTACACCGAAAACATGCATGAGAAACCCAGAAGATGGTACACCGTGTGATGGGGAAAGGTTTCTAAAACGCACCTCATTTCTCATCTCCTTGTGCTCGGGTTCGCCATTCCAGCCACTTTACTAGCAATCTCCCTACTTGGAGCATCAGCACCTTTAACCTCCTGTTCCGTACAGGTTGCAATTTGTCCTGAGGATGAACGGGAAGACGGGGAACCAATGAGAGACTAGCTCTTGGTGTTGGGACAGGCACAGGTCACTCTATTTTCCCATCAGGAAGAAGAATTAACCACAGGCTCAGCCTGCCCCCCGGAACCAGAACAGGGCCTGAAGCCATCCTGCGCTTTTGCGGCCAGCTCCCAAAAAAGCGACTTGTAAAATGGAGCTTCAGGGCACTGCAATTCACAAACCTGCAGAGTTATAAATGATAACTCTCGTCCACAAATATATTGAGGGAAGGCAAAGAAGAGGATTTGAAATCAAGGCAGAATTGCAGGAAACAGATTTCAGGAGGTAGATTCGAATCGCCTTTAAAGCACATGAAAAGCGGCAAAACGTTGACAATGATGCCCTTGGCCAAAAAGGGCGTATGTGTTTTTTCCTGAATATATTCAGGAAAAAACGCATACGCCCTTTTTGGCCAACCAAGCAACCTGGAAAGGCAAATCAGCGCTACAAAGAAGTCTCGCTTCCCATCGGTCAAAAGGGCCATGCTGAAAAAAGTGTCAAAACCAGAAATGCAGGACAGGCCATGGAGAAATGGGAGCCTTGCTACACTGATGGGCGGGATGTAAATTGCCAACAGCCACTCTGGAGAAGTGTACGGTGTGTCCTGAAACATCTAAAAAACACAGCTTAGAGAGCACAGGGCACTTCTACGCATGGGGAGTTAAAGTGGGAAAATTGAAAATCAGCAAGACACAAGCACCCCAAAGTTTAGGGCTGCTCTGTTGACAAGGACCTCCACTTCATTCCACCTTAAATATCCCAGGAAAGCGAAAAATGGATCAAAAAGTTGTGGTCCTTATGTACAATGGAATAACACTCAGCCATGAAATCAATGTCATAAGGCTAGTAGCAGCATGATGAGTGGATTTAGGTAAGACGATTCTAAGTGAAATAAGTCACACAGAAAAGGACACTTCTCATAAGGTGTCACTTATAGAGGGAATGTAAAAACCGTTACACTTGAACTGAATTACAAAACAGAACAGAGTCACACATGCAGAAAACACACTATGGCTGCTTAACGGGAAAGGTGAGGTGGGGTGATACATAAAACAAGAGTTTCAAATTAGCTCAGATACCGTTCCATAAACCCAATATGTAATAGACAAGACCTACTCCTTGCTCAGAGAACTGGACTCAACACGCCCGATTCACCGCACAAGAATATATCTGACTAGTAATAATCTTAAAACCTATGTATTGATATCTCTCTGTTAGTGTGTCAAGTGGGTGTAAAGCGGCATAAACACAGCCGTGAAAAGCAGCTAAACCCCATTATAAAAATAAATTACTTTTAAAAACCCATGAAACAAAGACAGGGAAAGAGAGAGAAATTCTTACACAATTCGTTCAGGGGCTGTGATGCAACCTGGATTGACCATATCTAGACCCACAGCTGGATGAGACATAAGGGTGGACACTCTTGGGGCAGAGAGGTTTGGTGAGGTTGGGTGAGCAAACGCAGACCCTTTAAAGTAATACTGCGTGCTACCCATCGCATGGGTCCCAAATCTCCAGGTTCAAGGGCATCTTCCTACATCGAAAACATGCATGAGAAACCCAGAAGATGGTACACCGTGTGATGGGGAAAGGTTTCTAAAACGCACCTCATTTCTCATCTCCTTGTGGTCGGGTTCGCCATTCCAGCCACTTTACTAGCAATCTCCCTACTTGGAGCATCAGCACCTTTAACCTCCTGTTCCGTACAGGTTGCAATTTGTCCTGAGGATGAACGGGAAGACGGGGAACCAATGAGAGACTAGCTCTTGGTGTTGGGACAGGCACAGGTCACTCTATTTTCCCATCAGGAAGAAGAATTAACCACAGGCTCAGCCTGCCCCCCGGATCCAGAACAGGGCCTGAAGCCATCCTGCGCTTTTGCGGCCAGCTCCCAAAAAAGCGACTTGTAAAATGGAGCTTCAGGGCACTGCAATTCACAAACCTGCAGAGTTATAAATGATAACTCTCGTCCACAAATATATTGAGGGAAGGCAAAGAAGAGGATTTGAAATCAAGGCAGAATTGCAAGAAACAGATTTCAGGAGGTAGATTCGAATCGCCTTTAAAGCACATGAAAAGCGGCAAAACGTTGACAATGATGCCCTTGGCCAAAAAGGGCGTATGCGTTTTTTCCTGAATATATTCAGGAAAAAACGCATACGCCCTTTTTGGCCAACCAAGCAACCTGGAAAGGCAAATCAGCGCTACAAAGAAGTCTCGCTTCCCATCGGTCAAAAGGGCCATGCTGAAAAAAGTGTCAAAACCAGAAATGCAGGACAGGCCATGGAGAAAAGGGAGCCTTGCTACACTGATGGGTGGGATGTAAATTGCCAACAGCCACTCTGGAGAAGTGTACGGTGTGTCCTGAAACATCTAAGAAACACAGCTTAGAGAGCATAGGGCACTTCCACGCATGGGGGGATAAAGTGGGAAAATTGAAAATCAGCAAGACACAAGCACCCCAAAGTTTAGGGCTGCTCTGTTGACAAGGACCTCAACTTCATTCCACCTTAAATATCCCAGGAAAGCGAAAAATGGATCAAAAAGTTGTGGTCCTTATGTACAATGGAATAACACTCAGCTATGAAATCAATGTCATAAGGCTAGTAGCAGCATGATGAGTGGATTTAGGTAAGACGATTCTAAGTGAAATAAGTCACACAGAAAAGGACACTTCTCATAAGGTGTCACTTATAGAGGGAATGTAAAAACCGTTACACTTGAACTGAATTACAAAACAGAACAGAGTCACACATGCAGAAAACACACTATGGCTGCTTAACGGGAAAGGTGAGGTGGGGTGATACATAAAACAAGAGTTTCAAATTAGCTCAGATACCGTTCCATAAACCCAATATGTAATAGACAAGACCTACTCCTTGCTCAGAGAACTGGACTCAACACGCCCGATTCACCGCACAAGAATATATCTGACTAGTAATAATCTTAAAACCTATGTATTGATATCTCTCTGTTAGTGTGTCAAGTGGGTGTAAAGCGGCATAAACACAGCCGTGAAAAGCAGCTAAACCCCATTATAAAAATAAATTACTTTTAAAAACCCATGAAACAAAGACAGGGAAAGAGAGAGAAATTCTTACACAATTCGTTCAGGGGCTGTGATGCAACCTGGATTGACCATATCTAGACCCACAGCTGGATGAGACATAACGGTGGACACTCTTGGGGCTGAGAGGTTTGGTGAGGTTGGGTGAGCAAACGCAGACCCTTTAAAGTAATACTGCGTGCTACCCATCGCATGGGTCCCAAATCTCCAGGTTCAAGGGCATCTTCCTACATCGAAAACATGCATGAGAAACCCAGAAGATGGTACACCGTGTGATGGGGAAAGGTTTCTAAAACGCACCTCATTTCTCATCTCCTTGTGCTCGGGTTCGCCATTCCAGCCACTTTACTAGCAATCTCCCTACTTGGAGCATCAGCACCTTTAACCTCCTGTTCCGTACAGGTTGCAATTTGTCCTGAGGATGAACGGGAAGACGGGGAACCAATGAGAGACTAGCTCTTGGTGTTGGGACAGGCACAGGTCACTCTATTTTCCCATCAGGAAGAAGAATTAACCACAGGCTCAGCCTGCCCCCCGGAACCAGAACAGGGCCTGAAGCCATCCTGCGCTTTTGCGGCCAGCTCCCAAGAAAGCGACTTGTAAAATGGAGCTTCAGGGCACTGCAATTCACAAACCTGCAGAGTTATAAATGATAACTCTCGTCCACAAATATATTGAGGGAAGGCAAAGAAGAGGATTTGAAATCAAGGCAGAATTGCAGGAAACAGATTTCAGGAGGTAGATTCGAATCGCCTTTAAAGCACATGAAAAGCGGCAAAACGTTGACAATGATGCCCTTGGCCAAAAAGGGCGTATGTGTTTTTTCCTGAATATATTCAGGAAAAAACGCATACGCCCTTTTTGGCCAACCAAGCAACCTGGAAAGGCAAATCAGCGCTACAAAGAAGTCTCGCTTCCCATCGGTCAAAAGGGCCATGCTGAAAAAAGGGTCAAAACCAGAAATGCAGGACAGGCCATGGAGAAATGGGAGCCTTGCTACACTGATGGGCGGGATGTAAATTGCCAACAGCCACTCTGGAGAAGTGTACGGTGTGTCCTGAAACATCTAAAAAACACAGCTTAGAGAGCACAGGGCACTTCTACGCATGGGGAGTTAAAGTGGGAAAATTGAAAATCAGCAAGACACAAGCACCCCAAAGTTTAGGGCTGCTCTGTTGACAAGGACCTCCACTTCATTCCACCTTAAATATCCCAGGAAAGCGAAAAATGGATCAAAAAGTTGTGGTCCTTATGTACAATGGAATAACACTCAGCCATGAAATCAATGTCATAAGGCTAGTAGCAGCATGATGAGTGGATTTAGGTAAGACGATTCTAAGTGAAATAAGTCACACAGAAAAGGACACTTCTCATAAGGTGTCACTTATAGAGGGAATGTAAAAACCGTTACACTTGAACTGAATTACAAAACAGAACAGAGTCACACATGCAGAAAACACACTATGGCTGCTTAACGGGAAAGGTGAGGTGGGGTGATACATAAAACAAGAGTTTCAAATTAGCTCAGATACCGTTCCATAAACCCAATATGTAATAGACAAGACCTACTCCTTGCTCAGAGAACTGGACTCAACACGCCCGATTCACCGCACAAGAATATATCTGACTAGTAATAATCTTAAAACCTATGTATTGATATCTCTCTGTTAGTGTGTCAAGTGGGTGTAAAGCGGCATAAACACAGCCGTGAAAAGCAGCTAAACCCCATTATAAAAATAAATTACTTTTAAAAACCCATGAAACAAAGACAGGGAAAGAGAGAGAAATTCTTACACAATTCGTTCAGGGGCTGTGATGCAACCTGGATTGACCATATCTAGACCCACAGCTGGATGAGACATAAGGGTGGACACTCTTGGGGCAGAGAGGTTTGGTGAGGTTGGGTGAGCAAACGCAGACCCTTTAAAGTAATACTGCGTGCTACCCATCGCATGGGTCCCAAATCTCCAGGTTCAAGGGCATCTTCCTACATCGAAAACATGCATGAGAAACCCAGAAGATGGTACACCGTGTGATGGGGAAAGGTTTCTAAAACGCACCTCATTTCTCATCTCCTTGTGCTCGGGTTCGCCATTCCAGCCACTTTACTAGCAATCTCCCTACTTGGAGCATCAGCACCTTTAACCTCCTGTTCCGTACAGGTTGCAATTTGTCCTGAGGATGAACGGGAAGACGGGGAACCAATGAGAGACTAGCTCTTGGTGTTGGGACAGGCACAGGTCACTCTATTTTCCCATCAGGAAGAAGAATTAACCACAGGCTCAGCCTGCCCCCCGGAACCAGAACAGGGCCTGAAGCCATCCTGCGCTTTTGCGGCCAGCTCCCAAAAATGCGACTTGTAAAATGGAGCTTCAGGGCACTGCAATTCACAAACCTGCAGAGTTATAAATGATAACTCTCATCCACAAATATATTGAGGGAAGGCAAAGAAGAGGATTTGAAATCAAGGCAGAATTGAAGGTAACAGATTTCAGGAGGTAGATTCGATTCGCCTTTAAAGCACATGAAAAGCGGCAAAACGTTGACAATGATGCCCTTGGCCAAAAAGGGCGTATGCGTTTTTTCCTGAATATATTCAGGAAAAAACGCATACGCCCTTTTTGGCCAACCAAGCAACCTGGAAAGGCAAATCAGCGCTACAAAGAAGTCTCGCTTCCCATCGGTCAAAAGGGCCATGCTGAAAAAAGTGTCAAAACCAGAAATGCAGGACAGGCCATGGAGAAATGGGAGCCTTGCTACACTGATGGGCGAGATGTAAATTGCCAACAGCCACTCTGGAGAAGTGTACGGTGTGTCCTGAAACATCTAAAAAACACAGCTTAGAGAGCACAGGGCACTTCCACGCATGGGGAGATAAAGTGGGAAAATTGAAAATCAGCAAGACACAAGCACCCCAAAGTTTAGGGCTGCTCTGTTGACAAGGACCTCCACTTCATTCCACCTTAAATATCCCAGGAAAGCGAAAAATGGATCAAAAAGTTGTGGTCCTTATGTACAATGGAATAACACTCAGCCATGAAATCAATGTCATAAGGCTAGTAGCAGCATGATGAGTGGATTTAGGTAAGACGATTCTAAGTGAAATAAGTCACACAGAAAAGGACACTTCTCATAAGGTGTCACTTATAGAGGGAATGTAAAAACCGTTACACTTGAACTGAATTACAAAACAGAACAGAGTCACACATGCAGAAAACACACTATGGCTGCTTAACGGGAAAGGTGAGGTGGGGCGATACATAAAACAAGAGTTTCAAATTAGCTCAGATACCGTTCCATAAACCCAATATGTAATAGACAAGACCTACTCCTTGCTCAGAGAACTGGACTCAACACGCCCGATTCACCGCACAAGAATATATCTGACTAGTAATAATCTTAAAACCTATGTATTGATATCTCTCTGTTAGTGTGTCAAGTGGGTGTAAAGCGGCATAAACACAGCCGTGAAAAGCAGCTAAACCCCATTATAAAAATAAATTACTTTTAAAAACCCATGAAACAAAGACAGGGAAAGAGAGAGAAATTCTTACACAATTCGTTCAGGGGCTGTGATGCAACCTGGATTGACCATATCTAGACCCACAGCTGGATGAGACAGAAGGGTGGACACTCTTGGGGCTGAGAGGTTTGGTGAGGTTGGGTGAGCAAACGCAGACCCTTTAAAGTAATACTGCGTGCTACCCATCGCATGGGTCCCAAATCTCCAGGTTCAAGGGCATCTTCCTACATCGAAAACATGCATGAGAAACCCAGAAGATGGTACACCGTGTGATGGGGAAAGGTTTCTAAAACGCACCTCATTTCTCATCTCCTTGTGCTCGGGTTCGCCATTCCAGCCACTTTACTAGCAATCTCCCTACTTGGAGCATCAGCACCTTTAACCTCCTGTTCCGTACAGGTTGCAATTTGTCCTGAGGATGAACGGGAAGACGGGGAACCAATGAGAGACTAGCTCTTGGTGTTGGGACAGGCACAGGTCACTCTATTTTCCCATCAGGAAGAAGAATTAACCACAGGCTCAGCCTGCCCCCCGGAACCAGAACAGGGCCTGAAGCCATCCTGCGCTTTTGCGGCCAGCTCCCAAAAATGCGACTTGTAAAATGGAGCTTCAGGGCACTGCAATTCACAAACCTGCAGAGTTATAAATGATAACTCTCGTCCACAAATATATTGAGGGAAGGCAAAGAAGAGGATTTGAAATCAAGGCAGAATTGCAGGTAACAGATTTCAGGAGGTAGATTCGAATCGCCTTTAAAGCACATGAAAAGCGGCAAAACGGTGACAATGATGCCCTTGGCCAAAAAGGGCGTATGCGTTTTTTCCTGAATGTATTCAGGAAAAAACGCATACGCACTTTTTGGCCAACCAAGCATCCTGGAAAGGCAAATCAGCGCTACAAAGAAGTCTCGCTTCCCATCGGACAAAAGGGCCATGCTGAAAAAAGTGTCAAAACCGGAAATGCAGGACAGGCCATGGAGAAATGGGAGCCTTGCTACACTGATGGGCGGGATGTAAATCGCCAACAGCCACTCTGGAGAAGTGTACGGTGTGTCCTGAAACATCTAAAAAACACAGCTTAGAGAGCATAGGGCACTTCCACGCATGGGGGGATAAAGTGGGAAAATTGAAAATCAGCAAGACACAAGCACCCCAAAGTTTAGGGCTGCTCTGTTGACAAGGACCTCCACTTCATTCCACCTTAAATATCCCAGGAAAGCGAAAAATGGATCAAAAAGTTGTGGTCCTTATGTACAATGGAATATCACTCAGCCATGAAATCAATGTCATAAGGCTAGTAGCAGCATGATGAGTGGATTTAGGTAAGACGATTCTAAGTGAAATAAGTCACACAGAAAAGGACACTTCTCATAAGGTGTCACTTATAGAGGGAATGTAAAAACCGTTACACTTGAACTGAATTACAAAACAGAACAGAGTCACACATGCAGAAAACACACTATGGCTGCTTAACGGGAAAGGTGAGGTGGGGTGATACATAAAACAAGAGTTTCAAATTAGCTCAGATACCGTTCCATAAACCCAATATGTAATAGACAAGACCTACTCCTTGCTCAGAGAACTGGACTCAACACGCCCGATTCACCGCACAAGAATATATCTGACTAGTAATAATCTTAAAACCTATGTATTGATATCTCTCTGTTAGTGTGTCAAGTGGGTGTAAAGCGGCATAAACACAGCCGTGAAAAGCAGCTAAACCCCATTATAAAAATAAATTACTTTTAAAAACCCATGAAACAAAGACAGGGAAAGAGAGAGAAATTCTTACACAATTCGTTCAGGGGCTGTGATGCAACCTGGATTGACCATATCTAGACCCACAGCTGGATGAGACAGAAGGGTGGACACTCTTGGGGCTGAGAGGTTTGGTGAGGTTGGGTGAGCAAACGCAGACCCTTTAAAGTAATACTGCGTGCTACCCATCGCATGGGTCCCAAATCTCCAGGTTCAAGGGCATCTTCCTACATCGAAAACATGCATGAGAAACCCAGAAGATGGTACACCGTGTGATGGGGAAAGGTTTCTAAAACGCACCTCATTTCTCATCTCCTTGTGCTCGGGTTCGCCATTCCAACCACTTTACTAGCAATCTCCCTACTTGGAGCATCAGCACCTTTAACCTCCTGTTCCGTACAGGTTGCAATTTGTCCTGAGGATGAACGGGAAGACGGGGAACCAATGAGAGACTAGCTCTTGGTGTTGGGACAGGCACAGGTCACTCTATTTTCCCATCAGGAAGAAGAATTAACCACAGGCTCAGCCTGCCCCCCGGAACCAGAACAGGGCCTGAAGCCATCCTGCGCTTTTGCGGCCAGCTCCCAAAAATGCGACTTGTAAAATGGAGCTTCAGGGCACTGCAATTCACAAACCTGCAGAGTTATAAATGATAACTCTCGTCCACAAATATATTGAGGGAAGGCAAAGAAGAGGATTTGAAATCAAGGCAGAATTGCAGGTAACAGATTTCAGGAGGTAGATTCGAATCGCCTTTAAAGCACATGAAAAGCGGCAAAACGTTGACAATGATGCCCTTGGCCAAAAAGGGCGTATGCGTTTTTTCCTGAATGTATTCAGGAAAAAACGCATACGCACTTTTTGGCCAACCAAGCATCCTGGAAAGGCAAATCAGCGCTACAAAGAAGTCTCGCTTCCCATCGGACAAAAGGGCCATGCTGAAAAAAGTGTCAAAACCGGAAATGCAGGACAGGCCATGGAGAAATGGGAGCCTTGCTACACTGATGGGCGGGATGTAAATCGCCAACAGCCACTCTGGAGAAGTGTACGGTGTGTCCTGAAACATCTAAAAAACACAGCTTAGAGAGCATAGGGCACTTCCACGCATGGGGGGATAAAGTGGGAAAATTGAAAATCAGCAAGACACAAGCACCCCAAAGTTTAGGGCTGCTCTGTTGACAAGGACCTCCACTTCATTCCACCTTAAATATCCCAGGAAAGCGAAAAATGGATCAAAAAGTTGTGGTCCTTATGTACAATGGAATATCACTCAGCCATGAAATCAATGTCATAAGGCTAGTAGCAGCATGATGAGTGGATTTAGGTAAGACGATTCTAAGTGAAATAAGTCACACAGAAAAGGACACTTCTCATAAGGTGTCACTTATAGAGGGAATGTAAAAACCGTTACACTTGAACTGAATTACAAAACAGAACAGAGTCACACATGCAGAAAACACACTATGGCTGCTTAACGGGAAAGGTGAGGTGGGGTGATACATAAAACAAGAGCTTCAAATTAGCTCAGATACCGTTCCATAAACCCAATATGTAATAGACAAGACCTACTCCTTGCTCAGAGAACTGGACTCAACACGCCCGATTCACCGCACAAGAATATATCTGACTAGTAATAATCTTAAAACCTATGTATTGATATCTCTCTGTTAGTGTGTCAAGTGGGTGTAAAGCGGCATAAACACAGCCGTGAAAAGCAGCTAAACCCCATTATAAAAATAAATTACTTTTAAAAACCCATGAAACAAAGACAGGGAAAGAGAGAGAAATTCTTACACAATTCGTTCAGGGGCTGTGATGCAACCTGGATTGACCATATCTAGACCCACAGCTGGATGAGACAGAAGGGTGGACACTCTTGGGGCTGAGAGGTTTGGTGAGGTTGGGTGAGCAAACGCAGACCCTTTAAAGTAATACTGCGTGCTACCCATCGCATGGGTCCCAAATCTCCAGGTTCAAAGGCATCTTCCTACATCGAAAACATGCATGAGAAACCCAGAAGATGGTACACCGTGTGATGGGGAAAGGTTTCTAAAACGCACCTCATTTCTCATCTCCTTGTGCTCGGGTTCGCCATTCCAGCCACTTTACTAGCAATCTCCCTACTTGGAGCATCAGCACCTTTAACCTCCTGTTCCGTACAGGTTGCAATTTGTCCTGAGGATGAACGGGAAGACGGGGAACCAATGAGAGACTAGCTCTTGGTGTTGGGACAGGCACAGGTCACTCTATTTTCCCATCAGGAAGAAGAATTAACCACAGCCTCAGCCTGCCCCCCGGAACCAGAACAGGGCCTGAAGCCATCCTGCGCTTTTGCGGCCAGCTCCCAAAAATGCGACTTGTAAAATGGAGCTTCAGGGCACTGCAATTCACAAACCTGCAGAGTTATAAATGATAACTCTCGTCCACAAATATATTGAGGGAAGGCAAAGAAGAGGATTTGAAATCAAGGCAGAATTGCAGGTAACAGATTTCAGGAGGTAGATTCGAATCGCCTTTAAAGCACATGAAAAGCGGCAAAACGTTGACAATGATGCCCTTGGCCAAAAAGGGCGTATGCGTTTTATCCTGAATATATTCAGGAAAAAACGCATACGCCCTTTTTGGCCAACCAAGCATCCTGGAAAGGCAAATCAGCGCTACAAAGAAGTCTCGCTTCCCATCGGACAAAAGGGCCATGCTGAAAAAAGTGTCAAAACCGGAAATGCAGGACAGGCCATGGAGAAATGGGAGCCTTGCTACACTGATGGGCGGGATGTAAATCGCCAACAGCCACTCTGGAGAAGTGTACGGTGTGTCCTGAAACATCTAAAAAACACAGCTTAGAGAGCATAGGGCACTTCCACGCATGGGGGGATAAAGTGGGAAAATTGAAAATCAGCAAGACACAAGCACCCCAAAGTTTAGGGCTGCTCTGTTGACAAGGACCTCCACTTCATTCCACCTTAAATATCCCAGGAAAGCGAAAAATGGATCAAAAAGTTGTGGTCCTTATGTACAATGGAATATCACTCAGCCATGAAATCAATGTCATAAGGCTAGTAGCAGCATGATGAGTGGATTTAGGTAAGACGATTCTAAGTGAAATAAGTCACACAGAAAAGGACACTTCTCATAAGGTGTCACTTATAGAGGGAATGTAAAAACCGTTACACTTGAACTGAATTACAAAACAGAACAGAGTCACACATGCAGAAAACACACTATGGCTGCTTAACGGGAAAGGTGAGGTGGGGTGATACATAAAACAAGAGTTTCAAATTAGCTCAGATACCGTTCCATAAACCCAATATGTAATAGACAAGACCTACTCCTTGCTCAGAGAACTGGACTCAACACGCCCGATTCACCGCACAAGAATATATCTGACTAGTAATAATCTTAAAACCTATGTATTGATATCTCTCTGTTAGTGTGTCAAGTGGGTGTAAAGCGGCATAAACACAGCCGTGAAAAGCAGCTAAACCCCATTATAAAAATAAATTACTTTTCAAAACCCATGAAACAAAGACAGGGAAAGAGAGAGAAATTCTTACACAATTCGTTCAGGGGCTGTGATGCAACCTGGATTGACCATATCTAGACCCACAGCTGGATGAGACATAAGGGTGAACACTCTTGGGGCTGAGAGGTTTGGTGAGGTTGGGTGAGCAAACGCAGACCCTTTAAAGTAATACTGCGTGCTACCATCGCATGGGTCCCAAATCTCCAGGTTCAAGGGCATCTTCCTACATCGAAAACATGCATGAGAAACCCAGAAGATGGTACACCGTGTGATGGGGAAAGGTTTCTAAAACGCACCTCATTTCTCATCTCCTTGTGCTCGGGTTCGCCATTCCAGCCACTTTACTAGCAATCTCCCTACTTGGAGCATCAGCACCTTTAACCTCCTGTTCCGTACAGGTTGCAATTTGTCCTGAGGATGAACGGGAAGACGGGGAACCAATGAGAGACTAGCTCTTGGTGTTGGGACAGGCACAGGTCACTCTATTTTCCCATCAGGAAGAAGAATTAACCACAGGCTCAGCCTGCCCCCCGGAACCAGAACAGGGCCTGAAGACATCCTGCGCTTTTGCGGCCAGCTCCCAAAAAAGCGACTTGTAAAATGGAGCTTCAGGGCACTGCAATTCACAAACCTGCAGAGTTATAAATGATAACTCTCGTCCACAAATATATTGAGGGAAGGAAAAGAAGAGGATTTGAAATCAAGGCAGAATTGCAGGAAACAGATTTCAGGAGGTAGATTCGAATCGCCTTTAAAGCACATGAAAAGCGGCAAAACATTGACAACGATGCCCTTGGCCAAAAAGGGCGTATGCGTTTTTTCCTGAATATATTCAGGAAAAAACGCATACGCCCTTTTTGTCCAACCAAGCAATATGGAAAGGCAAATCAGCGCTACAAAGAAGTCTCGCTTCCCATCGGTCAAAAGGGCCATGCTGAAAAAAGTGTCAAAACCAGAAATGCAGGACAGGCCATGGAGAAATGGGAGCCTTGCTACACTGATGGGCGGGATGTAAATCGCCAACAGCCACTCTGGAGAAGTGTACGGTGTGTCCTGAAACATCTAAAAAACACAGCTTAGAGAGCATAGGGCACTTCCACGCATGGGGGGATAAAGTGGGAAAATTGAAAATCAGCAAGACACAAGCACCCCAAAGTTTAGGGCTGCTCTATTGACAAGGACCTCCACTTCATTCCACCTTAAATATCCCAGGAAAGCGAAAAATGGATCAAAAAGTTGTGGTCCTTATGTACAATGGAATATCACTCAGCCATGAAATCAATGTCATAAGGCTAGTAGCAGCATGATGAGTGGATTTAGGTAAGACGATTCTAAGTGAAATAAGTCACACAGAAAAGGACACTTCTCATAAGGTGTCACTTATAGAGGGAATGTAAAAACCGTTACACTTGAACTGAATTACAAAACAGAACAGAGTCACACATGCAGAAAACACACTATGGCTGCTTAACGGGAAAGGTGAGGTGGGGTGATACATAAAACAAGAGTTTCAAATTAGCTCAGATACCGTTCCATAAACCCAATATGTAATAGACAAGACCTACTCCTTGCTCAGAGAACTGGACTCAACACGCCCGATTCACCGCACAAGAATATATCTGACTAGTAATAATCTTAAAACCTATGTATTGATATCTCTCTGTTAGTGTGTCAAGTGGGTGTAAAGCGGCATAAACACAGCCGTGAAAAGCAGCTAAACCCCATTATAAAAATAAATTACTTTTAAAAACCCATGAAACAAAGACAGGGAAAGAGAGAGAAATTCTTACACAATTCGTTCAGGGGCTGTGATGCAACCTGGATTGACCATATCTAGACCCACAGCTGGATGAGACATAAGGGTGGACACTCTTGGGGCAGAGAGGTTTGGTGAGGTTGGGTGAGCAAACGCAGACCCTTTAAAGTAATACTGCGTGCTACCCATCGCATGGCTCCCAAATCTCCAGGTTCAAGGGCATCTTCCTACATCGAAAACATGCATGAGAAACCCAGAAGATGGTACACCGTGTGATGGGGAAAGGTTTCTAAAACGCACCTCATTTCTCATCTCCTTGTGCTCGGGTTCGCCATTCCAGCCACTTTACTAGCAATCTCCCTACTTGGAGCATCAGCACCTTTAACCTCCTGTTCCGTACAGGTTGCAATTTGTCCTGAGGATGAACGGGAAGACGGGGAACCAATGAGAGACTAGCTCTTGGTGTTGGGACAGGCACAGGTCACTCTATTTTCCCATCAGGAAGAAAAATTAACCACAGGCTCAGCCTGCCCCCCGGAACCAGAACAGGGCCTGAAGCCATCCTGCGCTTTTGCGGCCAGCTCCCAAAAATGCGACTTGTAAAATGGAGCTTCAGGGCACTGCAATTCACAAACCTGCAGAGTTATAAATGATAACTCTCGTCCACAAATATATTGAGGGAAGGCAAAGAAGAGGATTTGAAATCAAGGCAGAATTGCAGGTAACAGATTTCAGGAGGTAGATTCGAATCGCCTTTAAAGCACATGAAAAGCGGCAAAACGTTGACAATGATGCCCTTGGCCAAAAAGGGCGTATGCGTTTTTTCCTGAATATATTCAGGAAAAAACGCATACGCCCTTTTTGGCCAACCAAGCATCCTGGAAAGGCAAATCAGCGCTACAAAGAAGTCTCGCTTCCCATCGGACAAAAGGGCCATGCTGAAAAAAGTGTCAAAACCGGAAATGCAGGACAGGCCATGGAGAAATGGGAGCCTTGCTACACTGATGGGCGGGATGTAAATCGCCAACAGCCACTCTGGAGAATTGTACGGTGTGTCCTGAAACATCTAAAAAACACAGCTTAGAGAGCATAGGGCACTTCCACGCATGGGGGGATAAAGTGGGAAAATTGAAAATCAGCAAGACACAAGCACCCCAAAGTTTAGGGCTGCTCTGTTGACAAGGACCTCCACTTCATTCCACCTTAAATATCCCAGGAAAGCGAAAAATGGATCAAAAAGTTGTGGTCCTTATGTACAATGGAATATCACTCAGCCATGAAATCAATGTCATAAGGCTAGTAGCAGCATGATGAGTGGATTTAGGTAAGACGATTCTAAGTGAAATAAGTCACACAGAAAAGGACACTTCTCATAAGGTGTCACTTATAGAGGGAATGTAAAAACCGTTACACTTGAACTGAATTACAAAACAGAACAGAGTCACACATGCAGAAAACACACTATGGCTGCTTAACGGGAAAGGTGAGGTGGGGTGATACATAAAACAAGAGTTTCAAATTAGCTCAGATACCGTTCCATAAACCCAATATGTAATAGACAAGACCTACTCCTTGCTCAGAGAACTGGACTCAACACGCCCGATTCACCGCACAAGAATATATCTGACTAGTAATAATCTTAAAACCTATGTATTGATATCTCTCTGTTAGTGTGTCAAGTGGGTGTAAAGCGGCATAAACACAGCCGTGAAAAGCAGCTAAACCCCATTATAAAAATAAATTACTTTTAAAAACCCATGAAACAAAGACAGGGAAAGAGAGAGAAATTCTTACACAATTCGTTCAGGGGCTGTGATGCAACCTGGATTGACCATATCTAGACCCACAGCTGGATGAGACATAAGGGTGGACACTCTTGGGGCAGAGAGGTTTGGTGAGGTTGGGTGAGCAAACGCAGACCCTTTAAAGTAATACTGCGTGCTACCCATCGCATGGCTCCCAAATCTCCAGGTTCAAGGGCATCTTCCTACATCGAAAACATGCATGAGAAACCCAGAAGATGGTACACCGTGTGATGGGGAAAGGTTTCTAAAACGCACCTCATTTCTCATCTCCTTGTGCTCGGGTTCGCCATTCCAGCCACTTTACTAGCAATCTCCCTACTTGGAGCATCAGCACCTTTAACCTCCTGTTCCGTACAGGTTGCAATTTGTCCTGAGGATGAACGGGAAGACGGGGAACCAATGAGAGACTAGCTCTTGGTGTTGGGACAGGCACAGGTCACTCTATTTTCCCATCAGGAAGAAGAATTATCCACAGGCTCAGCCTGCCCCCCGGAACCAGAACAGGGCCTGAAGCCATCCTGCGCATTTGCGGCCAGCTCCCAAAAAAGCGACTTGTAAAATGGAGCTTCAGGGCACTGCAATTCACAAACCTGCAGAGTTATAAATGATAACTCTCGTCCACAAATATATTGAGGGAAGGCAAAGAAGAGGATTTGAAATCAAGGCAGAATTGCAGGTAAAAGATTTCAGGAGGTAGATTCGAATCGCCTTTAAAGCACATGAAAAGCGGCAAAACGTTGACAATGATGCCCTTGGCCAAAAAGGGCGTATGCGTTTTTTCCTGAATATATTCAGGAAAAAACGCATACGCCCTTTTTGGCCAACCAAGCATCCTGGAAAGGCAAATCAGCGCTACAAAGAAGTCTCGCTTCCCATCGGACAAAAGGGCCATGCTGAAAAAAGTGTAAAAACCGGAAATGCAGGACAGGCCATGGAGAAATGGGAGCCTTGCTACACTGATGGGCGGGATGTAAATCGCCAACAGCCACTCTGGAGAAGTGTACGGTGTGTCCTGAAACATCTAAAAAACACAGCTTAGAGAGCATAGGGCACTTCCACGCATGGGGGGATAAAGTGGGAAAATTGAAAATCAGCAAGACACAAGCACCCCAAAGTTTAGGGCTGCTCTGTTGACAAGGACCTCCACTTCATTCCACCTTAAATATCCCAGGAAAGCGAAAAATGGATCAAAAAGTTGTGGTCCTTATGTACAATGGAATATCACTCAGCCATGAAATCAATGTCATAAGGCTAGTAGCAGCATGATGAGTGGATTTAGGTAAGACGATTCTAAGTGAAATAAGTCACACAGAAAAGGACACTTCTCATAAGGTGTCACTTATAGAGGGAATGTAAAAACCGTTACACTTGAACTGAATTACAAAACAGAACAGAGTCACACATGCAGAAAACACACTATGGCTGCTTAACGGGAAAGGTGAGGTGGGGTGATACATAAAACAAGAGTTTCAAATTAGCTCAGATACCGTTCCATAAACCCAATATGTAATAGACAAGACCTACTCCTTGCTCAGAGAACTGGACTCAACACGCCCGATTCACCGCACAAGAATATATCTGAGTAGTAATAATCTTAAAACCTATGTATTGATATCTCTCTGTTAGTGTGTCAAGTGGGTGTAAAGCGGCATAAACACAGCCGTGAAAAGCAGCTAAACCCCATTATAAAAATAAATTACTTTTAAAAACCCATGAAACAAAGACAGGGAAAGAGAGAGAAATTCTTACACAATTCGTTCAGGGGCTGTGATGCAACCTGGATTGACCATATCTAGACCCACAGCTGGATGAGACATAAGGGTGGACACTCTTGGGGCTGAGAGGTTTGGTGAGGTTGGGTGAGCAAACGCAGACCCTTTAAAGTAATACTGCGTGTTACCCATCGCATGGGTCCCAAATCTCCAGGTTCAAGGGCATCTTCCTACACCGAAAACATGCATGAGAAACCCAGAAGATGGTACACCGTGTGATGGGGAAAGGTTTCTAAAACGCACCTCATTTCTCATCTCCTTGTGCTCGGGTTCGCCATTCCAGCCACTTTACTAGCAATCTCCCTACTTGGAGCATCAGCACCTTTAACCTCCTGTTCCGTACAGGTTGCAATTTGTCCTGAGGATGAACGGGAAGACGGGGAACCAATGAGAGACTAGCTCTTGGTGTTGGGACAGGCACAGGTCACTCTATTTTCCCATCAGGAAGAAGAATTATCCACAGGCTCAGCCTGCCCCCCGGAACCAGAACAGGGCCTGAAGCCATCCTGCGCTTTTGCGGCCAGCTCCCAAAAAAGCGACTTGTAAAATGGAGCTTCAGGGCACTGCAATTCACAAACCTGCAGAGTTATAAATGATAACTCTCGTCCACAAATATATTGAGGGAAGGCAAAGAAGAGGATTTGAAATCAAGGCAGAATTGCAGGTAAAAGATTTCAGGAGGTAGATTCGAATCGCCTTTAAAGCACATGAAAAGCGGCAAAACGTTGACAATGATGCCCTTGGCCAAAAAGGGCGTATGCGTTTTTTCCTGAAGATATTCAGGAAAAAACGCATACGCCCTTTTTGGCCAACCAAGCAACCTGGAAAGGCAAATCAGCGCTACAAAGAAGTCTCGCTTCCCATCGGTCAAAAGGGCCATGCTGAAAAAAGTGTCAAAACCAGAAATGCAGGACAGGCCATGGAGAAATGGGAGCCTTGCTACACTGATGGGCGGGATGTAAATCGCCAACAGCCACTCTGGAGAAGTGTACGGTGTGTCCTGAAACATCTAAAAAACACAGCTTAGAGAGCATAGGGCACTTCCACGCATGGGGGGATAAAGTGGGAAAATTGAAAATCAGCAAGACACAAGCACCCCAAAGTTTAGGGCTGCTCTGTTGACAAGGACCTCCACTTCATTCCACCTTAAATATCCCAGGAAAGCGAAAAATGGATAAAAAGGTTGTGGTCCTTATGTACAATGGAATATCACTCAGCCATGAAATCAATGTCATAAGGCTAGTAGCAGCATGATGAGTGGATTTAGGTAAGACGATTCTAAGTGAAATAAGTCACACAGAAAAGGACACTTCTCATAAGGTGTCACTTATAGAGGGAATGTAAAAACCGTTACACTTGAACTGAATTACAAAACAGAACAGAGTCACACATGCAGAAAACACACTATGGCTGCTTAACGGGAAAGGTGAGGTGGGGTGATACATAAAACAAGAGTTTCAAATTAGCTCAGATACCGTTCCATAAACCCAATATGTAATAGACAAGTCCTACTCCTTGCTCAGAGACCTGGACTCAACACGCCCGATTCACCGCACAAGATTATATCTGACTAGTAATAATCTTAAAACCTATGTATTGATATCTCTCTGTTAGTGTGTCAAGTGGGTGTAAAGCGGCATAAACACAGCCGTGAAAAGCAGCTAAACCCCATTATAAAAATAAATTACTTTTAAAAACCCATGAAACAAAGACAGGGAAAGAGAGAGAAATTCTTACACAATTCGTTCAGGGGCTGTGATGCAACCTGGATTGACCATATCTAGACCCACAGCTGGATGAGACAGAAGGGTGGACACTCTTGGGGCTGAGAGGTTTGGTGAGGTTCGGTGAGCAAACGCAGACCCTTTAAAGTAATACTGCGTGCTACCCATCGCATGGGTCCCAAATCTCCAGGTTCAAAGGCATCTTCCTACATCGAAAACATGCATGAGAAACCCAGAAGATGGTACACCGTGTGATGGGGAAAGGTTTCTAAAACGCACCTCATTTCTCATCTCCTTGTGCTCGGGTTCGCCATTCCAGCCACTTTACTAGCAATCTCCCTACTTGGAGCATCAGCACCTTTAACCTCCTGTTCCGTACAGGTTGCAATTTGTCCTGAGGATGAACGGGAAGACGGGGAACCAATGAGAGACTAGCTCTTGGTGTTGGGACAGGCACAGGTCACTCTATTTTCCCATCAGGAAGAAGAATTAACCACAGCCTCAGCCTGCCCCCCGGAACCAGAACAGGGCCTGAAGCCATCCTGCGCTTTTGCGGCCAGCTCCCAAAAATGCGACTTGTAAAATGGAGCTTCAGGGCACTGCAATTCACAAACCTGCAGAGTTATAAATGATAACTCTCGTCCACAAATATATTGAGGGAAGGCAAAGAAGAGGATTTGAAATCAAGGCAGAATTGCAGGAAACAGATTTCAGGAGGTAGATTCGAATCGCCTTTAAAGCACATGAAAAGCGGCAAAACGTTGACAATGATGCCCTTGGCCAAAAAGGGCGTATGCGTTTTTTCCTGAATATATTCAGGAAAAAACGCATACGCCCTTTTTGGCCAACCAAGCATCCTGGAAAGGCAAATCAGCGCTACAAAGAAGTCTCGCTTCCCATCGGACAAAAGGGCCATGCTGAAAAAAGTGTCAAAACCGGAAATGCAGGACAGGCCATGGAGAAATGGGAGCCTTGCTACACTGATGGGCGGGATGTAAATCGCCAACAGCCACTCTGGAGAAGTGTACGGTGTGTCCTGAAACATCTAAAAAACACAGCTTAGAGAGCATAGGGCACTTCCACGCATGGGGGGATAAAGTGGGAAAATTGAAAATCAG
Organism: Balaenoptera physalus; assembly: GCF_965194825.1. Lineage (NCBI taxonomy): Eukaryota > Metazoa > Chordata > Mammalia > Artiodactyla > Balaenopteridae > Balaenoptera > Balaenoptera physalus. Next base: position 466,338 of record NW_028126225.1, read on the forward strand.
CAAGACACAAGCACCCCAAAGTTTAGGGCTGCTCTGTTGACAAGGACCTCCACTTCATTCCACCTTAAATATCCCAGGAAAGCGAAAAATGGATCAAAAAGTTGTGGTCCTTATGTACAATGGAATATCACTCAGCCATGAAATCAATGTCATAAGGCTAGTAGCAGCATGATGAGTGGATTTAGGTAAGACGATTCTAAGTGAAATAAGTCACACAGAAAAGGACACTTCTCATAAGGTGTCACTTATAGAGGGAATGTAAAAACCGTTACACTTGAACTGAATTACAAAACAGAACAGAGTCACACATGCAGAAAACACACTATGGCTGCTTAACGGGAAAGGTGAGGTGGGGTGATACATAAAACAAGAGTTTCAAATTAGCTCAGATACCGTTCCATAAACGCAATATGTAATAGACAAGTCCTACTCCTTGCTCAGAGACCTGGACTCAACACACCCGATTCACCGCACAAGATTATATCTGACTAGTAATAATCTTAAAACCTATGTATTGATATCTCTCTGTTAGTGTGTCAAGTGGGTGTAAAGCGGCATAAACACAGCCGTGAAAAGCAGCTAAACCCCATTATAAAAATAAATTACTTTTAAAAACCCATGAAACAAAGACAGGGAAAGAGAGAGAAATTCTTACACAATTCGTTCAGGGGCTGTGATGCAACCTGGATTGACCATATCTAGACCCACAGCTGGATGAGACAGAAGGGTGGACACTCTTGGGGCTGAGAGGTTTGGTGAGGTTGGGTGAGCAAACGCAGACCCTTTAAAGTAATACTGCGTGCTACCCATCGCATGGGTCCCAAATCTCCAGGTTCAAAGGCATCTTCCTACATCGAAAACATGCATGAGAAACCCAGAAGATGGTACACCGTGTGATGGGGAAAGGTTTCTAAAACGCACCTCATTTCTCATCTCCTTGTGCTCGGGTTCGCCATTCCAGCCACTTTACTAGCAATCTCCCTACTTGGAGCATCAGCACCTTTAACCTCCTGTTCCGTACAGGTTGCAATTTGTCCTGAGGATGAACGGGAAGACGGGGAACCAATGAGAGACTAGCTCTTGGTGTTGGGACAGGCACAGGTCACTCTATTTTCCCATCAGGAAGAAGAATTAACCACAGCCTCAGCCTGCCCCCCGGAACCAGAACAGGGCCTGAAGCCATCCTGCGCTTTTGCGGCCAGCTCCCAAAAATGCGACTTGTAAAATGGAGCTTCAGGGCACTGCAATTCACAAACCTGCAGAGTTATAAATGATAACTCTCGTCCACAAATATATTGAGGGAAGGCAAAGAAGAGGATTTGAAATCAAGGCAGAATTGCAGGTAACAGATTTCAGGAGGTAGATTCGAATCGCCTTTAAATCACATGAAAAGCGGCAAAACGTTGACAATGATGCCCTTGGCCAAAAAGGGCGTATGCGTTTTTTCCTGAATATATTCAGGAAAAAACGCATACGCCCTTTTTGGCCAACCAAGCATCCTGGAAAGGCAAATCAGCGCTACAAAGAAGTCTCGCTTCCCATCGGACAAAAGGGCCATGCTGAAAAAAGTGTCAAAACCGGAAATGCAGGACAGGCCATGGAGAAATGGGAGCCTTGCTACACTGATGGGCGGGATGTAAATCGCCAACAGCCACTCTGGAGAAGTGTACGGTGTGTCCTGAAACATCTAAAAAACACAGCTTAGAGAGCATAGGGCACTTCCACGCATGGGGGGATAAAGTGGGAAAATTGAAAATCAGCAAGACACAAGCACCCCAAAGTTTAGGGCTGCTCTGTTGACAAGGACCTCCACTTCATTCCACCTTAAATATCCCAGGAAAGCGAAAAATGGATCAAAAAGTTGTGGTCCTTATGTACAATGGAATATCACTCAGCCATGAAATCAATGTCATAAGGCTAGTAGCAGCATGATGAGTGGATTTAGGTAAGACGATTCTAAGTGAAATAAGTCACACAGAAAAGGACACTTCTCATAAGGTGTCACTTATAGAGGGAATGTAAAAACCGTTACACTTGAACTGAATTACAAAACAGAACAGAGTCACACATGCAGAAAACACACTATGGCTGCTTAACGGGAAAGGTGAGGTGGGGTGATACATAAAACAAGAGTTTCAAATTAGCTCAGATACCGTTCCATAAACCCAATATGTAATAGACAAGTCCTACTCCTTGCTCAGAGACCTGGACTCAACACGCCCGATTCACCGCACAAGATTATATCTGACTAGTAATAATCTTAAAACCTATGTATTGATATCTCTCTGTTAGTGTGTCAAGTGGGTGTAAAGCGGCATAAACACAGCCGTGAAAAGCAGCTAAACCCCATTATAAAAATAAATTACTTTTAAAAACCCATGAAACAAAGACAGGGAAAGAGAGAGAAATTCTTACACAATTCGTTCAGGGGCTGTGATGCAACCTGGATTGACCATATCTAGACCCACAGCTGGATGAGACAGAAGGGTGGACACTCTTGGGGCTGAGAGGTTTGGTGAGGTTGGGTGAGCAAACGCAGACCCTTTAAAGTAATACTGCGTGCTACCCATCGCATGGGTCCCAAATCTCCAGGTTCAAAGGCATCTTCCTACATCGAAAACATGCATGAGAAACCCAGAAGATGGTACACCGTGTGATGGGGAAAGGTTTCTAAAACGCACCTCATTTCTCATCTCCTTGTGCTCGGGTTCGCCATTCCAGCCACTTTACTAGCAATCTCCCTACTTGGAGCATCAGCACCTTTAACCTCCTGTTCCGTACAGGTTGCAATTTGTCCTGAGGATGAACGGGAAGACGGGGAACCAATGAGAGACTAGCTCTTGGTGTTGGGACAGGCACAGGTCACTCTATTTTCCCATCAGGAAGAAGAATTAACCACAGCCTCAGCCTGCCCCCCGGAACCAGAACAGGGCCTGAAGCCATCCTGCGCTTTTGCGGCCAGCTCCCAAAAATGCGACTTGTAAAATGGAGCTTCAGGGCACTGCAATTCACAAACCTGCAGAGTTATAAATGATAACTCTCGTCCACAAATATATTGAGGGAAGGCAAAGAAGAGGATTTGAAATCAAGGCAGAATTGCAGGTAACAGATTTCAGGAGGTAGATTCGAATCGCCTTTAAAGCACATGAAAAGCGGCAAAACGTTGACAATGATGCCCTTGGCCAAAAAGGGCGTATGCGTTTTTTCCTGAATATATTCAGGAAAAAACGCATACGCCCTTTTTGGCCAACCAAGCATCCTGGAAAGGCAAATCAGCGCTACAAAGAAGTCTCGCTTCCCATCGGACAAAAGGGCCATGCTGAAAAAAGTGTCAAAACCGGAAATGCAGGACAGGCCATGGAGAAATGGGAGCCTTGCTACACTGATGGGCGGGATGTAAATCGCCAACAGCCACTCTGGAGAAGTGTACGGTGTGTCCTGAAACATCTAAAAAACACAGCTTAGAGAGCATAGGGCACTTCCACGCATGGGGGGATAAAGTGGGAAAATTGAAAATCAGCAAGACACAAGCACCCCAAAGTTTAGGGCTGCTCTGTTGACAAGGACCTCCACTTCATTCCACCTTAAATATCCCAGGAAAGCGAAAAATGGATCAAAAAGTTGTGGTCCTTATGTACAATGGAATATCACTCAGCCATGAAATCAATGTCATAAGGCTAGTAGCAGCATGATGAGTGGATTTAGGTAAGACGATTCTAAGTGAAATAAGTCACACAGAAAAGGACACTTCTCATAAGGTGTCACTTATAGAGGGAATGTAAAAACCGTTACACTTGAACTGAATTACAAAACAGAACAGAGTCACACATGCAGAAAACACACTATGGCTGCTTAACGGGAAAGGTGAGGTGGGGTGATACATAAAACAAGAGTTTCAAATTAGCTCAGATACCGTTCCATAAACCCAATATGTAATAGACAAGTCCTACTCCTTGCTCAGAGACCTGGACTCAACACGCCCGATTCACCGCACAAGATTATATCTGACTAGTAATAATCTTAAAACCTATGTATTGATATCTCTCTGTTAGTGTGTCAAGTGGGTGTAAAGCGGCATAAACACAGCCGTGAAAAGCAGCTAAACCCCATTATAAAAATAAATTACTTTTAAAAACCCATGAAACAAAGACAGGGAAAGACAGAGAAATTCTTACACAATTCGTTCAGGGGCTGTGATGCAACCTGGATTGACCATATCTAGACCCACAGCTGGATGAGACAGAAGGGTGGACACTCTTGGGGCTGAGAGGTTTGGTGAGGTTGGGTGAGCAAACGCAGACCCTTTAAAGTAATACTGCGTGCTACCCATCGCATGGGTCCCAAATCTCCAGGTTCAAAGGCATCTTCCTACATCGAAAACATGCATGAGAAACCCAGAAGATGGTACACCGTGTGATGGGGAAAGGTTTCTAAAACGCACCTCATTTCTCATCTCCTTGTGCTCGGGTTCGCCATTCCAGCCACTTTACTAGCAATCTCCCTACTTGGAGCATCAGCACCTTTAACCTCCTGTTCCGTACAGGTTGCAATTTGTCCTGAGGATGAACGGGAAGACGGGGAACCAATGAGAGACTAGCTCTTGGTGTTGGGACAGGCACAGGTCACTCTATTTTCCCATCAGGAAGAAGAATTAACCACAGCCTCAGCCTGCCCCCCGGAACCAGAACAGGGCCTGAAGCCATCCTGCGCTTTTGCGGCCAGCTCCCAAAAATGCGACTTGTAAAATGGAGCTTCAGGGCACTGCAATTCACAAACCTGCAGAGTTATAAATGATAACTCTCGTCCACAAATATATTGAGGGAAGGCAAAGAAGAGGATTTGAAATCAAGGCAGAATTGCAGGTAACAGATTTCAGGAGGTAGATTCGAATCGCCTTTAAAGCACATGAAAAGCGGCAAAACGTTGACAATGATGCCCTTGGCCAAAAAGGGCGTATGCGTTTTTTCCTGAATATATTCAGGAAAAAACGCATACGCCCTTTTTGGCCAACCAAGCATCCTGGAAAGGCAAATCAGCGCTACAAAGAAGTCTCGCTTCCCATCGGACAAAAGGGCCATGCTGAAAAAAGTGTCAAAACCGGAAATGCAGGACAGGCCATGGAGAAATGGGAGCCTTGCTACACTGATGGGCGGGATGTAAATCGCCAACAGCCACTCTGGAGAAGTGTACGGTGTGTCCTGAAACATCTAAAAAACACAGCTTAGAGAGCATAGGGCACTTCCACGCATGGGGGGATAAAGTGGGAAAATTGAAAATCAGCAAGACACAAGCACCCCAAAGTTTAGGGCTGCTCTGTTGACAAGGACCTCCACTTCATTCCACCTTAAATATCCCAGGAAAGCGAAAAATGGATCAAAAAGTTGTGGTCCTTATGTACAATGGAATATCACTCAGCCATGAAATCAATGTCATAAGGCTAGTAGCAGCATGATGAGTGGATTTAGGTAAGACGATTCTAAGTGAAATAAGTCACACAGAAAAGGACACTTCTCATAAGGTGTCACTTATAGAGGGAATGTAAAAACCGTTACACTTGAACTGAATTACAAAACAGAACAGAGTCACACATGCAGAAAACACACTATGGCTGCTTAACGGGAAAGGTGAGGTGGGGTGATACATAAAACAAGAGTTTCAAATTAGCTCAGATACCGTTCCATAAACCCAATATGTAATAGACAAGTCCTACTCCTTGCTCAGAGACCTGGACTCAACACGCCCGATTCACCGCACAAGATTATATCTGACTAGTAATAATCTTAAAACCTATGTATTGATATCTCTCTGTTAGTGTGTCAAGTGGGTGTAAAGCGGCATAAACACAGCCGTGAAAAGCAGCTAAACCCCATTATAAAAATAAATTACTTTTAAAAACCCATGAAACAAAGACAGGGAAAGACAGAGAAATTCTTACACAATTCGTTCAGGGGCTGTGATGCAACCTGGATTGACCATATCTAGACCCACAGCTGGATGAGACAGAAGGGTGGACACTCTTGGGGCTGAGAGGTTTGGTGAGGTTGGGTGAGCAAACGCAGACCCTTTAAAGTAATACTGCGTGCTACCCATCGCATGGGTCCCAAATCTCCAGGTTCAAAGGCATCTTCCTACATCGAAAACATGCATGAGAAACCCAGAAGATGGTACACCGTGTGATGGGGAAAGGTTTGTAAAACGCACCTCATTTCTCATCTCCTTGTGCTCGGGTTCGCCATTCCAGCCACTTTACTAGCAATCTCCCTACTTGGAGCATCAGCACCTTTAACCTCCTGTTCCGTACAGGTTGCAATTTGTCCTGAGGATGAACGGGAAGACGGGGAACCAATGAGAGACTAGCTCTTGGTGTTGGGACAGGCACAGGTCACTCTATTTTCCCATCAGGAAGAAGAATTAACCACAGCCTCAGCCTGCCCCCCGGAACCAGAACAGGGCCTGAAGCCATCCTGCGCTTTTGCGGCCAGCTCCCAAAAATGCGACTTGTAAAATGGAGCTTCAGGGCACTGCAATTCACAAACCTGCAGAGTTATAAATGATAACTCTCGTCCACAAATATATTGAGGGAAGGCAAAGAAGAGGATTTGAAATCAAGGCAGAATTGCAGGTAACAGATTTCAGGAGGTAGATTCGAATCGCCTTTAAAGCACATGAAAAGCGGCAAAACGTTGACAATGATGCCCTTGGCCAAAAAGGGCGTATGCGTTTTTTCCTGAATATATTCAGGAAAAAACGCATACGCCCTTTTTGGCCAACCAAGCATCCTGGAAAGGCAAATCAGCGCTACAAAGAAGTCTCGCTTCCCATCGGACAAAAGGGCCATGCTGAAAAAAGTGTCAAAACCGGAAATGCAGGACAGGCCATGGAGAAATGGGAGCCTTGCTACACTGATGGGCGGGATGTAAATCGCCAACAGCCACTCTGGAGAAGTGTACGGTGTGTCCTGAAACATCTAAAAAACACAGCTTAGAGAGCATAGGGCACTTCCACGCATGGGGGGATAAAGTGGGAAAATTGAAAATCAGCAAGACACAAGCACCCCAAAGTTTAGGGCTGCTCTGTTGACAAGGACCTCCACTTCATTCCACCTTAAATATCCCAGGAAAGCGAAAAATGGATCAAAAAGTTGTGGTCCTTATGTACAATGGAATATCACTCAGCCATGAAATCAATGTCATAAGGCTAGTAGCAGCATGATGAGTGGATTTAGGTAAGACGATTCTAAGTGAAATAAGTCACACAGAAAAGGACACTTCTCATAAGGTGTCACTTATAGAGGGAATGTAAAAACCGTTACACTTGAACTGAATTACAAAACAGAACAGAGTCACACATGCAGAAAACACACTATGGCTGCTTAACGGGAAAGGTGAGGTGGGGTGATACATAAAACAAGAGTTTCAAATTAGCTCAGATACCGTTCCATAAACCCAATATGTAATAGACAAGTCCTACTCCTTGCTCAGAGACCTGGACTCAACACGCCCGATTCACCGCACAAGAATATATCTGACTAGTAATAATCTTAAAACCTATGTATTGATATCTCTCTGTTAGTGTGTCAAGTGGGTGTAAAGCGGCATAAACACAGCCGTGAAAAGCAGCTAAACCCCATTATAAAAATAAATTACTTTTAAAAACCCATGAAACAAAGACAGGGAAAGAGAGAGAAATTCTTACACAATTCGTTCAGGGGCTGTGATGCAACCTGGATTGACCATATCTAGACCCACAGCTGGATGAGACATAAGGGTGGACACTCTTGGGGCGGAGAGGTTTGGTGAGGTTGGGTGAGCAAACGCAGACCCTTTAAAGTAATACTGCGTGCTACCATTGCATGGGTCCCAAATCTCCAGGTTCAAGGGCATCTTCCTACATCGAAAACATGCATGAGAAACCCAGAAGATGGTACACCGTGTGATGGGGAAAGGTTTCTAAAACGCACCTCATTTCTCATCTCCTTGTGCTCGGGTTCGCCATTCCAGCCACTTTACTAGCAATCTCCCTACTTGGAGCATCAGCACCTTTAACCTCCTGTTCCGTACAGGTTGCAATTTGTCCTGAGGATGAACGGGAAGACGGGGAACCAATGAGAGACTAGCTCTTGGTGTTGGGACAGGCACAGGTCACTCTATTTTCCCATCAGGAAGAAGAATTAACCACAGGCTCAGCCTGCCCCACGGAACCAGAACAGGGCCTGAAGCCATCCTGCGCTTTTGCGGCCAGCTCCCAAGAAAGCGAGTTGTAAAATGGAGCTTCAGGGCACTGCAATTCACAAACCTGCAGAGTTATAAATGATAACTCTCGTCCACAAATATATTGAGGGAAGGCAAAGAAGAGGATTTGAAATCAAGGCAGAATTGCAGGAAACAGATTTCAGGAGGTAGATTAGAATCGCCTTTAAAGCACATGAAAAGCGGCAAAACGTTGACAATGATGCCCTTGGCCAAAAAGGGCGTATGCGTTTTTTCCTGAATATATTCAGGAAAAAACGCATACGCCCTTTTTGGCCAACCAAGCAACCTGGAAAGGCAAATCAGCGCTACAAAGAAGTCTCGCTTCCCACCGGTCAAAAGGGCCATGCTGAAAAAAGTGTCAAAACCAGAAATGCAGGACAGGCCATGGAGAAATGGGAGCCTTGCTACACTGATGGGCGGGATGTAAATCGCCAACAGCCACTCTGGAGAAGTGTACGGTGTGTCCTGAAACATCTAACAAACACAGCTTAGAGAGCATAGGGCACTTCCACGCATGGGGGGATAAAGTGGGAAAATTGAAAATCAGCAAGACACAAGCACCCCAAAGTTTAGGGCTGCTCTGTTGACAAGGACCTCCCCTTCATTCCACCTTAAATATCCCAGGAAAGCGAAAAATGGATCAAAAAGTTGTGGTCCTTATGTACAATGGAATATCACTCAGCCATGAAATCAATGTCATAAGGCTAGTAGCAGCATGATGAGTGGATTTAGGTAAGACGATTCTAAGTGAAATAAGTCACACAGAAAAGGACACTTCTCATAAGGTGTCACTTATAGAGGGAATGTAAAAACCGTTACACTTGAACTGAATTACAAAACAGAACAGAGTCACACATGCAGAAAACACACTATGGCTGCTTAACGGGAAAGGTGAGGTGGGGTGATACATAAAACAAGAGTTTCAAATTAGCTCAGATACCGTTCCATAAACCCAATATGTAATAGACAAGACCTACTCCTTGCTCAGAGAACTGGACTCAACACGCCCGATTCACCGCACAAGAATATATCTGACTAGTAATAATCTTAAAACCTATGTATTGATATCTCTCTGTTAGTGTGTCAAGTGGGTGTAAAGCGGCATAAACACAGCCGTGAAAAGCAGCTAAGCCCCATTATAAAAATAAATTACTTTTAAAAACCCATGAAACAAAGACAGGGAAAGAGAGAGAAATTCTTACACAATTCGTTCAGGGGCTGTGATGCAACCTGGATTGACCATATCTAGACCCACAGCTGGATGAGACATAAGGGTGGACACTCTTGGGGCTGAGAGGTTTGGTGAGGTTGGGTGAGCAAACGCAGACCCTTTAAAGTAATACTGCGTGCTACCCATCGCATGGGTCCCAAATCTCCAGGTTCAAGGGCATCTTCCTACACCGAAAACATGCATGAGAAACCCAGAAGATGGTACACCGTGTGATGGGGAAAGGTTTCTAAAACGCACCTCATTTCTCATCTCCTTGTGCTCGGGTTCGCCATTCCAGCCACTTTACTAGCAATCTCCCTACTTGGAGCCTCAGCACCTTTAACCTCCTGTTCCGTACAGGTTGCAATTTGTCCTGAGGATGAACGGGAAGACGGGGAACCAATGAGAGACTAGCTCTTGGTGTTGGGACAGGCACAGGTCACTCTATTTTCCCATCAGGAAGAAGAATTAACCACAGGCTCAGCCTGCCCCCCGGAACCAGAACAGGGCCTGAAGCCATCCTGCGCTTTTGAGGCCAGCTCCCAAAAAAGCGACTTGTAAAATGGAGCTTCAGGGCACTGCAATTCACAAACCTGCAGAGTTATAAATGATAACTCTCGTCCACAAATATATTGAGGGAAGGCAAAGAAGAGGATTTGAAATCAAGGCAGAATTGCAGGAAACAGATTTCAGGAGGTAGATTCGAATCGCCTTTAAAGCACATGAAAAGCGGCAAAACGTTGACAATGATGCCCTTGGCCAAAAAGGGCGTATGCGTTTTTTCCTGAATATATTCAGGAAAAAACGCATACGCCCTTTTTGGCCAACCAAGCAACCTGGAAAGGCAAATCAGCGCTACAAAGAAGTCTCGCTTCCCATCGGTCAAAAGGGCCATGCTGAAAAAAGTGTCAAAACCAGAAATGCAGGACAGGCCATGGAGAAATGGGAGCCTTGCTACACTGATGGGCGGGATGTAAATCGCCAACAGCCACTCTGGAGAAGTGTACGGTGTGTCCTGAAACATCTAAAAAACACAGCTTAGAGAGCATAGGGCACTTCCACGCATGGGGGGATAAAGTGGGAAAATTGAAAATCAGCAAGACACAAGCACCCCAAAGTTTAGGGCTGCTCTGTTGACAAGGACCTCCACTTCATTCCACCTTAAATATCCCAGGAAAGCGAAAAATGGATCAAAAAGTTGTGGTCCTTATGTACAATGGAATATCACTCAGCCATGAAATCAATGTCATAAGGCTAGTAGCAGCATGATGAGTGGATTTAGGTAAGACGATTCTAAGTGAAATAAGTCACACAGAAAAGGACACTTCTCATAAGGTGTCACTTATAGAGGGAATGTAAAAACCGTTACACTTGAACTGAATTACAAAACAGAACAGGGTCACACATGCAGAAAACACACTATGGCTGCTTAACGGGAAAGGTGAGGTGGGGTGATACATAAAACAAGAGTTTCAAATTAGCTCAGATACCGTTCCATAAACCCAATATGTAATAGACAAGACTTACTCCTTGCTCAGAGAACTGGACTCAACACGCCCGATTCACCGCACAAGAATATATCTGACTAGTAATAATCTTAAAACCTATGTATTAATATCTCTCTGTTAGTGTGTCAAGTGGGTGTAAAGCGGCATAAACACAGCCGTGAAAAGCAGCTAAACCCCATTATAAAAATAAATTACTTTTAAAAACCCATGAAACAAAGACAGGGAAAGAGAGAGAAATTCTTACACAATTCGTTCAGGGGCTGTGATGCAACCTGGATTGACCATATCTAGACCCACAGCTGGATGAGACATAAGGGTGGACACTCTTGGGGCTGAGAGGTTTGGTGAGGTTGGGTGAGCAAACGCAGACCCTTTAAAGTAATACTGCGTGCTACCCATCGCATGGGTCCCAAATCTCCAGGTTCAAGGGCATCTTCCTACACCGAAAACATGCATGAGAAACCCAGAAGATGGTACACCGTGTGATGGGGAAAGGTTTCTAAAACGCACCTCATTTCTCATCTCCTTGTGCTCGGGTTCGCCATTCCAGCCACTTTACTAGCAATCTCCCTACTTGGAGCCTCAGCACCTTTAACCTCCTGTTCCGTACAGGTTGCAATTTGTCCTGAGGATGAACGGGAAGACGGGGAACCAATGAGAGACTAGCTCTTGGTGTTGGGACAGGCACAGGTCACTCTATTTTCCCATCAGGAAGAAGAATTAACCACAGGCTCAGCCTGCCCCCCGGAACCAGAACAGGGCCTGAAGCCATCCTGCGCTTTTGCGGCCAGCTCCCAAGAAAGCGACTTGTAAAATGGAGCTTCAGGGCACTGCAATTCACAAACCTGCAGAGTTATAAATGATAACTCTCGTCCACAAATATATTGAGGGAAGGCAAAGAAGAGGATTTGAAATCAAGGCAGAATTGCAGGAAACAGATTTCAGGAGGTAGATTAGAATCGCCTTTAAAGCACATGAAAAGCGGCAAAACGTTGACAATGATGCCCTTGGCCAAAAAGGGCGTATGCGTTTTTTCCTGAATATATTCAGGAAAAAACGCATACGCCCTTTTTGGCCAACCAAGCAACCTGGAAAGGCAAATCAGCGCTACAAAGAAGTCTCGCTTCCCACCGGTCAAAAGGGCCATGCTGAAAAAAGTGTCAAAACCAGAAATGCAGGACAGGCCATGGAGAAATGGGAGCCTTGCTACACTGATGGGCGGGATGTAAATCGCCAACAGCCACTCTGGAGAAGTGTACGGTGTGTCCTGAAACATCTAAAAAACACAGCTTAGAGAGCATAGGGCACTTCCACGCATGGGGGGATAAAGTGGGAAAATTGAAAATCAGCAAGACACAAGCACCCCAAAGTTTAGGGCTGCTCTGTTGACAAGGACCTCCCCTTCATTCCACCTTAAATATCCCAGGAAAGCGAAAAATGGATCAAAAAGTTGTGGTCCTTATGTACAATGGAATATCACTCAGCCATGAAATCAATGTCATAAGGCTAGTAGCAGCATGATGAGTGGATTTAGGTAAGACGATTCTAAGTGAAATAAGTCACACAGAAAAGGACACTTCTCATAAGGTGTCACTTATAGAGGGAATGTAAAAACCGTTACACTTGAACTGAATTACAAAACAGAACAGAGTCACACATGCAGAAAACACACTATGGCTGCTTAACGGGAAAGGTGAGGTGGGGTGATACATAAAACAAGAGTTTCAAATTAGCTCAGATACCGTTCCATAAACCCAATATGTAATAGACAAGACCTACTCCTTGCTCAGAGAACTGGACTCAACACGCCCGATTCACCGCACAAGAATATATCTGACTAGTAATAATCTTAAAACCTATGTATTGATATCTCTCTGTTAGTGTGTCAAGTGGGTGTAAAGCGGCATAAACACAGCCGTGAAAAGCAGCTAAGCCCCATTATAAAAATAAATTACTTTTAAAAACCCATGAAACAAAGACAGGGAAAGAGAGAGAAATTCTTACACAATTCGTTCAGGGGCTGTGATGCAACCTGGATTGACCATATCTAGACCCACAGCTGGATGAGACATAAGGGTGGACACTCTTGGGGCTGAGAGGTTTGGTGAGGTTGGGTGAGCAAACGCAGACCCTTTAAAGTAATACTGCGTGCTACCCATCGCATGGGTCCCAAATCTCCAGGTTCAAGGGCATCTTCCTACACCGAAAACATGCATGAGAAACCCAGAAGATGGTACACCGTGTGATGGGGAAAGGTTTCTAAAACGCACCTCATTTCTCATCTCCTTGTGCTCTGGTTCGCCATTCCAGCCACTTTACTAGCAATCTCCCTACTTGGAGCCTCAGCACCTTTAACCTCCTGTTCCGTACAGGTTGCAATTTGTCCTGAGGATGAACGGGAAGACGGGGAACCAATGAGAGACTAGCTCTTGGTGTTGGGACAGGCACAGGTCACTCTATTTTCCCATCAGGAAGAAGAATTAACCACAGGCTCAGCCTGCCCCCCGGAACCAGAACAGGGCCTGAAGCCATCCTGCGCTTTTGAGGCCAGCTCCCAAAAAAGCGACTTGTAAAATGGAGCTTCAGGGCACTGCAATTCACAAACCTGCAGAGTTATAAATGATAACTCTCGTCCACAAATATATTGAGGGAAGGCAAAGAAGAGGATTTGAAATCAAGGCAGAATTGCAGGAAACAGATTTCAGGAGGTAGATTCGAATCGCCTTTAAAGCACATGAAAAGCGGCAAAACGTTGACAATGATGCCCTTGGCCAAAAAGGGCGTATGCGTTTTTTCCTGAATATATTCAGGAAAAAACGCATACGCCCTTTTTGGCCAACCAAGCAACCTGGAAAGGCAAATCAGCGCTACAAAGAAGTCTCGCTTCCCATCGGTCAAAAGGGCCATGCTGAAAAAAGTGTCAAAACCAGAAATGCAGGACAGGCCATGGAGAAATGGGAGCCTTGCTACACTGATGGGCGGGATGTAAATCGCCAACAGCCACTCTGGAGAAGTGTACGGTGTGTCCTGAAACATCTAAAAAACACAGCTTAGAGAGCATAGGGCACTTCCACGCATGGGGGGATAAAGTGGGAAAATTGAAAATCAGCAAGACACAAGCACCCCAAAGTTTAGGGCTGCTCTGTTGACAAGGACCTCCACTTCATTCCACCTTAAATATCCCAGGAAAGCGAAAAATGGATCAAAAAGTTGTGGTCCTTATGTACAATGGAATATCACTCAGCCATGAAATCAATGTCATAAGGCTAGTAGCAGCATGATGAGTGGATTTAGGTAAGACGATTCTAAGTGAAATAAGTCACACAGAAAAGGACACTTCTCATAAGGTGTCACTTATAGAGGGAATGTAAAAACCGTTACACTTGAACTGAATTACAAAACAGAACAGAGTCACACATGCAGAAAACACACTATGGCTGCTTAACGGGAAAGGTGAGGTGGGGTGATACATAAAACAAGAGTTTCAAATTAGCTCAGATACCGTTCCATAAACCCAATATGTAATAGACAAGACCTACTCCTTGCTCAGAGAACTGGACTCAACACGCCCGATTCACCGCACAAGAATATATCTGACTAGTAATAATCTTAAAACCTATGTATTGATATCTCTCTGTTAGTGTGTCAAGTGGGTGTAAAGCGGCATAAACACAGCCGTGAAAAGCAGCTAAGCCCCATTATAAAAATAAATTACTTTTAAAAACCCATGAAACAAAGACAGGGAAAGAGAGAGAAATTCTTACACAATTCGTTCAGGGGCTGTGATGCAACCTGGATTGACCATATCTAGACCCACAGCTGGATGAGACATAAGGGTGGACACTCTTGGGGCTGAGAGGTTTGGTGAGGTTGGGTGAGCAAACGCAGACCCTTTAAAGTAATACTGCGTGCTACCCATCGCATGGGTCCCAAATCTCCAGGTTCAAGGGCATCTTCCTACACCGAAAACATGCATGAGAAACCCAGAAGATGGTACACCGTGTGATGGGGAAAGGTTTCTAAAACGCACCTCATTTCTCATCTCCTTGTGCTCGGGTTCGCCATTCCAGCCACTTTACTAGCAATCTCCCTACTTGGAGCCTCAGCACCTTTAACCTCCTGTTCCGTACAGGTTGCAATTTGTCCTGAGGATGAACGGGAAGACGGGGAACCAATGAGAGACTAGCTCTTGGTGTTGGGACAGGCACAGGTCACTCTATTTTCCCATCGGGAAGAAGAATTAACCACAGGCTCAGCCTGCCCCCCGGAACCAGAACAGGGCCTGAAGCCATCCTGCGCTTTTGAGGCCAGCTCCCAAAAAAGCGACTTGTAAAATGGAGCTTCAGGGCACTGCAATTCACAAACCTGCAGAGTTATAAATGATAACTCTCGTCCACAAATATATTGAGGGAAGGCAAAGAAGAGGATTTGAAATCAAGGCAGAATTGCAGGAAACAGATTTCAGGAGGTAGATTCGAATCGCCTTTAAAGCACATGAAAAGCGGCAAAACGTTGACAATGATGCCCTTGGCCAAAAAGGGCGTATGCGTTTTTTCCTGAATATATTCAGGAAAAAACGCATACGCCCTTTTTGGCCAACCAAGCAACCTGGAAAGGCAAATCAGCGCTACAAAGAAGTCTCGCTTCCCATCGGTCAAAAGGGCCATGCTGAAAAATGTGTCAAAACCAGAAATGCAGGACAGGCCATGGAGAAATGGGAGCCTTGCTACACTGATGGGCGGGATGTAAATTGCCAACAGCCACTCTGGAGAAGTGTACGGTGTGTCCTGAAACATCTAAAAAACACAGCTTAGAGAGCATAGGGCACTTCCACGCATGGGGGGATAAAGTGGGAAAATTGAAAATCAGCAAGACAAAAGCACCCCAAAGTTTAGGGCTGCTCTGTTGACAAGGACCTCCACTTCATTCCACCTTAAATATCCCAGGAAAGCGAAAAATGGATCAAAAAGTTGTGGTCCTTATGTACAATGGAATAACACTCAGCCATGAAATCAATGTCATAAGGCTAGTAGCAGCATGATGAGTGGATTTAGGTAAGACGATTCTAAGTGAAATAAGTCACACAGAAAAGGACACTTCTCATAAGGTGTCACTTATAGAGGGAATGTAAAAACCGTTACACTTGAACTGAATTACAAAACAGAACAGAGTCACACATGCAGAAAACACACTATGGCTGCTTAACGGGAAAGGTGAGGTGGGGTGATACATAAAACAAGAGTTTCAAATTAGCTCAGATACCGTTCCATAAACCCAATATGTAATAGACAAGACCTACTCCTTGCTCAGAGAACTGGACTCAACACGCCCGATTCACCGCACAAGAATATATCTGACTAGTAATAATCTTAAAACCTATGTATTGATATCTCTCTGTTAGTGTGTCAAGTGGGTGTAAAGCGGCATAAACACAGCCGTGAAAAGCAGCTAAACCCCATTATAAAAATAAATTACTTTTAAAAACCCATGAAACAAAGACAGGGAAAGAGAGAGAAATTCTTACACAATTCGTTCAGGGGCTGTGATGCAACCTGGATTGACCATATCTAGACCCACAGCTGGATGAGACATAAGGGTGGACACTCTTGGGGCTGAGAGGTTTGGTGAGGTTGGGTGAGCAAACGCAGACCCTTTAAAGTAATACTGCGTGCTACCCATCGCATGGATCCCAAATCTCCAGGTTCAAGGGCATCTTCCTACATCGAAAACATGCATGAGAAACCCAGAAGATGGTACACCGTGTGATGGGGAAAGGTTTGTAAAACGCACCTCATTTCTCATCTCCTTGTGCTCGGGTTCGCCATTCCAGCCACTTTACTAGCAATCTCCCTACTTGGAGCATCAGCACCTTTAACCTCCTGTTCCGTACAGGTTGCAATTTGTCCTGAGGATGAACGGGAAGACAGGGAACCAATGAGAGACTAGCTCTTGGTGTTGGGACAGGCACAGGTCACTCTATTTTCCCATCAGGAAGAAGAATTAACCACAGGCTCACCCTGCCCCCCGGAACCAGAACAGGGCCTGAAGCCATCCTGCGCTTTTGCGGCCAGCTCCCAAAAATGCGACTTGTAAAATGGAGCTTCAGGGCACTGCAATTCACAAACCTGCAGAGTTATAAATGATAACTCTCGTCCACAAATATATTGAGGGAAGGCAAAGAAGAGGATTTGAAATCAAGGCAGAATTGCAGGAAACAGATTTCAGGAGGTAGATTCGAATCGCCTTTAAAGCACATGAAAAGCGGCAAAACGTTGACAATGATGCCCTTGGCCAAAAAGGGCGTATGCGTTTTTTCCTGAATATATTCAGGAAAAAACGCATACGCCCTTTTTGGCCAACCAAGCAACCTGGAAAGGCAAATCAGCGCTACAAAGAAGTCTCGCTTCCCATCGGTCAAAAGGGCCATGCTGAAAAAAGTGTCAAAACCAGAAATGCAGGACAGGCCATGGAGAAATGGGAGCCTTGCTACACTGATGGGCGGGATGTAAATTGCCAACAGCCACTCTGGAGAAGTGTACGGTGTGTCCTGAAACATCTAAAAAACACAGCTTAGAGAGCATAGGGCACTTCCACGCATGGGGGGATAAAGTGGGAAAATTGAAAATCAGCAAGACACAAGCACCCCAAAGTTTAGGGCTGCTCTGTTGACAAGGACCTCCACTTCATTCCACCTTAAATATCCCAGGAAAGCGAAAAATGGATCAAAAAGTTGTGGTCCTTATGTACAATGGAATAACACTCAGCCATGAAATCAATGTCATAAGGCTAGTAGCAGCATGATGAGTGGATTTAGGTAAGACGATTCTAAGTGAAATAAGTCACACAGAAAAGGACACTTCTCATAAGGTGTCACTTATAGAGGGAATGTAAAAACCGTTACACTTGAACTGAATTACAAAACAGAACAGAGTCACACATGCAGAAAACACACTATGGCTGCTTAACGGGAAAGGTGAGGTGGGGTGATACATAAAACAAGAGTTTCAAATTAGCTCAGATACCGTTCCATAAACCCAATATGTAATAGACAAGACCTACTCCTTGCTCAGAGAACTGGACTCAACACGCCCGATTCACCGCACAAGAATATATCTGACTAGTAATAATCTTAAAACCTATGTATTGATATCTCTCTGTTAGTGTGTCAAGTGGGTGTAAAGCGGCATAAACACAGCCGTGAAAAGCAGCTAAACCCCATTATAAAAATAAATTACTTTTAAAAACCCATGAAACAAAGACAGGGAAAGAGAGAGAAATTCTTACACAATTCGTTCAGGGGCTGTGATGCAACCTGGATTGACCATATCTAGACCCACAGCTGGATGAGACATAAGGGTGGACACTCTTGGGGCTGAGAGGTTTGGTGAGGTTGGGTGAGCAAACGCAGACCCTTTAAAGTAATACTGCGTGCTACCCATCGCATGGATCCCAAATCTCCAGGTTCAAGGGCATCTTCCTACATCGAAAACATGCATGAGAAACCCAGAAGATGGTACACCGTGTGATGGGGAAAGGTTTGTAAAACGCACCTCATTTCTCATCTCCTTGTGCTCGGGTTCGCCATTCCAGCCACTTTACTAGCAATCTCCCTACTTGGAGCATCAGCACCTTTAACCTCCTGTTCCGTACAGGTTGCAATTTGTCCTGAGGATGAACGGGAAGACAGGGAACCAATGAGAGACTAGCTCTTGGTGTTGGGACAGGCACAGGTCACTCTATTTTCCCATCAGGAAGAAGAATTAACCACAGGCTCACCCTGCCCCCCGGAACCAGAACAGGGCCTGAAGCCATCCTGCGCTTTTGCGGCCAGCTCCCAAAAATGCGACTTGTAAAATGGAGCTTCAGGGCACTGCAATTCACAAACCTGCAGAGTTATAAATGATAACTCTCGTCCACAAATATATTGAGGGAAGGCAAAGAAGAGGATTTGAAATCAAGGCAGAATTGCAGGAAACAGATTTCAGGAGGTAGATTCGAATCGCCTTTAAAGCACATGAAAAGCGGCAAAACGTTGACAATGATGCCCTTGGCCAAAAAGGGCGTATGCGTTTTTTCCTGAATATATTCAGGAAAAAACGCATACGCCCTTTTTGGCCAACCAAGCAACCTGGAAAGGCAAATCAGCGCTACAAAGAAGTCTCGCTTCCCATCGGTCAAAAGGGCCATGCTGAAAAAAGTGTCAAAACCAGAAATGCAGGACAGGCCATGGAGAAATGGGAGCCTTGCTACACTGATGGGCGGGATGTAAATTGCCAACAGCCACTCTGGAGAAGTGTACGGTGTGTCCTGAAACATCTAAAAAACACAGCTTAGAGAGCATAGGGCACTTCCACGCATGGGGGGATAAAGTGGGAAAATTGAAAATCAGCAAGACACAAGCACCCCAAAGTTTAGGGCTGCTCTGTTGACAAGGACCTCCACTTCATTCCACCTTAAATATCCCAGGAAAGCGAAAAATGGATCAAAAAGTTGTGGTCCTTATGTACAATGGAATAACACTCAGCCATGAAATCAATGTCATAAGGCTAGTAGCAGCATGATGAGTGGATTTAGGTAAGACGATTCTAAGTGAAATAAGTCACACAGAAAAGGACACTTCTCATAAGGTGTCACTTATAGAGGGAATGTAAAAACCGTTACACTTGAACTGAATTACAAAACAGAACAGAGTCACACATGCAGAAAACACACTATGGCTGCTTAACGGGAAAGGTGAGGTGGGGTGATACATAAAACAAGAGTTTCAAATTAGCTCAGATACCGTTCCATAAACCCAATATGTAATAGACAAGACCTACTCCTTGCTCAGAGAACTGGACTCAACACGCCCGATTCACCGCACAAGAATATATCTGACTAGTAATAATCTTAAAACCTATGTATTGATATCTCTCTGTTAGTGTGTCAAGTGGGTGTAAAGCGGCATAAACACAGCCGTGAAAAGCAGCTAAACCCCATTATAAAAATAAATTACTTTTAAAAACCCATGAAACAAAGACAGGGAAAGAGAGAGAAATTCTTACACAATTCGTTCAGGGGCTGTGATGCAACCTGGATTGACCATATCTAGACCCACAGCTGGATGAGACATAAGGGTGGACACTCTTGGGGCTGAGAGGTTTGGTGAGGTTGGGTGAGCAAACGCAGACCCTTTAAAGTAATACTGCGTGCTACCCATCGCATGGATCCCAAATCTCCAGGTTCAAGGGCATCTTCCTACATCGAAAACATGCATGAGAAACCCAGAAGATGGTACACCGTGTGATGGGGAAAGGTTTGTAAAACGCACCTCATTTCTCATCTCCTTGTGCTCGGGTTCGCCATTCCAGCCACTTTACTAGCAATCTCCCTACTTGGAGCATCAGCACCTTTAACCTCCTGTTCCGTACAGGTTGCAATTTGTCCTGAGGATGAACGGGAAGACAGGGAACCAATGAGAGACTAGCTCTTGGTGTTGGGACAGGCACAGGTCACTCTATTTTCCCATCAGGAAGAAGAATTAACCACAGGCTCACCCTGCCCCCCGGAACCAGAACAGGGCCTGAAGCCATCCTGCGCTTTTGCGGCCAGCTCCCAAAAATGCGACTTGTAAAATGGAGCTTCAGGGCACTGCAATTCACAAACCTGCAGAGTTATAAATGATAACTCTCGTCCACAAATATATTGAGGGAAGGCAAAGAAGAGGATTTGAAATCAAGGCAGAATTGCAGGAAACAGATTTCAGGAGGTAGATTCGAATCGCCTTTAAAGCACATGAAAAGCGGCAAAACGTTGACAATGATGCCCTTGGCCAAAAAGGGCGTATGCGTTTTTTCCTGAATATATTCAGGAAAAAACGCATACGCCCTTTTTGGCCAACCAAGCAACCTGGAAAGGCAAATCAGCGCTACAAAGAAGTCTCGCTTCCCATCGGTCAAAAGGGCCATGCTGAAAAAAGTGTCAAAACCAGAAATGCAGGACAGGCCATGGAGAAATGGGAGCCTTGCTACACTGATGGGCGGGATGTAAATTGCCAACAGCCACTCTGGAGAAGTGTACGGTGTGTCCTGAAACATCTAAAAAACACAGCTTAGAGAGCATAGGGCACTTCCACGCATGGGGGGATAAAGTGGGAAAATTGAAAATCAGCAAGACACAAGCACCCCAAAGTTTAGGGCTGCTCTGTTGACAAGGACCTCCACTTCATTCCACCTTAAATATCCCAGGAAAGCGAAAAATGGATCAAAAAGTTGTGGTCCTTATGTACAATGGAATAACACTCAGCCATGAAATCAATGTCATAAGGCTAGTAGCAGCATGATGAGTGGATTTAGGTAAGACGATTCTAAGTGAAATAAGTCACAC
Source organism: Balaenoptera physalus (assembly GCF_965194825.1). Classification (NCBI taxonomy): domain Eukaryota; kingdom Metazoa; phylum Chordata; class Mammalia; order Artiodactyla; family Balaenopteridae; genus Balaenoptera; species Balaenoptera physalus. The sequence continues at coordinate 487,673 of NW_028126225.1, forward strand.
AGAAAAGGACACTTCTCATAAGGTGTCACTTATAGAGGGAATGTAAAAACCGTTACACTTGAACTGAATTACAAAACAGAACAGAGTCACACATGCAGAAAACACACTATGGCTGCTTAACGGGAAAGGTGAGGTGGGGTGATACATAAAACAAGAGTTTCAAATTAGCTCAGATACCGTTCCATAAACCCAATATGTAATAGACAAGACCTACTCCTTGCTCAGAGAACTGGACTCAACACGCCCGATTCACCGCACAAGAATATATCTGACTAGTAATAATCTTAAAACCTATGTATTGATATCTCTCTGTTAGTGTGTCAAGTGGGTGTAAAGCGGCATAAACACAGCCGTGAAAAGCAGCTAAACCCCATTATAAAAATAAATTACTTTTAAAAACCCATGAAACAAAGACAGGGAAAGAGAGAGAAATTCTTACACAATTCGTTCAGGGGCTGTGATGCAACCTGGATTGACCATATCTAGACCCACAGCTGGATGAGACATAAGGGTGGACACTCTTGGGGCTGAGAGGTTTGGTGAGGTTGGGTGAGCAAACGCAGACCCTTTAAAGTAATACTGCGTGCTACCCATCGCATGGATCCCAAATCTCCAGGTTCAAGGGCATCTTCCTACATCGAAAACATGCATGAGAAACCCAGAAGATGGTACACCGTGTGATGGGGAAAGGTTTGTAAAACGCACCTCATTTCTCATCTCCTTGTGCTCGGGTTCGCCATTCCAGCCACTTTACTAGCAATCTCCCTACTTGGAGCATCAGCACCTTTAACCTCCTGTTCCGTACAGGTTGCAATTTGTCCTGAGGATGAACGGGAAGACAGGGAACCAATGAGAGACTAGCTCTTGGTGTTGGGACAGGCACAGGTCACTCTATTTTCCCATCAGGAAGAAGAATTAACCACAGGCTCACCCTGCCCCCCGGAACCAGAACAGGGCCTGAAGCCATCCTGCGCTTTTGCGGCCAGCTCCCAAAAATGCGACTTGTAAAATGGAGCTTCAGGGCACTGCAATTCACAAACCTGCAGAGTTATAAATGATAACTCTCGTCCACAAATATATTGAGGGAAGGCAAAGAAGAGGATTTGAAATCAAGGCAGAATTGCAGGAAACAGATTTCAGGAGGTAGATTCGAATCGCCTTTAAAGCACATGAAAAGCGGCAAAACGTTGACAATGATGCCCTTGGCCAAAAAGGGCGTATGCGTTTTTTCCTGAATATATTCAGGAAAAAACGCATACGCCCTTTTTGGCCAACCAAGCAACCTGGAAAGGCAAATCAGCGCTACAAAGAAGTCTCGCTTCCCATCGGTCAAAAGGGCCATGCTGAAAAAAGTGTCAAAACCAGAAATGCAGGACAGGCCATGGAGAAATGGGAGCCTTGCTACACTGATGGGCGGGATGTAAATTGCCAACAGCCACTCTGGAGAAGTGTACGGTGTGTCCTGAAACATCTAAAAAACACAGCTTAGAGAGCATAGGGCACTTCCACGCATGGGGGGATAAAGTGGGAAAATTGAAAATCAGCAAGACACAAGCACCCCAAAGTTTAGGGCTGCTCTGTTGACAAGGACCTCCACTTCATTCCACCTTAAATATCCCAGGAAAGCGAAAAATGGATCAAAAAGTTGTGGTCCTTATGTACAATGGAATAACACTCAGCCATGAAATCAATGTCATAAGGCTAGTAGCAGCATGATGAGTGGATTTAGGTAAGACGATTCTAAGTGAAATAAGTCACACAGAAAAGGACACTTCTCATAAGGTGTCACTTATAGAGGGAATGTAAAAACCGTTACACTTGAACTGAATTACAAAACAGAACAGAGTCACACATGCAGAAAACACACTATGGCTGCTTAACGGGAAAGGTGAGGTGGGGTGATACATAAAACAAGAGTTTCAAATTAGCTCAGATACCGTTCCATAAACCCAATATGTAATAGACAAGACCTACTCCTTGCTCAGAGAACTGGACTCAACACGCCCGATTCACCGCACAAGAATATATCTGACTAGTAATAATCTTAAAACCTATGTATTGATATCTCTCTGTTAGTGTGTCAAGTGGGTGTAAAGCGGCATAAACACAGCCGTGAAAAGCAGCTAAACCCCATTATAAAAATAAATTACTTTTAAAAACCCATGAAACAAAGACAGGGAAAGAGAGAGAAATTCTTACACAATTCGTTCAGGGGCTGTGATGCAACCTGGATTGACCATATCTAGACCCACAGCTGGATGAGACATAAGGGTGGACACTCTTGGGGCTGAGAGGTTTGGTGAGGTTGGGTGAGCAAACGCAGACCCTTTAAAGTAATACTGCGTGCTACCCATCGCATGGATCCCAAATCTCCAGGTTCAAGGGCATCTTCCTACATCGAAAACATGCATGAGAAACCCAGAAGATGGTACACCGTGTGATGGGGAAAGGTTTGTAAAACGCACCTCATTTCTCATCTCCTTGTGCTCGGGTTCGCCATTCCAGCCACTTTACTAGCAATCTCCCTACTTGGAGCATCAGCACCTTTAACCTCCTGTTCCGTACAGGTTGCAATTTGTCCTGAGGATGAACGGGAAGACAGGGAACCAATGAGAGACTAGCTCTTGGTGTTGGGACAGGCACAGGTCACTCTATTTTCCCATCAGGAAGAAGAATTAACCACAGGCTCACCCTGCCCCCCGGAACCAGAACAGGGCCTGAAGCCATCCTGCGCTTTTGCGGCCAGCTCCCAAAAATGCGACTTGTAAAATGGAGCTTCAGGGCACTGCAATTCACAAACCTGCAGAGTTATAAATGATAACTCTCGTCCACAAATATATTGAGGGAAGGCAAAGAAGAGGATTTGAAATCAAGGCAGAATTGCAGGAAACAGATTTCAGGAGGTAGATTCGAATCGCCTTTAAAGCACATGAAAAGCGGCAAAACGTTGACAATGATGCCCTTGGCCAAAAAGGGCGTATGCGTTTTTTCCTGAATATATTCAGGAAAAAACGCATACGCCCTTTTTGGCCAACCAAGCAACCTGGAAAGGCAAATCAGCGCTACAAAGAAGTCTCGCTTCCCATCGGTCAAAAGGGCCATGCTGAAAAAAGTGTCAAAACCAGAAATGCAGGACAGGCCATGGAGAAATGGGAGCCTTGCTACACTGATGGGCGGGATGTAAATTGCCAACAGCCACTCTGGAGAAGTGTACGGTGTGTCCTGAAACATCTAAAAAACACAGCTTAGAGAGCATAGGGCACTTCCACGCATGGGGGGATAAAGTGGGAAAATTGAAAATCAGCAAGACACAAGCACCCCAAAGTTTAGGGCTGCTCTGTTGACAAGGACCTCCACTTCATTCCACCTTAAATATCCCAGGAAAGCGAAAAATGGATCAAAAAGTTGTGGTCCTTATGTACAATGGAATAACACTCAGCCATGAAATCAATGTCATAAGGCTAGTAGCAGCATGATGAGTGGATTTAGGTAAGACGATTCTAAGTGAAATAAGTCACACAGAAAAGGACACTTCTCATAAGGTGTCACTTATAGAGGGAATGTAAAAACCGTTACACTTGAACTGAATTACAAAACAGAACAGAGTCACACATGCAGAAAACACACTATGGCTGCTTAACGGGAAAGGTGAGGTGGGGTGATACATAAAACAAGAGTTTCAAATTAGCTCAGATACCGTTCCATAAACCCAATATGTAATAGACAAGACCTACTCCTTGCTCAGAGAACTGGACTCAACACGCCCGATTCACCGCACAAGAATATATCTGACTAGTAATAATCTTAAAACCTATGTATTGATATCTCTCTGTTAGTGTGTCAAGTGGGTGTAAAGCGGCATAAACACAGCCGTGAAACGCAGCTAAACCCCATTATAAAAATAAATTACTTTTAAAAACCCATGAAACAAAGACAGGGAAAGAGAGAGAAATTCTTACACAATTCGTTCAGGGGCTGTGATGCAACCTGGATTGACCATATCTAGACCCACAGCTGGATGAGACATAAGGGTGGACACTCTTGGGGCTGAGAGGTTTGGTGAGGTTGGGTGAGCAAACGCAGACCCTTTAAAGTAATACTGCGTGCTACCCATCGCATGGATCCCAAATCTCCAGGTTCAAGGGCATCTTCCTACATCGAAAACATGCATGAGAAACCCAGAAGATGGTACACCGTGTGATGGGGAAAGGTTTGTAAAACGCACCTCATTTCTCATCTCCTTGTGCTCGGGTTCGCCATTCCAGCCACTTTACTAGCAATCTCCCTACTTGGAGCATCAGCACCTTTAACCTCCTGTTCCGTACAGGTTGCAATTTGTCCTGAGGATGAACGGGAAGACAGGGAACCAATGAGAGACTAGCTCTTGGTGTTGGGACAGGCACAGGTCACTCTATTTTCCCATCAGGAAGAAGAATTAACCACAGGCTCACCCTGCCCCCCGGAACCAGAACAGGGCCTGAAGCCATCCTGCGCTTTTGCGGCCAGCTCCCAAAAATGCGACTTGTAAAATGGAGCTTCAGGGCACTGCAATTCACAAACCTGCAGAGTTATAAATGATAACTCTCGTCCACAAATATATTGAGGGAAGGCAAAGAAGAGGATTTGAAATCAAGGCAGAATTGCAGGAAACAGATTTCAGGAGGTAGATTCGAATCGCCTTTAAAGCACATGAAAAGCGGCAAAACGTTGACAATGATGCCCTTGGCCAAAAAGGGCGTATGCGTTTTTTCCTGAATATATTCAGGAAAAAACGCATACGCCCTTTTTGGCCAACCAAGCAACCTGGAAAGGCAAATCAGCGCTACAAAGAAGTCTCGCTTCCCATCGGTCAAAAGGGCCATGCTGAAAAAAGTGTCAAAACCAGAAATGCAGGACAGGCCATGGAGAAATGGGAGCCTTGCTACACTGATGGGCGGGATGTAAATTGCCAACAGCCACTCTGGAGAAGTGTACGGTGTGTCCTGAAACATCTAAAAAACACAGCTTAGAGAGCATAGGGCACTTCCACGCATGGGGGGATAAAGTGGGAAAATTGAAAATCAGCAAGACACAAGCACCCCAAAGTTTAGGGCTGCTCTGTTGACAAGGACCTCCACTTCATTCCACCTTAAATATCCCAGGAAAGCGAAAAATGGATCAAAAAGTTGTGGTCCTTATGTACAATGGAATAACACTCAGCCATGAAATCAATGTCATAAGGCTAGTAGCAGCATGATGAGTGGATTTAGGTAAGACGATTCTAAGTGAAATAAGTCACACAGAAAAGGACACTTCTCATAAGGTGTCACTTATAGAGGGAATGTAAAAACCGTTACACTTGAACTGAATTACAAAACAGAACAGAGTCACACATGCAGAAAACACACTATGGCTGCTTAACGGGAAAGGTGAGGTGGGGTGATACATAAAACAAGAGTTTCAAATTAGCTCAGATACCGTTCCATAAACCCAATATGTAATAGACAAGACCTACTCCTTGCTCAGAGAACTGGACTCAACACGCCCGATTCACCGCACAAGAATATATCTGACTAGTAATAATCTTAAAACCTATGTATTGATATCTCTCTGTTAGTGTGTCAAGTGGGTGTAAAGCGGCATAAACACAGCCGTGAAAAGCAGCTAAACCCCATTATAAAAATAAATTACTTTTAAAAACCCATGAAACAAAGACAGGGAAAGAGAGAGAAATTCTTACACAATTCGTTCAGGGGCTGTGATGCAACCTGGATTGACCATATCTAGACCCACAGCTGGATGAGACATAAGGGTGGACACTCTTGGGGCTGAGAGGTTTGGTGAGGTTGGGTGAGCAAACGCAGACCCTTTAAAGTAATACTGCGTGCTACCCATCGCATGGATCCCAAATCTCCAGGTTCAAGGGCATCTTCCTACATCGAAAACATGCATGAGAAACCCAGAAGATGGTACACCGTGTGATGGGGAAAGGTTTGTAAAACGCACCTCATTTCTCATCTCCTTGTGCTCGGGTTCGCCATTCCAGCCACTTTACTAGCAATCTCCCTACTTGGAGCATCAGCACCTTTAACCTCCTGTTCCGTACAGGTTGCAATTTGTCCTGAGGATGAACGGGAAGACGGGGAACCAATGAGAGACTAGCTCTTGGTGTTGGGACAGGCACAGGTCACTCTATTTTCCCATCAGGAAGAAGAATTAACCACAGGCTCAGCCTGCCCCCCGGAACCAGAACAGGGCCTGAAGCCATCCTGCGCTTTTGCGGCCAGCTCCCAAAAACGCGACTTGTAAAATGGAGCTTCAGGGCACTGCAATTCACAAACCTGCAGAGTTATAAATGATAACTCTCGTCCACAAATATATTGAGGGAAGGCAAAGAAGAGGATTTGAAATCAAGGCAGAATTGCAGGAAACAGATTTCAGGAGGTAGATTCGAATCGCCTTTAAAGCACATGAAAAGCGGCAAAACGTTGACAATGATGCCCTTGGCCAAAAAGGGCGTATGCTTTTTTTCCTGAATATATTCAGGAAAAAACGCATACGCCCTTTTTGGCCAACCAAGCAACCTGGAAAGGCAAATCAGCGCTACAAAGAAGTCTCGCTTCCCATCGGTCAAAAGGGCCATGCTGAAAAAAGTGTCAAAACCAGAAATGCAGGACAGGCCATGGAGAAATGGGAGCCTTGCTACACTGATAGGTGGGATGTAAATTGCCAACAGCCACTCTGGAGAAGTGTACGGTGTGTCCTGAAACATCTAAAAAACACAGCTTAGAGAGCATAGGGCACTTCCACGCATGAGGGGATAAAGTGGGAAAATTGAAAATCAGCAAGACACAAGCACCCCAAAGTTTAGGGCTGCTCTGTTGACAAGGACCTCCACTTCATTCCACCTTAAATATCCCAGGAAAGCGAAAAATGGATCAAAAAGTTGTGGTCCTTATGTACAATGGAATATCACTCAGCCATGAAATCAATGTCATAAGGCTAGTAGCAGCATGATGAGTGGATTTAGGTAAGACGATTCTAAGTGAAATAAGTCACACAGAAAAGGACACTTCTCATAAGGTGTCACTTATAGAGGGAATGTAAAAACCGTTACACTTGAACTGAATTACAAAACAGAACAGAGTCACACATGCAGAAAACACACTATGGCTGCTTAACGGGAAAGGTGAGGTGGGGTGATACATAAAACAAGAGTTTCAAATTAGCTCAGATACCGTTCCATAAACCCAATATGTAATAGACAAGACCTACTCCTTGCTCAGAGAACTGGACTCAACACGCCCGATTCACCGCACAAGAATATATCTGACTAGTAATAATCTTAAAACCTATGTATTGATATCTCTCTGTTAGTGTGTCAAGTGGGTGTAAAGCGGCATAAACACAGCCGTGAAAAGCAGCTAAACCCCATTATAAAAATAAATTACTTTTAAAAACCCATGAAACAAAGACAGGGAAAGAGAGAGAAATTCTTACACAATTCGTTCAGGGGCTGTGATGCAAACTGGATTGACCATATCTAGACCCACAGCTGGATGAGACATAAGGGTGGACACTCTTGGGGCTGAGAGGTTTGGTGAGGTTGGGTGAGCAAATGCAGACCCTTTAAAGTAATACTGCGTGCTACCCATCGCATGGGTCCCAAATCTCCAGGTTCAAGGGCATCTTCCTACATCGAAAACATGCATGAGAAACCCAGAAGATGGTACACCGTGTGATGGGGAAAGGTTTCTAAAACGCACCTCATTTCTCATCTCCTTGTGCTCGGGTTCGCCTTTCCAGCCACTTTACTAGCAATCTCCCTACTTGGAGCATCAGCACCTTTAACCTCCTGTTCCGTACAGGTTGCAATTTGTCCTGAGGATGAACGGGAAGACGGGGAACCAATGAGAGACTAGCTCTTGGTGTTGGGACAGGCACAGGTCACTCTATTTTCCCATCAGGAAGAAGAATTAACCACAGGCTCAGCCTGCCCCCCGGAACCAGAACAGGGCCTGAAGCCATCCTGCGCTTTTGCTGCCAGCTCCCAAAAACGCGACTTGTAAAATGGAGCTTCAGGGCACTGCAATTCACAAACCTGCAGAGTTATAAATGATAACTCTCGTCCACAAATATATTGAGGGAAGGCAAAGAAGAGGATTTGAAATCAAGGCAGAATTGCAGGAAACAGATTTCAGGAGGTAGATTCGAATCGCCTTTAAAGCACATGAAAAGCGGCAAAACGTTGACAATGATGCCCTTGGCCAAAAAGGGCGTATGCGTTTTTTCCTGAATATATTCAGGAAAAAACGCATACGCCCTTTTTGGCCAAACAAGCAACCTGGAAAGGCAAATCAGCGCTACAAAGAAGTCTCGCTTCCCATCGGTCAAAAGGGCCATGCTGAAAAATGTGTCAAAACCAGAAATGCAGGACAGGCCATGGAGAAATGGGAGCCTTGCTACACTGATAGGTGGGATGTAAATTGCCAACAGCCACTCTGGAAAAGTGAACGGTGTGTCCTGAAACATCTAAAAAACACAGCTTAGAGAGCATAGGGCACTTCCACGCATGGGGGGATAAAGTGGGAAAATTGAAAATCAGCAAGACACAAGCACCCCAAAGTTTAGGGCTGCTCTGTTGACAAGGACCTCCACTTCATTCCACCTTAAATATCCCAGGAAAGCGAAAAATGGATCAAAAAGTTGTGGTCCTTATGTACAAAGGAATATCACTCAGCCATGAAATCAATGTCATAAGGCTAGTAGCAGCATGATGAGTGGATTTAGGTAAGACGATTCTAAGTGAAATAAGTCACACAGAAAAGGACACTTCTCATAAGGTGTCACTTATAGAGGGAATGTAAAAACCGTTACACTTGAACTGAATTACAAAACAGAACAGAGTCACACATGCAGAAAACACACTATGGCTGCTTAACGGGAAAGGTGAGGTGGGGTGATACATAAAACAAGAGTTTCAAATTAGCTCAGATACCGTTCCATAAACCCAATATGTAATAGACAAGACCTACTCCTTGCTCAGAGAACTGGACTCAACACGCCCGATTCACCGCACAAGAATATATCTGACTAGTAATAATCTTAAAACCTATGTATTGATATCTCTCTGTTAGTGTGTCAAGTGGGTGTAAAGCGGCATAAACACAGCCGTGAAAAGCAGCTAAACCCCATTATAAAAATAAATTACTTTTAAAAACCCATGAAACAAAGACAGGGAAAGAGAGAGAAATTCTTACACAATTCGTTCAGGGGCTGTGATGCAACCTGGATTGACCATATCTAGACCCACAGCTGGATGAGACATAAGGGTGGACACTCTTGGGGCTGAGAGGTTTGGTGAGGTTGGGTGAGCAAATGCAGACCCTTTAAAGTAATACTGCGTGCTACCCATCGCATGGATCCCAAATCTCCAGGTTCAAGGGCATCTTCCTACATCGAAAACATGCATGAGAAACCCAGAAGATGGTACACCGTGTGATGGGGAAAGGTTTGTAAAACGCACCTCATTTCTCATCTCCTTGTGCTCGGGTTCGCCATTCCAGCCACTTTACTAGCAATCTCCCTACTTGGAGCATCAGCACCTTTAACCTCCTGTTCCGTACAGGTTGCAATTTGTCCTGAGGATGAACGGGAAGACGGGGAACCAATGAGAGACTAGCTCTTGGTGTTGGGACAGGCACAGGTCACTCTATTTTCCCATCAGGAAGAAGAATTAACCACAGGCTCAGCCTGCCCCCCGGAACCAGAACAGGGCCTGAAGCCATCCTGCGCTTTTGCGGCCAGCTCCCAAAAAAGCGACTTGTAAAATGGAGCTTCAGGGCACTGCAATTCACAAACCTGCAGAGTTATAAATGATAACTCTCGTCCACAAATATATTGAGGGAAGGCAAAGAAGAGGATTTGAAATCAAGGCAGAATTGCAAGAAACAGATTTCAGGAGGTAGATTCGAATCGCCTTTAAAGCACATGAAAAGCGGCAAAACGTTGACAATGATGCCCTTGGCCAAAAAGGGCGTATGCGTTTTTTCCTGAATATATTCAGGAAAAAACGCATACGCCCTTTTTGGCCAACCAAGCAACCTGGAAAGGCAAATCAGCGCTACAAAGAAGTCTCGCTTCCCATCGGTCAAAAGGGCCATGCTGAAAAAAGTGTCAAAACCAGAAATGCAGGACAGGCCATGGAGAAATGGGAGCCTTGCTACACTGATGGGTGGGATGTAAATTGCCAACAGCCACTCTGGAGAAGTGTACGGTGTGTCCTGAAACATCTAAAAAACACAGCTTAGAGAGCATAGGGCACTTCCACGCATGAGGGGATAAAGTGGGAAAATTGAAAATCAGCAAGACACAAGCACCCCAAAGTTTAGGGCTGCTCTGTTGACAAGGACCTCCACTTCATTCCACCTTAAATATCCCAGGAAAGCGAAAAATGGATCAAAAAGTTGTGGTCCTTATGTACAATGGAATATCACTCAGCCATGAAATCAATGTCATAAGGCTAGTAGCAGCATGATGAGTGGATTTAGGTAAGACGATTCTAAGTGAAATAAGTCACACAGAAAAGGACACTTCTCATAAGGTGTCACTTATAGAGGGAATGTAAAAACCGTTACACTTGAACTGAATTACAAAACAGAACAGAGTCACACATGCAGAAAACACACTATGGCTGCTTAACGGGAAAGGTGAGGTGGGGTGATACATAAAACAAGAGTTTCAAATTAGCTCAGATACCGTTCCATAAACCCAATATGTAATAGACAAGACCTACTCCTTGCTCAGAGAACTGGACTCAACACGCCCGATTCACCGCACAAGAATATATCTGACTAGTAATAATCTTAAAACCTATGTATTGATATCTCTCTGTTAGTGTGTCAAGTGGGTGTAAAGCGGCATAAACACAGCCGTGAAAAGCAGCTAAACCCCATTATAAAAATAAATTACTTTTAAAAACCCATGAAACAAAGACAGGGAAAGAGAGAGAAATTCTTACACAATACGTTCAGGGGCTGTGATGCAACCTGGATTGACCATATCTAGACCCACAGCTGGATGAGACATAAGGGTGGACACTCTTGGGGCTGAGAGGTTTGGTGAGGTTGGGTGAGCAAACGCAGACCCTTTAAAGTAATACTGCGTGCTACCCATCGCATGGATCCCAAATCTCCAGGTTCAAGGGCATCTTCCTACATCGAAAACATGCATGAGAAACCCAGAAGATGGTACACCGTGTGATGGGGAAAGGTTTCTAAAACGCACCTCATTTCTCATCTCCTTGTGCTCGGGTTCGCCATTCCAGCCACTTTACTAGCAATCTCCCTACTTGGAGCATCAGCACCTTTAACCTCCTGTTCCGTACAGGTTGCAATTTGTCCTGAGGATGAACGGGAAGACAGGGAACCAATGAGAGACTAGCTCTTGGTGTTGGGACAGGCACAGGTCACTCTATTTTCCCATCAGGAAGAAGAATTAACCACAGGCTCACCCTGCCCCCCGGAACCAGAACAGGGCCTGAAGCCATCCTGCGCTTTTGCGGCCAGCTCCCAAAAACGCGACTTGTAAAATGGAGCTTCAGGGCACTGCAATTCACAAACCTGCAGAGTTATAAATGATAACTCTCGTCCACAAATATATTGAGGGAAGGCAAAGAAGAGGATTTGAAATCAAGGCAGAATTGCAGGAAACAGATTTCAGGAGGTAGATTCGAATCGCCTTTAAAGCACATGAAAAGCGGCAAAACGTTGACAATGATGCCCTTGGCCAAAAAGGGCGTATGCGTTTTTTCCTGAATATATTCAGGAAAAAACGCATACGCCCTTTTTGGCCAAACAAGCAACCTGGAAAGGCAAATCAGCGCTACAAAGAAGTCTCGCTTCCCATCGGTCAAAAGGGCCATGCTGAAAAATGTGTCAAAACCAGAAATGCAGGACAGGCCATGGAGAAATGGGAGCCTTGCTACACTGATGGGCGGGATGTAAATTGCCAACAGCCACTCTGGAGAAGTGTACGGTGTGTCCTGAAACATCTAAGAAACACAGCTTAGAGAGCATAGGGCACTTCCACGCATGGGGGGATAAAGTGGGAAAATTGAAAATCAGCAAGACACAAGCACCCCAAAGTTTAGGGCTGCTCTGTTGACAAGGACCTCCACTTCATTCCACCTTAAATATCCCAGGAAAGCGAAAAATGGATCAAAAAGTTGTGGTCCTTATGTACAATGGAATAACACTCAGCCATGAAATCAATGTCATAAGGCTAGTAGCAGCATGATGAGTGGATTTAGGTAAGACGATTCTAAGTGAAATAAGTCACACAGAAAAGGACACTTCTCATAAGGTGTCACTTATAGAGGGAATGTAAAAACCGTTACACTTGAACTGAATTACAAAACAGAACAGAGTCACACATGCAGAAAACACACTATGGCTGCTTAACGGGAAAGGTGAGGTGGGGTGATACATAAAACAAGAGTTTCAAATTAGCTCAGATACCGTTCCATAAACCCAATATGTAATAGACAAGACCTACTCCTTGCTCAGAGAACTGGACTCAACACGCCCGATTCACCGCACAAGAATATATCTGACTAGTAATAATCTTAAAACCTATGTATTGATATCTCTCTGTTAGTGTGTCAAGTGGGTGTAAAGCGGCATAAACACAGCCGTGAAAAGCAGCTAAACCCCATTATAAAAATAAATTACTTTTAAAAACCCATGAAACAAAGACAGGGAAAGAGAGAGAAATTCTTACACAATTCGTTCAGGGGCTGTGATGCAACCTGGATTGACCATATCTAGACCCACAGCTGGATGAGACATAAGGGTGGACACTCTTGGGGCTGAGAGGTTTGGTGAGGTTGGGTGAGCAAATGCAGACCCTTTAAAGTAATACTGCGTGCTACCCATCGCATGGGTCCCAAATCTCCAGGTTCAAGGGCATCTTCCTACATCGAAAACATGCATGAGAAACCCAGAAGATGGTACACCGTGTGATGGGGAAAGGTTTCTAAAACGCACCTCATTTCTCATCTCCTTGTGCTCGGGTTCGCCATTCCAGCCACTTTACTAGCAATCTCCCTACTTGGAGCATCAGCACCTTTAACCTCCTGTTCCGTACAGGTTGCAATTTGTCCTGAGGATGAACGGGAAGACGGGGAACCAATGAGAGACTAGCTCTTGGTGTTGGGACAGGCACAGGTCACTCTATTTTCCCATCAGGAAGAAGAATTAACCACAGGCTCAGCCTGCCCCCCGGAACCAGAACAGGGCCTGAAGCCATCCTGCGCTTTTGCGGCCAGCTCCCAAAAACGCGACTTGTAAAATGGAGCTTCAGGGCACTGCAATTCACAAACCTGCAGAGTTATAAATGATAACTCTCGTCCACAAATATATTGAGGGAAGGCAAAGAAGAGGATTTGAAATCAAGGCAGAATTGCAGGAAACAGATTTCAGGAGGTAGATTCGAATCGCCTTTAAAGCACATGAAAAGCGGCAAAACGTTGACAATGATGCCCTTGGCCAAAAAGGGCGTATGCTTTTTTTCCTGAATATATTCAGGAAAAAACGCATACGCCCTTTTTGGCCAACCAAGCAACCTGGAAAGGCAAATCAGCGCTACAAAGAAGTCTCGCTTCCCATCGGTCAAAAGGGCCATGCTGAAAAAAGTGTCAAAACCAGAAATGCAGGACAGGCCATGGAGAAATGGGAGCCTTGCTACACTGATGGGCGGGATGTAAATTGCCAACAGCCACTCTGGAGAAGTGTACGGTGTGTCCTGAAACATCTAAAAAACACAGCTTAGAGAGCATAGGGCACTTCCACGCATGGGGGGATAAAGTGGGAAAATTGAAAATCAGCAAGACACAAGCACCCCAAAGTTTAGGGCTGCTCTGTTGACAAGGACCTCCACTTCATTCCACCTTAAATATCCCAGGAAAGCGAAAAATGGATCAAAAAGTTGTGGTCCTTATGTACAATGGAATAACACTCAGCCATGAAATCAATGTCATAAGGCTAGTAGCAGCATGATGAGTGGATTTAGGTAAGACGATTCTAAGTGAAATAAGTCACACAGAAAAGGACACTTCTCATAAGGTGTCACTTATAGAGGGAATGTAAAAACCGTTACACTTGAAATGAATTACAAAACAGAACAGAGTCACACATGCAGAAAACACACTATGGCTGCTTAACGGGAAAGGTGAGGTGGGGTGATACATAAAACAAGAGTTTCAAATTAGCTCAGATACCGTTCCATAAACCCAATATGTAATAGACAAGACCTACTCCTTGCTCAGAGAACTGGACTCAACACGCCCGATTCACCGCACAAGAATATATCTGACTAGTAATAATCTTAAAACCTATGTATTGATATCTCTCTGTTAGTGTGTCAAGTGGGTGTAAAGCGGCATAAACACAGCCGTGAAAAGCAGCTAAACCCCATTATAAAAATAAATTACTTTTAAAAACCCATGAAACAAAGACAGGGAAAGAGAGAGAAATTCTTACACAATTCGTTCAGGGGCTGTGATGCAACCTGGATTGACCATATCTAGACCCACAGCTGGATGAGACATAAGGGTGGACACTCTTGGGGCTGAGAGGTTTGGTGAGGTTGGGTGAGCAAACGCAGACCCTTTAAAGTAATACTGCATGCTACCCATCGCATGGGTCCCAAATCTCCAGGTTCAAGGGCATCTTCCTACATCGAAAACATGCATGAGAAACCCAGAAGATGGTACACCGTGTGATGGAGAAAGGTTTCTAAAACGCACCTCATTTCTCATCTCCTTGTGCTCGGGTTCGCCATTCCAGCCACTTTACTAGCAATCTCCCTACTTGGAGCATCAGCACCTTTAACCTCCTGTTCGGTACAGGTTGCAATTTGTCCTGAGGATGAACGGGAAGACGGGGAACCAATGAGAGACTAGCTCTTGGTGTTGGGACAGGCACAGGTCACTCTATTTTCCCATCAGGAAGAAGAATTAACCACAGGCTCAGCCTGCCCCCCGGAACCAGAACAGGGCCTGAAGCCATCCTGCGCTTTTGCGGCCAGCTCCCAAAAACGCGACTTGTAAAATGGAGCTTTAGGGCACTGCAATTCACAAACCTGCAGAGTTATAAATGATAACTCTCGTCCACAAATATATTGAGGGAAGGCAAAGAAGAGGATTTGAAATCAAGGCAGAATTGCAGGAAACAGATTTCAGGAGGTAGATTCGAATCGCCTTTAAAGCACATGAAAAGCGGCAAAACGTTGACAATGATGCCCTTGGCCAAAAAGGGCGTATGCGTTTTTTCCTGAATATATTCAGGAAAAAACGCATACGCCCTTTTTGGCCAACCAAGCAACCTGGAAAGGCAAATCAGCGCTACAAAGAAGTCTCGCTTCCCATCGGTCAAAAGGGCCATGCTGAAAAAAGTGTCAAAACCAGAAATGCAGGACAGGCCATGGAGAAATGGGAGCCTTGCTACACTGATGGGCGGGATGTAAATTGCCAACAGCCACTCTGGAGAAGTGTACAGTGTGTCCTGAAACATCTAAAAAACACAGCTTAGAGAGCATAGGGCACTTCCACGCATGGGGGGATAAAGTGGGAAAATTGAAAATCAGCAAGACACAAGCACCCCAAAGTTTAGGGCTGCTCTGTTGACAAGGACCTCCACTTCATTCCACCTTAAATATCCCAGGAAAGCGAAAAATGGATCAAAAAGTTGTGGTCCTTATGTACAATGGAATAACACTCAGCCATGAAATCAATGTCATAAGGCTAGTAGCAGCATGATGAGTGGATTTAGGTAAGACGATTCTAAGTGAAATAAGTCACACAGAAAAGGACACTTCTCATAAGGTGTCACTTATAGAGGGAATGTAAAAACCGTTACACTTGAACTGAATTACAAAACAGAACAGAGTCACACATGCAGAAAACACACTATGGCTGCTTAACGGGAAAGGTGAGGTGGGGTGATACATAAAACAAGAGTTTCAAATTAGCTCAGATACCGTTCCATAAACCCAATATGTAATAGACAAGACCTACTCCTTGCTCAGAGAACTGGACTCAACACGCCCGATTCACCGCACAAGAATATATCTGACTAGTAATAATCTTAAAACCTATGTATTGATATCTCTCTGTTAGTGTGTCAAGTGGGTGTAAAGCGGCATAAACACAGCCGTGAAAAGCAGCTAAACCCCATTATAAAAATAAATTACTTTTAAAAACCCATGAAACAAAGACAGGGAAAGAGAGAGAAATTCTTACACAATTCGTTCAGGGGCTGTGATGCAACCTGGATTGACCATATCTAGACCCACAGCTGGATGAGACATAAGGGTGGACACTCTTGGGGCTGAGAGGTTTGGTGAGGTTGGGTGAGCAAACGCAGACCCTTTAAAGTAATACTGCGTGCTACCCATCGCATGGATCCCAAATCTCCAGGTTCAAGGGCATCTTCCTACATCGAAAACATGCATGAGAAACCCAGAAGATGGTACACCGTGTGATGGGGAAAGGTTTGTAAAACGCACCTCATTTCTCATCTCCTTGTGCTCGGGTTCGCCATTCCAGCCACTTTACTAGCAATCTCCCTACTTGGAGCATCAGCACCTTTAACCTCCTGTTCCGTACAGGTTGCAATTTGTCCTGAGGATGAACGGGAAGACGGGGAACCAATGAGAGACTAGCTCTTGGTGTTGGGACAGGCACAGGTCACTCTATTTTCCCATCAGGAAGAAGAATTAACCACAGGCTCAGCCTGCCCCCCGGAACCAGAACAGGGCCTGAAGCCATCCTGCGCTTTTGCGGCCAGCTCCCAAAAACGCGACTTGTAAAATGGAGCTTCAGGGCACTGCAATTCACAAACCTGCAGAGTTATAAATGATAACTCTCGTCCACAAATATATTGAGGGAAGGCAAAGAAGAGGATTTGAAATCAAGGCAGAATTGCAGGAAACAGATTTCAGGAGGTAGATTCGAATCGCCTTTAAAGCACATGAAAAGCGGCAAAACGTTGACAATGATGCCCTTGGCCAAAAAGGGCGTATGCTTTTTTTCCTGAATATATTCAGGAAAAAACGCATACGCCCTTTTTGGCCAACCAAGCAACCTGGAAAGGCAAATCAGCGCTACAAAGAAGTCTCGCTTCCCATCGGTCAAAAGGGCCATGCTGAAAAAAGTGTCAAAACCAGAAATGCAGGACAGGCCATGGAGAAATGGGAGCCTTGCTACACTGATAGGTGGGATGTAAATTGCCAACAGCCACTCTGGAGAAGTGTACGGTGTGTCCTGAAACATCTAAAAAACACAGCTTAGAGAGCATAGGGCACTTCCACGCATGAGGGGATAAAGTGGGAAAATTGAAAATCAGCAAGACACAAGCACCCCAAAGTTTAGGGCTGCTCTGTTGACAAGGACCTCCACTTCATTCCACCTTAAATATCCCAGGAAAGCGAAAAATGGATCAAAAAGTTGTGGTCCTTATGTACAATGGAATAACACTCAGCCATGAAATCAATGTCATAAGGCTAGTAGCAGCATGATGAGTGGATTTAGGTAAGACGATTCTAAGTGAAATAAGTCACACAGAAAAGGACACTTCTCATAAGGTGTCACTTATAGAGGGAATGTAAAAACCGTTACACTTGAAATGAATTACAAAACAGAACAGAGTCACACATGCAGAAAACACACTATGGCTGCTTAACGGGAAAGGTGAGGTGGGGTGATACATAAAACAAGAGTTTCAAATTAGCTCAGATACCGTTCCATAAACCCAATATGTAATAGACAAGACCTACTCCTTGCTCAGAGAACTGGACTCAACACGCCCGATTCACCGCACAAGAATATATCTGACTAGTAATAATCTTAAAACCTATGTATTGATATCTCTCTGTTAGTGTGTCAAGTGGGTGTAAAGCGGCATAAACACAGCCGTGAAAAGCAGCTAAACCCCATTATAAAAATAAATTACTTTTAAAAACCCATGAAACAAAGACAGGGAAAGAGAGAGAAATTCTTACACAATTCGTTCAGGGGCTGTGATGCAACCTGGATTGACCATATCTAGACCCACAGCTGGATGAGACATAAGGGTGGACACTCTTGGGGCTGAGAGGTTTGGTGAGGTTGGGTGAGCAAACGCAGACCCTTTAAAGTAATACTGCGTGCTACCCATCGCATGGGTCCCAAATCTCCAGGTTCAAGGGCATCTTCCTACATCGAAAACATGCATGAGAAACCCAGAAGATGGTACACCGTGTGATGGAGAAAGGTTTCTAAAACGCACCTCATTTCTCATCTCCTTGTGCTCGGGTTCGCCATTCCAGCCACTTTACTAGCAATCTCCCTACTTGGAGCATCAGCACCTTTAACCTCCTGTTCGGTACAGGTTGCAATTTGTCCTGAGGATGAACGGGAAGACGGGGAACCAATGAGAGACTAGCTCTTGGTGTTGGGACAGGCACAGGTCACTCTATTTTCCCATCAGGAAGAAGAATTAACCACAGGCTCAGCCTGCCCCCCGGAACCAGAACAGGGCCTGAAGCCATCCTGCGCTTTTGCGGCCAGCTCCCAAAAACGCGACTTGTAAAATGGAGCTTTAGGGCACTGCAATTCACAAACCTGCAGAGTTATAAATGATAACTCTCGTCCACAAATATATTGAGGGAAGGCAAAGAAGAGGATTTGAAATCAAGGCAGAATTGCAGGAAACAGATTTCAGGAGGTAGATTCGAATCGCCTTTAAAGCACATGAAAAGCGGCAAAACGTTGACAATGATGCCCTTGGCCAAAAAGGGCGTATGCGTTTTTTCCTGAATATATTCAGGAAAAAACGCATACGCCCTTTTTGGCCAACCAAGCAACCTGGAAAGGCAAATCAGCGCTACAAAGAAGTCTCGCTTCCCATCGGTCAAAAGGGCCATGCTGAAAAAAGTGTCAAAACCAGAAATGCAGGACAGGCCATGGAGAAATGGGAGCCTTGCTACACTGATGGGCGGGATGTAAATTGCCAACAGCCACTCTGGAGAAGTGTACAGTGTGTCCTGAAACATCTAAAAAACACAGCTTAGAGAGCATAGGGCACTTCCACGCATGGGGGGATAAAGTGGGAAAATTGAAAATCAGCAAGACACAAGCACCCCAAAGTTTAGGGCTGCTCTGTTGACAAGGACCTCCACTTCATTCCACCTTAAATATCCCAGGAAAGCGAAAAATGGATCAAAAAGTTGTGGTCCTTATGTACAATGGAATAACACTCAGCCATGAAATCAATGTCATAAGGCTAGTAGCAGCATGATGAGTGGATTTAGGTAAGACGATTCTAAGTGAAATAAGTCACACAGAAAAGGACACTTCTCATAAGGTGTCACTTATAGAGGGAATGTAAAAACCGTTACACTTGAACTGAATTACAAAACAGAACAGAGTCACACATGCAGAAAACACACTATGGCTGCTTAACGGGAAAGGTGAGGTGGGGTGATACATAAAACAAGAGTTTCAAATTAGCTCAGATACCGTTCCATAAACCCAATATGTAATAGACAAGACCTACTCCTTGCTCAGAGAACTGGACTCAACACGCCCGATTCACCGCACAAGAATATATCTGACTAGTAATAATCTTAAAACCTATGTATTGATATCTCTCTGTTAGTGTGTCAAGTGGGTGTAAAGCGGCATAAACACAGCCGTGAAAAGCAGCTAAACCCCATTATAAAAATAAATTACTTTTAAAAACCCATGAAACAAAGACAGGGAAAGAGAGAGAAATTCTTACACAATTCGTTCAGGGGCTGTGATGCAACCTGGATTGACCATATCTAGACCCACAGCTGGATGAGACATAAGGGTGGACACTCTTGGGGCTGAGAGGTTTGGTGAGGTTGGGTGAGCAAACGCAGACCCTTTAAAGTAATACTGCGTGCTACCCATCGCATGGATCCCAAATCTCCAGGTTCAAGGGCATCTTCCTACATCGAAAACATGCATGAGAAACCCAGAAGATGGTACACCGTGTGATGGGGAAAGGTTTGTAAAACGCACCTCATTTCTCATCTCCTTGTGCTCGGGTTCGCCATTCCAGCCACTTTACTAGCAATCTCCCTACTTGGAGCATCAGCACCTTTAACCTCCTGTTCCGTACAGGTTGCAATTTGTCCTGAGGATGAACGGGAAGACGGGGAACCAATGAGAGACTAGCTCTTGGTGTTGGGACAGGCACAGGTCACTCTATTTTCCCATCAGGAAGAAGAATTAACCACAGGCTCAGCCTGCCCCCCGGAACCAGAACAGGGCCTGAAGCCATCCTGCGCTTTTGCGGCCAGCTCCCAAAAACGCGACTTGTAAAATGGAGCTTCAGGGCACTGCAATTCACAAACCTGCAGAGTTATAAATGATAACTCTCGTCCACAAATATATTGAGGGAAGGCAAAGAAGAGGATTTGAAATCAAGGCAGAATTGCAGGAAACAGATTTCAGGAGGTAGATTCGAATCGCCTTTAAAGCACATGAAAAGCGGCAAAACGTTGACAATGATGCCCTTGGCCAAAAAGGGCGTATGCTTTTTTTCCTGAATATATTCAGGAAAAAACGCATACGCCCTTTTTGGCCAACCAAGCAACCTGGAAAGGCAAATCAGCGCTACAAAGAAGTCTCGCTTCCCATCGGTCAAAAGGGCCATGCTGAAAAAAGTGTCAAAACCAGAAATGCAGGACAGGCCATGGAGAAATGGGAGCCTTGCTACACTGATAGGTGGGATGTAAATTGCCAACAGCCACTCTGGAGAAGTGTACGGTGTGTCCTGAAACATCTAAAAAACACAGCTTAGAGAGCATAGGGCACTTCCACGCATGAGGGGATAAAGTGGGAAAATTGAAAATCAGCAAGACACAAGCACCCCAAAGTTTAGGGCTGCTCTGTTGACAAGGACCTCCACTTCATTCCACCTTAAATATCCCAGGAAAGCGAAAAATGGATCAAAAAGTTGTGGTCCTTATGTACAATGGAATATCACTCAGCCATGAAATCAATGTCATAAGGCTAGTAGCAGCATGATGAGTGGATTTAGGTAAGACGATTCTAAGTGAAATAAGTCACACAGAAAAGGACACTTCTCATAAGGTGTCACTTATAGAGGGAATGTAAAAACCGTTACACTTGAACTGAATTACAAAACAGAACAGAGTCACACATGCAGAAAACACACTATGGCTGCTTAACGGGAAAGGTGAGGTGGGGTGATACATAAAACAAGAGTTTCAAATTAGCTCAGATACCGTTCCATAAACCCAATATGTAATAGACAAGACCTACTCCTTGCTCAGAGAACTGGACTCAACACGCCCGATTCACCGCACAAGAATATATCTGACTAGTAATAATCTTAAAACCTATGTATTGATATCTCTCTGTTAGTGTGTCAAGTGGGTGTAAAGCGGCATAAACACAGCCGTGAAAAGCAGCTAAACCCCATTATAAAAATAAATTACTTTTAAAAACCCATGAAACAAAGACAGGGAAAGAGAGAGAAATTCTTACACAATTCGTTCAGGGGCTGTGATGCAAACTGGATTGACCATATCTAGACCCACAGCTGGATGAGACATAAGGGTGGACACTCTTGGGGCTGAGAGGTTTGGTGAGGTTGGGTGAGCAAATGCAGACCCTTTAAAGTAATACTGCGTGCTACCCATCGCATGGGTCCCAAATCTCCAGGTTCAAGGGCATCTTCCTACATCGAAAACATGCATGAGAAACCCAGAAGATGGTACACCGTGTGATGGGGAAAGGTTTCTAAAACGCACCTCATTTCTCATCTCCTTGTGCTCGGGTTCGCCTTTCCAGCCACTTTACTAGCAATCTCCCTACTTGGAGCATCAGCACCTTTAACCTCCTGTTCCGTACAGGTTGCAATTTGTCCTGAGGATGAACGGGAAGACGGGGAACCAATGAGAGACTAGCTCTTGGTGTTGGGACAGGCACAGGTCACTCTATTTTCCCATCAGGAAGAAGAATTAACCACAGGCTCAGCCTGCCCCCCGGAACCAGAACAGGGCCTGAAGCCATCCTGCGCTTTTGCGGCCAGCTCCCAAAAACGCGACTTGTAAAATGGAGCTTCAGGGCACTGCAATTCACAAACCTGCAGAGTTATAAATGATAACTCTCGTCCACAAATATATTGAGGGAAGGCAAAGAAGAGGATTTGAAATCAAGGCAGAATTGCAGGAAACAGATTTCAGGAGGTAGATTCGAATCGCCTTTAAAGCACATGAAAAGCGGCAAAACGTTGACAATGATGCCCTTGGCCAAAAAGGGCGTATGCGTTTTTTCCTGAATATATTCAGGAAAAAACGCATACGCCCTTTTTGGCCAAACAAGCAACCTGGAAAGGCAAATCAGCGCTACAAAGAAGTCTCGCTTCCCATCGGTCAAAAGGGCCATGCTGAAAAATGTGTCAAAACCAGAAATGCAGGACAGGCCATGGAGAAATGGGAGCCTTGCTACACTGATAGGTGGGATGTAAATTGCCAACAGCCACTCTGGAAAAGTGTACGGTGTGTCCTGAAACATCTAAAAAACACAGCTTAGAGAGCATAGGGCACTTCCACGCATGGGGGGATAAAGTGGGAAAATTGAAAATCAGCAAGACACAAGCACCCCAAAGTTTAGGGCTGCTCTGTTGACAAGGACCTCCACTTCATTCCACCTTAAATATCCCAGGAAAGCGAAAAATGGATCAAAAAGTTGTGGTCCTTATGTACAAAGGAATATCACTCAGCCATGAAATCAATGTCATAAGGCTAGTAGCAGCATGATGAGTGGATTTAGGTAAGACGATTCTAAGTGAAATAAGTCACACAGAAAAGGACACTTCTCATAAGGTGTCACTTATAGAGGGAATGTAAAAACCGTTACACTTGAACTGAATTACAAAACAGAACAGAGTCACACATGCAGAAAACACACTATGGCTGCTTAACGGGAAAGGTGAGGTGGGGTGATACATAAAACAAGAGTTTCAAATTAGCTCAGATACCGTTCCATAAACCCAATATGTAATAGACAAGACCTACTCCTTGCTCAGAGAACTGGACTCAACACGCCCGATTCACCGCACAAGAATATATCTGACTAGTAATAATCTTAAAACCTATGTATTGATATCTCTCTGTTAGTGTGTCAAGTGGGTGTAAAGCGGCATAAACACAGCCGTGAAAAGCAGCTAAACCCCATTATAAAAATAAATTACTTTTAAAAACCCATGAAACAAAGACAGGGAAAGAGAGAGAAATTCTTACACAATTCGTTCAGGGGCTGTGATGCAACCTGGATTGACCATATCTAGACCCACAGCTGGATGAGACATAAGGGTGGACACTCTTGGGGCTGAGAGGTTTGGTGAGGTTGGGTGAGCAAATGCAGACCCTTTAAAGTAATACTGCGTGCTACCCATCGCATGGATCCCAAATCTCCAGGTTCAAGGGCATCTTCCTACATCGAAAACATGCATGAGAAACCCAGAAGATGGTACACCGTGTGATGGGGAAAGGTTTGTAAAACGCACCTCATTTCTCATCTCCTTGTGCTCGGGTTCGCCATTCCAGCCACTTTACTAGCAATCTCCCTACTTGGAGCATCAGCACCTTTAACCTCCTGTTCCGTACAGGTTGCAATTTGTCCTGAGGATGAACGGGAAGACGGGGAACCAATGAGAGACTAGCTCTTGGTGTTGGGACAGGCACAGGTCACTCTATTTTCCCATCAGGAAGAAGAATTAACCACAGGCTCAGCCTGCCCCCCGGAACCAGAACAGGGCCTGAAGCCATCCTGCGCTTTTGCGGCCAGCTCCCAAAAAAGCGACTTGTAAAATGGAGCTTCAGGGCACTGCAATTCACAAACCTGCAGAGTTATAAATGATAACTCTCGTCCACAAATATATTGAGGGAAGGCAAAGAAGAGGATTTGAAATCAAGGCAGAATTGCAAGAAACAGATTTCAGGAGGTAGATTCGAATCGCCTTTAAAGCACATGAAAAGCGGCAAAACGTTGACAATGATGCCCTTGGCCAAAAAGGGCGTATGCGTTTTTTCCTGAATATATTCAGGAAAAAACGCATACGCCCTTTTTGGCCAACCAAGCAACCTGGAAAGGCAAATCAGCGCTACAAAGAAGTCTCGCTTCCCATCGGTCAAAAGGGCCATGCTGAAAAAAGTGTCAAAACCAGAAATGCAGGACAGGCCATGGAGAAATGGGAGCCTTGCTACACTGATGGGTGGGATGTAAATTGCCAACAGCCACTCTGGAGAAGTGTACGGTGTGTCCTGAAACATCTAAAAAACACAGCTTAGAGAGCATAGGGCACTTCCACGCATGAGGGGATAAAGTGGGAAAATTGAAAATCAGCAAGACACAAGCACCCCAAAGTTTAGGGCTGCTCTGTTGACAAGGACCTCCACTTCATTCCACCTTAAATATCCCAGGAAAGCGAAAAATGGATCAAAAAGTTGTGGTCCTTATGTACAATGGAATATCACTCAGCCATGAAATCAATGTCATAAGGCTAGTAGCAGCATGATGAGTGGATTTAGGTAAGACGATTCTAAGTGAAATAAGTCACACAGAAAAGGACACTTCTCATAAGGTGTCACTTATAGAGGGAATGTAAAAACCGTTACACTTGAACTGAATTACAAAACAGAACAGAGTCACACATGCAGAAAACACACTATGGCTGCTTAACGGGAAAGGTGAGGTGGGGTGATACATAAAACAAGAGTTTCAAATTAGCTCAGATACCGTTCCATAAACCCAATATGTAATAGACAAGACCTACTCCTTGCTCAGAGAACTGGACTCAACACGCCCGATTCACCGCACAAGAATATATCTGACTAGTAATAATCTTAAAACCTATGTATTGATATCTCTCTGTTAGTGTGTCAAGTGGGTGTAAAGCGGCATAAACACAGCCGTGAAAAGCAGCTAAACCCCATTATAAAAATAAATTACTTTTAAAAACCCATGAAACAAAGACAGGGAAAGAGAGAGAAATTCTTACACAATTCGTTCAGGGGCTGTGATGCAACCTGGATTGACCATATCTAGACCCACAGCTGGATGAGACATAAGGGTGGACACTCTTGGGGCTGAGAGGTTTGGTGAGGTTGGGTGAGCAAACGCAGACCCTTTAAAGTAATACTGCGTGCTACCCATCGCATGGATCCCAAATCTCCAGGTTCAAGGGCATCTTCCTACATCGAAAACATGCATGAGAAACCCAGAAGATGGTACACCGTGTGATGGGGAAAGGTTTGTAAAACGCACCTCATTTCTCATCTCCTTGTGCTCGGGTTCGCCATTCCAGCCACTTTACTAGCAATCTCCCTACTTGGAGCATCAGCACCTTTAACCTCCTGTTCCGTACAGGTTGCAATTTGTCCTGAGGATGAACGGGAAGACAGGGAACCAATGAGAGACTAGCTCTTGGTGTTGGGACAGGCACAGGTCACTCTATTTTCCCATCAGGAAGAAGAATTAACCACAGGCTCACCCTGCCCCCCGGAACCAGAACAGGGCCTGAAGCCATCCTGCGCTTTTGCGGCCAGCTCCCAAAAACGCGACTTGTAAAATGGAGCTTCAGGGCACTGCAATTCACAAACCTGCAGAGTTATAAATGATAACTCTCGTCCACAAATATATTGAGGGAAGGCAAAGAAGAGGATTTGAAATCAAGGCAGAATTGCAGGAAACAGATTTCAGGAGGTAGATTCGAATCGCCTTTAAAGCACATGAAAAGCGGCAAAACGTTGACAATGATGCCCTTGGCCAAAAAGGGCGTATGCGTTTTTTCCTGAATATATTCAGGAAAAAACGCATACGCCCTTTTTGGCCAAACAAGCAACCTGGAAATGCAAATCAGCGCTACAAAGAAGTCTCGCTTCCCATCGGTCAAAAGGGCCATGCTGAAAAATGTGTCAAAACCAGAAATGCAGGACAGGCCATGGAGAAATGGGAGCCTTGCTACACTGATGGGCGGGATGTAAATTGCCAACAGCCACTCTGGAGAAGTGTACGGTGTGTCCTGAAACATCTAAGAAACACAGCTTAGAGAGCATAGGGCACTTCCACGCATGGGGGGATAAAGTGGGAAAATTGAAAATCAGCAAGACACAAGCACCCCAAAGTTTAGGGCTGCTCTGTTGACAAGGACCTCCACTTCATTCCACCTTAAATATCCCAGGAAAGCGAAAAATGGATCAAAAAGTTGTGGTCCTTATGTACAATGGAATAACACTCAGCCATGAAATCAATGTCATAAGGCTAGTAGCAGCATGATGAGTGGATTTAGGTAAGACGATTCTAAGTGAAATAAGTCACACAGAAAAGGACACTTCTCATAAGGTGTCACTTATAGAGGGAATGTAAAAACCGTTACACTTGAACTGAATTACAAAACAGAACAGAGTCACACATGCAGAAAACACACTATGGCTGCTTAACGGGAAAGGTGAGGTGGGGTGATACATAAAACAAGAGTTTCAAATTAGCTCAGATACCGTTCCATAAACCCAATATGTAATAGACAAGACCTACTCCTTGCTCAGAGAACTGGACTCAACACGCCCGATTCACCGCACAAGAATATATCTGACTAGTAATAATCTTAAAACCTATGTATTGATATCTCTCTGTTAGTGTGTCAAGTGGGTGTAAAGCGGCATAAACACAGCCGTGAAAAGCAGCTAAACCCCATTATAAAAATAAATTACTTTTAAAAACCCATGAAACAAAGACAGGGAAAGAGAGAGAAATTCTTACACAATTCGTTCAGGGGCTGTGATGCAACCTGGATTGACCATATCTAGACCCACAGCTGGATGAGACATAAGGGTGGACACTCTTGGGGCTGAGAGGTTTGGTGAGGTTGGGTGAGCAAATGCAGACCCTTTAAAGTAATACTGCGTGCTACCCATCGCATGGGTCCCAAATCTCCAGGTTCAAGGGCATCTTCCTACATCGAAAACATGCATGAGAAACCCAGAAGATGGTACACCGTGTGATGGGGAAAGGTTTCTAAAACGCACCTCATTTCTCATCTCCTTGTGCTCGGGTTCGCCATTCCAGCCACTTTACTAGCAATCTCCCTACTTGGAGCATCAGCACCTTTAACCTCCTGTTCCGTACAGGTTGCAATTTGTCCTGAGGATGAACGGGAAGACGGGGAACCAATGAGAGACTAGCTCTTGGTGTTGGGACAGGCACAGGTCACTCTATTTTCCCATCAGGAAGAAGAATTAACCACAGGCTCAGCCTGCCCCCCGGAACCAGAACAGGGCCTGAAGCCATCCTGCGCTTTTGCGGCCAGCTCCCAAAAACGCGACTTGTAAAATGGAGCTTCAGGGCACTGCAATTCACAAACCTGCAGAGTTATAAATGATAACTCTCGTCCACAAATATATTGAGGGAAGGCAAAGAAGAGGATTTGAAATCAAGGCAGAATTGCAGGAAACAGATTTCAGGAGGTAGATTCGAATCGCCTTTAAAGCACATGAAAAGCGGCAAAACGTTGACAATGATGCCCTTGGCCAAAAAGGGCGTATGCTTTTTTTCCTGAATATATTCAGGAAAAAACGCATACGCCCTTTTTGGCCAACCAAGCAACCTGGAAAGGCAAATCAGCGCTACAAAGAAGTCTCGCTTCCCATCGGTCAAAAGGGCCATGCTGAAAAAAGTGTCAAAACCAGAAATGCAGGACAGGCCATGGAGAAATGGGAGCCTTGCTACACTGATGGGCGGGATGTAAATTGCCAACAGCCACTCTGGAGAAGTGTACGGTGTGTCCTGAAACATCTAAAAAACACAGCTTAGAGAGCATAGGGCACTTCCACGCATGGGGGGATAAAGTGGGAAAATTGAAAATCAGCAAGACACAAGCACCCCAAAGTTTAGGGCTGCTCTGTTGACAAGGACCTCCACTTCATTCCACCTTAAATATCCCAGGAAAGCGAAAAATGGATCAAAAAGTTGTGGTCCTTATGTACAATGGAATAACACTCAGCCATGAAATCAATGTCATAAGGCTAGTAGCAGCATGATGAGTGGATTTAGGTAAGACGATTCTAAGTGAAATAAGTCACACAGAAAAGGACACTTCTCATAAGGTGTCACTTATAGAGGGAATGTAAAAACCGTTACACTTGAAATGAATTACAAAACAGAACAGAGTCACACATGCAGAAAACACACTATGGCTGCTTAACGGGAAAGGTGAGGTGGGGTGATACATAAAACAAGAGTTTCAAATTAGCTCAGATACCGTTCCATAAACCCAATATGTAATAGACAAGACCTACTCCTTGCTCAGAGAACTGGACTCAACACGCCCGATTCACCGCACAAGAATATATCTGACTAGTAATAATCTTAAAACCTATGTATTGATATCTCTCTGTTAGTGTGTCAAGTGGGTGTAAAGCGGCATAAACACAGCCGTGAAAAGCAGCTAAACCCCATTATAAAAATAAATTACTTTTAAAAACCCATGAAACAAAGACAGGGAAAGAGAGAGAAATTCTTACACAATTCGTTCAGGGGCTGTGATGCAACCTGGATTGACCATATCTAGACCCACAGCTGGATGAGACATAAGGGTGGACACTCTTGGGGCTGAGAGGTTTGGTGAGGTTGGGTGAGCAAACGCAGACCCTTTAAAGTAATACTGCGTGCTACCCATCGCATGGGTCCCAAATCTCCAGGTTCAAGGGCATCTTCCTACATCGAAAACATGCATGAGAAACCCAGAAGATGGTACACCGTGTGATGGAGAAAGGTTTCTAAAACGCACCTCATTTCTCATCTCCTTGTGCTCGGGTTCGCCATTCCAGCCACTTTACTAGCAATCTCCCTACTTGGAGCATCAGCACCTTTAACCTCCTGTTCCGTACAGGTTGCAATTTGTCCTGAGGATGAACGGGAAGACGGGGAACCAATGAGAGACTAGCTCTTGGTGTTGGGACAGGCACAGGTCACTCTATTTTCCCATCAGGAAGAAGAATTAACCACAGGCTCAGCCTGCCCCCCGGAACCAGAACAGGGCCTGAAGCCATCCTGCGCTTTTGCGGCCAGCTCCCAAAAATGCGACTTGTAAAATGGAGCTTCAGGGCACTGCAATTCACAAACCTGCAGAGTTATAAATGATAACTCTCGTCCACAAATATATTGAGGGAAGGCAAAGAAGAGGATTTGAAATCAAGGCAGAATTGCAAGAAACAGATTTCAGGAGGTAGATTCGAATCGCCTTTAAAGCACATGAAAAGCGGCAAAACGTTGACAATGATGCCCTTGGCCAAAAAGGGCGTATGCGTTTTTTCCTGAATATATTCAGGAAAAAACGCATACGCCCTTTTTGGCCAACCAAGCAACCTGGAAAGGCAAATCAGCGCTACAAAGAAGTCTCGCTTCCCATCGGTCAAAAGGGCCATGCTGAAAAAAGTGTCAAAACCAGAAATGCAGGACAGGCCATGGAGAAATGGGAGCCTTGCTACACTGATGGGTGGGATGTAAATTGCCAACAGCCAATCTGGAGAAGTGTACGGTGTGTCCTGAAACATCTAAGAAACACAGCTTAGAGAGCATAGGGCACTTCCACGCATGGGGGGATAAAGTGGGAAAATTGAAAATCAGCAAGACACAAGCACCCCAAAATTTAGGGCTGCTCTGTTGACAAGGACCTCCACTTCATTCCACCTTAAATATCCCAGGAAAGCGAAAAATGGATCAAAAAGTTGTGGTCCTTATGTACAATGGAATAACACTCAGCCATGAAATCAATGTCATAAGGCTAGTAGCAGCATGATGAGTGGATTTAGGTAAGACGATTCTAAGTGAAATAAGTCACACAGAAAAGGACACTTCTCATAAGGTGTCACTTATAGAGGGAATGTAAAAACCGTTACACTTGAACTGAATTACAAAACAGAACAGAGTCACAGATGCAGAAAACACACTATGGCTGCTTAACGGGAAAGGTGAGGTGGGGTGATACATAAAACAAGAGTTTCAAATTAGCTCAGATACCGTTCCATAAACCCAATATGTAATAGACAAGACCTACTCCTTGCTCAGAGAACTGGACTCAACACGCCCGATTCACCGCACAAGAATATATCTGACTAGTAATAATCTTAAAACCTATGTATTGATATCTCTCTGTTAGTGTGTCAAGTGGTGTAAAGCGGCATAAACACAGCCGTGAAAAGCAGCTAAAACCCATTATAAAAATAAATTACTTTTAAAAACCCATGAAACAAAGACAGGGAAAGAGAGAGAAATTCTTACACAATTCGTTCAGGGGCTGTGATGCAACCTGGATTGACCATATCTAGACCCACAGCTGGATGAGACATAAGGGTGGACACTCTTGGGGCTGAGAGGTTTGGTGAGGTTGGGTGAGCAAATGCAGACCCTTTAAAGTAATACTGCGTGCTACCCATCGCATGGGTCCCAAATCTCCAGGTTCAAGGGCATCTTCCTACATCGAAAACATGCATGAGAAACCCAGAAGATGGTACACCGTGTGATGGGGAAAGGTTTCTAAAACGCACCTCATTTCTCATCTCCTTGTGCTCGGGTTCGCCATTCCAGCCACTTTACTAGCAATCTCCCTACTTGGAGCATCAGCACCTTTAACCTCTTGTTCGGTACAGGTTGCAATTTGTCCTGAGGATGAACGGGAAGACGGGGAACCAATGAGAGACTAGCTCTTGGTGTTGGGACAGGCACAGGTCACTCTATTTTCCCATCAGGAAGAAGAATTAACCACAGGCTCAGCCTGCCCCCCGGAACCAGAACAGGGCCTGAAGCCATCCTGCGCTTTTGCGGCCAGCTCCCAAAAACGCGACTTGTAAAATGGAGCTTTAGGGCACTGCAATTCACAAACCTGCAGAGTTATAAATGATAACTCTCGTCCACAAATATATTGAGGGAAGGCAAAGAAGAGGATTTGAAATCAAGGCAGAATTGCAGGAAACAGATTTCAGGAGGTAGATTCGAATCGCCTTTAAAGCACATGAAAAGCGGCAAAACGTTGACAATGATGCCCTTGGCCAAAAAGGGCGTATGCGTTTTTTCCTGAATATATTCAGGAAAAAACGCATACGCCCTTTTTGGCCAACCAAGCAACCTGGAAAGGCAAATCAGCGCTACAAAGAAGTCTCGCTTCCCATCGGTCAAAAGGGCCATGCTGAAAAAAGTGTCAAAACCAGAAATGCAGGACAGGCCATGGAGAAATGGGAGCCTTGCTACACTGATGGGCGGGATGTAAATTGCCAACAGCCACTCTGGAGAAGTGTACAGTGTGTCCTGAAACATCTAAAAAACACAGCTTAGAGAGCATAGGGCACTTCCACGCATGGGGGGATAAAGTGGGAAAATTGAAAATCAGCAAGACACAAGCACCCCAAAGTTTAGGGCTGCTCTGTTGACAAGGACCTCCACTTCATTCCACCTTAAATATCCCAGGAAAGCGAAAAATGGATCAAAAAGTTGTGGTCCTTATGTACAATGGAATAACACTCAGCCATGAAATCAATGTCATAAGGCTAGTAGCAGCATGATGAGTGGATTTAGGTAAGACGATTCTAAGTGAAATAAGTCACACAGAAAAGGACACTTCTCATAAGGTGTCACTTATAGAGGGAATGTAAAAACCGTTACACTTGAACTGAATTACAAAACAGAACAGAGTCACAGATGCAGAAAACACACTATGGCTGCTTAACGGGAAAGGTGAGGTGGGGTGATACATAAAACAAGAGTTTCAAATTAGCTCAGATACCGTTCCATAAACCCAATATGTAATAGACAAGACCTACTCCTTGCTCAGAGAACTGGACTCAACACGCCCGATTCACCGCACAAGAATATATCTGACTAGTAATAATCTTAAAACCTATGTATTGAAATCTCTCTGTTAGTGTGTCAAGTGGTGTAAAGCGGCATAAACACAGCCGTGAAAAGCAGCTAAAACCCATTATAAAAATAAATTACTTTTAAAAACCCATGAAACAAAGACAGGGAAAGAGAGAGAAATTCTTACACAATTCGTTCAGGGGCTGTGATGCAACCTGGATTGACCATATCTAGACCCACAGCTGGATGAGACATAAGGGTGGACACTCTTGGGGCTGAGAGGTTTGGTGAGGTTGGGTGAGCAAATGCAGACCCTTTAAAGTAATACTGCGTGCTACCCATCGCATGGGTCCCAAATCTCCAGGTTCAAGGGCATCTTCCTACATCGAAAACATGCATGAGAAACCCAGAAGATGGTACACCGTGTGATGGGGAAAGGTTTCTAAAACGCACCTCATTTCTCATCTCCTTGTGCTCGGGTTCGCCATTCCAGCCACTTTACTAGCAATCTCCCTACTTGGAGCATCAGCACCTTTAACCTCTTGTTCGGTACAGGTTGCAATTTGTCCTGAGGATGAACGGGAAGACGGGGAACCAATGAGAGACTAGCTCTTGGTGTTGGGACAGGCACAGGTCACTCTATTTTCCCATCAGGAAGAAGAATTAACCACAGGCTCAGCCTGCCCCCCGGAACCAGAACAGGGCCTGAAGCCATCCTGCGCTTTTGCGGCCAGCTCCCAAAAACGCGACTTGTAAAATGGAGCTTTAGGGCACTGCAATTCACAAACCTGCAGAGTTATAAATGATAACTCTCGTCCACAAATATATTGAGGGAAGGCAAAGAAGAGGATTTGAAATCAAGGCAGAATTGCAGGAAACAGATTTCAGGAGGTAGATTCGAATCGCCTTTAAAGCACATGAAAAGCGGCAAAACGTTGACAATGATGCCCTTGGCCAAAAAGGGCGTATGCGTTTTTTCCTGAATATATTCAGGAAAAAACGCATACGCCCTTTTTGGCCAACCAAGCAACCTGGAAAGGCAAATCAGCGCTACAAAGAAGTCTCGCTTCCCATCGGTCAAAAGGGCCATGCTGAAAAAAGTGTCAAAACCAGAAATGCAGGACAGGCCATGGAGAAATGGGAGCCTTGCTACACTGATGGGCGGGATGTAAATTGCCAACAGCCACTCTGGAGAAGTGTACAGTGTGTCCTGAAACATCTAAAAAACACAGCTTAGAGAGCATAGGGCACTTCCACGCATGGGGGGATAAAGTGGGAAAATTGAAAATCAGCAAGACACAAGCACCCCAAAGTTTAGGGCTGCTCTGTTGACAAGGACCTCCACTTCATTCCACCTTAAATATCCCAGGAAAGCGAAAAATGGATCAAAAAGTTGTGGTCCTTATGTACAATGGAATAACACTCAGCCATGAAATCAATGTCATAAGGCTAGTAGCAGCATGATGAGTGGATTTAGGTAAGACGATTCTAAGTGAAATAAGTCACACAGAAAAGGACACTTCTCATAAGGTGTCACTTATAGAGGGAATGTAAAAACCGTTACACTTGAACTGAATTACAAAACAGAACAGAGTCACACATGCAGAAAACACACTATGGCTGCTTAACGGGAAAGGTGAGGTGGGGTGATACATAAAACAAGAGTTTCAAATTAGCTCAGATACCGTTCCATAAACCCAATATGTAATAGACAAGACCTACTCCTTGCTCAGAGAACTGGACTCAACACGCCCGATTCACCGCACAAGAATATATCTGACTAGTAATAATCTTAAAACCTATGTATTGATATCTCTCTGTTAGTGTGTCAAGTGGGTGTAAAGCGGCATAAACACAGCCGTGAAAAGCAGCTAAACCCCATTATAAAAATAAATTACTTTTAAAAACCCATGAAACAAAGACAGGGAAAGAGAGAGAAATTCTTACACAATTCGTTCAGGGGCTGTGATGCAACCTGGATTGACCATATCTAGACCCACAGCTGGATGAGACATAAGGGTGGACACTCTTGGGGCTGAGAGGTTTGGTGAGGTTGGGTGAGCAAATGCAGACCCTTTAAAGTAATACTGCGTGCTACCCATCGCATGGGTCCCAAATCTCCAGGTTCAAGGGCATCTTCCTACATCGAAAACATGCATGAGAAACACAGAAGGTGGTACACCGTGTGATGGGGAAAGGTTTCTAAAACGCACCTCATTTCTCATCTCCTTGTGCTCGGGTTCGCCATTCCAGCCACTTTACTAGCAATCTCCCTACTTGGAGCATCAGCACCTTTAACCTCCTGTTCCGTACAGGTTGCAATTTGTCCTGAGGATGAACGGGAAGACGGGGAACCAATGAGAGACTAGCTCTTGGTGTTGGGACAGGCACAGGTCACTCTATTTTCCCATCAGGAAGAAGAATTAACCACAGGCTCAGCCTGCCCCCCGGAACCAGAACAGGGCCTGAAGCCATCCTGCGCTTTTGCGGCCAGCTCCCAAAAATGCGACTTGTAAAATGGAGCTTCAGGGCACTGCAATTCACAAACCTGCAGAGTTATAAATGATAACTCTCGTCCACAAATATATTGAGGGAAGGCAAAGAAGAGGATTTGAAATCAAGGCAGAATTGCAAGAAACAGATTTCAGGAGGTAGATTCGAATCGCCGTTAAAGCACATGAAAAGCGGCAAAATGTTGACAATGATGCCCTTGGCCAAAAAGGGCGTATGCGTTTTTTCCTGAATATATTCAGGAAAAAACGCATACGCCCTTTTTGGCCAACCAAGCAACCTGGAAAGGCAAATCAGCGCTACAAAGAAGTCTCGCTTCCCATCGGTCAAAAGGGCCATGCTGAAAAAAGTGTCAAAACCAGAAATGCAGGACAGGCCATGGAGAAATGGGAGCCTTGCTACACTGATGGGTGGGATGTAAATTGCCAACAGCCACTCTGGAGAAGTGTACGGTGTGTCCTGAAACATCTAAGAAACACAGCTTAGAGAGCATAGGGCACTTCCACGCATGGGGGGATAAAGTGGGAAAATTGAAAATCAGCAAGACACAAGCACCCCAAAGTTTAGGGCTGCTCTGTTGACAAGGACCTCCACTTCATTCCACCTTAAATATCCCAGGAAAGCGAAAAATGGATCAAAAAGTTGTGGTCCTTATGTACAATGGAATAACACTCAGCCATGAAATCAATGTCATAAGGCTAGTAGCAGCATGATGAGTGGATTTAGGTAAGACGATTCTAAGTGAAATAAGTCACACAGAAAAGGACACTTCTCATAAGGTGTCACTTATAGAGGGAATGTAAAAACCGTTACACTTGAACTGAATTACAAAACAGAACAGAGTCACAGATGCAGAAAACACACTATGGCTGCTTAACGGGAAAGGTGAGGTGGGGTGATACATAAAACAAGAGTTTCAAATTAGCTCAGATACCGTTCCATAAACCCAATATGTAATAGACAAGACCTACTCCTTGCTCAGAGAACTGGACTCAACACGCCCGATTCACCGCACAAGAATATATCTGACTAGTAATAATCTTAAAACCTATGTATTGATATCTCTCTGTTAGTGTGTCAAGTGGTGTAAAGCGGCATAAACACAGCCGTGAAAAGCAGCTAAAACCCATTATAAAAATAAATTACTTTTAAAAACCCATGAAACAAAGACAGGGAAAGAGAGAGAAATTCTTACTCAATTCGTTCAGGGGCTGTGATGCAACCTGGATTGACCATATCTAGACCCACAGCTGGATGAGACATAAGGGTGGACACTCTTGGGGCTGAGAGGTTTGGTGAGGTTGGGTGAGCAAATGCAGACCCTTTAAAGTAATACTGCGTGCTACCCATCGCATGGGTCCCAAATCTCCAGGTTCAAGGGCATCTTCCTACATCGAAAACATGCATGAGAAACCCAGAAGATGGTACACCGTGTGATGGGGAAAGGTTTCTAAAACGCACCTCATTTCTCATCTCCTTGTGCTCGGGTTCGCCATTCCAGCCACTTTACTAGCAATCTCCCTACTTGGAGCATCAGCACCTTTAACCTCCTGTTCGGTACAGGTTGCAATTTGTCCTGAGGATGAACGGGAAGACGGGGAACCAATGAGAGACTAGCTCTTGGTGTTGGGACAGGCACAGGTCACTCTATTTTCCCATCAGGAAGAAGAATTAACCACAGGCTCAGCCTGCCCCCCGGAACCAGAACAGGGCCTGAAGCCATCCTGCGCTTTTGCGGCCAGCTCCCAAAAACGCGACTTGTAAAATGGAGCTTTAGGGCACTGCAATTCACAAACCTGCAGAGTTATAAATGATAACTCTCGTCCACAAATATATTGAGGGAAGGCAAAGAAGAGGATTTGAAATCAAGGCAGAATTGCAGGAAACAGATTTCAGGAGGTAGATTCGAATCGCCTTTAAAGCACATGAAAAGCGGCAAAACGTTGACAATGATGCCCTTGGCCAAAAAGGGCGTATGCGTTTTTTCCTGAATATATTCAGGAAAAAACGCATACGCCCCTTTTGGCCAACCAAGCAACCTGGAAAGGCAAATCAGCGCTACAAAGAAGTCTCGCTTCCCATCGGTCAAAAGGGCCATGCTGAAAAAAGTGTCAAAACCAGAAATGCAGGACAGGCCATGGAGAAATGGGAGCCTTGCTACACTGATGGGCGGGATGTAAATTGCCAACAGCCACTCTGGAGAAGTGTACAGTGTGTCCTGAAACATCTAAAAAACACAGCTTAGAGAGCATAGGGCACTTCCACGCATGGGGGGATAAAGTGGGAAAATTGAAAATCAGCAAGACACAAGCACCCCAAAGTTTAGGGCTGCTCTGTTGACAAGGACCTCCACTTCATTCCACCTTAAATATCCCAGGAAAGCGAAAAATGGATCAAAAAGTTGTGGTCCTTATGTACAATGGAATAACACTCAGCCATGAAATCAATGTCATAAGGCTAGTAGCAGCATGATGAGTGGATTTAGGTAAGACGATTCTAAGTGAAATAAGTCACACAGAAAAGGACACTTCTCATAAGGTGTCACTTATAGAGGGAATGTAAAAACCGTTACACTTGAACTGAATTACAAAACAGAACAGAGTCACACATGCAGAAAACACACTATGGCTGCTTAACGGGAAAGGTGAGGTGGGGTGATACATAAAACAAGAGTTTCAAATTAGCTCAGATACCGTTCCATAAACCCAATATGTAATAGACAAGACCTACTCCTTGCTCAGAGAACTGGACTCAACACGCCCGATTCACCGCACAAGAATATATCTGACTAGTAATAATCTTAAAACCTATGTATTGATATCTCTCTGTTAGTGTGTCAAGTGGGTGTAAAGCGGCATAAACACAGCCGTGAAAAGCAGCTAAACCCCATTATAAAAATAAATTACTTTTAAAAACCCATGAAACAAAGACAGGGAAAGAGAGAGAAATTCTTACACAATTCGTTCAGGGGCTGTGATGCAACCTGGATTGACCATATCTAGACCCACAGCTGGATGAGACATAAGGGTGGACACTCTTGGGGCTGAGAGGTTTGGTGAGGTTGGGTGAGCAAATGCAGACCCTTTAAAGTAATACTGCGTGCTACCCATCGCATGGGTCCCAAATCTCCAGGTTCAAGGGCATCTTCCTACATCGAAAACATGCATGAGAAACACAGAAGGTGGTACACCGTGTGATGGGGAAAGGTTTCTAAAACGCACCTCATTTCTCATCTCCTTGTGCTCGGGTTCGCCATTCCAGCCACTTTACTAGCAATCTCCCTACTTGGAGCATCAGCACCTTTAACCTCCTGTTCCGTACAGGTTGCAATTTGTCCTGAGGATGAACGGGAAGACGGGGAACCAATGAGAGACTAGCTCTTGGTGTTGGGACAGGCACAGGTCACTCTATTTTCCCATCAGGAAGAAGAATTAACCACAGGCTCAGCCTGCCCCCCGGAACCAGAACAGGGCCTGAAGCCATCCTGCGCTTTTGCGGCCAGCTCCCAAAAATGCGACTTGTAAAATGGAGCTTCAGGGCACTGCAATTCACAAACCTGCAGAGTTATAAATGATAACTCTCGTCCACAAATATATTGAGGGAAGGCAAAGAAGAGGATTTGAAATCAAGGCAGAATTGCAAGAAACAGATTTCAGGAGGTAGATTCGAATCGCCGTTAAAGCACATGAAAAGCGGCAAAATGTTGACAATGATGCCCTTGGCCAAAAAGGGCGTATGCGTTTTTTCCTGAATATATTCAGGAAAAAACGCATACGCCCTTTTTGGCCAACCAAGCAACCTGGAAAGGCAAATCAGCGCTACAAAGAAGTCTCGCTTCCCATCGGTCAAAAGGGCCATGCTGAAAAAAGTGTCAAAACCAGAAATGCAGGACAGGCCATGGAGAAATGGGAGCCTTGCTACACTGATGGGTGGGATGTAAATTGCCTACAGCCACTCTGGAGAAGTGTACGGTGTGTCCTGAAACATCTTAGAAACACAGCTTAGAGAGCATAGGGCACTTCCACGCATGAGAGGATAAAGTGGGAAAATTGAAAATCAGCAAGACACAAGCACCCCAAAGTTTAGGGCTGCTCTGTTGACAAGGACCTCCACTTCATTCCACCTTAAATATCCCAGGAAAGCGAAAAATGGATCAAAAAGTTGTGGTCCTTATGTACAATGGAATAACACTCAGCCATGAAATCAATGTCATAAGGCTAGTAGCAGCATGATGAGTGGATTTAGGTAAGACGATTCTAAGTGAAATAAGTCACACAGAAAAGGACACTTCTCATAAGGTGTCACTTATAGAGGGAATGTAAAAACCGTTACACTTGAACTGAATTACAAAACAGAACAGAGTCACACATGCAGAAAACACACTATGGCTGCTTAACGGGAAAGGTGAGGTGGGGTGATACATAAAACAAGAGTTTCAAATTAGCTCAGATACCGTTCCATAAACCCAATATGTAATAGACAAGACCTACTCCTTGCTCAGAGAACTGGACTCAACACGCCCGATTCACCGCACAAGAATATATCTGACTAGTAATAATCTTAAAACCTATGTATTGATATCTCTCTGTTAGTGTGTCAAGTGGGTGTAAAGCGGCATAAACACAGCCGTGAAAAGCAGCTAAACCCCATTATAAAAATAAATTACTTTTAAAAACCCATGAAACAAAGACAGGGAAAGAGAGAGAAATTCTTACACAATTCGTTCAGGGGCTGTGATGCAACCTGGATTGACCATATCTAGACCCACAGATGGATGAGACATAAGGGTGGACACTCTTGGGGCTGAGAGGTTTGGTGAGGTTGGGTGAGCAAATGCAGACCCTTTAAAGTAATACTGCGTGCTACCCATCGCATGGGTCCCAAATCTCCAGGTTCAAGGGCATCTTCCTACATCGAAAACATGCATGAGAAACCCAGAAGATGGTACACCGTGTGATGGGGAAAGGTTTCTAAAACGCACCTCATTTCTCATCTCCTTGTGCTCGGGTTCGCCATTCCAGCCACTTTACTAGCAATCTCCCTACTTGGAGCATCAGCACCTTTAACCTCCTGTTCCGTACAGGTTGCAATTTGTCCTGAGGATGAACGGGAAGACGGGGAACCAATGAGAGACTAGCTCTTGGTGTTGGGACAGGCACAGGTCACTCTATTTTCCCATCAGGAAGAAGAATTAACCACAGGCTCAGCCTGCCCCCCGGAACCAGAACAGGGCCTGAAGCCATCCTGCGCTTTTGCGGACAGCTCCCAAAAACGCGACTTGTAAAATGGAGCTTCAGGGCACTGCAATTCACAAACCTGCAGAGTTATAAATGATAACTCTCGTCCACAAATATATTGAGGGAAGGCAAAGAAGAGGATTTGAAATCAAGGCAGAATTGCAGGAAACAGATTTCAGGAGGTAGATTCGAATCGCCTTTAAAGCACATGAAAAGCGGCAAAACGTTGACAATGATGCCCTTGGCCAAAAAGGGCGTATGCTTTTTTTCCTGAATATATTCAGGAAAAAACGCATACGCCCTTTTTGGCCAACCAAGCAACCTGGAAAGGCAAATCAGCGCTACAAAGAAGTCTCGCTTCCCATCGGTCAAAAGGGCCATGCTGAAAAAAGTGTCAAAACCAGAAATGCAGGACAGGCCATGGAGAAATGGGAGCCTTGCTACACTGATGGGCGGGATGTAAATTGCCAACAGCCACTCTGGAGAAGTGTACGGTGTGTCCTGAAACATCTAAAAAACACAGCTTAGAGAGCATAGGGCACTTCCACGCATGGGGGGATAAAGTGGGAAAATTGAAAATCAGCAAGACACAAGCACCCCAAAGTTTAGGGCTGCTCTGTTGACAAGGACCTCCACTTCATTCCACCTTAAATATCCCAGGAAAGCGAAAAATGGATCAAAAAGTTGTGGTCCTTATGTACAATGGAATAACACTCAGCCATGAAATCAATGTCATAAGGCTAGTAGCAGCATGATGAGTGGATTTAGGTAAGACGATTCTAAGTGAAATAAGTCACACAGAAAAGGACACTTCTCATAAGGTGTCACTTATAGAGGGAATGTAAAAACCGTTACACTTGAAATGAATTACAAAACAGAACAGAGTCACACATGCAGAAAACACACTATGGCTGCTTAACGGGAAAGGTGAGGTGGGGTGATACATAAAACAAGAGTTTCAAATTAGCTCAGATACCGTTCCATAAACCCAATATGTAATAGACAAGACCTACTCCTTGCTCAGAGAACTGGACTCAACACGCCCGATTCACCGCACAAGAATATATCTGACTAGTAATAATCTTAAAACCTATGTATTGATATCTCTCTGTTAGTGTGTCAAGTGGGTGTAAAGCGGCATAAACACAGCCGTGAAAAGCAGCTAAACCCCATTATAAAAATAAATTACTTTTAAAAACCCATGAAACAAAGACAGGGAAAGAGAGAGAAATTCTTACACAATTCGTTCAGGGGCTGTGATGCAACCTGGATTGACCATATCTAGACCCACAGCTGGATGAGACATAAGGGTGGACACTCTTGGGGCTGAGAGGTTTGGTGAGGTTGGGTGAGCAAACGCAGACCCTTTAAAGTAATACTGCGTGCTACCCATCGCATGGGTCCCAAATCTCCAGGTTCAAGGGCATCTTCCTACATCGAAAACATGCATGAGAAACCCAGAAGATGGTACACCGTGTGATGGAGAAAGGTTTCTAAAACGCACCTCATTTCTCATCTCCTTGTGCTCGGGTTCGCCATTCCAGCCACTTTACTAGCAATCTCCCTACTTGGAGCATCAGCACCTTTAACCTCC
This sequence comes from Balaenoptera physalus, assembly GCF_965194825.1. Lineage (NCBI taxonomy): Eukaryota > Metazoa > Chordata > Mammalia > Artiodactyla > Balaenopteridae > Balaenoptera > Balaenoptera physalus. The sequence continues at coordinate 528,945 of NW_028126225.1, forward strand.
TGTTCGGTACAGGTTGCAATTTGTCCTGAGGATGAACGGGAAGACGGGGAACCAATGAGAGACTAGCTCTTGGTGTTGGGACAGGCACAGGTCACTCTATTTTCCCATCAGGAAGAAGAATTAACCACAGGCTCAGCCTGCCCCCCGGAACCAGAACAGGGCCTGAAGCCATCCTGCGCTTTTGCGGCCAGCTCCCAAAAACGCGACTTGTAAAATGGAGCTTTAGGGCACTGCAATTCACAAACCTGCAGAGTTATAAATGATAACTCTCGTCCACAAATATATTGAGGGAAGGCAAAGAAGAGGATTTGAAATCAAGGCAGAATTGCAGGAAACAGATTTCAGGAGGTAGATTCGAATCGCCTTTAAAGCACATGAAAAGCGGCAAAACGTTGACAATGATGCCCTTGGCCAAAAAGGGCGTATGCGTTTTTTCCTGAATATATTCAGGAAAAAACGCATACGCCCTTTTTGGCCAACCAAGCAACCTGGAAAGGCAAATCAGCGCTACAAAGAAGTCTCGCTTCCCATCGGTCAAAAGGGCCATGCTGAAAAAAGTGTCAAAACCAGAAATGCAGGACAGGCCATGGAGAAATGGGAGCCTTGCTACACTGATGGGTGGGATGTAAATTGCCAACAGCCACTCTGGAGAAGTGTACGGTGTGTCCTGAAACATCTAAGAAACACAGCTTAGAGAGCATAGGGCACTTCCACGCATGGGGGGATAAAGTGGGAAAATTGAAAATCAGCAAGACACAAGCACCCCAAAGTTTAGGGCTGCTCTGTTGACAAGGACCTCCACTTCATTCCACCTTAAATATCCCAGGAAAGCGAAAAATGGATCAAAAAGTTGTGGTCCTTATGTACAATGGAATAACACTCAGCCATGAAATCAATGTCATAAGGCTAGTAGCAGCATGATGAGTGGATTTAGGTAAGACGATTCTAAGTGAAATAAGTCACACAGAAAAGGACACTTCTCATAAGGTGTCACTTATAGAGGGAATGTAAAAACCGTTACACTTGAACTGAATTACAAAACAGAACAGAGTCACACATGCAGAAAACACACTATGGCTGCTTAACGGGAAAGGTGAGGTGGGGTGATACATAAAACAAGAGTTTCAAATTAGCTCAGATACCGTTCCATAAACCCAATATGTAATAGACAAGACCTACTCCTTGCTCAGAGAACTGGACTCAACACGCCCGATTCACCGCACAAGAATATATCTGACTAGTAATAATCTTAAAACCTATGTATTGATATCTCTCTGTTAGTGTGTCAAGTGGTGTAAAGCGGCATAAACACAGCCGTGAAAAGCAGCTAAAACCCATTATAAAAATAAATTACTTTTAAAAACCCATGAAACAAAGACAGGGAAAGAGAGAGAAATTCTTACACAATTCGTTCAGGGGCTGTGATGCAACCTGGATTGACCATATCTAGACCCACAGCTGGATGAGACATAAGGGTGGACACTCTTGGGGCTGAGAGGTTTGGTGAGGTTGGGTGAGCAAATGCAGACCCTTTAAAGTAATACTGCGTGCTACCCATCGCATGGGTCCCAAATCTCCAGGTTCAAGGGCATCTTCCTACATCGAAAACATGCATGAGAAACCCAGAAGATGGTACACCGTGTGATGGGGAAAGGTTTCTAAAACGCACCTCATTTCTCATCTCCTTGTGCTCGGGTTCGCCATTCCAGCCACTTTACTAGCAATCTCCCTACTTGGAGCATCAGCACCTTTAACCTCCTGTTCGGTACAGGTTGCAATTTGTCCTGAGGATGAACGGGAAGACGGGGAACCAATGAGAGACTAGCTCTTGGTGTTGGGACAGGCACAGGTCACTCTATTTTCCCATCAGGAAGAAGAATTAACCACAGGCTCAGCCTGCCCCCCGGAACCAGAACAGGGCCTGAAGCCATCCTGCGCTTTTGCGGCCAGCTCCCAAAAACGCGACTTGTAAAATGGAGCTTTAGGGCACTGCAATTCACAAACCTGCAGAGTTATAAATGATAACTCTCGTCCACAAATATATTGAGGGAAGGCAAAGAAGAGGATTTGAAATCAAGGCAGAATTGCAGGAAACAGATTTCAGGAGGTAGATTCGAATCGCCTTTAAAGCACATGAAAAGCGGCAAAACGTTGACAATGATGCCCTTGGCCAAAAAGGGCGTATGCGTTTTTTCCTGAATATATTCAGGAAAAAACGCATACGCCCTTTTTGGCCAACCAAGCAACCTGGAAAGGCAAATCAGCGCTACAAAGAAGTCTCGCTTCCCATCGGTCAAAAGGGCCATGCTGAAAAAAGTGTCAAAACCAGAAATGCAGGACAGGCCATGGAGAAATGGGAGCCTTGCTACACTGATGGGCGGGATGTAAATTGCCAACAGCCACTCTGGAGAAGTGTACAGTGTGTCCTGAAACATCTAAAAAACACAGCTTAGAGAGCATAGGGCACTTCCACGCATGGGGGGATAAAGTGGGAAAATTGAAAATCAGCAAGACACAAGCACCCCAAAGTTTAGGGCTGCTCTGTTGACAAGGACCTCCACTTCATTCCACCTTAAATATCCCAGGAAAGCGAAAAATGGATCAAAAAGTTGTGGTCCTTATGTACAATGGAATAACACTCAGCCATGAAATCAATGTCATAAGGCTAGTAGCAGCATGATGAGTGGATTTAGGTAAGACGATTCTAAGTGAAATAAGTCACACAGAAAAGGACACTTCTCATAAGGTGTCACTTATAGAGGGAATGTAAAAACCGTTACACTTGAACTGAATTACAAAACAGAACAGAGTCACACATGCAGAAAACACACTATGGCTGCTTAACGGGAAAGGTGAGGTGGGGTGATACATAAAACAAGAGTTTCAAATTAGCTCAGATACCGTTCCATAAACCCAATATGTAATAGACAAGACCTACTCCTTGCTCAGAGAACTGGACTCAACACGCCCGATTCACCGCACAAGAATATATCTGACTAGTAATAATCTTAAAACCTATGTATTGATATCTCTCTGTTAGTGTGTCAAGTGGGTGTAAAGCGGCATAAACACAGCCGTGAAAAGCAGCTAAACCCCATTATAAAAATAAATTACTTTTAAAAACCCATGAAACAAAGACAGGGAAAGAGAGAGAAATTCTTACACAATTCGTTCAGCGGCTGTGATGCAACCTGGATTGACCATATCTAGACCCACAGCTGGATGAGACATAAGGGTGGACACTCTTGGGGCTGAGAGGTTTGGTGAGGTTGGGTGAGCAAATGCAGACCCTTTAAAGTAATACTGCGTGCTACCCATCGCATGGGTCCCAAATCTCCAGGTTCAAGGGCATCTTCCTACATCGAAAACATGCATGAGAAACACAGAAGGTGGTACACCGTGTGATGGGGAAAGGTTTCTAAAACGCACCTCATTTCTCATCTCCTTGTGCTCGGGTTCGCCATTCCAGCCACTTTACTAGCAATCTCCCTACTTGGAGCCTCAGCACCTTTAACCTCCTGTTCCGTACAGGTTGCAATTTGTCCTGAGGATGAACGGGAAGACGGGGAACCAATGAGAGACTAGCTCTTGGTGTTGGGACAGGCACAGGTCACTCTATTTTCCCATCAGGAAGAAGAATTAACCACAGGCTCAGCCTGCCCCCCGGAACCAGAACAGGGCCTGAAGCCATCCTGCGCTTTTGCGGCCAGCTCCCAAAAATGCGACTTGTAAAATGGAGCTTCAGGGCACTGCAATTCACAAACCTGCAGAGTTATAAATGATAACTCTCGTCCACAAATATATTGAGGGAAGGCAAAGAAGAGGATTTGAAATCAAGGCAGAATTGCAAGAAACAGATTTCAGGAGGTAGATTCGAATCGCCGTTAAAGCACATGAAAAGCGGCAAAACGTTGACAATGATGCCCTTGGCCAAAAAGGGCGTATGCGTTTTTTCCTGAATATATTCAGGAAAAAACGCATACGCCCTTTTTGGCCAACCAAGCAACCTGGAAAGGCAAATCAGCGCTACAAAGAAGTCTCGCTTCCCATCGGTCAAAAGGGCCATGCTGAAAAAAGTGTCAAAACCAGAAATGCAGGACAGGCCATGGAGAAATGGGAGCCTTGCTACACTGATGGGTGGGATGTAAATTGCCAACAGCCACTCTGGAGAAGTGTACGGTGTGTCCTGAAACATCTTAGAAACACAGCTTAGAGAGCATAGGGCACTTCCACGCATGAGGGGATAAAGTGGGAAAATTGAAAATCAGCAAGACACAAGCACCCCAAAGTTTAGGGCTGCTCTGTTGACAAGGACCTCCACTTCATTCCACCTTAAATATCCCAGGAAAGCGAAAAATGGATCAAAAAGTTGTGGTCCTTATGTACAATGGAATATCACTCAGCCATGAAATCAATGTCATAAGGCTAGTAGCAGCATGATGAGTGGATTTAGGTAAGACGATTCTAAGTGAAATAAGTCACACAGAAAAGGACACTTCTCATAAGGTGTCACTTATAGAGGGAATGTAAAAACCGTTACACTTGAACTGAATTACAAAACAGAACAGAGTCACACATGCAGAAAACACACTATGGCTGCTTAACGGGAAAGGTGAGGTGGGGTGATACATAAAACAAGAGTTTCAAATTAGCTCAGATACCGTTCCATAAACCCAATATGTAATAGACAAGACCTACTCCTTGCTCAGAGAACTGGACTCAACACGCCCGATTCACCGCACAAGAATATATCTGACTAGTAATAATCTTAAAACCTATGTATTGATATCTCTCTGTTAGTGTGTCAAGTGGTGTAAAGCGGCATAAACACAGCCGTGAAAAGCAGCTAAAACCCATTATAAAAATAAATTACTTTTAAAAACCCATGAAACAAAGACAGGGAAAGAGAGAGAAATTCTTACACAATTCGTTCAGGGGCTGTGATGCAACCTGGATTGACCATATCTAGACCCACAGCTGGATGAGACATAAGGGTGGACACTCTTGGGGCTGAGAGGTTTGGTGAGGTTGGGTGAGCAAATGCAGACCCTTTAAAGTAATACTGCGTGCTACCCATCGCATGGGTCCCAAATCTCCAGGTTCAAGGGCATCTTCCTACATCGAAAACATGCATGAGAAACCCAGAAGATGGTACACCGTGTGATGGGGAAAGGTTTCTAAAACGCACCTCATTTCTCATCTCCTTGTGCTCGGGTTCGCCATTCCAGCCACTTTACTAGCAATCTCCCTACTTGGAGCATCAGCACCTTTAACCTCCTGTTCGGTACAGGTTGCAATTTGTCCTGAGGATGAACGGGAAGACGGGGAACCAATGAGAGACTAGCTCTTGGTGTTGGGACAGGCACAGGTCACTCTATTTTCCCATCAGGAAGAAGAATTAACCACAGGCTCAGCCTGCCCCCCGGAACCAGAACAGGGCCTGAAGCCATCCTGCGCTTTTGCGGCCAGCTCCCAAAAACGCGACTTGTAAAATGGAGCTTTAGGGCACTGCAATTCACAAACCTGCAGAGTTATAAATGATAACTCTCGTCCACAAATATATTGAGGGAAGGCAAAGAAGAGGATTTGAAATCAAGGCAGAATTGCAGGAAACAGATTTCAGGAGGTAGATTCGAATCGCCTTTAAAGCACATGAAAAGCGGCAAAACGTTGACAATGATGCCCTTGGCCAAAAAGGGCGTATGCGTTTTTTCCTGAATATATTCAGGAAAAAACGCATACGCCCTTTTTGGCCAACCAAGCAACCTGGAAAGGCAAATCAGCGCTACAAAGAAGTCTCGCTTCCCATCGGTCAAAAGGGCCATGCTGAAAAAAGTGTCAAAACCAGAAATGCAGGACAGGCCATGGAGAAATGGGAGCCTTGCTACACTGATGGGCGGGATGTAAATTGCCAACAGCCACTCTGGAGAAGTGTACAGTGTGTCCTGAAACATCTAAAAAACACAGCTTAGAGAGCATAGGGCACTTCCACGCATGGGGGGATAAAGTGGGAAAATTGAAAATCAGCAAGACACAAGCACCCCAAAGTTTAGGGCTGCTCTGTTGACAAGGACCTCCACTTCATTCCACCTTAAATATCCCAGGAAAGCGAAAAATGGATCAAAAAGTTGTGGTCCTTATGTACAATGGAATAACACTCAGCCATGAAATCAATGTCATAAGGCTAGTAGCAGCATGATGAGTGGATTTAGGTAAGACGATTCTAAGTGAAATAAGTCACACAGAAAAGGACACTTCTCATAAGGTGTCACTTATAGAGGGAATGTAAAAACCGTTACACTTGAACTGAATTACAAAACAGAACAGAGTCACACATGCAGAAAACACACTATGGCTGCTTAACGGGAAAGGTGAGGTGGGGTGATACATAAAACAAGAGTTTCAAATTAGCTCAGATACCGTTCCATAAACCCAATATGTAATAGACAAGACCTACTCCTTGCTCAGAGAACTGGACTCAACACGCCCGATTCACCGCACAAGAATATATCTGACTAGTAATAATCTTAAAACCTATGTATTGATATCTCTCTGTTAGTGTGTCAAGTGGGTGTAAAGCGGCATAAACACAGCCGTGAAAAGCAGCTAAACCCCATTATAAAAATAAATTACTTTTAAAAACCCATGAAACAAAGACAGGGAAAGAGAGAGAAATTCTTACACAATTCGTTCAGCGGCTGTGATGCAACCTGGATTGACCATATCTAGACCCACAGCTGGATGAGACATAAGGGTGGACACTCTTGGGGCTGAGAGGTTTGGTGAGGTTGGGTGAGCAAATGCAGACCCTTTAAAGTAATACTGCGTGCTACCCATCGCATGGGTCCCAAATCTCCAGGTTCAAGGGCATCTTCCTACATCGAAAACATGCATGAGAAACACAGAAGGTGGTACACCGTGTGATGGGGAAAGGTTTCTAAAACGCACCTCATTTCTCATCTCCTTGTGCTCGGGTTCGCCATTCCAGCCACTTTACTAGCAATCTCCCTACTTGGAGCATCAGCACCTTTAACCTCCTGTTCCGTACAGGTTGCAATTTGTCCTGAGGATGAACGGGAAGACGGGGAACCAATGAGAGACTAGCTCTTGGTGTTGGGACAGGCACAGGTCACTCTATTTTCCCATCAGGAAGAAGAATTAACCACAGGCTCAGCCTGCCCCCCGGAACCAGAACAGGGCCTGAAGCCATCCTGCGCTTTTGCGGCCAGCTCCCAAAAATGCGACTTGTAAAATGGAGCTTCAGGGCACTGCAATTCACAAACCTGCAGAGTTATAAATGATAACTCTCGTCCACAAATATATTGAGGGAAGGCAAAGAAGAGGATTTGAAATCAAGGCAGAATTGCAAGAAACAGATTTCAGGAGGTAGATTCGAATCGCCGTTAAAGCACATGAAAAGCGGCAAAACGTTGACAATGATGCCCTTGGCCAAAAAGGGCGTATGCGTTTTTTCCTGAATATATTCAGGAAAAAACGCATACGCCCTTTTTGGCCAACCAAGCAACCTGGAAAGGCAAATCAGCGCTACAAAGAAGTCTCGCTTCCCATCGGTCAAAAGGGCCATGCTGAAAAAAGTGTCAAAACCAGAAATGCAGGACAGGCCATGGAGAAATGGGAGCCTTGCTACACTGATGGGTGGGATGTAAATTGCCAACAGCCACTCTGGAGAAGTGTACGGTGTGTCCTGAAACATCTTAGAAACACAGCTTAGAGAGCATAGGGCACTTCCACGCATGAGGGGATAAAGTGGGAAAATTGAAAATCAGCAAGACACAAGCACCCCAAAGTTTAGGGCTGCTCTGTTGACAAGGACCTCCACTTCATTCCACCTTAAATATCCCAGGAAAGCGAAAAATGGATCAAAAAGTTGTGGTCCTTATGTACAATGGAATATCACTCAGCCATGAAATCAATGTCATAAGGCTAGTAGCAGCATGATGAGTGGATTTAGGTAAGACGATTCTAAGTGAAATAAGTCACACAGAAAAGGACACTTCTCATAAGGTGTCACTTATAGAGGGAATGTAAAAACCGTTACACTTGAACTGAATTACAAAACAGAACAGAGTCACACATGCAGAAAACACACTATGGCTGCTTAACGGGAAAGGTGAGGTGGGGTGATACATAAAACAAGAGTTTCAAATTAGCTCAGATACCGTTCCATAAACCCAATATGTAATAGACAAGACCTACTCCTTGCTCAGAGAACTGGACTCAACACGCCCGATTCACCGCACAAGAATATATCTGACTAGTAATAATCTTAAAACCTATGTATTGATATCTCTCTGTTAGTGTGTCAAGTGGTGTAAAGCGGCATAAACACAGCCGTGAAAAGCAGCTAAAACCCATTATAAAAATAAATTACTTTTAAAAACCCATGAAACAAAGACAGGGAAAGAGAGAGAAATTCTTACACAATTCGTTCAGGGGCTGTGATGCAACCTGGATTGACCATATCTAGACCCACAGCTGGATGAGACATAAGGGTGGACACTCTTGGGGCTGAGAGGTTTGGTGAGGTTGGGTGAGCAAATGCAGACCCTTTAAAGTAATACTGCGTGCTACCCATCGCATGGGTCCCAAATCTCCAGGTTCAAGGGCATCTTCCTACATCGAAAACATGCATGAGAAACCCAGAAGATGGTACACCGTGTGATGGGGAAAGGTTTCTAAAACGCACCTCATTTCTCATCTCCTTGTGCTCGGGTTCGCCATTCCAGCCACTTTACTAGCAATCTCCCTACTTGGAGCATCAGCACCTTTAACCTCCTGTTCGGTACAGGTTGCAATTTGTCCTGAGGATGAACGGGAAGACGGGGAACCAATGAGAGACTAGCTCTTGGTGTTGGGACAGGCACAGGTCACTCTATTTTCCCATCAGGAAGAAGAATTAACCACAGGCTCAGCCTGCCCCCCGGAACCAGAACAGGGCCTGAAGCCATCCTGCGCTTTTGCGGCCAGCTCCCAAAAACGCGACTTGTAAAATGGAGCTTTAGGGCACTGCAATTCACAAACCTGCAGAGTTATAAATGATAACTCTCGTCCACAAATATATTGAGGGAAGGCAAAGAAGAGGATTTGAAATCAAGGCAGAATTGCAGGAAACAGATTTCAGGAGGTAGATTCGAATCGCCTTTAAAGCACATGAAAAGCGGCAAAACGTTGACAATGATGCCCTTGGCCAAAAAGGGCGTATGCGTTTTTTCCTGAATATATTTAGGAAAAAACGCATACGCCCTTTTTGGCCAACCAAGCAACCTGGAAAGGCAAATCAGCGCTACAAAGAAGTCTCGCTTCCCATCGGTCAAAAGGGCCATGCTGAAAAAAGTGTCAAAACCAGAAATGCAGGACAGGCCATGGAGAAATGGGAGCCTTGCTACACTGATGGGCGGGATGTAAATTGCCAACAGCCACTCTGGAGAAGTGTACAGTGTGTCCTGAAACATCTAAAAAACACAGCTTAGAGAGCATAGGGCACTTCCACGCATGGGGGGATAAAGTGGGAAAATTGAAAATCAGCAAGACACAAGCACCCCAAAGTTTAGGGCTGCTCTGTTGACAAGGACCTCCACTTCATTCCACCTTAAATATCCCAGGAAAGCGAAAAATGGATCAAAAAGTTGTGGTCCTTATGTACAATGGAATAACACTCAGCCATGAAATCAATGTCATAAGGCTAGTAGCAGCATGATGAGTGGATTTAGGTAAGACGATTCTAAGTGAAATAAGTCACACAGAAAAGGACACTTCTCATAAGGTGTCACTTATAGAGGGAATGTAAAAACCGTTACACTTGAACTGAATTACAAAACAGAACAGAGTCACACATGCAGAAAACACACTATGGCTGCTTAACGGGAAAGGTGAGGTGGGGTGATACATAAAACAAGAGTTTCAAATTAGCTCAGATACCGTTCCATAAACCCAATATGTAATAGACAAGACCTACTCCTTGCTCAGAGAACTGGACTCAACACGCCCGATTCACCGCACAAGAATATATCTGACTAGTAATAATCTTAAAACCTATGTATTGATATCTCTCTGTTAGTGTGTCAAGTGGGTGTAAAGCGGCATAAACACAGCCGTGAAAAGCAGCTAAACCCCATTATAAAAATAAATTACTTTTAAAAACCCATGAAACAAAGACAGGGAAAGAGAGAGAAATTCTTACACAATTCGTTCAGGGGCTGTGATGCAACCTGGATTGACCATATCTAGACCCACAGCTGGATGAGACATAAGGGTGGACACTCTTGGGGCTGAGAGGTTTGGTGAGGTTGGGTGAGCAAATGCAGACCCTTTAAAGTAATACTGCGTGCTACCCATCGCATGGGTCCCAAATCTCCAGGTTCAAGGGCATCTTCCTACATCGAAAACATGCATGAGAAACACAGAAGGTGGTACACCGTGTGATGGGGAAAGGTTTCTAAAACGCACCTCATTTCTCATCTCCTTGTGCTCGGGTTCGCCATTCCAGCCACTTTACTAGCAATCTCCCTACTTGGAGCATCAGCACCTTTAACCTCCTGTTCCGTACAGGTTGCAATTTGTCCTGAGGATGAACGGGAAGACGGGGAACCAATGAGAGACTAGCTCTTGGTGTTGGGACAGGCACAGGTCACTCTATTTTCCCATCAGGAAGAAGAATTAACCACAGGCTCAGCCTGCCCCCCGGAACCAGAACAGGGCCTGAAGCCATCCTGCGCTTTTGCGGCCAGCTCCCAAAAACGCGACTTGTAAAATGGAGCTTCAGGGCACTGCAATTCACAAACCTGCAGAGTTATAAATGATAACTCTCGTCCACAAATATATTGAGGGAAGGCAAACAAGAGGATTTGAAATCAAGGCAGAATTGCAGGAAACAGATTTCAGGAGGTAGATTCGAATCGCCTTTAAAGCACATGAAAAGCGGCAAAACGTTGACAATGATGCCCTTGGCCAAAAAGGGCGTATGCGTTTTTTCCTGAATATATTCAGGAAAAAACGCATACGCCCTTTTTGGCCAACCAAGCAACCTGGAAAGGCAAATCAGTGCTACAAAGAAGTCTCGCTTCCCATCGGTCAAAAGGGCCATGCTGAAAAAAGTGTCAAAACCAGAAATGCAGGACAGGCCATGGAGAAATGGGAGCCTTGCTACACTGATGGGCGGGATGTAAATTGCCAACAGCCACTCTGGAGAAGTGTACGGTGTGTCCTGAAACATCTAAAAAACACAGCTTAGAGAGCATAGGGCACTTCCACGCATGGGGGGATAAAGTGGGAAAATTGAAAATCAGCAAGACACAAGCACCCCAAAGTTTAGGGCTGCTCTGTTGACAAGGACCTCCACTTCATTCCACCTTAAATATCCCAGGAAAGCGAAAAATGGATCAAAAAGTTGTGGTCCTTATGTACAATGGAATAACACTCAGCCATGAAATCAATGTCATAAGGCTAGTAGCAGCATGATGAGTGGATTTAGGTAAGACGATTCTAAGTGAAATAAGTCACACAGAAAAGGACACTTCTCATAAGGTGTCACTTATAGAGGGAATGTAAAAACCGTTACACTTGAACTGAATTACAAAACAGAACAGAGTCACACATGCAGAAAACACACTATGGCTGCTTAACGGGAAAGGTGAGGTGGGGTGATACATAAAACAAGAGTTTCAAATTAGCTCAGATACCGTTCCATAAACCCAATATGTAATAGACAAGACCTACTCCTTGCTCAGAGAACTGGACTCAACACGCCCGATTCACCGCACAAGAATATATCTGACTAGTAATAATCTTAAAACCTATGTATTGATATCTCTCTGTTAGTGTGTCAAGTGGGTGTAAAGCGGCATAAACACAGCCGTGAAAAGCAGCTAAACCCCATTATAAAAATAAATTACTTTTAAAAACCCATGAAACAAAGACAGGGAAAGAGAGAGAAATTCTTACACAATTCGTTCAGGGGCTGTGATGCAACCTGGATTGACCATATCTAGACCCACAGCTGGATGAGACATAAGGGTGGACACTCTTGGGGCTGAGAGGTTTGGTGAGGTTGGGTGAGCAAATGCAGACCCTTTAAAGTAATACTGCGTGCTACCCATCGCATGGGTCCCAAATCTCCAGGTTCAAGGGCATCTTCCTACATCGAAAACATGCATGAGAAACACTGAAGGTGGTACACCGTGTGATGGGGAAAGGTTTCTAAAACGCACCTCATTTCTCATCTCCTTGTGCTCGGGTTCGCCATTCCAGCCACTTTACTAGCAATCTCCCTACTTGGAGCATCAGCACCTTTAACCTCCTGTTCCGTACAGGTTGCAATTTGTCCTGAGGATGAACGGGAAGACGGGGAACCAATGAGAGACTAGCTCTTGGTGTTGGGACAGGCACAGGTCACTCTATTTTCCCATCAGGAAGAAGAATTAACCACAGGCTCAGCCTGCCCCCCGGAACCAGAACAGGGCCTGAAGCCATCCTGCGCTTTTGCGGCCAGCTCCCAAAAACGCGACTTGTAAAATGGAGCTTCAGGGCACTGCAATTCACAAACCTGCAGAGTTATAAATGATAACTCTCGTCCACAAATATATTGAGGGAAGGCAAACAAGAGGATTTGAAATCAAGGCAGAATTGCAGGAAACAGATTTCAGGAGGTAGATTCGAATCGCCTTTAAAGCACATGAAAAGCGGCAAAACGTTGACAATGATGCCCTTGGCCAAAAAGGGCGTATGCGTTTTTTCCTGAATATATTCAGGAAAAAACGCATACGCCCTTTTTGGCCAACCAAGCAACCTGGAAAGGCAAATCAGCGCTACAAAGAAGTCTCGCTTCCCATCGGTCAAAAGGGCCATGCTGAAAAAAGTGTCAAAACCAGAAATGCAGGACAGGCCATGGAGAAATGGGAGCCTTGCTACACTGATGGGCGGGATGTAAATTGCCAACAGCCACTCTGGAGAAGTGTACAGTGTGTCCTGAAACATCTAAAAAACACAGCTTAGAGAGCATAGGGCACTTCCACGCATGGGGGGATAAAGTGGGAAAATTGAAAATCAGCAAGACACAAGCACCCCAAAGTTTAGGGCTGCTCTGTTGACAAGGACCTCCACTTCATTCCACCTTAAATATCCCAGGAAAGCGAAAAATGGATCAAAAAGTTGTGGTCCTTATGTACAATGGAATAACACTCAGCCATGAAATCAATGTCATAAGGCTAGTAGCAGCATGATGAGTGGATTTAGGTAAGACGATTCTAAGTGAAATAAGTCACACAGAAAAGGACACTTCTCATAAGGTGTCACTTATAGAGGGAATGTAAAAACCGTTACACTTGAACTGAATTACAAAACAGAACAGAGTCACACATGCAGAAAACACACTATGGCTGCTTAACGGGAAAGGTGAGGTGGGGTGATACATAAAACAAGAGTTTCAAATTAGCTCAGATACCGTTCCATAAACCCAATATGTAATAGACAAGACCTACTCCTTGCTCAGAGAACTGGACTCAACACGCCCGATTCACCGCACAAGAATATATCTGACTAGTAATAATCTTAAAACCTATGTATTGATATCTCTCTGTTAGTGTGTCAAGTGGGTGTAAAGCGGCATAAACACAGCCGTGAAAAGCAGCTAAACCCCATTATAAAAATAAATTACTTTTAAAAACCCATGAAACAAAGACAGGGAAAGAGAGAGAAATTCTTACACAATTCGTTCAGGGGCTGTGATGCAACCTGGATTGACCATATCTAGACCCACAGCTGGATGAGACATAAGGGTGGACACTCTTGGGGCTGAGAGGTTTGGTGAGGTTGGGTGAGCAAATGCAGACCCTTTAAAGTAATACTGCGTGCTACCCATCGCATGGGTCCCAAATCTCCAGGTTCAAGGGCATCTTCCTACATCGAAAACATGCATGAGAAACACAGAAGGTGGTACACCGTGTGATGGGGAAAGGTTTCTAAAACGCACCTCATTTCTCATCTCCTTGTGCTCGGGTTCGCCATTCCAGCCACTTTACTAGCAATCTCCCTACTTGGAGCATCAGCACCTTTAACCTCCTGTTCCGTACAGGTTGCAATTTGTCCTGAGGATGAACGGGAAGACGGGGAACCAATGAGAGACTAGCTCTTGGTGTTGGGACAGGCACAGGTCACTCTATTTTCCCATCAGGAAGAAGAATTAACCACAGGCTCAGCCTGCCCCCCGGAACCAGAACAGGGCCTGAAGCCATCCTGCGCTTTTGCGGCCAGCTCCCAAAAATGCGACTTGTAAAATGGAGCTTCAGGGCACTGCAATTCACAAACCTGCAGAGTTATAAATGATAACTCTCGTCCACAAATATATTGAGGGAAGGCAAAGAAGAGGATTTGAAATCAAGGCAGAATTGCAAGAAACAGATTTCAGGAGGTAGATTCGAATCGCCGTTAAAGCACATGAAAAGCGGCAAAATGTTGACAATGATGCCCTTGGCCAAAAAGGGCGTATGCGTTTTTTCCTGAATATATTCAGGAAAAAACGCATACGCCCTTTTTGGCCAACCAAGCAACCTGGAAAGGCAAATCAGCGCTAAAAAAGAAGTCTCGCTTCCCATCGGTCAAAAGGGCCATGCTGAAAAAAGTGTCAAAACCAGAAATGCAGGACAGGCCATGGAGAAATGAGAGCCTTGCTACACTGATGGGTGGGATGTAAATTGCCAACAGCCACTCTGGAGAAGTGTACGGTGTGTCCTGAAACATCTTAGAAACACAGCTTAGAGAGCATAGGGCACTTCCACGCATGAGGGGATAAAGTGGGAAAATTGAAAATCAGCAAGACACAAGCACCCCAAAGTTTAGGGCTGCTCTGTTGACAAGGACCTCCACTTCATTCCACCTTAAATATCCCAGGAAAGCGAAAAATGGATCAAAAAGTTGTGGTCCTTATGTACAATGGAATAACACTCAGCCATGAAATCAATGTCATAAGGCTAGTAGCAGCATGATGAGTGGATTTAGGTAAGACGATTCTAAGTGAAATAAGTCACACAGAAAAGGACACTTCTCATAAGGTGTCACTTATAGAGGGAATGTAAAAACCGTTACACTTGAACTGAATTACAAAACAGAACAGAGTCACACATGCAGAAAACACACTATGGCTGCTTAACGGGAAAGGTGAGGTGGGGTGATACATAAAACAAGAGTTTCAAATTAGCTCAGATACCGTTCCATAAACCCAATATGTAATAGACAAGACCTACTCCTTGCTCAGAGAACTGGACTCAACACGCCCGATTCACCGCACAAGAATATATCTGACTAGTAATAATCTTAAAACCTATGTATTGATATCTCTCTGTTAGTGTGTCAAGTGGGTGTAAAGCGGCATAAACACAGCCGTGAAAAGCAGCTAAACCCCATTATAAAAATAAATTACTTTTAAAAACCCATGAAACAAAGACAGGGAAAGAGAGAGAAATTCTTACACAATTCGTTCAGGGGCTGTGATGCAACCTGGATTGACCATATCTAGACCCACAGCTGGATGAGACATAAGGGTGGACACTCTTGGGGCTGAGAGGTTTGGTGAGGTTGGGTGAGCAAATGCAGACCCTTTAAAGTAATACTGCGTGCTACCCATCGCATGGGTCCCAAATCTCCAGGTTCAAGGGCATCTTCCTACATCGAAAACATGCATGAGAAACACAGAAGGTGGTACACCGTGTGATGGGGAAAGGTTTCTAAAACGCACCTCATTTCTCATCTCCTTGTGCTCGGGTTCGCCATTCCAGCCACTTTACTAGCAATCTCCCTACTTGGAGCATCAGCACCTTTAACCTCCTGTTCCGTGCAGGTTGCAATTTGTCCTGAGGATGAACGGGAAGACGGGGAACCAATGAGAGACTAGCTCTTGGTGTTGGGACAGGCACAGGTCACTCTATTTTCCCATCAGGAAGAAGAATTAACCACAGGCTCAGCCTGCCCCCCGGAACCAGAACAGGGCCTGAAGCCATCCTGCGCTTTTGCGGCCAGCTCCCAAAAACGCGACTTGTAAAATGGAGCTTCAGGGCACTGCAATTCACAAACCTGCAGAGTTATAAATGATAACTCTCGTCCACAAATATATTGAGGGAAGGCAAACAAGAGGATTTGAAATCAAGGCAGAATTGCAGGAAACAGATTTCAGGAGGTAGATTCGAATCGCCTTTAAAGCACATGAAAAGCGGCAAAACGTTGACAATGATGCCCTTGGCCAAAAAGGGCGTATGCGTTTTTTCCTGAATATATTCAGGAAAAAACGCATACGCCCTTTTTGGCCAACCAAGCAACCTGGAAAGGCAAATCAGCGCTACAAAGAAGTCTCGCTTCCCATCGGTCAAAAGGGCCATGCTGAAAAAAGTGTCAAAACCAGAAATGCAGGACAGGCCATGGAGAAATGGGAGCCTTGCTACACTGATGGGCGGGATGTAAATTGCCAACAGCCACTCTGGAGAAGTGTACAGTGTGTCCTGAAACATCTAAAAAACACAGCTTAGAGAGCATAGGGCACTTCCACGCATGGGGGGATAAAGTGGGAAAATTGAAAATCAGCAAGACACAAGCACCCCAAAGTTTAGGGCTGCTCTGTTGACAAGGACCTCCACTTCATTCCACCTTAAATATCCCAGGAAAGCGAAAAATGGATCAAAAAGTTGTGGTCCTTATGTACAATGGAATAACACTCAGCCATGAAATCAATGTCATAAGGCTAGTAGCAGCATGATGAGTGGATTTAGGTAAGACGATTCTAAGTGAAATAAGTCACA
Organism: Balaenoptera physalus; assembly: GCF_965194825.1. NCBI lineage: Eukaryota > Metazoa > Chordata > Mammalia > Artiodactyla > Balaenopteridae > Balaenoptera > Balaenoptera physalus. The sequence goes on from NW_028126225.1 coordinate 545,747, forward strand.
CAGAAAAGGACACTTCTCATAAGGTGTCACTTATAGAGGGAATGTAAAAACCGTTACACTTGAACTGAATTACAAAACAGAACAGAGTCACACATGCAGAAAACACACTATGGCTGCTTAACGGGAAAGGTGAGGTGGGGTGATACATAAAACAAGAGTTTCAAATTAGCTCAGATACCGTTCCATAAACCCAATATGTAATAGACAAGACCTACTCCTTGCTCAGAGAACTGGACTCAACACGCCCGATTCACCGCACAAGAATATATCTGACTAGTAATAATCTTAAAACCTATGTATTGATATCTCTCTGTTAGTGTGTCAAGTGGGTGTAAAGCGGCATAAACACAGCCGTGAAAAGCAGCTAAACCCCATTATAAAAATAAATTACTTTTAAAAACCCATGAAACAAAGACAGGGAAAGAGAGAGAAATTCTTACACAATTCGTTCAGGGGCTGTGATGCAACCTGGATTGACCATATCTAGACCCACAGCTGGATGAGACATAAGGGTGGACACTCTTGGGGCTGAGAGGTTTGGTGAGGTTGGGTGAGCAAATGCAGACCCTTTAAAGTAATACTGCGTGCTACCCATCGCATGGGTCCCAAATCTCCAGGTTCAAGGGCATCTTCCTACATCGAAAACATGCATGAGAAACACAGAAGGTGGTACACCGTGTGATGGGGAAAGGTTTCTAAAACGCACCTCATTTCTCATCTCCTTGTGCTCGGGTTCGCCATTCCAGCCACTTTACTAGCAATCTCCCTACTTGGAGCATCAGCACCTTTAACCTCCTGTTCCGTACAGGTTGCAATTTGTCCTGAGGATGAACGGGAAGACGGGGAACCAATGAGAGACTAGCTCTTGGTGTTGGGACAGGCACAGGTCACTCTATTTTCCCATCAGGAAGAAGAATTAACCACAGGCTCAGCCTGCCCCCCGGAACCAGAACAGGGCCTGAAGCCATCCTGCGCTTTTGCGGCCAGCTCCCAAAAATGCGACTTGTAAAATGGAGCTTCAGGGCACTGCAATTCACAAACCTGCAGAGTTATAAATGATAACTCTCGTCCACAAATATATTGAGGGAAGGCAAAGAAGAGGATTTGAAATCAAGGCAGAATTGCAAGAAACAGATTTCAGGAGGTAGATTCGAATCGCCGTTAAAGCACATGAAAAGCGGCAAAATGTTGACAATGATGCCCTTGGCCAAAAAGGGCGTATGCGTTTTTTCCTGAATATATTCAGGAAAAAACGCATACGCCCTTTTTGGCCAACCAAGCAACCTGGAAAGGCAAATCAGCGCTAAAAAAGAAGTCTCGCTTCCCATCGGTCAAAAGGGCCATGCTGAAAAAAGTGTCAAAACCAGAAATGCAGGACAGGCCATGGAGAAATGGGAGCCTTGCTACACTGATGGGTGGGATGTAAATTGCCAACAGCCACTCTGGAGAAGTGTACGGTGTGTCCTGAAACATCTTAGAAACACAGCTTAGAGAGCATAGGGCACTTCCACGCATGAGGGGATAAAGTGGGAAAATTGAAAATCAGCAAGACACAAGCACCCCAAAGTTTAGGGCTGCTCTGTTGACAAGGACCTCCACTTCATTCCACCTTAAATATCCCAGGAAAGCGAAAAATGGATCAAAAAGTTGTGGTCCTTATGTACAATGGAATAACACTCAGCCATGAAATCAATGTCATAAGGCTAGTAGCAGCATGATGAGTGGATTTAGGTAAGACGATTCTAAGTGAAATAAGTCACACAGAAAAGGACACTTCTCATAAGGTGTCACTTATAGAGGGAATGTAAAAACCGTTACACTTGAACTGAATTACAAAACAGAACAGAGTCACACATGCAGAAAACACACTATGGCTGCTTAACGGGAAAGGTGAGGTGGGGTGATACATAAAACAAGAGTTTCAAATTAGCTCAGATACCGTTCCATAAACCCAATATGTAATAGACAAGACCTACTCCTTGCTCAGAGAACTGGACTCAACACGCCCGATTCACCGCACAAGAATATATCTGACTAGTAATAATCTTAAAACCTATGTATTGATATCTCTCTGTTAGTGTGTCAAGTGGGTGTAAAGCGGCATAAACACAGCCGTGAAAAGCAGCTAAACCCCATTATAAAAATAAATTACTTTTAAAAACCCATGAAACAAAGACAGGGAAAGAGAGAGAAATTCTTACACAATTCGTTCAGGGGCTGTGATGCAACCTGGATTGACCATATCTAGACCCACAGCTGGATGAGACATAAGGGTGGACACTCTTGGGGCTGAGAGGTTTGGTGAGGTTGGGTGAGCAAATGCAGACCCTTTAAAGTAATACTGCGTGCTACCCATCGCATGGGTCCCAAATCTCCAGGTTCAAGGGCATCTTCCTACATCGAAAACATGCATGAGAAACACAGAAGGTGGTACACCGTGTGATGGGGAAAGGTTTCTAAAACGCACCTCATTTCTCATCTCCTTGTGCTCGGGTTCGCCATTCCAGCCACTTTACTAGCAATCTCCCTACTTGGAGCATCAGCACCTTTAACCTCCTGTTCCGTACAGGTTGCAATTTGTCCTGAGGATGAACGGGAAGACGGGGAACCAATGAGAGACTAGCTCTTGGTGTTGGGACAGGCACAGGTCACTCTATTTTCCCATCAGGAAGAAGAATTAACCACAGGCTCAGCCTGCCCCCCGGAACCAGAACAGGGCCTGAAGCCATCCTGCGCTTTTGCGGCCAGCTCCCAAAAACGCGACTTGTAAAATGGAGCTTCAGGGCACTGCAATTCACAAACCTGCAGAGTTATAAATGATAACTCTCGTCCACAAATATATTGAGGGAAGGCAAACAAGAGGATTTGAAATCAAGGCAGAATTGCAGGAAACAGATTTCAGGAGGTAGATTCGAATCGCCTTTAAAGCACATGAAAAGCGGCAAAACGTTGACAATGATGCCCTTGGCCAAAAAGGGCGTATGCGTTTTTTCCTGAATATATTCAGGAAAAAACGCATACGCCCTTTTTGGCCAACCAAGCAACCTGGAAAGGCAAATCAGCGCTACAAAGAAGTCTCGCTTCCCATCGGTCAAAAGGGCCATGCTGAAAAAAGTGTCAAAACCAGAAATGCAGGACAGGCCATGGAGAAATGGGAGCCTTGCTACACTGATGGGCGGGATGTAAATTGCCAACAGCCACTCTGGAGAAGTGTACAGTGTGTCCTGAAACATCTAAAAAACACAGCTTAGAGAGCATAGGGCACTTCCACGCATGGGGGGATAAAGTGGGAAAATTGAAAATCAGCAAGACACAAGCACCCCAAAGTTTAGGGCTGCTCTGTTGACAAGGACCTCCACTTCATTCCACCTTAAATATCCCAGGAAAGCGAAAAATGGATCAAAAAGTTGTGGTCCTTATGTACAATGGAATAACACTCAGCCATGAAATCAATGTCATAAGGCTAGTAGCAGCATGATGAGTGGATTTAGGTAAGACGATTCTAAGTGAAATAAGTCACACAGAAAAGGACACTTCTCATAAGGTGTCACTTATAGAGGGAATGTAAAAACCGTTACACTTGAACTGAATTACAAAACAGAACAGAGTCACACATGCAGAAAACACACTATGGCTGCTTAACGGGAAAGGTGAGGTGGGGTGATACATAAAACAAGAGTTTCAAATTAGCTCAGATACCGTTCCATAAACCCAATATGTAATAGACAAGACCTACTCCTTGCTCAGAGAACTGGACTCAACACGCCCGATTCACCGCACAAGAATATATCTGACTAGTAATAATCTTAAAACCTATGTATTGATATCTCTCTGTTAGTGTGTCAAGTGGGTGTAAAGCGGCATAAACACAGCCGTGAAAAGCAGCTAAACCCCATTATAAAAATAAATTACTTTTAAAAACCCATGAAACAAAGACAGGGAAAGAGAGAGAAATTCTTACACAATTCGTTCAGGGGCTGTGATGCAACCTGGATTGACCATATCTAGACCCACAGCTGGATGAGACATAAGGGTGGACACTCTTGGGGCTGAGAGGTTTGGTGAGGTTGGGTGAGCAAATGCAGACCCTTTAAAGTAATACTGCGTGCTACCCATCGCATGGGTCCCAAATCTCCAGGTTCAAGGGCATCTTCCTACATCGAAAACATGCATGAGAAACACAGAAGGTGGTACACCGTGTGATGGGGAAAGGTTTCTAAAACGCACCTCATTTCTCATCTCCTTGTGCTCGGGTTCGCCATTCCAGCCACTTTACTAGCAATCTCCCTACTTGGAGCATCAGCACCTTTAACCTCCTGTTCCGTACAGGTTGCAATTTGTCCTGAGGATGAACGGGAAGACGGGGAACCAATGAGAGACTAGCTCTTGGTGTTGGGACAGGCACAGGTCACTCTATTTTCCCATCAGGAAGAAGAATTAACCACAGGCTCAGCCTGCCCCCCGGAACCAGAACAGGGCCTGAAGCCATCCTGCGCTTTTGCGGCCAGCTCCCAAAAATGCGACTTGTAAAATGGAGCTTCAGGGCACTGCAATTCACAAACCTGCAGAGTTATAAATGATAACTCTCGTCCACAAATATATTGAGGGAAGGCAAAGAAGAGGATTTGAAATCAAGGCAGAATTGCAAGAAACAGATTTCAGGAGGTAGATTCGAATCGCCGTTAAAGCACATGAAAAGCGGCAAAATGTTGACAATGATGCCCTTGGCCAAAAAGGGCGTATGCGTTTTTTCCTGAATATATTCGGGAAAAAACGCATACGCCCTTTTTGGCCAACCAAGCAACCTGGAAAGGCAAATCAGCGCTAAAAAAGAAGTCTCGCTTCCCATCGGTCAAAAGGGCCATGCTGAAAAAAGTGTCAAAACCAGAAATGCAGGACAGGCCATGGAGAAATGGGAGCCTTGCTACACTGATGGGTGGGATGTAAATTGCCAACAGCCACTCTGGAGAAGTGTACGGTGTGTCCTGAAACATCTTAGAAACACAGCTTAGAGAGCATAGGGCACTTCCACGCATGAGGGGATAAAGTGGGAAAATTGAAAATCAGCAAGACACAAGCACCCCAAAGTTTAGGGCTGCTCTGTTGACAAGGACCTCCACTTCATTCCACCTTAAATATCCCAGGAAAGCGAAAAATGGATCAAAAAGTTGTGGTCCTTATGTACAATGGAATAACACTCAGCCATGAAATCAATGTCATAAGGCTAGTAGCAGCATGATGAGTGGATTTAGGTAAGACGATTCTAAGTGAAATAAGTCACACAGAAAAGGACACTTCTCATAAGGTGTCACTTATAGAGGGAATGTAAAAACCGTTACACTTGAACTGAATTACAAAACAGAACAGAGTCACACATGCAGAAAACACACTATGGCTGCTTAACGGGAAAGGTGAGGTGGGGTGATACATAAAACAAGAGTTTCAAATTAGCTCAGATACCGTTCCATAAACCCAATATGTAATAGACAAGACCTACTCCTTGCTCAGAGAACTGGACTCAACACGCCCGATTCACCGCACAAGAATATATCTGACTAGTAATAATCTTAAAACCTATGTATTGATATCTCTCTGTTAGTGTGTCAAGTGGGTGTAAAGCGGCATAAACACAGCCGTGAAAAGCAGCTAAACCCCATTATAAAAATAAATTACTTTTAAAAACCCATGAAACAAAGACAGGGAAAGAGAGAGAAATTCTTACACAATTCGTTCAGGGGCTGTGATGCAACCTGGATTGACCATATCTAGACCCACAGCTGGATGAGACATAAGGGTGGACACTCTTGGGGCTGAGAGGTTTGGTGAGGTTGGGTGAGCAAATGCAGACCCTTTAAAGTAATACTGCGTGCTACCCATCGCATGGGTCCCAAATCTCCAGGTTCAAGGGCATCTTCCTACATCGAAAACATGCATGAGAAACACAGAAGGTGGTACACCGTGTGATGGGGAAAGGTTTCTAAAACGCACCTCATTTCTCATCTCCTTGTGCTCGGGTTCGCCATTCCAGCCACTTTACTAGCAATCTCCCTACTTGGAGCATCAGCACCTTTAACCTCCTGTTCCGTACAGGTTGCAATTTGTCCTGAGGATGAACGGGAAGACGGGGAACCAATGAGAGACTAGCTCTTGGTGTTGGGACAGGCACAGGTCACTCTATTTTCCCATCAGGAAGAAGAATTAACCACAGGCTCAGCCTGCCCCCCGGAACCAGAACAGGGCCTGAAGCCATCCTGCGCTTTTGCGGCCAGCTCCCAAAAACGCGACTTGTAAAATGGAGCTTCAGGGCACTGCAATTCACAAACCTGCAGAGTTATAAATGATAACTCTCGTCCACAAATATATTGAGGGAAGGCAAACAAGAGGATTTGAAATCAAGGCAGAATTGCAGGAAACAGATTTCAGGAGGTAGATTCGAATCGCCTTTAAAGCACATGAAAAGCGGCAAAACGTTGACAATGATGCCCTTGGCCAAAAAGGGCGTATGCGTTTTTTCCTGAATATATTCAGGAAAAAACGCATACGCCCTTTTTGGCCAACCAAGCAACCTGGAAAGGCAAATCAGCGCTACAAAGAAGTCTCGCTTCCCATCGGTCAAAAGGGCCATGCTGAAAAAAGTGTCAAAACCAGAAATGCAGGACAGGCCATGGAGAAATGGGAGCCTTGCTACACTGATGGGCGGGATGTAAATTGCCAACAGCCACTCTGGAGAAGTGTACAGTGTGTCCTGAAACATCTAAAAAACACAGCTTAGAGAGCATAGGGCACTTCCACGCATGGGGGGATAAAGTGGGAAAATTGAAAATCAGCAAGACACAAGCACCCCAAAGTTTAGGGCTGCTCTGTTGACAAGGACCTCCACTTCATTCCACCTTAAATATCCCAGGAAAGCGAAAAATGGATCAAAAAGTTGTGGTCCTTATGTACAATGGAATAACACTCAGCCATGAAATCAATGTCATAAGGCTAGTAGCAGCATGATGAGTGGATTTAGGTAAGACGATTCTAAGTGAAATAAGTCACACAGAAAAGGACACTTCTCATAAGGTGTCACTTATAGAGGGAATGTAAAAACCGTTACACTTGAACTGAATTACAAAACAGAACAGAGTCACACATGCAGAAAACACACTATGGCTGCTTAACGGGAAAGGTGAGGTGGGGTGATACATAAAACAAGAGTTTCAAATTAGCTCAGATACCGTTCCATAAACCCAATATGTAATAGACAAGACCTACTCCTTGCTCAGAGAACTGGACTCAACACGCCCGATTCACCGCACAAGAATATATCTGACTAGTAATAATCTTAAAACCTATGTATTGATATCTCTCTGTTAGTGTGTCAAGTGGGTGTAAAGCGGCATAAACACAGCCGTGAAAAGCAGCTAAACCCCATTATAAAAATAAATTACTTTTAAAAACCCATGAAACAAAGACAGGGAAAGAGAGAGAAATTCTTACACAATTCGTTCAGCGGCTGTGATGCAACCTGGATTGACCATATCTAGACCCACAGCTGGATGAGACATAAGGGTGGACACTCTTGGGGCTGAGAGGTTTGGTGAGGTTGGGTGAGCAAATGCAGACCCTTTAAAGTAATACTGCGTGCTACCCATCGCATGGGTCCCAAATCTCCAGGTTCAAGGGCATCTTCCTACATCGAAAACATGCATGAGAAACACAGAAGGTGGTACACCGTGTGATGGGGAAAGGTTTCTAAAACGCACCTCATTTCTCATCTCCTTGTGCTCGGGTTCGCCATTCCAGCCACTTTACTAGCAATCTCCCTACTTGGAGCATCAGCACCTTTAACCTCCTGTTCCGTACAGGTTGCAATTTGTCCTGAGGATGAACGGGAAGACGGGGAACCAATGAGAGACTAGCTCTTGGTGTTGGGACAGGCACAGGTCACTCTATTTTCCCATCAGGAAGAAGAATTAACCACAGGCTCAGCCTGCCCCCCGGAACCAGAACAGGGCCTGAAGCCATCCTGCGCTTTTGCGGCCAGCTCCCAAAAATGCGACTTGTAAAATGGAGCTTCAGGGCACTGCAATTCACAAACCTGCAGAGTTATAAATGATAACTCTCGTCCACAAATATATTGAGGGAAGGCAAAGAAGAGGATTTGAAATCAAGGCAGAATTGCAAGAAACAGATTTCAGGAGGTAGATTCGAATCGCCGTTAAAGCACATGAAAAGCGGCAAAACGTTGACAATGATGCCCTTGGCCAAAAAGGGCGTATGCGTTTTTTCCTGAATATATTCAGGAAAAAACGCATACGCCCTTTTTGGCCAACCAAGCAACCTGGAAAGGCAAATCAGCGCTACAAAGAAGTCTCGCTTCCCATCGGTCAAAAGGGCCATGCTGAAAAAAGTGTCAAAACCAGAAATGCAGGACAGGCCATGGAGAAATGGGAGCCTTGCTACACTGATGGGTGGGATGTAAATTGCCAACAGCCACTCTGGAGAAGTGTACGGTGTGTCCTGAAACATCTTAGAAACACAGCTTAGAGAGCATAGGGCACTTCCACGCATGAGGGGATAAAGTGGGAAAATTGAAAATCAGCAAGACACAAGCACCCCAAAGTTTAGGGCTGCTCTGTTGACAAGGACCTCCACTTCATTCCACCTTAAATATCCCAGGAAAGCGAAAAATGGATCAAAAAGTTGTGGTCCTTATGTACAATGGAATATCACTCAGCCATGAAATCAATGTCATAAGGCTAGTAGCAGCATGATGAGTGGATTTAGGTAAGACGATTCTAAGTGAAATAAGTCACACAGAAAAGGACACTTCTCATAAGGTGTCACTTATAGAGGGAATGTAAAAACCGTTACACTTGAACTGAATTACAAAACAGAACAGAGTCACACATGCAGAAAACACACTATGGCTGCTTAACGGGAAAGGTGAGGTGGGGTGATACATAAAACAAGAGTTTCAAATTAGCTCAGATACCGTTCCATAAACCCAATATGTAATAGACAAGACCTACTCCTTGCTCAGAGAACTGGACTCAACACGCCCGATTCACCGCACAAGAATATATCTGACTAGTAATAATCTTAAAACCTATGTATTGATATCTCTCTGTTAGTGTGTCAAGTGGTGTAAAGCGGCATAAACACAGCCGTGAAAAGCAGCTAAAACCCATTATAAAAATAAATTACTTTTAAAAACCCATGAAACAAAGACAGGGAAAGAGAGAGAAATTCTTACACAATTCGTTCAGGGGCTGTGATGCAACCTGGATTGACCATATCTAGACCCACAGCTGGATGAGACATAAGGGTGGACACTCTTGGGGCTGAGAGGTTTGGTGAGGTTGGGTGAGCAAATGCAGACCCTTTAAAGTAATACTGCGTGCTACCCATCGCATGGGTCCCAAATCTCCAGGTTCAAGGGCATCTTCCTACATCGAAAACATGCATGAGAAACCCAGAAGATGGTACACCGTGTGATGGGGAAAGGTTTCTAAAACGCACCTCATTTCTCATCTCCTTGTGCTCGGGTTCGCCATTCCAGCCACTTTACTAGCAATCTCCCTACTTGGAGCATCAGCACCTTTAACCTCCTGTTCGGTACAGGTTGCAATTTGTCCTGAGGATGAACGGGAAGACGGGGAACCAATGAGAGACTAGCTCTTGGTGTTGGGACAGGCACAGGTCACTCTATTTTCCCATCAGGAAGAAGAATTAACCACAGGCTCAGCCTGCCCCCCGGAACCAGAACAGGGCCTGAAGCCATCCTGCGCTTTTGCGGCCAGCTCCCAAAAACGCGACTTGTAAAATGGAGCTTTAGGGCACTGCAATTCACAAACCTGCAGAGTTATAAATGATAACTCTCGTCCACAAATATATTGAGGGAAGGCAAAGAAGAGGATTTGAAATCAAGGCAGAATTGCAGGAAACAGATTTCAGGAGGTAGATTCGAATCGCCTTTAAAGCACATGAAAAGCGGCAAAACGTTGACAATGATGCCCTTGGCCAAAAAGGGCGTATGCGTTTTTTCCTGAATATATTTAGGAAAAAACGCATACGCCCTTTTTGGCCAACCAAGCAACCTGGAAAGGCAAATCAGCGCTACAAAGAAGTCTCGCTTCCCATCGGTCAAAAGGGCCATGCTGAAAAAAGTGTCAAAACCAGAAATGCAGGACAGGCCATGGAGAAATGGGAGCCTTGCTACACTGATGGGCGGGATGTAAATTGCCAACAGCCACTCTGGAGAAGTGTACAGTGTGTCCTGAAACATCTAAAAAACACAGCTTAGAGAGCATAGGGCACTTCCACGCATGGGGGGATAAAGTGGGAAAATTGAAAATCAGCAAGACACAAGCACCCCAAAGTTTAGGGCTGCTCTGTTGACAAGGACCTCCACTTCATTCCACCTTAAATATCCCAGGAAAGCGAAAAATGGATCAAAAAGTTGTGGTCCTTATGTACAATGGAATAACACTCAGCCATGAAATCAATGTCATAAGGCTAGTAGCAGCATGATGAGTGGATTTAGGTAAGACGATTCTAAGTGAAATAAGTCACACAGAAAAGGACACTTCTCATAAGGTGTCACTTATAGAGGGAATGTAAAAACCGTTACACTTGAACTGAATTACAAAACAGAACAGAGTCACACATGCAGAAAACACACTATGGCTGCTTAACGGGAAAGGTGAGGTGGGGTGATACATAAAACAAGAGTTTCAAATTAGCTCAGATACCGTTCCATAAACCCAATATGTAATAGACAAGACCTACTCCTTGCTCAGAGAACTGGACTCAACACGCCCGATTCACCGCACAAGAATATATCTGACTAGTAATAATCTTAAAACCTATGTATTGATATCTCTCTGTTAGTGTGTCAAGTGGGTGTAAAGCGGCATAAACACAGCCGTGAAAAGCAGCTAAACCCCATTATAAAAATAAATTACTTTTAAAAACCCATGAAACAAAGACAGGGAAAGAGAGAGAAATTCTTACACAATTCGTTCAGGGGCTGTGATGCAACCTGGATTGACCATATCTAGACCCACAGCTGGATGAGACATAAGGGTGGACACTCTTGGGGCTGAGAGGTTTGGTGAGGTTGGGTGAGCAAATGCAGACCCTTTAAAGTAATACTGCGTGCTACCCATCGCATGGGTCCCAAATCTCCAGGTTCAAGGGCATCTTCCTACATCGAAAACATGCATGAGAAACACAGAAGGTGGTACACCGTGTGATGGGGAAAGGTTTCTAAAACGCACCTCATTTCTCATCTCCTTGTGCTCGGGTTCGCCATTCCAGCCACTTTACTAGCAATCTCCCTACTTGGAGCATCAGCACCTTTAACCTCCTGTTCCGTACAGGTTGCAATTTGTCCTGAGGATGAACGGGAAGACGGGGAACCAATGAGAGACTAGCTCTTGGTGTTGGGACAGGCACAGGTCACTCTATTTTCCCATCAGGAAGAAGAATTAACCACAGGCTCAGCCTGCCCCCCGGAACCAGAACAGGGCCTGAAGCCATCCTGCGCTTTTGCGGCCAGCTCCCAAAAACGCGACTTGTAAAATGGAGCTTCAGGGCACTGCAATTCACAAACCTGCAGAGTTATAAATGATAACTCTCGTCCACAAATATATTGAGGGAAGGCAAACAAGAGGATTTGAAATCAAGGCAGAATTGCAGGAAACAGATTTCAGGAGGTAGATTCGAATCGCCTTTAAAGCACATGAAAAGCGGCAAAACGTTGACAATGATGCCCTTGGCCAAAAAGGGCGTATGCTTTTTTTCCTGAATATATTCAGGAAAAAACGCATACGCCCTTTTTGGCCAACCAAGCAACCTGGAAAGGCAAATCAGCGCTACAAAGAAGTCTCGCTTCCCATCGGTCAAAAGGGCCATGCTGAAAAAAGTGTCAAAACCAGAAATGCAGGACAGGCCATGGAGAAATGGGAGCCTTGCTACACTGATGGGCGGGATGTAAATTGCCAACAGCCACTCTGGAGAAGTGTACGGTGTGTCCTGAAACATCTAAAAAACACAGCTTAGAGAGCATAGGGCACTTCCACGCATGGGGGGATAAAGTGGGAAAATTGAAAATCAGCAAGACACAAGCACCCCAAAGTTTAGGGCTGCTCTGTTGACAAGGACCTCCACTTCATTCCACCTTAAATATCCCAGGAAAGCGAAAAATGGATCAAAAAGTTGTGGTCCTTATGTACAATGGAATAACACTCAGCCATGAAATCAATGTCATAAGGCTAGTAGCAGCATGATGAGTGGATTTAGGTAAGACGATTCTAAGTGAAATAAGTCACACAGAAAAGGACACTTCTCATAAGGTGTCACTTATAGAGGGAATGTAAAAACCGTTACACTTGAACTGAATTACAAAACAGAACAGAGTCACACATGCAGAAAACACACTATGGCTGCTTAACGGGAAAGGTGAGGTGGGGTGATACATAAAACAAGAGTTTCAAATTAGCTCAGATACCGTTCCATAAACCCAATATGTAATAGACAAGACCTACTCCTTGCTCAGAGAACTGGACTCAACACGCCCGATTCACCGCACAAGAATATATCTGACTAGTAATAATCTTAAAACCTATGTATTGATATCTCTCTGTTAGTGTGTCAAGTGGGTGTAAAGCGGCATAAACACAGCCGTGAAAAGCAGCTAAACCCCATTATAAAAATAAATTACTTTTAAAAACCCATGAAACAAAGACAGGGAAAGAGAGAGAAATTCTTACACAATTCGTTCAGGGGCTGTGATGCAACCTGGATTGACCATATCTAGACCCACAGCTGGATGAGACATAAGGGTGGACACTCTTGGGGCTGAGAGGTTTGGTGAGGTTGGGTGAGCAAATGCAGACCCTTTAAAGTAATACTGCGTGCTACCCATCGCATGGGTCCCAAATCTCCAGGTTCAAGGGCATCTTCCTACATCGAAAACATGCATGAGAAACACTGAAGGTGGTACACCGTGTGATGGGGAAAGGTTTCTAAAACGCACCTCATTTCTCATCTCCTTGTGCTCGGGTTCGCCATTCCAGCCACTTTACTAGCAATCTCCCTACTTGGAGCATCAGCACCTTTAACCTCCTGTTCGGTACAGGTTGCAATTTGTCCTGAGGATGAACGGGAAGACGGGGAACCAATGAGAGACTAGCTCTTGGTGTTGGGACAGGCACAGGTCACTCTATTTTCCCATCAGGAAGAAGAATTAACCACAGGCTCAGCCTGCCCCCCGGAACCAGAACAGGGCCTGAAGCCATCCTGCGCTTTTGCGGCCAGCTCCCAAAAACGCGACTTGTAAAATGGAGCTTTAGGGCACTGCAATTCACAAACCTGCAGAGTTATAAATGATAACTCTCGTCCACAAATATATTGAGGGAAGGCAAAGAAGAGGATTTGAAATCAAGGCAGAATTGCAGGAAACAGATTTCAGGAGGTAGATTCGAATCGCCTTTAAAGCACATGAAAAGCGGCAAAACGTTGACAATGATGCCCTTGGCCAAAAAGGGCGTATGCGTTTTTTCCTGAATATATTTAGGAAAAAACGCATACGCCCTTTTTGGCCAACCAAGCAACCTGGAAAGGCAAATCAGCGCTACAAAGAAGTCTCGCTTCCCATCGGTCAAAAGGGCCATGCTGAAAAAAGTGTCAAAACCAGAAATGCAGGACAGGCCATGGAGAAATGGGAGCCTTGCTACACTGATGGGCGGGATGTAAATTGCCAACAGCCACTCTGGAGAAGTGTACAGTGTGTCCTGAAACATCTAAAAAACACAGCTTAGAGAGCATAGGGCACTTCCACGCATGGGGGGATAAAGTGGGAAAATTGAAAATCAGCAAGACACAAGCACCCCAAAGTTTAGGGCTGCTCTGTTGACAAGGACCTCCACTTCATTCCACCTTAAATATCCCAGGAAAGCGAAAAATGGATCAAAAAGTTGTGGTCCTTATGTACAATGGAATAACACTCAGCCATGAAATCAATGTCATAAGGCTAGTAGCAGCATGATGAGTGGATTTAGGTAAGACGATTCTAAGTGAAATAAGTCACACAGAAAAGGACACTTCTCATAAGGTGTCACTTATAGAGGGAATGTAAAAACCGTTACACTTGAACTGAATTACAAAACAGAACAGAGTCACACATGCAGAAAACACACTATGGCTGCTTAACGGGAAAGGTGAGGTGGGGTGATACATAAAACAAGAGTTTCAAATTAGCTCAGATACCGTTCCATAAACCCAATATGTAATAGACAAGACCTACTCCTTGCTCAGAGAACTGGACTCAACACGCCCGATTCACCGCACAAGAATATATCTGACTAGTAATAATCTTAAAACCTATGTATTGATATCTCTCTGTTAGTGTGTCAAGTGGGTGTAAAGCGGCATAAACACAGCCGTGAAAAGCAGCTAAACCCCATTATAAAAATAAATTACTTTTAAAAACCCATGAAACAAAGACAGGGAAAGAGAGAGAAATTCTTACACAATTCGTTCAGGGGCTGTGATGCAACCTGGATTGACCATATCTAGACCCACAGCTGGATGAGACAAAAGGGTGGACACTCTTGGGGCTGAGAGGTTTGGTGAGGTTGGGTGAGCAAATGCAGACCCTTTAAAGTAATACTGCGTGCTACCCATCGCATGGGTCCCAAATCTCCAGGTTCAAGGGCATCTTCCTACATCGAAAACATGCATGAGAAACACAGAAGGTGGTACACCGTGTGATGGGGAAAGGTTTCTAAAACGCACCTCATTTCTCATCTCCTTGTGCTCGGGTTCGCCATTCCAGCCACTTTACTAGCAATCTCCCTACTTGGAGCATCAGCACCTTTAACCTCCTGTTCCGTACAGGTTGCAATTTGTCCTGAGGATGAACGGGAAGACGGGGAACCAATGAGAGACTAGCTCTTGGTGTTGGGACAGGCACAGGTCACTCTATTTTCCCATCAGGAAGAAGAATTAACCACAGGCTCAGCCTGCCCCCCGGAACCAGAACAGGGCCTGAAGCCATCCTGCGCTTTTGCGGCCAGCTCCCAAAAACGCGACTTGTAAAATGGAGCTTCAGGGCACTGCAATTCACAAACCTGCAGAGTTATAAATGATAACTCTCGTCCACAAATATATTGAGGGAAGGCAAACAAGAGGATTTGAAATCAAGGCAGAATTGCAGGAAACAGATTTCAGGAGGTAGATTCGAATCGCCTTTAAAGCACATGAAAAGCGGCAAAACGTTGACAATGATGCCCTTGGCCAAAAAGGGCGTATGCGTTTTTTCCTGAATATATTCAGGAAAAAACGCATACGCCCTTTTTGGCCAACCAAGCAACCTGGAAAGGCAAATCAGTGCTACAAAGAAGTCTCGCTTCCCATCGTTCAAAAGGGCCATGCTGAAAAAAGTGTCAAAACCAGAAATGCAGGACAGGCCATGGAGAAATGGGAGCCTTGCTACACTGATGGGCGGGATGTAAATTGCCAACAGCCACTCTGGAGAAGTGTACGGTGTGTCCTGAAACATCTAAAAAACACAGCTTAGAGAGCATAGGGCACTTCCACGCATGGGGGGATAAAGTGGGAAAATTGAAAATCAGCAAGACACAAGCACCCCAAAGTTTAGGGCTGCTCTGTTGACAAGGACCTCCACTTCATTCCACCTTAAATATCCCAGGAAAGCGAAAAATGGATCAAAAAGTTGTGGTCCTTATGTACAATGGAATAACACTCAGCCATGAAATCAATGTCATAAGGCTAGTAGCAGCATGATGAGTGGATTTAGGTAAGACGATTCTAAGTGAAATAAGTCACACAGAAAAGGACACTTCTCATAAGGTGTCACTTATAGAGGGAATGTAAAAACCGTTACACTTGAACTGAATTACAAAACAGAACAGAGTCACACATGCAGAAAACACACTATGGCTGCTTAACGGGAAAGGTGAGGTGGGGTGATACATAAAACAAGAGTTTCAAATTAGCTCAGATACCGTTCCATAAACCCAATATGTAATAGACAAGACCTACTCCTTGCTCAGAGAACTGGACTCAACACGCCCGATTCACCGCACAAGAATATATCTGACTAGTAATAATCTTAAAACCTATGTATTGATATCTCTCTGTTAGTGTGTCAAGTGGGTGTAAAGCGGCATAAACACAGCCGTGAAAAGCAGCTAAACCCCATTATAAAAATAAATTACTTTTAAAAACCCATGAAACAAAGACAGGGAAAGAGAGAGAAATTCTTACACAATTCGTTCAGGGGCTGTGATGCAACCTGGATTGACCATATCTAGACCCACAGCTGGATGAGACATAAGGGTGGACACTCTTGGGGCTGAGAGGTTTGGTGAGGTTGGGTGAGCAAATGCAGACCCTTTAAAGTAATACTGCGTGCTACCCATCGCATGGGTCCCAAATCTCCAGGTTCAAGGGCATCTTCCTACATCGAAAACATGCATGAGAAACACTGAAGGTGGTACACCGTGTGATGGGGAAAGGTTTCTAAAACGCACCTCATTTCTCATCTCCTTGTGCTCGGGTTCGCCATTCCAGCCACTTTACTAGCAATCTCCCTACTTGGAGCATCAGCACCTTTAACCTCCTGTTCCGTACAGGTTGCAATTTGTCCTGAGGATGAACGGGAAGACGGGGAACCAATGAGAGACTAGCTCTTGGTGTTGGGACAGGCACAGGTCACTCTATTTTCCCATCAGGAAGAAGAATTAACCACAGGCTCAGCCTGCCCCCCGGAACCAGAACAGGGCCTGAAGCCATCCTGCGCTTTTGCGGCCAGCTCCCAAAAATGCGACTTGTAAAATGGAGCTTCAGGGCACTGCAATTCACAAACCTGCAGAGTTATAAATGATAACTCTCGTCCACAAATATATTGAGGGAAGGCAAAGAAGAGGATTTGAAATCAAGGCAGAATTGCAAGAAACAGATTTCAAGAGGTAGATTCGAATCGCCGTTAAAGCACATGAAAAGCGGCAAAATGTTGACAATGATGCCCTTGGCCAAAAAGGGCGTATGCGTTTTTTCCTGAATATATTCAGGAAAAAACGCATACGCCCTTTTTGGCCAACCAAGCAACCTGGAAAGGCAAATCAGCGCTAAAAAAGAAGTCTCGCTTCCCATCGGTCAAAAGGGCCATGCTGAAAAAAGTGTCAAAACCAGAAATGCAGGACAGGCCATGGAGAAATGGGAGCCTTGCTACACTGATGGGTGGGATGTAAATTGCCAACAGCCACTCTGGAGAAGTGTACGGTGTGTCCTGAAACATCTTAGAAACACAGCTTAGAGAGCATAGGGCACTTCCACGCATGAGGGGATAAAGTGGGAAAATTGAAAATCAGCAAGACACAAGCACCCCAAAGTTTAGGGCTGCTCTGTTGACAAGGACCTCCACTTCATTCCACCTTAAATATCCCAGGAAAGCGAAAAATGGATCAAAAAGTTGTGGTCCTTATGTACAATGGAATAACACTCAGCCATGAAATCAATGTCATAAGGCTAGTAGCAGCATGATGAGTGGATTTAGGTAAGACGATTCTAAGTGAAATAAGTCACACAGAAAAGGACACTTCTCATAAGGTGTCACTTATAGAGGGAATGTAAAAACCGTTACACTTGAACTGAATTACAAAACAGAACAGAGTCACACATGCAGAAAACACACTATGGCTGCTTAACGGGAAAGGTGAGGTGGGGTGATACATAAAACAAGAGTTTCAAATTAGCTCAGATACCGTTCCATAAACCCAATATGTAATAGACAAGACCTACTCCTTGCTCAGAGAACTGGACTCAACACGCCCGATTCACCGCACAAGAATATATCTGACTAGTAATAATCTTAAAACCTATGTATTGATATCTCTCTGTTAGTGTGTCAAGTGGGTGTAAAGCGGCATAAACACAGCCGTGAAAAGCAGCTAAACCCCATTATAAAAATAAATTACTTTTAAAAACCCATGAAACAAAGACAGGGAAAGAGAGAGAAATTCTTACACAATTCGTTCAGGGGCTGTGATGCAACCTGGATTGACCATATCTAGACCCACAGCTGGATGAGACATAAGGGTGGACACTCTTGGGGCTGAGAGGTTTGGTGAGGTTGGGTGAGCAAATGCAGACCCTTTAAAGTAATACTGCGTGCTACCCATCGCATGGGTCCCAAATCTCCAGGTTCAAGGGCATCTTCCTACATCGAAAACATGCATGAGAAACACAGAAGGTGGTACACCGTGTGATGGGGAAAGGTTTCTAAAACGCACCTCATTTCTCATCTCCTTGTGCTCGGGTTCGCCATTCCAGCCACTTTACTAGCAATCTCCCTACTTGGAGCATCAGCACCTTTAACCTCCTGTTCCGTACAGGTTGCAATTTGTCCTGAGGATGAACGGGAAGACGGGGAACCAATGAGAGACTAGCTCTTGGTGTTGGGACAGGCACAGGTCACTCTATTTTCCCATCAGGAAGAAGAATTAACCACAGGCTCAGCCTGCCCCCCGGAACCAGAACAGGGCCTGAAGCCATCCTGCGCTTTTGCGGCCAGCTCCCAAAAACGCGACTTGTAAAATGGAGCTTCAGGGCACTGCAATTCACAAACCTGCAGAGTTATAAATGATAACTCTCGTCCACAAATATATTGAGGGAAGGCAAACAAGAGGATTTGAAATCAAGGCAGAATTGCAGGAAACAGATTTCAGGAGGTAGATTCGAATCGCCTTTAAAGCACATGAAAAGCGGCAAAACGTTGACAATGATGCCCTTGGCCAAAAAGGGCGTATGCGTTTTTTCCTGAATATATTCAGGAAAAAACGCATACGCCCTTTTTGGCCAACCAAGCAACCTGGAAAGGCAAATCAGCGCTACAAAGAAGTCTCGCTTCCCATCGGTCAAAAGGGCCATGCTGAAAAAAGTGTCAAAACCAGAAATGCAGGACAGGCCATGGAGAAATGGGAGCCTTGCTACACTGATGGGCGGGATGTAAATTGCCAACAGCCACTCTGGAGAAGTGTACAGTGTGTCCTGAAACATCTAAAAAACACAGCTTAGAGAGCATAGGGCACTTCCACGCATGGGGGGATAAAGTGGGAAAATTGAAAATCAGCAAGACACAAGCACCCCAAAGTTTAGGGCTGCTCTGTTGACAAGGACCTCCACTTCATTCCACCTTAAATATCCCAGGAAAGCGAAAAATGGATCAAAAAGTTGTGGTCCTTATGTACAATGGAATAACACTCAGCCATGAAATCAATGTCATAAGGCTAGTAGCAGCATGATGAGTGGATTTAGGTAAGACGATTCTAAGTGAAATAAGTCACACAGAAAAGGACACTTCTCATAAGGTGTCACTTATAGAGGGAATGTAAAAACCGTTACACTTGAACTGAATTACAAAACAGAACAGAGTCACACATGCAGAAAACACACTATGGCTGCTTAACGGGAAAGGTGAGGTGGGGTGATACATAAAACAAGAGTTTCAAATTAGCTCAGATACCGTTCCATAAACCCAATATGTAATAGACAAGACCTACTCCTTGCTCAGAGAACTGGACTCAACACGCCCGATTCACCGCACAAGAATATATCTGACTAGTAATAATCTTAAAACCTATGTATTGATATCTCTCTGTTAGTGTGTCAAGTGGGTGTAAAGCGGCATAAACACAGCCGTGAAAAGCAGCTAAACCCCATTATAAAAATAAATTACTTTTAAAAACCCATGAAACAAAGACAGGGAAAGAGAGAGAAATTCTTACACAATTCGTTCAGGGGCTGTGATGCAACCTGGATTGACCATATCTAGACCCACAGCTGGATGAGACATAAGGGTGGACACTCTTGGGGCTGAGAGGTTTGGTGAGGTTGGGTGAGCAAATGCAGACCCTTTAAAGTAATACTGCGTGCTACCCATCGCATGGGTCCCAAATCTCCAGGTTCAAGGGCATCTTCCTACATCGAAAACATGCATGAGAAACACAGAAGGTGGTACACCGTGTGATGGGGAAAGGTTTCTAAAACGCACCTCATTTCTCATCTCCTTGTGCTCGGGTTCGCCATTCCAGCCACTTTACTAGCAATCTCCCTACTTGGAGCATCAGCACCTTTAACCTCCTGTTCGGTACAGGTTGCAATTTGTCCTGAGGATGAACGGGAAGACGGGGAACCAATGAGAGACTAGCTCTTGGTGTTGGGACAGGCACAGGTCACTCTATTTTCCCATCAGGAAGAAGAATTAACCACAGGCTCAGCCTGCCCCCCGGAACAAGAACAGGGCCTGAAGCCATCCTGCGCTTTTGCGGCCAGCTCCCAAAAACGCGACTTGTAAAATGGAGCTTTAGGGCACTGCAATTCACAAACCTGCAGAGTTATAAATGATAACTCTCGTCCACAAATATATTGAGGGAAGGCAAAGAAGAGGATTTGAAATCAAGGCAGAATTGCAGGAAACAGATTTCAGGAGGTAGATTCGAATCGCCTTTAAAGCACATGAAAAGCGGCAAAACGTTGACAATGATGCCCTTGGCCAAAAAGGGCGTATGCGTTTTTTCCTGAATATATTTAGGAAAAAACGCATACGCCCTTTTTGGCCAACCAAGCAACCTGGAAAGGCAAATCAGCGCTACAAAGAAGTCTCGCTTCCCATCGGTCAAAAGGGCCATGCTGAAAAAAGTGTCAAAACCAGAAATGCAGGACAGGCCATGGAGAAATGGGAGCCTTGCTACACTGATGGGCGGGATGTAAATTGCCAACAGCCACTCTGGAGAAGTGTACAGTGTGTCCTGAAACATCTAAAAAACACAGCTTAGAGAGCATAGGGCACTTCCACGCATGGGGGGATAAAGTGGGAAAATTGAAAATCAGCAAGACACAAGCACCCCAAAGTTTAGGGCTGCTCTGTTGACAAGGACCTCCACTTCATTCCACCTTAAATATCCCAGGAAAGCGAAAAATGGATCAAAAAGTTGTGGTCCTTATGTACAATGGAATAACACTCAGCCATGAAATCAATGTCATAAGGCTAGTAGCAGCATGATGAGTGGATTTAGGTAAGACGATTCTAAGTGAAATAAGTCACACAGAAAAGGACACTTCTCATAAGGTGTCACTTATAGAGGGAATGTAAAAACCGTTACACTTGAACTGAATTACAAAACAGAACAGAGTCACACATGCAGAAAACACACTATGGCTGCTTAACGGGAAAGGTGAGGTGGGGTGATACATAAAACAAGAGTTTCAAATTAGCTCAGATACCGTTCCATAAACCCAATATGTAATAGACAAGACCTACTCCTTGCTCAGAGAACTGGACTCAACACGCCCGATTCACCGCACAAGAATATATCTGACTAGTAATAATCTTAAAACCTATGTATTGATATCTCTCTGTTAGTGTGTCAAGTGGGTGTAAAGCGGCATAAACACAGCCGTGAAAAGCAGCTAAACCCCATTATAAAAATAAATTACTTTTAAAAACCCATGAAACAAAGACAGGGAAAGAGAGAGAAATTCTTACACAATTCGTTCAGGGGCTGTGATGCAACCTGGATTGACCATATCTAGACCCACAGCTGGATGAGACATAAGGGTGGACACTCTTGGGGCTGAGAGGTTTGGTGAGGTTGGGTGAGCAAATGCAGACCCTTTAAAGTAATACTGCGTGCTACCCATCGCATGGGTCCCAAATCTCCAGGTTCAAGGGCATCTTCCTACATCGAAAACATGCATGAGAAACACAGAAGGTGGTACACCGTGTGATGGGGAAAGGTTTCTAAAACGCACCTCATTTCTCATCTCCTTGTGCTCGGGTTCGCCATTCCAGCCACTTTACTAGCAATCTCCCTACTTGGAGCATCAGCACCTTTAACCTCCTGTTCCGTACAGGTTGCAATTTGTCCTGAGGATGAACGGGAAGACGGGGAACCAATGAGAGACTAGCTCTTGGTGTTGGGACAGGCACAGGTCACTCTATTTTCCCATCAGGAAGAAGAATTAACCACAGGCTCAGCCTGCCCCCCGGAACCAGAACAGGGCCTGAAGCCATCCTGCGCTTTTGCGGCCAGCTCCCAAAAACGCGACTTGTAAAATGGAGCTTCAGGGCACTGCAATTCACAAACCTGCAGAGTTATAAATGATAACTCTCGTCCACAAATATATTGAGGGAAGGCAAACAAGAGGATTTGAAATCAAGGCAGAATTGCAGGAAACAGATTTCAGGAGGTAGATTCGAATCGCCTTTAAAGCACATGAAAAGCGGCAAAACGTTGACAATGATGCCCTTGGCCAAAAAGGGCGTATGCGTTTTTTCCTGAATATATTCAGGAAAAAACGCATACGCCCTTTTTGGCCAACCAAGCAACCTGGAAAGGCAAATCAGCGCTACAAAGAAGTCTCGCTTCCCATCGGTCAAAAGGGCCATGCTGAAAAAAGTGTCAAAACCAGAAATGCAGGACAGGCCATGGAGAAATGGGAGCCTTGCTACACTGATAGGTGGGATGTAAATTGCCAACAGCCACTCTGGAGAAGTGTACGGTGTGTCCCGAAACATCTAAAAAACACAGCTTAGAGAGCACAGGGCCCTTCCACGCATGGGGGGATAAAGTGGGAAAATTGAAAATCAGCAAGACACAAGCACCCCAAAGTTTAGGGCTGCTCTGTTGACAAGGACCTCCACTTCATTCCACCTTAAATATCCCAGGAAAGCGAAAAATGGATCAAAAAGTTGTGGTCCTTATGTACAATGGAATATCACTCAGCCATGAAATCAATGTCATAAGGCTAGTAGCAGCATGATGAGTGGATTTAGGTAAGACGATTCTAAGTGAAATAAGTCACACAGAAAAGGACACTTCTCCTAAGGTGTCACTTATAGAGGGAATGTAAAAACCGTTACACTTGAACTGAATTACAAAACAGAACAGAGTCACACATGCAGAAAACACACTATGGCTGCTTAACGGGAAAGGTGAGGTGGGGTGATACATAAAACAAGAGTTTCAAATTAGCTCAGATACCGTTCCATAAACCCAATATGTAATAGACAAGACCTACTCCTTGCTCAGAGAACTGGACTCAACACGCCCGATTCACCGCACAAGAATATATCTGACTAGTAATAATCTTAAAACCTATGTATTGATATCTCTCTGTTAGTGTGTCAAGTGGGTGTAAAGCGGCATAAACACAGCCGTGAAAAGCAGCTAAACCCCATTATAAAAATAAATTACTTTTAAAAACCCATGAAACAAAGACAGTGAAAGAGAGAGAATTTCTTACACAATTCGTTCAGGGGCTGTGATGCAACCTGGATTGACCATATCTAGACCCACAGCTGGATGAGACATAACGGTGGACACTCTTGGGGCTGAGAGGTTTGGTGAGGTTGGGTGAGCAAACAAAGACCCTTTAAAGTAATACTGCGTGCTACCCATCGCATGGATCCCAAATCTCCAGGTTCAAGGGCATCTTCCCACATCGAAAACATGCATGAGAAACCCAGAAGATGGTACACCGTGTGATGGGGAAAGGTTTGTAAAACGCACCTCATTTCTCATCTCCTTGTGCTCGGGTTCGCCATTCCAGCCACTTTACTAGCAATCTCCCTACTTGGAGCATCAGCACCTTTAACCTCCTGTTCCGTACAGGTTGCAATTTGTCCTGAGGATGAACGGGAAGACGGGGAACCAATGAGAGACTAGCTCTTGGTGTTGGGACAGGCACAGGTCACTCTATTTTCCCATCAGGAAGAAGAATTAACCACAGGCTCAGCCTGCCCCCCGGAACCAGAACAGGGCCTGAAGCCATCCTGCGCTTTTGCGGCCAGCTCCCAAAAAAGCGACTTGTAAAATGGAGCTTCAGGGCACTGCAATTCACAAACCTGCAGAGTTATAAATGATAACTCTCGTCCACAAATATATTGAGGGAAGGCAAAGAAGAGGATTTGAAATCAAGGCAGAATTGCAAGAAACAGATTTCAGGAGGTAGATTCGAATCGCCGTTAAAGCACATGAAAAGCGGCAAAATGTTGACAATGATGCCCTTGGCCAAAAAGGGCGTATGCGTTTTTTCCTGAATATATTCAGGAAAAAACGCATACGCCCTTTTTGGCCAACCAAGCAACCTGGAAAGGCAAATCAGCGCTACAAAGAAGTCTCGCTTCCCATCGGTCAAAAGGGCCATGCTGAAAAAAGTGTCAAAACCAGAAATGCAGGACAGGCCATGGAGAAATGGGAGCCTTGCTACACTGATGGGTGGGATGTAAATTGCCAACAGCCACTCTGGAGAAGTGTACGGTGTGTCCTGAAACATCTTAGAAACACAGCTTAGAGAGCATAGGGCACTTCCACGCATAAGGGGATAAAGTGGGAAAATTGAAAATCAGCAAGACACAAGCACCCCAAAGTTTAGGGCTGCTCTGTTGACAAGGACCTCCACTTCATTCCACCTTAAATATCCCAGGAAAGCGAAAAATGGATCAAAAAGTTGTGGTCCTTATGTACAATGGAATAACACTCAGCCATGAAATCAATGTCATAAGGCTAGTAGCAGCATGATGAGTGGATTTAGGTAAGACGATTCTAAGTGAAATAAGTCACACAGAAAAGGACACTTCTCATAAGGTGTCACTTATAGAGGGAATGTAAAAACCGTTACACTTGAACTGAATTACAAAACAGAACAGAGTCACACATGCAGAAAACACACTATGGCTGCTTAACGGGAAAGGTGAGGTGGGGTGATACATAAAACAAGAGTTTCAAATTAGCTCAGATACCGTTCCATAAACCCAATATGTAATAGACAAGACCTACTCCTTGCTCAGAGAACTGGACTCAACACGCCCGATTCACCGCACAAGAATATATCTGACTAGTAATAATCTTAAAACCTATGTATTGATATCTCTCTGTTAGTGTGTCAAGTGGGTGTAAAGCGGCATAAACACAGCCGTGAAAAGCAGCTAAACCCCATTATAAAAATAAATTACTTTTAAAAACCCATGAAACAAAGACAGTGAAAGAGAGAGAAATTCTTACACAATTCGTTCAGGGGCTGTGATGCAACCTGGATTGACCATATCTAGACCCACAGCTGGATGAGACATAAGGGTGGACACTCTTGGGGCTGAGAGGTTTGGTGAGGTTGGGTGAGCAAACGCAGACCCTTTAAAGTAATACTGCGTGCTACCCATCGCATGGGTCCCAAATCTCCAGGTTCAAGGGCATCTTCCTACACCGAAAACATGCATGAGAAACCCAGAAGATGGTACACCGTGTGATGGGGAAAGGTTTCTAAAACGCACCTCATTTCTCATCTCCTTGTGCTCGGGTTCGCCATTCCAGCCACTTTACTAGCAATCTCCCTACTTGGAGCATCAGCACCTTTAACCTCCTGTTCCGTACAGGTTGCAATTTGTCCTGAGGATGAACGGGAAGACGGGGAACCAATGAGAGACTAGCTCTTGGTGTTGGGACAGGCACAGGTCACTCTATTTTCCCATCAGGAAGAAGAATTAACCACAGGCTCAGCCTGCCCCCCGGAACCAGAACAGGGCCTGAAGCCATCCTGCGCTTTTGCGGCCAGCTCCCAAAAAAGCGACTTGTAAAATGGAGCTTCAGGGCACTGCAATTCACAAACCTGCAGAGTTATAAATGATAACTCTCGTCCACAAATATATTGAGGGAAGGCAAAGAAGAGGATTTGAAATCAAGGCAGAATTGCAGGAAACAGATTTCAGGAGGTAGATTCGAATCGCCTTTAAAGCACATGAAAAGCGGCAAAACGTTGACAATGATGCCCTTGGCCAAAAAGGGCGTATGCGTTTTTTCCTGAATATATTCAGGAAAAAACGCATACGCCCTTTTTGGCCAACCAAGCAACCTGGAAAGGCAAATCAGCGCTACAAAGAAGTCTCGCTTCCCATCGGTCAAAAGGGCCATGCTGAAAAAAGTGTCAAAACCAGAAATGCAGGACAGGCCATGGAGAAATGGGAGCCTTGCTACACTGATGGGCGGGATGTAAATTGCCAACAGCCACTCTGGAGAAGTGTACAGTGTGTCCTGAAACATCTAAAAAACACAGCTTAGAGAGCATAGGGCACTTCCACGCATGGGAGGATAAAGTGGGAAAATTGAAAATCAGCAAGACACAAGCACCCCAAAGTTTAGGGCTGCTCTGTTGACAAGGACCTCCACTTCATTCCACCTTAAATATCCCAGGAAAGCGAAAAATGGATCAAAAAGTTGTGGTCCTTATGTACAATGGAATAACACTCAGCCATGAAATCAATGTCATAAGGCTAGTAGCAGCATGATGAGTGGATTTAGGTAAGACGATTCTAAGTGAAATAAGTCACACAGAAAAGGACACTTCTCATAAGGTGTCACTTATAGAGGGAATGTAAAAACCGTTACACTTGAACTGAATTACAAAACAGAACAGAGTCACACATGCAGAAAACACACTATGGCTGCTTAACGGGAAAGGTGAGGTGGGGTGATACATAAAACAAGAGTTTCAAATTAGCTCAGATACCGTTCCATAAACACAATATGTAATAGACAAGACCTACTCCTTGCTCAGAGAACTGGACTCAACACGCCCGATTCACCGCACAAGAATATATCTGACTAGTAATAATCTTAAAACCTATGTATTGATATCTCTCTGTTAGTGTGTCAAGTGGGTGTAAAGCGGCATAAACACAGCCGTGAAAAGCAGCTAAACCCCATTATAAAAATAAATTACTTTTAAAAACCCATGAAACAAAGACAGGGAAAGAGAGAGAAATTCTTACACAATTCGTTCAGGGGCTGTGATGCAACCTGGATTGACCATATCTAGACCCACAGCTGGATGAGACATAAGGGTGGACACTCTTGGGGCTGAGAGGTTTGGTGAGGTTGGGTGAGCAAATGCAGACCCTTTAAAGTAATACTGCGTGCTACCCATCGCATGGGTCCCAAATCTCCAGGTTCAAGGGCATCTTCCTACATCGAAAACATGCATGAGAAACCCAGAAGGTGGTACACCGTGTGATGGGGAAAGGTTTCTAAAACGCACCTCATTTCTCATCTCCTTGTGCTCGGGTTCGCCATTCCAGCCACTTTACTAGCAATCTCCCTACTTGGAGCATCAGCACCTTTAACCTCCTGTTCCGTACAGGTTGCAATTTGTCCTGAGGATGAACGGGAAGACGGGGAACCAATGAGAGACTAGCTCTTGGTGTTGGAACAGGCACAGGTCACTCTATTTTCCCATCAGGAAGAAGAATTAACCACAGGCTCAGCCTGCCCCCCGGAACCAGAACAGGGCCTGAAGCCATCCTGCGCTTTTGCGGCCAGCTCCCAAAAAAGCGACTTGTAAAATGGAGCTTCAGGGCACTGCAATTCACAAACCTGCAGAGTTATAAATGATAACTCTCGTCCACAAATATATTGAGGGAAGGCAAACAAGAGGATTTGAAATCAAGGCAGAATTGCAGGAAACAGATTTCAGGAGGTAGATTCGAATCGCCTTTAAAGCACATGAAAAGCGGCAAAACGTTGACAATGATGCCCTTGGCCAAAAAGGGCGTATGCGTTTTTTCCTGAATATATTCAGGAAAAAACGCATACGCCCTTTTTGGCCAACCAAGCAACCTGGAAAGGCAAATCAACGCTACAAAGAAGTCTCGCTTCCCATCGGTCAAAAGGGCCATGCTGAAAAAAGTGTCAAAACCAGAAATGCAGGACAGGCCATGGAGAAATGGGACCCTTGCTACACTGATGGGTGGGATGTAAATTGCCAACAGCCACTCTGGAGAAGTGTACGGTGTGTCCTGAAACATCTAAAAAACACAGCTTAGAGAGCATAGGGCACTTCCACGCATGGGGGGATAAAGTGGGAAAATTGAAAATCAGCAAGACACAAGCACCCCAAAGTTTAGGGCTGCTCTGTTGACAAGGACCTCCACTTCATTCCACCTTAAATATCCCAGGAAAGCGAAAAATGGATCAAAAAGTTGTGGTCCTTATGTACAATGGAATATCACTCAGCCATGAAATCAATGTCATAAGGCTAGTAGCAGCATGATGAGTGGATTTAGGTAAGACGATTCTAAGTGAAATAAGTCACACAGAAAAGGACACTTCTCATAAGGTGTCACTTATAGAGGGAATGTAAAAACCGTTACACTTGAACTGAATTACAAAACAGAACAGAGTCACACATGCAGAAAACACACTATGGCTGCTTAACGGGAAAGGTGAGGTGGGGTGATACATAAAACAAGAGCTTCAAATTAGCTCAGATACCGTTCCATAAACCCAATATGTAATAGACAAGACCTACTCCTTGCTCAGAGAACTGGACTCAACACGCCCGATTCACCGCACAAGAATATATCTGACTAGTAATAATCTTAAAACCTATGTATTGATATCTCTCTGTTAGTGTGTCAAGTGGGTGTAAAGCGGCATAAACACAGCCGTGAAAAGCAGCTAAACCCCATTATAAAAATAAATTACTTTTAAAAACCCATGAAACAAAGACAGGGAAAGAGAGAGAAATTCTTACACAATTCGTTCAGGGGCTGTGATGCAACCTGGATTGACCATATCTAGACCCACAGCTGGATGAGACATAAGGGTGGACACTCTTGGGGCTTAGAGGTTTGGTGAGGTTGGGTGAGCAAACGCAGACCCTTTAAAGTAATACTGCGTGCTACCCATCGCATGGGTCCCAAATCTCCAGGTTCAAGGGCATCTTCCTACACCGAAAACATGCATGAGAAACCCAGAAGGTGGTACACCGTGTGATGGGGAAAGGTTTCTAAAACGCACCTCATTTCTCATCTCCTTGTGCTCGGGTTCGCCATTCCAGCCACTTTACTAGCAATCTCCCTACTTGGAGCATCAGCACCTTTAACCTCCTGTTCCGTACAGGTTGCAATTTGTCCTGAGGATGAACGGGAAGACGGGGAACCAATGAGAGACTAGCTCTTGGTGTTGGGACAGGCACAGGTCACTCTATTTTCCCATCAGGAAGAAGAATTAACCACAGGCTCAGCCTGCCCCCCGGAACCAGAACAGGGCCTGAAGCCATCCTGCGCTTTTGCGGCCAGCTCCCAAAAACGCGACTTGTAAAATGGAGCTTCAGGGCACTGCAATTCACAAACCTGCAGAGTTATAAATGATAACTCTCGTCCACAAATATATTGAGGGAAGGCAAAGAAGAGGATTTGAAATCAAGGCAGAATTGCAGGAAACAGATTTCATGAGGTAGATTCGAATCGCCTTTAAAGCACATGAAAAGCGGCAAAACGTTGACAATGATGCCCTTGGCCAAAAAGGGCGTATGCGTTTTTTCCTGAATATATTCAGGAAAAAACGCATACGCCCTTTTTGGCCAACCAAGCAACCTGGAAAGGCAAATCAGCGCTACAAAGAAGTCTCGCTTCCCATCGGTCAAAAGGGCCATGCTGAAAAAAGTGTCAAAACCAGAAATGCAGGACAGGCCATGGAGAAATGGGAGCCTTGCTACACTGATGGGCGGGATGTAAATTGCCAACAGCCACTCTGGAGAAGTGTACAGTGTGTCCTGAAACATCTAAAAAACACAGCTTAGAGAGCATAGGGCACTTCCACGCATGGGGGGATAAAGTGGGAAAATTGAAAATCAGCAAGACACAAGCACCCCAAAGTTTAGGGCTGCTCTGTTGACAAGGACCTCCACTTCATTCCACCTTAAATATCCCAGGAAAGCGAAAAATGGATCAAAAAGTTGTGGTCCTTATGTACAATGGAATATCACTCAGCCATGAAATCAATGTCATAAGGCTAGTAGCAGCATGATGAGTGGATTTAGGTAAGACGATTCTAAGTGAAATAAGTCACACAGAAAAGGACACTTCTCATAAGGTGTCACTTATAGAGGGAATGTAAAAACCGTTACACTTGAACTGAATTACAAAACAGAACAGAGTCACACATGCAGAAAACACACTATGGCTGCTTAACGGGAAAGGTGAGGTGGGGTGATACATAAAACAAGAGCTTCAAATTAGCTCAGATACCGTTCCATAAACCCAATATGTAATACACAAGACCTACTCCTTGCTCAGAGAACTGGACTCAACACGCCCGATTCACCGCACAAGAATATATCTGATTAGTAATAATCTTAAAACCTATGTATTGATATCTCTCTGTTAGTGTGTCAAGTGGGTGTAAAGCGGCATAAACACAGCCGTGAAAAGCAGCTAAACCCCATTATAAAAATAAATTACTTTTAAAAACCCATGAAACAAAGACAGGGAAAGAGAGAGAAATTCTTACACAATTCGTTCAGGGGCTGTGATGCAACCTGGATTGACCATATCTAGACCCACAGCTGGATGAGACATAAGGGTGGACACTCTTGGGGCTGAGAGGTTTGGTGAGGTTGGGTGAGCAAATGCAGACCTTTTAAAGTAATATTGCGTGCTACGCATCGCATGGGTCCCAAATCTCCAGGTTCAAGGGCATCTAACTACATCGAAAACATGCATGAGAAACCCAGAAGATGTTACACCGTGTGATGGGGAAAGGTTTCTAAAACGCACCTCATTTCTCATCTCCTTGTGCTCGGGTTCGCCATTCCAGCCACTTTACTAGCAATCTCCCTACTTGGAGCATCAGCACCTTTAACCTCCTGTTCCGTACAGGTTGCAATTTGTCCTGAGGATGAACGGGAAGACGGGGAACCAATGAGAGACTAGCTCTTGGTGTTGGGACAGGCACAGGTCACTCTATTTTCCCATCAGGAAGAAGAATTAACCACAGGCTCAGCCTGCCCCCCGGAACCAGAGCAGGGCCTGAAGCCATCCTGCGCTTTTGCGGCCAGCTCCCAAAAATGCGACTTGTAAAATGGAGCTTCAGGGCACTGCAATTCACAAACCTGCAGAGTTATAAATGATAACTCTCGTCCACAAATATATTGAGGGAAGGCAAAGAAGAGGATTTGAAATCAAGGCAGAATTGCAAGAAACAGATTTCAGGAGGTAGATTCGAATCGCCTTTAAAGCACATGAAAAGCGGCAAAACGTTGACAATGATGCCCTTGGCCAAAAAGGGCGTATGCGTTTTTTCCTGAATATATTCAGGAAAAAACGCATACGCCCTTTTTGGCCAACCAAGCAACCTGGAAAGGCAAATCAGCGCTACAAAGAAGTCTCGCTTCCCATCGGTCAAAAGGGCCATGCTGAAAAAAGTGTCAAAACCAGAAATGCAGGACAGGCCATGGAGAAATGGGAGCCTTGCTACACTGATGGGTGGGATGTAAATTGCCAACAGCCACTCTGGAGAAGGGTACGGTGTGTCCTGAAACATCTAAGAAACACAGCTTAGAGAGCATAGGGCACTTCCACGCATGAGGGGATAAATTGGGAAAATTGAAAATCAGCAAGACACAAGCACCCCAAAGTTTAGGGCTGCTCTGTTGACAAGGACCTCCACTTCATTCCACCTTAAATATCCCAGGAAAGCGAAAAATGGATCAAAAAGTTGTGGTCCTTATGTACAATGGAATATCACTCAGCCATGAAATCAATGTCATAAGGCTAGTAGCAGCATGATGAGTGGATTTAGGTAAGACGATTCTAAGTGAAATAAGTCACACAGAAAAGGACACTTCTCATAAGGTGTCACTTATAGAGGGAATGTAAAAACCGTTACACTTGAACTGAATTACAAAACAGAACAGAGTCACACATGCAGAAAACACACTATGGCTGCTTAACGGGAAAGGTGAGGTGGGGTGATACATAAAACAAGAGTTTCAAATTAGCTCAGATACCGTTCCATAAACCCAATATGTAATAGACAAGACCTACTCCTTGCTCAGAGAACTGGACTCAACACGCCCGATTCACCGCACAAGAATATATCTGACTAGTAATAATCTTAAAACCTATGTATTGATATCTCTCTGTTAGTGTGTCAAGTGGGTGTAAAGCGGCATAAACACAGCCGTGAAAAGCAGCTAAACCCCATTATAAAAATAAATTACTTTTAAAAACCCATGAAACAAAGACAGGGAAAGAGAGAGAAATTCTTACACAATTCGTTCAGGGGCTGTGATGCAACCTGGATTGACCATATCTAGACCCACAGCTGGATGAGACATAAGGGTGGACACTCTTGGGGCTGAGAGGTTTGGTGAGGTTGGGTGAGCAAACGCAGACCCTTTAAAGTAATACTGCGTGCTACCCATCGCATGGGTCCCAAATCTCCAGGTTCAAGGAAATCTTCCTACACCGAAAACATGCATGAGAAACCCAGAAGATGGTACACCGTGTGATGGGGAAAGGTTTCTAAAACGCACCTCATTTCTCATCTCCTTGTGCTCGGGTTCGCCATTCCAGCCACTTTACTAGCAATCTCCCTACTTGGAGCATCAGCACCTTTAACCTCCTGTTCCGTACAGGTTGCAATTTGTCCTGAGGATGAACGGGAAGACGGGGAACGAATGAGAGACTAGCTCTTGGTGTTGGAACAGGCACAGGTCACTCTATTTTCCCATCAGGAAGAAGAATTAACCACAGGCTCAGCCTGCCCCCCGGAACCAGAACAGGGCCTGAAGCCATCCTGCGCTTTTGCGGCCAGCTCCCAAAAAAGCGACTTGTAAAATGGAGCTTCAGGGCACTGCAATTCACAAACCTGCAGAGTTATAAATGATAACTCTCGTCCACAAATATATTGAGGGAAGGCAAACAAGAGGATTTGAAATCAAGGCAGAATTGCAGGAAACAGATTTCAGGAGGTAGATTCGAATCGCCTTTAAAGCACATGAAAAGCGGCAAAACGTTGACAATGATGCCCTTGGCCAAAAAGGGCGTATGCGTTTTTTCCTGAATATATTCAGGAAAAAACGCATACGCCCTTTTTGGCCAACCAAGCAACCTGGAAAGGCAAATCAACGCTACAAAGAAGTCTCGCTTCCCATCGGTCAAAAGGGCCATGCTGAAAAAAGTGTCAAAACCAGAAATGCAGGACAGGCCATGGAGAAATGGGACCCTTGCTACACTGATGGGTGGGATGTAAATTGCCAACAGCCACTCTGGAGAAGTGTACGGTGTGTCCTGAAACATCTAAAAAACACAGCTTAGAGAGCATAGGGCACTTCCACGCATGGGGGGATAAAGTGGGAAAATTGAAAATCAGCAAGACACAAGCACCCCAAAGTTTAGGGCTGCTCTGTTGACAAGGACCTCCACTTCATTCCACCTTAAATATCCCAGGAAAGCGAAAAATGGATCAAAAAGTTGTGGTCCTTATGTACAATGGAATATCACTCAGCCATGAAATCAATGTCATAAGGCTAGTAGCAGCATGATGAGTGGATTTAGGTAAGACGATTCTAAGTGAAATAAGTCACACAGAAAAGGACACTTCTCATAAGGTGTCACTTATAGAGGGAATGTAAAAACCGTTACACTTGAACTGAATTACAAAACAGAACAGAGTCACACATGCAGAAAACACACTATGGCTGCTTAACGGGAAAGGTGAGGTGGGGTGATACATAAAACAAGAGTTTCAAATTAGCTCAGATACCGTTCCATAAACCCAATATGTAATAGACAAGACCTACTCCTTGCTCAGAGAACTGGACTCAACACGCCCGATTCACCGCACAAGAATATATCTGACTAGTAATAATCTTAAAACCTATGTATTGATATCTCTCTGTTAGTGTGTCAAGTGGGTGTAAAGCGGCATAAACACAGCCGTGAAAAGCAGCTAAACCCCATTATAAAAATAAATTACTTTTAAAAACCCATGAAACAAAGACAGTGAAAGAGAGAGAATTTCTTACACAATTCGTTCAGGGGCTGTGATGCAACCTGGATTGACCATATCTAGACCCACAGCTGGATGAGACATAACGGTGGACACTCTTGGGGCTGAGAGGTTTGGTGAGGTTGGGTGAGCAAACAAAGACCCTTTAAAGTAATACTGCGTGCTACCCATCGCATGGATCCCAAATCTCCAGGTTCAAGGGCATCTTCCCACATCGAAAACATGCATGAGAAACCCAGAAGATGGTACACCGTGTGATGGGGAAAGGTTTGTAAAACGCACCTCATTTCTCATCTCCTTGTGCTCGGGTTCGCCATTCCAGCCACTTTACTAGCAATCTCCCTACTTGGAGCATCAGCACCTTTAACCTCCTGTTCCGTACAGGTTGCAATTTGTCCTGAGGATGAACGGGAAGACGGGGAACCAATGAGAGACTAGCTCTTGGTGTTGGGACAGGCACAGGTCACTCTATTTTCCCATCAGGAAGAAGAATTAACCACAGGCTCAGCCTGCCCCCCGGAACCAGAACAGGGCCTGAAGCCATCCTGCGCTTTTGCGGCCAGCTCCCAAAAAAGCGACTTGTAAAATGGAGCTTCAGGGCACTGCAATTCACAAACCTGCAGAGTTATAAATGATAACTCTCGTCCACAAATATATTGAGGGAAGGCAAAGAAGAGGATTTGAAATCAAGGCAGAATTGCAAGAAACAGATTTCAGGAGGTAGATTCGAATCGCCGTTAAAGCACATGAAAAGCGGCAAAATGTTGACAATGATGCCCTTGGCCAAAAAGGGCGTATGCGTTTTTTCCTGAATATATTCAGGAAAAAACGCATACGCCCTTTTTGGCCAACCAAGCAACCTGGAAAGGCAAATCAGCGCTACAAAGAAGTCTCGCTTCCCATCGGTCAAAAGGGCCATGCTGAAAAAAGTGTCAAAACCAGAAATGCAGGACAGGCCATGGAGAAATGGGAGCCTTGCTACACTGATGGGTGGGATGTAAATTGCCAACAGCCACTCTGGAGAAGTGTACGGTGTGTCCTGAAACATCTTAGAAACACAGCTTAGAGAGCATAGGGCACTTCCACGCATAAGGGGATAAAGTGGGAAAATTGAAAATCAGCAAGACACAAGCACCCCAAAGTTTAGGGCTGCTCTGTTGACAAGGACCTCCACTTCATTCCACCTTAAATATCCCAGGAAAGCGAAAAATGGATCAAAAAGTTGTGGTCCTTATGTACAATGGAATAACACTCAGCCATGAAATCAATGTCATAAGGCTAGTAGCAGCATGATGAGTGGATTTAGGTAAGACGATTCTAAGTGAAATAAGTCACACAGAAAAGGACACTTCTCATAAGGTGTCACTTATAGAGGGAATGTAAAAACCGTTACACTTGAACTGAATTACAAAACAGAACAGAGTCACACATGCAGAAAACACACTATGGCTGCTTAACGGGAAAGGTGAGGTGGGGTGATACATAAAACAAGAGTTTCAAATTAGCTCAGATACCGTTCCATAAACCCAATATGTAATAGACAAGACCTACTCCTTGCTCAGAGAACTGGACTCAACACGCCCGATTCACCGCACAAGAATATATCTGACTAGTAATAATCTTAAAACCTATGTATTGATATCTCTCTGTTAGTGTGTCAAGTGGGTGTAAAGCGGCATAAACACAGCCGTGAAAAGCAGCTAAACCCCATTATAAAAATAAATTACTTTTAAAAACCCATGAAACAAAGACAGTGAAAGAGAGAGAAATTCTTACACAATTCGTTCAGGGGCTGTGATGCAACCTGGATTGACCATATCTAGACCCACAGCTGGATGAGACATAAGGGTGGACACTCTTGGGGCTGAGAGGTTTGGTGAGGTTGGGTGAGCAAACGCAGACCCTTTAAAGTAATACTGCGTGCTACCCATCGCATGGGTCCCAAATCTCCAGGTTCAAGGGCATCTTCCTACACCGAAAACATGCATGAGAAACCCAGAAGATGGTACACCGTGTGATGGGGAAAGGTTTCTAAAACGCACCTCATTTCTCATCTCCTTGTGCTCGGGTTCGCCATTCCAGCCACTTTACTAGCAATCTCCCTACTTGGAGCATCAGCACCTTTAACCTCCTGTTCCGTACAGGTTGCAATTTGTCCTGAGGATGAACGGGAAGACGGGGAACCAATGAGAGACTAGCTCTTGGTGTTGGGACAGGCACAGGTCACTCTATTTTCCCATCAGGAAGAAGAATTAACCACAGGCTCAGCCTGCCCCCCGGAACCAGAACAGGGCCTGAAGCCATCCTGCGCTTTTGCGGCCAGCTCCCAAAAAAGCGACTTGTAAAATGGAGCTTCAGGGCACTGCAATTCACAAACCTGCAGAGTTATAAATGATAACTCTCGTCCACAAATATATTGAGGGAAGGCAAAGAAGAGGATTTGAAATCAAGGCAGAATTGCAGGAAACAGATTTCAGGAGGTAGATTCGAATCGCCTTTAAAGCACATGAAAAGCGGCAAAACGTTGACAATGATGCCCTTGGCCAAAAAGGGTGTATGCGTTTTTTCCTGAATATATTCAGGAAAAAACGCATACGCCCTTTTTGGCCAACCAAGCAACCTGGAAAGGCAAATCAGCGCTACAAAGAAGTCTCGCTTCCCATCGGTCAAAAGGGCCATGCTGAAAAAAGTGTCAAAACCAGAAATGCAGGACAGGCCATGGAGAAATGGGAGCCTTGCTACACTGATGGGCGGGATGTAAATTGCCAACAGCCACTCTGGAGAAGTGTACAGTGTGTCCTGAAACATCTAAAAAACACAGCTTAGAGAGCATAGGGCACTTCCACGCATGGGAGGATAAAGTGGGAAAATTGAAAATCAGCAAGACACAAGCACCCCAAAGTTTAGGGCTGCTCTGTTGACAAGGACCTCCACTTCATTCCACCTTAAATATCCCAGGAAAGCGAAAAATGGATCAAAAAGTTGTGGTCCTTATGTACAATGGAATAACACTCAGCCATGAAATCAATGTCATAAGGCTAGTAGCAGCATGATGAGTGGATTTAGGTAAGACGATTCTAAGTGAAATAAGTCACACAGAAAAGGACACTTCTCATAAGGTGTCACTTATAGAGGGAATGTAAAAACCGTTACACTTGAACTGAATTACAAAACAGAACAGAGTCACACATGCAGAAAACACACTATGGCTGCTTAACGGGAAAGGTGAGGTGGGGTGATACATAAAACAAGAGTTTCAAATTAGCTCAGATACCGTTCCATAAACACAATATGTAATAGACAAGACCTACTCCTTGCTCAGAGAACTGGACTCAACACGCCCGATTCACCGCACAAGAATATATCTGACTAGTAATAATCTTAAAACCTATGTATTGATATCTCTCTGTTAGTGTGTCAAGTGGGTGTAAAGCGGCATAAACACAGCCGTGAAAAGCAGCTAAACCCCATTATAAAAATAAATTACTTTTAAAAACCCATGAAACAAAGACAGGGAAAGAGAGAGAAATTCTTACACAATTCGTTCAGGGGCTGTGATGCAACCTGGATTGACCATATCTAGACCCACAGCTGGATGAGACATAAGGGTGGACACTCTTGGGGCTGAGAGGTTTGGTGAGGTTGGGTGAGCAAATGCAGACCCTTTAAAGTAATACTGCGTGCTACCCATCGCATGGGTCCCAAATCTCCAGGTTCAAGGGCATCTTCCTACATCGAAAACATGCATGAGAAACCCAGAAGGTGGTACACCGTGTGATGGGGAAAGGTTTCTAAAACGCACCTCATTTCTCATCTCCTTGTGCTCGGGTTCGCCATTCCAGCCACTTTACTAGCAATCTCCCTACTTGGAGCATCAGCACCTTTAACCTCCTGTTCCGTACAGGTTGCAATTTGTCCTGAGGATGAACGGGAAGACGGGGAACCAATGAGAGAC
This sequence comes from Balaenoptera physalus, assembly GCF_965194825.1. Lineage (NCBI taxonomy): Eukaryota > Metazoa > Chordata > Mammalia > Artiodactyla > Balaenopteridae > Balaenoptera > Balaenoptera physalus. Next base: position 583,568 of record NW_028126225.1, read on the forward strand.
TAGCTCTTGGTGTTGGAACAGGCACAGGTCACTCTATTTTCCCATCAGGAAGAAGAATTAACCACAGGCTCAGCCTGCCCCCCGGAACCAGAACAGGGCCTGAAGCCATCCTGCGCTTTTGCGGCCAGCTCCCAAAAAAGCGACTTGTAAAATGGAGCTTCAGGGCACTGCAATTCACAAACCTGCAGAGTTATAAATGATAACTCTCGTCCACAAATATATTGAGGGAAGGCAAACAAGAGGATTTGAAATCAAGGCAGAATTGCAGGAAACAGATTTCAGGAGGTAGATTCGAATCGCCTTTAAAGCACATGAAAAGCGGCAAAACGTTGACAATGATGCCCTTGGCCAAAAAGGGCGTATGCGTTTTTTCCTGAATATATTCAGGAAAAAACGCATACGCCCTTTTTGGCCAACCAAGCAACCTGGAAAGGCAAATCAACGCTACAAAGAAGTCTCGCTTCCCATCGGTCAAAAGGGCCATGCTGAAAAAAGTGTCAAAACCAGAAATGCAGGACAGGCCATGGAGAAATGGGACCCTTGCTACACTGATGGGTGGGATGTAAATTGCCAACAGCCACTCTGGAGAAGTGTACGGTGTGTCCTGAAACATCTAAAAAACACAGCTTAGAGAGCATAGGGCACTTCCACGCATGGGGGGATAAAGTGGGAAAATTGAAAATCAGCAAGACACAAGCACCCCAAAGTTTAGGGCTGCTCTGTTGACAAGGACCTCCACTTCATTCCACCTTAAATATCCCAGGAAAGCGAAAAATGGATCAAAAAGTTGTGGTCCTTATGTACAATGGAATATCACTCAGCCATGAAATCAATGTCATAAGGCTAGTAGCAGCATGATGAGTGGATTTAGGTAAGACGATTCTAAGTGAAATAAGTCACACAGAAAAGGACACTTCTCATAAGGTGTCACTTATAGAGGGAATGTAAAAACCGTTACACTTGAACTGAATTACAAAACAGAACAGAGTCACACATGCAGAAAACACACTATGGCTGCTTAACGGGAAAGGTGAGGTGGGGTGATACATAAAACAAGAGCTTCAAATTAGCTCAGATACCGTTCCATAAACCCAATATGTAATAGACAAGACCTACTCCTTGCTCAGAGAACTGGACTCAACACGCCCGATTCACCGCACAAGAATATATCTGACTAGTAATAATCTTAAAACCTATGTATTGATATCTCTCTGTTAGTGTGTCAAGTGGGTGTAAAGCGGCATAAACACAGCCGTGAAAAGCAGCTAAACCCCATTATAAAAATAAATTACTTTTAAAAACCCATGAAACAAAGACAGGGAAAGAGAGAGAAATTCTTACACAATTCGTTCAGGGGCTGTGATGCAACCTGGATTGACCATATCTAGACCCACAGCTGGATGAGACATAAGGGTGGACACTCTTGGGGCTTAGAGGTTTGGTGAGGTTGGGTGAGCAAACGCAGACCCTTTAAAGTAATACTGCGTGCTACCCATCGCATGGGTCCCAAATCTCCAGGTTCAAGGGCATCTTCCTACACCGAAAACATGCATGAGAAACCCAGAAGGTGGTACACCGTGTGATGGGGAAAGGTTTCTAAAACGCACCTCATTTCTCATCTCCTTGTGCTCGGGTTCGCCATTCCAGCCACTTTACTAGCAATCTCCCTACTTGGAGCATCAGCACCTTTAACCTCCTGTTCCGTACAGGTTGCAATTTGTCCTGAGGATGAACGGGAAGACGGGGAACCAATGAGAGACTAGCTCTTGGTGTTGGGACAGGCACAGGTCACTCTATTTTCCCATCAGGAAGAAGAATTAACCACAGGCTCAGCCTGCCCCCCGGAACCAGAACAGGGCCTGAAGCCATCCTGCGCTTTTGCGGCCAGCTCCCAAAAACGCGACTTGTAAAATGGAGCTTCAGGGCACTGCAATTCACAAACCTGCAGAGTTATAAATGATAACTCTCGTCCACAAATATATTGAGGGAAGGCAAAGAAGAGGATTTGAAATCAAGGCAGAATTGCAGGAAACAGATTTCATGAGGTAGATTCGAATCGCCTTTAAAGCACATGAAAAGCGGCAAAACGTTGACAATGATGCCCTTGGCCAAAAAGGGCGTATGCGTTTTTTCCTGAATATATTCAGGAAAAAACGCATACGCCCTTTTTGGCCAACCAAGCAACCTGGAAAGGCAAATCAGCGCTACAAAGAAGTCTCGCTTCCCATCGGTCAAAAGGGCCATGCTGAAAAAAGTGTCAAAACCAGAAATGCAGGACAGGCCATGGAGAAATGGGAGCCTTGCTACACTGATGGGCGGGATGTAAATTGCCAACAGCCACTCTGGAGAAGTGTACAGTGTGTCCTGAAACATCTAAAAAACACAGCTTAGAGAGCATAGGGCACTTCCACGCATGGGGGGATAAAGTGGGAAAATTGAAAATCAGCAAGACACAAGCACCCCAAAGTTTAGGGCTGCTCTGTTGACAAGGACCTCCACTTTATTCCACCTTAAATATCCCAGGAAAGCGAAAAATGGATCAAAAAGTTGTGGTCCTTATGTACAATGGAATATCACTCAGCCATGAAATCAATGTCATAAGGCTAGTAGCAGCATGATGAGTGGATTTAGGTAAGACGATTCTAAGTGAAATAAGTCACACAGAAAAGGACACTTCTCATAAGGTGTCACTTATAGAGGGAATGTAAAAACCGTTACACTTGAACTGAATTACAAAACAGAACAGAGTCACACATGCAGAAAACACACTATGGCTGCTTAACGGGAAAGGTGAGGTGGGGTGATACATAAAACAAGAGCTTCAAATTAGCTCAGATACCGTTCCATAAACCCAATATGTAATACACAAGACCTACTCCTTGCTCAGAGAACTGGACTCAACACGCCCGATTCACCGCACAAGAATATATCTGACTAGTAATAATCTTAAAACCTATGTATTGATATCTCTCTGTTAGTGTGTCAAGTGGGTGTAAAGCGGCATAAACACAGCCGTGAAAAGCAGCTAAACCCCATTATAAAAATAAATTACTTTTAAAAACCCATGAAACAAAGACAGGGAAAGAGAGAGAAATTCTTACACAATTCGTTCAGGGGCTGTGATGCAACCTGGATTGACCATATCTAGACCCACAGCTGGATGAGACATAAGGGTGGACACTCTTGGGGCTGAGAGGTTTGGTGAGGTTGGGTGAGCAAATGCAGACCTTTTAAAGTAATATTGCGTGCTACGCATCGCATGGGTCCCAAATCTCCAGGTTCAAGGGCATCTAACTACATCGAAAACATGCATGAGAAACCCAGAAGATGTTACACCGTGTGATGGGGAAAGGTTTCTAAAACGCACCTCATTTCTCATCTCCTTGTGCTCGGGTTCGCCATTCCAGCCACTTTACTAGCAATCTCCCTACTTGGAGCATCAGCACCTTTAACCTCCTGTTCCGTACAGGTTGCAATTTGTCCTGAGGATGAACGGGAAGACGGGGAACCAATGAGAGACTAGCTCTTGGTGTTGGGACAGGCACAGGTCACTCTATTTTCCCATCAGGAAGAAGAATTAACCACAGGCTCAGCCTGCCCCCCGGAACCAGAGCAGGGCCTGAAGCCATCCTGCGCTTTTGCGGCCAGCTCCCAAAAATGCGACTTGTAAAATGGAGCTTCAGGGCACTGCAATTCACAAACCTGCAGAGTTATAAATGATAACTCTCGTCCACAAATATATTGAGGGAAGGCAAAGAAGAGGATTTGAAATCAAGGCAGAATTGCAAGAAACAGATTTCAGGAGGTAGATTCGAATCGCCTTTAAAGCACATGAAAAGCGGCAAAACGTTGACAATGATGCCCTTGGCCAAAAAGGGCGTATGCGTTTTTTCCTGAATATATTCAGGAAAAAACGCATACGCCCTTTTTGGCCAACCAAGCAACCTGGAAAGGCAAATCAGCGCTACAAAGAAGTCTCGCTTCCCATCGGTCAAAAGGGCCATGCTGAAAAAAGTGTCAAAACCAGAAATGCAGGACAGGCCATGGAGAAATGGGAGCCTTGCTACACTGATGGGTGGGATGTAAATTGCCAACAGCCACTCTGGAGAAGGGTACGGTGTGTCCTGAAACATCTAAGAAACACAGCTTAGAGAGCATAGGGCACTTCCACGCATGAGGGGATAAATTGGGAAAATTGAAAATCAGCAAGACACAAGCACCCCAAAGTTTAGGGCTGCTCTGTTGACAAGGACCTCCACTTCATTCCACCTTAAATATCCCAGGAAAGCGAAAAATGGATCAAAAAGTTGTGGTCCTTATGTACAATGGAATATCACTCAGCCATGAAATCAATGTCATAAGGCTAGTAGCAGCATGATGAGTGGATTTAGGTAAGACGATTCTAAGTGAAATAAGTCACACAGAAAAGGACACTTCTCATAAGGTGTCACTTATAGAGGGAATGTAAAAACCGTTACACTTGAACTGAATTACAAAACAGAACAGAGTCACACATGCAGAAAACACACTATGGCTGCTTAACGGGAAAGGTGAGGTGGGGTGATACATAAAACAAGAGTTTCAAATTAGCTCAGATACCGTTCCATAAACCCAATATGTAATAGACAAGACCTACTCCTTGCTCAGAGAACTGGACTCAACACGCCCGATTCACCGCACAAGAATATATCTGACTAGTAATAATCTTAAAACCTATGTATTGATATCTCTCTGTTAGTGTGTCAAGTGGGTGTAAAGCGGCATAAACACAGCCGTGAAAAGCAGCTAAACCCCATTATAAAAATAAATTACTTTTAAAAACCCATGAAACAAAGACAGGGAAAGAGAGAGAAATTCTTACACAATTCGTTCAGGGGCTGTGATGCAACCTGGATTGACCATATCTAGACCCACAGCTGGATGAGACATAAGGGTGGACACTCTTGGGGCTGAGAGGTTTGGTGAGGTTGGGTGAGCAAATGCAGACCCTTTAAAGTAATACTGCGTGCTACCCATCGCATGGGTCCCAAATCTCCAGGTTCAAGGAAATCTTCCTACACCGAAAACATGCATGAGAAACCCAGAAGATGGTACACCGTGTGATGGGGAAAGGTTTCTAAAACGCACCTCATTTCTCATCTCCTTGTGCTCGGGTTCGCCATTCCAGCCACTTTACTAGCAATCTCCCTACTTGGAGCATCAGCACCTTTAACCTCCTGTTCCGTACAGGTTGCAATTTGTCCTGAGGATGAACGGGAAGACGGGGAACGAATGAGAGACTAGCTCTTGGTGTTGGAACAGGCACAGGTCACTCTATTTTCCCATCAGGAAGAAGAATTAACCACAGGCTCAGCCTGCCCCCCGGAACCAGAACAGGGCCTGAAGCCATCCTGCGCTTTTGCGGCCAGCTCCCAAAAAAGCGACTTGTAAAATGGAGCTTCAGGGCACTGCAATTCACAAACCTGCAGAGTTATAAATGATAACTCTCGTCCACAAATATATTGAGGGAAGGCAAACAAGAGGATTTGAAATCAAGGCAGAATTGCAGGAAACAGATTTCAGGAGGTAGATTCGAATCGCCTTTAAAGCACATGAAAAGCGGCAAAACGTTGACAATGATGCCCTTGGCCAAAAAGGGCGTATGCGTTTTTTCCTGAATATATTCAGGAAAAAACGCATACGCCCTTTTTGGCCAACCAAGCAACCTGGAAAGGCAAATCAACGCTACAAAGAAGTCTCGCTTCCCATCGGTCAAAAGGGCCATGCTGAAAAAAGTGTCAAAACCAGAAATGCAGGACAGGCCATGGAGAAATGGGACCCTTGCTACACTGATGGGTGGGATGTAAATTGCCAACAGCCACTCTGGAGAAGTGTACGGTGTGTCCTGAAACATCTAAAAAACACAGCTTAGAGAGCATAGGGCACTTCCACGCATGGGGGGATAAAGTGGGAAAATTGAAAATCAGCAAGACACAAGCACCCCAAAGTTTAGGGCTGCTCTGTTGACAAGGACCTCCACTTCATTCCACCTTAAATATCCCAGGAAAGCGAAAAATGGATCAAAAAGTTGTGGTCCTTATGTACAATGGAATATCACTCAGCCATGAAATCAATGTCATAAGGCTAGTAGCAGCATGATGAGTGGATTTAGGTAAGACGATTCTAAGTGAAATAAGTCACACAGAAAAGGACACTTCTCATAAGGTGTCACTTATAGAGGGAATGTAAAAACCGTTACACTTGAACTGAATTACAAAACAGAACAGAGTCACACATGCAGAAAACACACTATGGCTGCTTAACGGGAAAGGTGAGGTGGGGTGATACATAAAACAAGAGTTTCAAATTAGCTCAGATACCGTTCCATAAACCCAATATGTAATAGACAAGACCTACTCCTTGCTCAGAGAACTGGACTCAACACGCCCGATTCACCGCACAAGAATATATCTGACTAGTAATAATCTTAAAACCTATGTATTGATATCTCTCTGTTAGTGTGTCAAGTGGGTGTAAAGCGGCATAAACACAGCCGTGAAAAGCAGCTAAACCCCATTATAAAAATAAATTACTTTTAAAAACCCATGAAACAAAGACAGTGAAAGAGAGAGAATTTCTTACACAATTCGTTCAGGGGCTGTGATGCAACCTGGATTGACCATATCTAGACCCACAGCTGGATGAGACATAACGGTGGACACTCTTGGGGCTGAGAGGTTTGGTGAGGTTGGGTGAGCAAACAAAGACCCTTTAAAGTAATACTGCGTGCTACCCATCGCATGGATCCCAAATCTCCAGGTTCAAGGGCATCTTCCCACATCGAAAACATGCATGAGAAACCCAGAAGATGGTACACCGTGTGATGGGGAAAGGTTTGTAAAACGCACCTCATTTCTCATCTCCTTGTGCTCGGGTTCGCCATTCCAGCCACTTTACTAGCAATCTCCCTACTTGGAGCATCAGCACCTTTAACCTCCTGTTCCGTACAGGTTGCAATTTGTCCTGAGGATGAACGGGAAGACGGGGAACCAATGAGAGACTAGCTCTTGGTGTTGGGACAGGCACAGGTCACTCTATTTTCCCATCAGGAAGAAGAATTAACCACAGGCTCAGCCTGCCCCCCGGAACCAGAACAGGGCCTGAAGCCATCCTGCGCTTTTGCGGCCAGCTCCCAAAAAAGCGACTTGTAAAATGGAGCTTCAGGGCACTGCAATTCACAAACCTGCAGAGTTATAAATGATAACTCTCGTCCACAAATATATTGAGGGAAGGCAAAGAAGAGGATTTGAAATCAAGGCAGAATTGCAAGAAACAGATTTCAGGAGGTAGATTCGAATCGCCGTTAAAGCACATGAAAAGCGGCAAAATGTTGACAATGATGCCCTTGGCCAAAAAGGGCGTATGCGTTTTTTCCTGAATATATTCAGGAAAAAACGCATACGCCCTTTTTGGCCAACCAAGCAACCTGGAAAGGCAAATCAGCGCTACAAAGAAGTCTCGCTTCCCATCGGTCAAAAGGGCCATGCTGAAAAAAGTGTCAAAACCAGAAATGCAGGACAGGCCATGGAGAAATGGGAGCCTTGCTACACTGATGGGTGGGATGTAAATTGCCAACAGCCACTCTGGAGAAGTGTACGGTGTGTCCTGAAACATCTTAGAAACACAGCTTAGAGAGCATAGGGCACTTCCACGCATAAGGGGATAAAGTGGGAAAATTGAAAATCAGCAAGACACAAGCACCCCAAAGTTTAGGGCTGCTCTGTTGACAAGGACCTCCACTTCATTCCACCTTAAATATCCCAGGAAAGCGAAAAATGGATCAAAAAGTTGTGGTCCTTATGTACAATGGAATAACACTCAGCCATGAAATCAATGTCATAAGGCTAGTAGCAGCATGATGAGTGGATTTAGGTAAGACGATTCTAAGTGAAATAAGTCACACAGAAAAGGACACTTCTCATAAGGTGTCACTTATAGAGGGAATGTAAAAACCGTTACACTTGAACTGAATTACAAAACAGAACAGAGTCACACATGCAGAAAACACACTATGGCTGCTTAACGGGAAAGGTGAGGTGGGGTGATACATAAAACAAGAGTTTCAAATTAGCTCAGATACCGTTCCATAAACCCAATATGTAATAGACAAGACCTACTCCTTGCTCAGAGAACTGGACTCAACACGCCCGATTCACCGCACAAGAATATATCTGACTAGTAATAATCTTAAAACCTATGTATTGATATCTCTCTGTTAGTGTGTCAAGTGGGTGTAAAGCGGCATAAACACAGCCGTGAAAAGCAGCTAAACCCCATTATAAAAATAAATTACTTTTAAAAACCCATGAAACAAAGACAGTGAAAGAGAGAGAAATTCTTACACAATTCGTTCAGGGGCTGTGATGCAACCTGGATTGACCATATCTAGACCCACAGCTGGATGAGACATAAGGGTGGACACTCTTGGGGCTGAGAGGTTTGGTGAGGTTGGGTGAGCAAACGCAGACCCTTTAAAGTAATACTGCGTGCTACCCATCGCATGGGTCCCAAATCTCCAGGTTCAAGGGCATCTTCCTACACCGAAAACATGCATGAGAAACCCAGAAGATGGTACACCGTGTGATGGGGAAAGGTTTCTAAAACGCACCTCATTTCTCATCTCCTTGTGCTCGGGTTCGCCATTCCAGCCACTTTACTAGCAATCTCCCTACTTGGAGCATCAGCACCTTTAACCTCCTGTTCCGTACAGGTTGCAATTTGTCCTGAGGATGAACGGGAAGACGGGGAACCAATGAGAGACTAGCTCTTGGTGTTGGGACAGGCACAGGTCACTCTATTTTCCCATCAGGAAGAAGAATTAACCACAGGCTCAGCCTGCCCCCCGGAACCAGAACAGGGCCTGAAGCCATCCTGCGCTTTTGCGGCCAGCTCCCAAAAAAGCGACTTGTAAAATGGAGCTTCAGGGCACTGCAATTCACAAACCTGCAGAGTTATAAATGATAACTCTCGTCCACAAATATATTGAGGGAAGGCAAAGAAGAGGATTTGAAATCAAGGCAGAATTGCAGGAAACAGATTTCAGGAGGTAGATTCGAATCGCCTTTAAAGCACATGAAAAGCGGCAAAACGTTGACAATGATGCCCTTGGCCAAAAAGGGCGTATGCGTTTTTTCCTGAATATATTCAGGAAAAAACGCATACGCCCTTTTTGGCCAACCAAGCAACCTGGAAAGGCAAATCAGCGCTACAAAGAAGTCTCGCTTCCCATCGGTCAAAAGGGCCATGCTGAAAAAAGTGTCAAAACCAGAAATGCAGGACAGGCCATGGAGAAATGGGAGCCTTGCTACACTGATGGGCGGGATGTAAATTGCCAACAGCCACTCTGGAGAAGTGTACAGTGTGTCCTGAAACATCTAAAAAACACAGCTTAGAGAGCATAGGGCACTTCCACGCATGGGAGGATAAAGTGGGAAAATTGAAAATCAGCAAGACACAAGCACCCCAAAGTTTAGGGCTGCTCTGTTGACAAGGACCTCCACTTCATTCCACCTTAAATATCCCAGGAAAGCGAAAAATGGATCAAAAAGTTGTGGTCCTTATGTACAATGGAATAACACTCAGCCATGAAATCAATGTCATAAGGCTAGTAGCAGCATGATGAGTGGATTTAGGTAAGACGATTCTAAGTGAAATAAGTCACACAGAAAAGGACACTTCTCATAAGGTGTCACTTATAGAGGGAATGTAAAAACCGTTACACTTGAACTGAATTACAAAACAGAACAGAGTCACACATGCAGAAAACACACTATGGCTGCTTAACGGGAAAGGTGAGGTGGGGTGATACATAAAACAAGAGTTTCAAATTAGCTCAGATACCGTTCCATAAACACAATATGTAATAGACAAGACCTACTCCTTGCTCAGAGAACTGGACTCAACACGCCCGATTCACCGCACAAGAATATATCTGACTAGTAATAATCTTAAAACCTATGTATTGATATCTCTCTGTTAGTGTGTCAAGTGGGTGTAAAGCGGCATAAACACAGCCGTGAAAAGCAGCTAAACCCCATTATAAAAATAAATTACTTTTAAAAACCCATGAAACAAAGACAGGGAAAGAGAGAGAAATTCTTACACAATTCGTTCAGGGGCTGTGATGCAACCTGGATTGACCATATCTAGACCCACAGCTGGATGAGACATAAGGGTGGACACTCTTGGGGCTGAGAGGTTTGGTGAGGTTGGGTGAGCAAATGCAGACCCTTTAAAGTAATACTGCGTGCTACCCATCGCATGGGTCCCAAATCTCCAGGTTCAAGGGCATCTTCCTACATCGAAAACATGCATGAGAAACCCAGAAGGTGGTACACCGTGTGATGGGGAAAGGTTTCTAAAACGCACCTCATTTCTCATCTCCTTGTGCTCGGGTTCGCCATTCCAGCCACTTTACTAGCAATCTCCCTACTTGGAGCATCAGCACCTTTAACCTCCTGTTCCGTACAGGTTGCAATTTGTCCTGAGGATGAACGGGAAGACGGGGAACCAATGAGAGACTAGCTCTTGGTGTTGGAACAGGCACAGGTCACTCTATTTTCCCATCAGGAAGAAGAATTAACCACAGGCTCAGCCTGCCCCCCGGAACCAGAACAGGGCCTGAAGCCATCCTGCGCTTTTGCGGCCAGCTCCCAAAAAAGCGACTTGTAAAATGGAGCTTCAGGGCACTGCAATTCACAAACCTGCAGAGTTATAAATGATAACTCTCGTCCACAAATATATTGAGGGAAGGCAAACAAGAGGATTTGAAATCAAGGCAGAATTGCAGGAAACAGATTTCAGGAGGTAGATTCGAATCGCCTTTAAAGCACATGAAAAGCGGCAAAACGTTGACAATGATGCCCTTGGCCAAAAAGGGCGTATGCGTTTTTTCCTGAATATATTCAGGAAAAAACGCATACGCCCTTTTTGGCCAACCAAGCAACCTGGAAAGGCAAATCAACGCTACAAAGAAGTCTCGCTTCCCATCGGTCAAAAGGGCCATGCTGAAAAAAGTGTCAAAACCAGAAATGCAGGACAGGCCATGGAGAAATGGGACCCTTGCTACACTGATGGGTGGGATGTAAATTGCCAACAGCCACTCTGGAGAAGTGTACGGTGTGTCCTGAAACATCTAAAAAACACAGCTTAGAGAGCATAGGGCACTTCCACGCATGGGGGGATAAAGTGGGAAAATTGAAAATCAGCAAGACACAAGCACCCCAAAGTTTAGGGCTGCTCTGTTGACAAGGACCTCCACTTCATTCCACCTTAAATATCCCAGGAAAGCGAAAAATGGATCAAAAAGTTGTGGTCCTTATGTACAATGGAATATCACTCAGCCATGAAATCAATGTCATAAGGCTAGTAGCAGCATGATGAGTGGATTTAGGTAAGACGATTCTAAGTGAAATAAGTCACACAGAAAAGGACACTTCTCATAAGGTGTCACTTATAGAGGGAATGTAAAAACCGTTACACTTGAACTGAATTACAAAACAGAACAGAGTCACACATGCAGAAAACACACTATGGCTGCTTAACGGGAAAGGTGAGGTGGGGTGATACATAAAACAAGAGCTTCAAATTAGCTCAGATACCGTTCCATAAACCCAATATGTAATAGACAAGACCTACTCCTTGCTCAGAGAACTGGACTCAACACGCCCGATTCACCGCACAAGAATATATCTGACTAGTAATAATCTTAAAACCTATGTATTGATATCTCTCTGTTAGTGTGTCAAGTGGGTGTAAAGCGGCATAAACACAGCCGTGAAAAGCAGCTAAACCCCATTATAAAAATAAATTACTTTTAAAAACCCATGAAACAAAGACAGGGAAAGAGAGAGAAATTCTTACACAATTCGTTCAGGGGCTGTGATGCAACCTGGATTGACCATATCTAGACCCACAGCTGGATGAGACATAAGGGTGGACACTCTTGGGGCTTAGAGGTTTGGTGAGGTTGGGTGAGCAAACGCAGACCCTTTAAAGTAATACTGCGTGCTACCCATCGCATGGGTCCCAAATCTCCAGGTTCAAGGGCATCTTCCTACACCGAAAACATGCATGAGAAACCCAGAAGGTGGTACACCGTGTGATGGGGAAAGGTTTCTAAAACGCACCTCATTTCTCATCTCCTTGTGCTCGGGTTCGCCATTCCAGCCACTTTACTAGCAATCTCCCTACTTGGAGCATCAGCACCTTTAACCTCCTGTTCCGTACAGGTTGCAATTTGTCCTGAGGATGAACGGGAAGACGGGGAACCAATGAGAGACTAGCTCTTGGTGTTGGGACAGGCACAGGTCACTCTATTTTCCCATCAGGAAGAAGAATTAACCACAGGCTCAGCCTGCCCCCCGGAACCAGAACAGGGCCTGAAGCCATCCTGCGCTTTTGCGGCCAGCTCCCAAAAACGCGACTTGTAAAATGGAGCTTCAGGGCACTGCAATTCACAAACCTGCAGAGTTATAAATGATAACTCTCGTCCACAAATATATTGAGGGAAGGCAAAGAAGAGGATTTGAAATCAAGGCAGAATTGCAGGAAACAGATTTCATGAGGTAGATTCGAATCGCCTTTAAAGCACATGAAAAGCGGCAAAACGTTGACAATGATGCCCTTGGCCAAAAAGGGCGTATGCGTTTTTTCCTGAATATATTCAGGAAAAAACGCATACGCCCTTTTTGGCCAACCAAGCAACCTGGAAAGGCAAATCAGCGCTACAAAGAAGTCTCGCTTCCCATCGGTCAAAAGGGCCATGCTGAAAAAAGTGTCAAAACCAGAAATGCAGGACAGGCCATGGAGAAATGGGAGCCTTGCTACACTGATGGGCGGGATGTAAATTGCCAACAGCCACTCTGGAGAAGTGTACAGTGTGTCCTGAAACATCTAAAAAACACAGCTTAGAGAGCATAGGGCACTTCCACGCATGGGGGGATAAAGTGGGAAAATTGAAAATCAGCAAGACACAAGCACCCCAAAGTTTAGGGCTGCTCTGTTGACAAGGACCTCCACTTCATTCCACCTTAAATATCCCAGGAAAGCGAAAAATGGATCAAAAAGTTGTGGTCCTTATGTACAATGGAATATCACTCAGCCATGAAATCAATGTCATAAGGCTAGTAGCAGCATGATGAGTGGATTTAGGTAAGACGATTCTAAGTGAAATAAGTCACACAGAAAAGGACACTTCTCATAAGGTGTCACTTATAGAGGGAATGTAAAAACCGTTACACTTGAACTGAATTACAAAACAGAACAGAGTCACACATGCAGAAAACACACTATGGCTGCTTAACGGGAAAGGTGAGGTGGGGTGATACATAAAACAAGAGCTTCAAATTAGCTCAGATACCGTTCCATAAACCCAATATGTAATACACAAGACCTACTCCTTGCTCAGAGAACTGGACTCAACACGCCCGATTCACCGCACAAGAATATATCTGACTAGTAATAATCTTAAAACCTATGTATTGATATCTCTCTGTTAGTGTGTCAAGTGGGTGTAAAGCGGCATAAACACAGCCGTGAAAAGCAGCTAAACCCCATTATAAAAATAAATTACTTTTAAAAACCCATGAAACAAAGACAGGGAAAGAGAGAGAAATTCTTACACAATTCGTTCAGGGGCTGTGATGCAACCTGGATTGACCATATCTAGACCCACAGCTGGATGAGACATAAGGGTGGACACTCTTGGGGCTGAGAGGTTTGGTGAGGTTGGGTGAGCAAATGCAGACCTTTTAAAGTAATATTGCGTGCTACGCATCGCATGGGTCCCAAATCTCCAGGTTCAAGGGCATCTAACTACATCGAAAACATGCATGAGAAACCCAGAAGATGTTACACCGTGTGATGGGGAAAGGTTTCTAAAACGCACCTCATTTCTCATCTCCTTGTGCTCGGGTTCGCCATTCCAGCCACTTTACTAGCAATCTCCCTACTTGGAGCATCAGCACCTTTAACCTCCTGTTCCGTACAGGTTGCAATTTGTCCTGAGGATGAACGGGAAGACGGGGAACCAATGAGAGACTAGCTCTTGGTGTTGGGACAGGCACAGGTCACTCTATTTTCCCATCAGGAAGAAGAATTAACCACAGGCTCAGCCTGCCCCCCGGAACCAGAGCAGGGCCTGAAGCCATCCTGCGCTTTTGCGGCCAGCTCCCAAAAATGCGACTTGTAAAATGGAGCTTCAGGGCACTGCAATTCACAAACCTGCAGAGTTATAAATGATAACTCTCGTCCACAAATATATTGAGGGAAGGCAAAGAAGAGGATTTGAAATCAAGGCAGAATTGCAAGAAACAGATTTCAGGAGGTAGATTCGAATCGCCTTTAAAGCACATGAAAAGCGGCAAAACGTTGACAATGATGCCCTTGGCCAAAAAGGGCGTATGCGTTTTTTCCTGAATATATTCAGGAAAAAACGCATACGCCCTTTTTGGCCAACCAAGCAACCTGGAAAGGCAAATCAGCGCTACAAAGAAGTCTCGCTTCCCATCGGTCAAAAGGGCCATGCTGAAAAAAGTGTCAAAACCAGAAATGCAGGACAGGCCATGGAGAAATGGGAGCCTTGCTACACTGATGGGTGGGATGTAAATTGCCAACAGCCACTCTGGAGAAGGGTACGGTGTGTCCTGAAACATCTAAGAAACACAGCTTAGAGAGCATAGGGCACTTCCACGCATGAGGGGATAAATTGGGAAAATTGAAAATCAGCAAGACACAAGCACCCCAAAGTTTAGGGCTGCTCTGTTGACAAGGACCTCCACTTCATTCCACCTTAAATATCCCAGGAAAGCGAAAAATGGATCAAAAAGTTGTGGTCCTTATGTACAATGGAATATCACTCAGCCATGAAATCAATGTCATAAGGCTAGTAGCAGCATGATGAGTGGATTTAGGTAAGACGATTCTAAGTGAAATAAGTCACACAGAAAAGGACACTTCTCATAAGGTGTCACTTATAGAGGGAATGTAAAAACCGTTACACTTGAACTGAATTACAAAACAGAACAGAGTCACACATGCAGAAAACACACTATGGCTGCTTAACGGGAAAGGTGAGGTGGGGTGATACATAAAACAAGAGTTTCAAATTAGCTCAGATACCGTTCCATAAACCCAATATGTAATAGACAAGACCTACTCCTTGCTCAGAGAACTGGACTCAACACGCCCGATTCACCGCACAAGAATATATCTGACTAGTAATAATCTTAAAACCTATGTATTGATATCTCTCTGTTAGTGTGTCAAGTGGGTGTAAAGCGGCATAAACACAGCCGTGAAAAGCAGCTAAACCCCATTATAAAAATAAATTACTTTTAAAAACCCATGAAACAAAGACAGGGAAAGAGAGAGAAATTCTTACACAATTCGTTCAGGGGCTGTGATGCAACCTGGATTGACCATATCTAGACCCACAGCTGGATGAGACATAAGGGTGGACACTCTTGGGGCTGAGAGGTTTGGTGAGGTTGGGTGAGCAAACGCAGACCCTTTAAAGTAATACTGCGTGCTACCCATCGCATGGGTCCCAAATCTCCAGGTTCAAGGAAATCTTCCTACACCGAAAACATGCATGAGAAACCCAGAAGATGGTACACCGTGTGATGGGGAAAGGTTTCTAAAACGCACCTCATTTCTCATCTCCTTGTGCTCGGGTTCGCCATTCCAGCCACTTTACTAGCAATCTCCCTACTTGGAGCATCAGCACCTTTAACCTCCTGTTCCGTACAGGTTGCAATTTGTCCTGAGGATGAACGGGAAGACGGGGAACGAATGAGAGACTAGCTCTTGGTGTTGGAACAGGCACAGGTCACTCTATTTTCCCATCAGGAAGAAGAATTAACCACAGGCTCAGCCTGCCCCCCGGAACCAGAACAGGGCCTGAAGCCATCCTGCGCTTTTGCGGCCAGCTCCCAAAAAAGCGACTTGTAAAATGGAGCTTCAGGGCACTGCAATTCACAAACCTGCAGAGTTATAAATGATAACTCTCGTCCACAAATATATTGAGGGAAGGCAAACAAGAGGATTTGAAATCAAGGCAGAATTGCAGGAAACAGATTTCAGGAGGTAGATTCGAATCGCCTTTAAAGCACATGAAAAGCGGCAAAACGTTGACAATGATGCCCTTGGCCAAAAAGGGCGTATGCGTTTTTTCCTGAATATATTCAGGAAAAAACGCATACGCCCTTTTTGGCCAACCAAGCAACCTGGAAAGGCAAATCAACGCTACAAAGAAGTCTCGCTTCCCATCGGTCAAAAGGGCCATGCTGAAAAAAGTGTCAAAACCAGAAATGCAGGACAGGCCATGGAGAAATGGGACCCTTGCTACACTGATGGGTGGGATGTAAATTGCCAACAGCCACTCTGGAGAAGTGTACGGTGTGTCCTGAAACATCTAAAAAACACAGCTTAGAGAGCATAGGGCACTTCCACGCATGGGGGGATAAAGTGGGAAAATTGAAAATCAGCAAGACACAAGCACCCCAAAGTTTAGGGCTGCTCTGTTGACAAGGACCTCCACTTCATTCCACCTTAAATATCCCAGGAAAGCGAAAAATGGATCAAAATTTGTGGTCCTTATGTACAATGGAATATCACTCAGCCATGAAATCAATGTCATAAGGCTAGTAGCAGCATGATGAGTGGATTTAGGTAAGACGATTCTAAGTGAAATAAGTCACACAGAAAAGGACACTTCTCATAAGGTGTCACTTATAGAGGGAATGTAAAAACCGTTACACTTGAACTGAATTACAAAACAGAACAGAGTCACACATGCAGAAAACACACTATGGCTGCTTAACGGGAAAGGTGAGGTGGGGTGATACATAAAACAAGAGTTTCAAATTAGCTCAGATACCGTTCCATAAACCCAATATGTAATAGACAAGACCTACTCCTTGCTCAGAGAACTGGACTCAACACGCCCGATTCACCGCACAAGAATATATCTGACTAGTAATAATCTTAAAACCTATGTATTGATATCTCTCTGTTAGTGTGTCAAGTGGGTGTAAAGCGGCATAAACACAGCCGTGAAAAGCAGCTAAACCCCATTATAAAAATAAATTACTTTTAAAAACCCATGAAACAAAGACAGGGAAAGAGAGAGAAATTCTTACACAATTCGTTCAGGGGCTGTGATGCAACCTGGATTGACCATATCTAGACCCACAGCTGGATGAGACATAAGGGTGGACACTCTTGGGGCTGAGAGGTTTGGTGAGGTTGGGTGAGCAAACGCAGACCCTTTAAAGTAATACTGCGTGCTACCCATCGCATGGGTCCCAAATCTCCAGGTTCAAGGGCATCTTCCTACACCGAAAACATGCATGAGAAACCCAGAAGATGGTACACCGTGTGATGGGGAAAGGTTTCTAAAACGCACCTCATTTCTCATCTCCTTGTGCTCGGGTTCGCCATTCCAGCCACTTTACTAGCAATCTCCCTATTTGGAGCATCAGCACCTTTAACCTCCTGTTCCGTACAGGTTGCAATTTGTCCTGAGGATGAACGGGAAGACGGGGAACCAATGAGAGACTAGCTCTTGGTGTTGGGACAGGCACAGGTCACTCTATTTTCCCATCAGGAAGAAGAATTAACCACAGGCTCAGCCTGCCCCCCGGAACCAGAACAGGGCCTGAAGACATCCTGCGCTTTTGCGGCCAGCTCCCAAAAAAGCGACTTGTAAAATGGAGCTTCAGGGCACTGCAATTCACAAACCTGCAGAGTTATAAATGATAACTCTCGTCCACAAATATATTGAGGGAAGGCAAAGAAGAGGATTTGAAATCAAGGCAGAATTGCAGGAAACAGATTTCAGGAGGTAGATTCGAATCGCCTTTAAAGCACATGAAAAGCGGCAAAACGTTGACAATGATGCCCTTGGCCAAAAAGGGCGTATGCGTTTTTTCCTGAATATATTCAGGAAAAAACGCATACGCCCTTTTTGGCCAACCAAGCAACCTGGAAAGGCAAATCAACGCTACAAAGAAGTCTCGCTTCCCATCGGTCAAAAGGGCCATGCTGAAAAAAGTGTCAAAACCAGAAATGCAGGACAGTCCATGGAGAAATGGGACCCTTGCTACACTGATGGGTGGGATGTAAATTGCCAACAGCCACTCTGGAGAAGTGTACGGTGTGTCCTGAAACATCTAAAAAACACAGCTTAGAGAGCATAGGGCACTTCCACGCATGGTGGGATAAAGTGGGAAAATTGAAAATCAGCAAGACACAAGCACCCCAAAGTTTAGGGCTGCTCTGTTGACAAGGACCTCCACTTCATTCCACCTTAAATATCCCAGGAAAGCGAAAAATGGATCAAAAAGTTGTGGTCCTTATGTACAATGGAATATCACTCAGCCATGAAATCAATGTCATAAGGCTAGTAGCAGCATGATGAGTGGATTTAGGTAAGACGATTCTAAGTGAAATAAGTCACACAGAAAAGGACACTTCTCATAAGGTGTCACTTATAGAGGGAATGTAAAAACCGTTACACTTGAACTGAATTACAAAACAGAACAGAGTCACACATGCAGAAAACACACTATGGCTGCTTAACGGGAAAGGTGAGGTGGGGTGATACATAAAACAAGAGTTTCAAATTAGCTCAGATACCGTTCCATAAACCCAATATGTAATAGACAAGACCTACTCCTTGCTCAGAGAACTGGACTCAACACGCCCGATTCACCGCACAAGAATATATCTGACTAGTAATAATCTTAAAACCTATGTATTGATATCTCTCTGTTAGTGTGTCAAGTGGGTGTAAAGCGGCATAAACACAGCCGTGAAAAGCAGCTAAACCCCATTATAAAAATAAATTACTTTTAAAAACCCATGAAACAAAGACAGGGAAAGAGAGAGAAATTCTTACACAATTCGTTCAGGGGCTGTGATGCAACCTGGATTGACCATATCTAGACCCACAGCTGGATGAGACATAAGGGTGGACACTCTTGGGGCTGAGAGGTTTGGTGAGGTTGGGTGAGCAAACGCAGACCCTTTAAAGTAATACTGCGTGCTACCCATCGCATGGGTCCCAAATCTCCAGGTTCAAGGGCATCTTCCTACACCGAAAACATGCATGAGAAACCCAGAAGATGGTACACCGTGTGATGGGGAAAGGTTTCTAAAACGCACCTCATTTCTCATCTCCTTGTGCTCGGGTTCGCCATTCCAGCCACTTTACTAGCAATCTCCCTACTTGGAGCATCAGCACCTTTAACCTCCTGTTCCGTACAGGTTGCAATTTGTCCTGAGGATGAACGGGAAGACGGGGAACCAATGAGAGACTAGCTCTTGGTGTTGGGACAGGCACAGGTCACTCTATTTTCCCATCAGGAAGAAGAATTAACCACAGGCTCAGCCTGCCCCCCGGAACCAGAACAGGGCCTGAAGCCATCCTGCGCTTTTGCGGCCAGCTCCCAAAAAAGCGACTTGTAAAATGGAGCTTCAGGGCACTGCAATTCACAAACCTGCAGAGTTATAAATGATAACTCTCGTCCACAAATATATTGAGGGAAGGCAAAGAAGAGGATTTGAAATCAAGGCAGAATTGCAGGAAACAGATTTCAGGAGGTAGATTCGAATAGCCTTTAAAGCACATGAAAAGCGGCAAAACGTTGACAATGATGCCCTTGGCCAAAAAGGGCGTATGCGTTTTTTCCTGAATATATTCAGGAAAAAACGCATACGCCCTTTTTGGCCAACCAAGCAACCTGGAAAGGCAAATCAGCGCTACAAAGAAGTCTCGCTTCCCATCGGTCAAAAGGGCCATGCTGAAAAAAGTGTCAAAACCAGAAATGCAGGACAGGCCATGGAGAAATGGGACCCTTGCTACACTGATGGGTGGGATGTAAATTGCCAACAGCCACTCTGGAGAAGTGTACGGTGTGTCCTGAAACATCTAAAAAACACAGCTTAGAGAGCATAGGGCACTTCCACGCATGGGGGGATAAAGTGGGAAAATTGAAAATCAGCAAGACACAAGCACCCCAAAGTTTAGGGCTGCTCTGTTGACAAGGACCTCCACTTCATTCCACCTTAAATATCCCAGGAAAGCGAAAAATGGATCAAAAAGTTGTGGTCCTTATGTACAATGGAATAACACTCAGCCATGAAATCAATGTCATAAGGCTAGTAGCAGCATGATGAGTGGATTTAGGTAAGACGATTCTAAGTGAAATAAGTCACACAGAAAAGGACACTTCTCATAAGGTGTCACTTATAGAGGGAATGTAAAAACCGTTACACTTGAACTGAATTACAAAACAGAACAGAGTCACACATGCAGAAAACACACTATGGCTGCTTAACGGGAAAGGTGAGGTGGGGTGATACATAAAACAAGAGTTTCAAATTAGCTCAGATACCGTTCCATAAACCCAATATGTAATAGACAAGACCTACTCCTTGCTCAGAGAACTGGACTCAACACGCCCGATTCACCGCACAAGAATATATCTGACTAGTAATAATCTTAAAACCTATGTATTGATATCTCTCTGTTAGTGTGTCAAGTGGGTGTAAAGCGGCATAAACACAGCCGTGAAAAGCAGCTAAACCCCATTATAAAAATAAATTACTTTTAAAAACCCATGAAACAAAGACAGGGAAAGAGAGAGAAATTCTTACACAATTCGTTCAGGGGCTGTGATGCAACCTGGATTGACCATATCTAGACCCACAGCTGGATGAGACATAAGGGTGGACACTCTTGGGGCTGAGAGGTTTGGTGAGGTTGGGTGAGCAAACGCAGACCCTTTAAAGTAATACTGCGTGCTACCCATCGCATGGGTCCCAAATCTCCAGGTTCAAGGGCATCTTCCTACACCGAAAACATGCATGAGAAACCCAGAAGATGGTACACCGTGTGATGGGGAATGGTTTCTAAAACGCACCTCATTTCTCATCTCCTTGTGCTCGGGTTCGCCATTCCAGCCACTTTACTAGCAATCTCCCTACTTGGAGCATCAGCACCTTTAACCTCCTGTTCCGTACAGGTTGCAATTTGTCCTGAGGATGAACGGGAAGACAGGGAACCAATGAGAGACTAGCTCTTGGTGTTGGGACAGGCACAGGTCACTCTATTTTCCCATCAGGAAGAAGAATTAACCACAGGCTCAGCCTGCCCCCCGGAACCAGAACAGGGCCTGAAGCCATCCTGCGCTTTTGAGGCCAGCTACCAAAAAAGCGACTTGTAAAATGGAGCTTCAGGGCACTGCAATTCACAAACCTGCAGAGTTATAAATGATAACTCTCGTCCACAAATATATTGAGGGAAGGCAAACAAGAGGATTTGAAATCAAGGCAGAATTGCAGGAAACAGATTTCAGGAGGTAGATTCGAATCGCCTTTAAAGCACATGAAAAGCGGCAAAACGTTGACAATGATGCCCTTGGCCAAAAAGGGCGTATGCGTTTTTTCCTGAATATATTCAGGAAAAAACGCATACGCCCTTTTTGGCCAACCAAGCAACCTGGAAAGGCAAATCAGCGCTACAAAGAAGTCTCGCTTCCCATCGGTCAAAAGGGCCATGCTGAAAAAAGTGTCAAAACCAGAAATGCAGGACAGGCCATGGAGAAATGGGACCCTTGCTACACTGATGGGTGGGATGTAAATTGCCAACAGCCACTCTGGAGAAGTGTACGGTGTGTCCTGAAACATCTAAAAAACACAGCTTAGAGAGCATAGGGCACTTCCACGCATGGGGGGATAAAGTGGGAAAATTGAAAATCAGCAAGACACAAGCACCCCAAAGTTTAGGGCTGCTCTGTTGACAAGGACCTCCACTTCATTCCACCTTAAATATCCCAGGAAAGCGAAAAATGGATCAAAAAGTTGTGGTCCTTATGTACAATGGAATAACACTCAGCCATGAAATCAATGTCATAAGGCTAGTAGCAGCATGATGAGTGGATTTAGGTAAGACGATTCTAAGTGAAATAAGTCACACAGAAAAGGACACTTCTCATAAGGTGTCACTTATAGAGGGAATGTAAAAACCGTTACACTTGAACTGAATTACAAAACAGAACAGAGTCACACATGCAGAAAACACACTATGGCTGCTTAACGGGAAAGGTGAGGTGGGGTGATACATAAAACAAGAGTTTCAAATTAGCTCAGATACCGTTCCATAAACCCAATATGTAATACACAAGACCTACTCCTTGCTCAGAGAACTGGACTCAACACGCCCGATTCACCGCACAAGAATATATCTGACTAGTAATAATCTTAAAACCTATGTATTGATATCTCTCTGTTAGTGTGTCAAGTGGGTGTAAAGCGGCATAAACACAGCCGTGAAAAGCAGCTAAACCCCATTATAAAAATAAATTACTTTTAAAAACCCATGAAACAAAGACAGGGAAAGAGAGAGAAATTCTTACACAATTCGTTCAGGGGCTGTGATGCAACCTGGATTGACCATATCTAGACCCACAGCTGGATGAGACATAAGGGTGGACACTCTTGGGGCTGAGAGGTTTGGTGAGGTTGGGTGAGCAAACGCAGACCCTTTAAAGTAATACTGCGTGCTACCCATCGCATGGGTCCCAAATCTCCAGGTTCAAGGAAATCTTCCTACACCGAAAACATGCATGAGAAACCCAGAAGATGGTACACCGTGTGATGGGGAAAGGTTTCTAAAACGCACCTCATTTCTCATCTCCTTGTGCTCGGGTTCGCCATTCCAGCCACTTTACTAGCAATCTCCCTACTTGGAGCATCAGCACCTTTAACCTCCTGTTCCGTACAGGTTGCAATTTGTCCTGAGGATGAACGGGAAGACGGGGAACCAATGAGAGACTAGGTCTTGGTGTTGGGACAGGCACAGGTCACTCTATTTTCCCATCAGGAAGAAGAATTAACCACAGGCTCAGCCTGCCCCCCGGAACCAGAACAGGGCCTGAAGCCATCCTGCGCTTTTGCGGCCAGCTCACAAAAAAGCGACTTGTAAAATGGAGCTTCAGGGCACTGCAATTCACAAACCTGCAGAGTTATAAATGATAACTCTCGTCCACAAATATATTGAGGGAAGGCAAAGAAGAGGATTTGAAATCAAGGCAGAATTGCAGGAAACAGATTTCAGGAGGTAGATTCGAATCGCCTTTAAAGCACATGAAAAGCGGCAAAACGTTGACAATGATGCCCTTGGCCAAAAAGGGCGTATGCGTTTTTTCCTGAATATATTCAGGAAAAAACGCATACGCCCTTTTTGGCCAACCAAGCAACCTGGAAAGGCAAATCAGCGCTACAAAGAAGTATCGCTTCCCATCGGTCAAAAGGGCCATGCTGAAAAAAGTGTCAAAACCAGAAATGCAGGACAGGCCATGGAGAAATGGGACCCTTGCTACACTGATGGGTGGGATGTAAATTGCCAACAGCCACTCTGGAGAAGTGTACGGTGTGTCCTGAAACATCTAAAAAACACAGCTTAGAGGGCATAGGGCACTTCCACGCATGGGGGGATAAAGTGGGAAAATTGAAAATCAGCAAGACACAAGCACCCCAAAGTTTAGGGCTGCTCTGTTGACAAGGACCTCCACTTCATTCCACCTTAAATATCCCAGGAAAGCGAAAAATGGATCAAAAAGTTGTGGTCCTTATGTACAATGGAATATCACTCAGCCATGAAATCAATGTCATAAGGCTAGTAGCAGCATGATGAGTGGATTTAGGTAAGACGATTCTAAGTGAAATAAGTCACACAGAAAAGGACACTTCTCATAAGGTGTCACTTATAGAGGGAATGTAAAAACCGTTACACTTGAACTGAATTACAAAACAGAACAGAGTCACACATGCAGAAAACACACTATGGCTGCTTAACGGGAAAGGTGAGGTGGGGTGATACATAAAACAAGAGTTTCAAATTAGCTCAGATACCGTTCCATAAACCCAATATGTAATAGACAAGACCTACTCCTTGCTCAGAGAACTGGACTCAACACGCCCGATTCACCGCACAAGAATATATCTGACTAGTAATAATCTTAAAACCTATGTATTGATATCTCTCTGTTAGTGTGTCAAGTGGGTGTAAAGCGGCATAAACACAGCCGTGAAAAGCAGCTAAACCCCATTATAAAAATAAATTACTTTTAAAAACCCATGAAACAAAGACAGGGAAAGAGAGAGAAATTCTTACACAATTCGTTCAGGGGCTGTGATGCAACCTGGATTGACCATATCTAGACCCACAGCTGGATGAGACATAAGGGTGGACACTCTTGGGGCTGAGAGGTTTGGTGAGGTTGGGTGAGCAAACGCAGACCCTTTAAAGTAATACTGCGTGCTACCCATCGCATGGGTCCCAAATCTCCAGGTTCAAGGGCATCTTCCTACACCGAAAACATGCATGAGAAACCCAGAAGATGGTACACCGTGTGATGGGGAAAGGTTTCTAAAACGCACCTCATTTCTCATCTCCTTGTGCTCGGGTTCGCCATTCCAGCCACTTTACTAGCAATCTCCCTACTTGGAGCATCAGCACCTTTAACCTCCTGTTCCGTACAGGTTGCAATTTGTCCTGAGGATGAACGGGAAGACGGGGAACCAATGAGAGACTAGCTCTTGGTGTTGGGACAGGCACAGGTCACTCTATTTTCCCATCAGGAAGAAGAATTAACCACAGGCTCAGCCTGCCCCCCGGAACCAGAACAGGGCCTGAAGCCATCCTGCGCTTTTGAGGCCAGCTCCCAAAAAAGCGACTTGTAAAATGGAGCTTCAGGGCACTGCAATTCACAAACCTGCAGAGTTATAAATGATAACTCTCGTCCACAAATATATTGAGGGAAGGCAAACAAGAGGATTTGAAATCAAGGCAGAATTGCAGGAAACAGATTTCAGGAGGTAGATTCGAATCGCCTTTAAAGCACATGAAAAGCGGCAAAACGTTGACAATGATGCCCTTGGCCAAAAAGGGCGTATGCGTTTTTTCCTGAATATATTCAGGAAAAAACGCATACGCCCTTTTTGGCCAACCAAGCAACCTGGAAAGGCAAATCAGCGCTACAAAGAAGTCTCGCTTCCCATCGGTCAAAAGGGCCATGCTGAAAAAAGTGTCAAAACCAGAAATGCAGGACAGGCCATGGAGAAATGGGACCCTTGCTACACTGATGGGTGGGATGTAAATTGCCAACAGCCACTCTGGAGAAGTGTACGGTGTGTCCTGAAACATCTAAAAAACACAGCTTAGAGAGCATAGGGCACTTCCACGCATGGGGGGATAAAGTGGGAAAATTGAAAATCAGCAAGACACAAGCACCCCAAAGTTTAGGGCTGCTCTGTTGACAAGGACCTCCACTTCATTCCACCTTAAATATCCCAGGAAAGCGAAAAATGGATCAAAAAGTTGTGGTCCTTATGTACAATGGAATAACACTCAGCCATGAAATCAATGTCATAAGGCTAGTAGCAGCATGATGAGTGGATTTAGGTAAGACGATTCTAAGTGAAATAAGTCACACAGAAAAGGACACTTCTCATAAGGTGTCACTTATAGAGGGAATGTAAAAACCGTTACACTTGAACTGAATTACAAAACAGAACAGAGTCACACATGCAGAAAACACACTATGGCTGCTTAACGGGAAAGGTGAGGTGGGGTGATACATAAAACAAGAGTTTCAAATTAGCTCAGATACCGTTCCATAAACCCAATATGTAATAGACAAGACCTACTCCTTGCTCAGAGAACTGGACTCAACACGCCCGATTCACCGCACAAGAATATATCTGACTAGTAATAATCTTAAAAACTATGTATTGATATCTCTCTGTTAGTGTGTCAAGTGGGTGTAAAGCGGCATAAACACAGCCGTGAAAAGCAGCTAAACCCCATTATAAAAATAAATTACTTTTAAAAACCCATGAAACAAAGACAGGGAAAGAGAGAGAAATTCTTACACAATTCGTTCAGGGGCTGTGATGCAACCTGGATTGACCATATCTAGACCCACAGCTGGATGAGACATAAGGGTGGACACTCTTGGGGCTGAGAGGTTTGGTGAGGTTGGGTGAGCAAATGCAGACCCTTTAAAGTAATACTGCGTGCTACCCATCGCATGGCTCCCAAATCTCCAGGTTCAAGGGCATCTTCCTACATCGAAAACATGCATGAGAAACCCAGAAGATGGTACACCGTGTGATGGGGAAAGGTTTCTAAAACGCACCTCATTTCTCATCTCCTTGTGCTCGGGTTCGCCATTCCAGCCACTTTACTAGCAATCTCCCTACTTGGAGCATCAGCACCTTTAACCTCCTGTTCCGTACAGGTTGCAATTTGTCCTGAGGATGAACGGGAAGACGGGGAACCAATGAGAGACTAGCTCTTGGTGTTGGGACAGGCACAGGTCACTCTATTTTCCCATCAGGAAGAAGAATTAACCACAGGCTCAGCCTGCCCCCCGGAACCAGAACAGGGCCTGAAGCCATCCTGCGCTTTTGCGGCCAGCTCCCAAAAAAGCGACTTGTAAAATGGAGCTTCAGGGCACTGCAATTCACAAACCTGCAGAGTTATAAATGATAACTCTCGTCCACAAATATATTGAGGGAAGGCAAAGAAGAGGATTTGAAATCAAGGCAGAATTGCAGGAAACAGATTTCAGGAGGTAGATTCGAATAGCCTTTAAAGCACATGAAAAGCGGCAAAACGTTGACAATGATGCCCTTGGCCAAAAAGGGCGTATGCGTTTTTTCCTGAATATATTCAGGAAAAAACGCATACGCCCTTTTTGGCCAACCAAGCAACCTGGAAAGGCAAATCAGCGCTACAAAGAAGTCTCGCTTCCCATCGGTCAAAAGGGCCATGCTGAAAAAAGTGTCAAAACCAGAAATGCAGGACAGGCCATGGAGAAATGGGAGCCTTGCTACACTGATGGGTGGGATGTAAATTGCCAACAGCCACTCTGGAGAAGTGTACGGTGTGTCCTGAAACATCTAAGAAACACAGCTTAGAGGGCATAGGGCACTTCCACGCATGGGGGGATAAAGTGGGAAAATTGAAAATCAGCAAGACACAAGCACCCCAAAGTTTAGGGCTGCTCTGTTGACAAGGACCTCCACTTCATTCCACCTTAAATATCCCAGGAAAGCGAAAAATGGATCAAAAAGTTGTGGTCCTTATGTACAATGGAATATCACTCAGCCATGAAATCAATGTCATAAGGCTAGTAGCAGCATGATGAGTGGATTTAGGTAAGACGATTCTAAGTGAAATAAGTCACACAGAAAAGGACACTTCTCATAAGGTGTCACTTATAGAGGGAATGTAAAAACCGTTACACTTGAACTGAATTACAAAACAGAACAGAGTCACACATGCAGAAAACACACTATGGCTGCTTAACGGGAAAGGTGAGGTGGGGTGATACATAAAACAAGAGTTTCAAATTAGCTCAGATACCGTTCCATAAACCCAATATGTAATAGACAAGACCTACTCCTTGCTCAGAGAACTGGACTCAACACGCCCGATTCACCGCACAAGAATATATCTGACTAGTAATAATCTTAAAACCTATGTATTGATATCTCTCTGTTAGTGTGTCAAGTGGGTGTAAAGCGGCATAAACACAGCCGTGAAAAGCAGCTAAACCCCATTATAAAAATAAATTACTTTTAAAAACCCATGAAACAAAGACAGGGAAAGAGAGAGAAATTCTTACACAATTCGTTCAGGGGCTGTGATGCAACCTGGATTGACCATATCTAGACCCACAGCTGGATGAGACATAAGGGTGGACACTCTTGGGGCTGAGAGGTTTGGTGAGGTTGGGTGAGCAAACGCAGACCCTTTAAAGTAATACTGCGTGCTACCCATCGCATGGGTCCCAAATCTCCAGGTTCAAGGGCATCTTCCTACACCGAAAACATGCATGAGAAACCCAGAAGATGGTACACCGTGTGATGGGGAAAGGTTTCTAAAACGCACCTCATTTCTCATCTCCTTGTGCTCGGGTTCGCCATTCCAGCCACTTTACTAGCAATCTCCCTACTTGGAGCATCAGCACCTTTAACCTCCTGTTCCGTACAGGTTGCAATTTGTCCTGAGGATGAACGGGAAGACGGGGAACCAATGAGAGACTAGCTCTTGGTGTTGGGACAGGCACAGGTCACTCTATTTTCCCATCAGGAAGAAGAATTAACCACAGGCTCAGCCTGCCCCCCGGAACCAGAACAGGGCCTGAAGCCATCCTGCGCTTTTGAGGCCAGCTCCCAAAAAAGCGACTTGTAAAATGGAGCTTCAGGGCACTGCAATTCACAAACCTGCAGAGTTATAAATGATAACTCTCGTCCACAAATATATTGAGGGAAGGCAAAGAAGAGGATTTGAAATCAAGGCAGAATTGCAGGAAACAGATTTCAGGAGGTAGATTCGAATCGCCTTTAAAGCACATGAAAAGCGGCAAAACGTTGACAATGATGCCCTTGGCCAAAAAGGGCGTATGCGTTTTTTCCTGAATATATTCAGGAAAAAACGCATACGCCCTTTTTGGCCAACCAAGCAACCTGGAAAGGCAAATCAGCGCTACAAAGAAGTCTCGCTTCCCATCGGTCAAAAGGGCCATGCTGAAAAAAGTGTCAAAACCAGAAATGCAGGACAGGCCATGGAGAAATGGGAGCCTTGCTACACTGATGGGCGGGATGTAAATCGCCAACAGCCACTCTGGAGAAGTGTACGGTGTGTCCTGAAACATCTAAAAAACACAGCTTAGAGAGCATAGGGCACTTCCACGCATGGGGGGATAAAGTGGGAAAATTGAAAATCAGCAAGACACAAGCACCCCAAAGTTTAGGGCTGCTCTGTTGACAAGGACCTCCACTTCATTCCACCTTAAATATCCCAGGAAAGCGAAAAATGGATCAAAAAGTTGTGGTCCTTATGTACAATGGAATAACACTCAGCCATGAAATCAATGTCATAAGGCTAGTAGCAGCATGATGAGTGGATTTAGGTAAGACGATTCTAAGTGAAATAAGTCACACAGAAAAGGACACTTCTCATAAGGTGTCACTTATAGAGGGAATGTAAAAACCGTTACACTTGAACTGAATTACAAAACAGAACAGAGTCACACATGCAGAAAACACACTATGGCTGCTTAACGGGAAAGGTGAGGTGGGGTGATACATAAAACAAGAGTTTCAAATTAGCTCAGATACCGTTCCATAAACCCAATATGTAATAGACAAGACCTACTCCTTGCTCAGAGAACTGGACTCAACACGCCCGATTCACCGCACAAGAATATATCTGACTAGTAATAATCTTAAAACCTATGTATTGATATCTCTCTGTTAGTGTGTCAAGTGGGTGTAAAGCGGCATAAACACAGCCGTGAAAAGCAGCTAAACCCCATTATAAAAATAAATTACTTTTAAAAACCCATGAAACAAAGACAGGGAAAGAGAGAGAAATTCTTACACAATTCGTTCAGGGGCTGTGATGCAACCTGGATTGACCATATCTAGACCCACAGCTGGATGAGACATAAGGGTGGACACTCTTGGGGCTGAGAGGTTTGGTGAGGTTGGGTGAGCAAACGCAGACCCTTTAAAGTAATACTGCGTGCTACCCATCGCATGGGTCCCAAATCTCCAGGTTCAAGGGCATCTTCCTACACCGAAAACATGCATGAGAAACCCAGAAGATGGTACACCGTGTGATGGGGAAAGGTTTCTAAAACGCACCTCATTTCTCATCTCCTTGTGCTCGGGTTCGCCATTCCAGCCACTTTACTAGCAATCTCCCTACTTGGAGCATCAGCACCTTTAACCTCCTGTTCCGTACAGGTTGCAATTTGTCCTGAGGATGAACGGGAAGACGGGGAACCAATGAGAGACTAGCTCTTGGTGTTGGGACAGGCACAGGTCACTCTATTTTCCCATCAGGAAGAAGAATTAACCACAGGCTCAGCCTGCCCCCCGGAACCAGAACAGGGCCTGAAGCCATCCTGCGCTTTTGCGGCCAGCTCCCAAAAAAGCGACTTGTAAAATGGAGCTTCAGGGCACTGCAATTCACAAACCTGCAGAGTTATAAATGATAACTCTCGTCCACAAATATATTGAGGGAAGGCAAAGAAGAGGATTTGAAATCAAGGCAGAATTGCAGGAAACAGATTTCAGGAGGTAGATTCGAATAGCCTTTAAAGCACATGAAAAGCGGCAAAACGTTGACAATGATGCCCTTGGCCAAAAAGGGCGTATGCGTTTTTTCCTGAATATATTCAGGAAAAAACGCATACGCCCTTTTTGGCCAACCAAGCAACCTGGAAAGGCAAATCAGCGCTACAAAGAAGTCTCGCTTCCCATCGGTCAAAAGGGCCATGCTGAAAAAAGTGTCAAAACCAGAAATGCAGGACAGGCCATGGAGAAATGGGACCCTTGCTACACTGATGGGTGGGATGTAAATTGCCAACAGCCACTCTGGAGAAGTGTACGGTGTGTCCTGAAACATCTAAAAAACACAGCTTAGAGAGCATAGGGCACTTCCACGCATGGGGGGATAAAGTGGGAAAATTGAAAATCAGCAAGACACAAGCACCCCAAAGTTTAGGGCTGCTCTGTTGACAAGGACCTCCACTTCATTCCACCTTAAATATCCCAGGAAAGCGAAAAATGGATCAAAAAGTTGTGGTCCTTATGTACAATGGAATAACACTCAGCCATGAAATCAATGTCATAAGGCTAGTAGCAGCATGATGAGTGGATTTAGGTAAGACGATTCTAAGTGAAATAAGTCACACAGAAAAGGACACTTCTCATAAGGTGTCACTTATAGAGGGAATGTAAAAACCGTTACACTTGAACTGAATTACAAAACAGAACAGAGTCACACATGCAGAAAACACACTATGGCTGCTTAACGGGAAAGGTGAGGTGGGGTGATACATAAAACAAGAGTTTCAAATTAGCTCAGATACCGTTCCATAAACCCAATATGTAATAGACAAGACCTACTCCTTGCTCAGAGAACTGGACTCAACACGCCCGATTCACCGCACAAGAATATATCTGACTAGTAATAATCTTAAAACCTATGTATTGATATCTCTCTGTTAGTGTGTCAAGTGGGTGTAAAGCGGCATAAACACAGCCGTGAAAAGCAGCTAAACCCCATTATAAAAATAAATTACTTTTAAAAACCCATGAAACAAAGACAGGGAAAGAGAGAGAAATTCTTACACAATTCGTTCAGGGGCTGTGATGCAACCTGGATTGACCATATCTAGACCCACAGCTGGATGAGACATAAGGGTGGACACTCTTGGGGCTGAGAGGTTTGGTGAGGTTGGGTGAGCAAACGCAGACCTTTTAAAGTAATACTGCGTGCTACGCATCGCATGGGTCCCAAATCTCCAGGTTCAAGGGCATCTTCCTACACCGAAAACATGCATGAGAAACCCAGAAGATGTTACACCGTGTGATGGGGAAAGGTTTCTAAAACGCACCTCATTTCTCATCTCCTTGTGCTCGGGTTCGCCATTCCAGCCACTTTACTAGCAATCTCCCTACTTGGAGCATCAGCACCTTTAACCTCCTGTTCCGTACAGGTTGCAATTTGTCCTGAGGATGAACGGGAAGACGGGGAACCAATGAGAGACTAGCTCTTGGTGTTGGGACAGGCACAGGTCACTCTATTTTCCCATCAGGAAGAAGAATTAACCACAGGCTCAGCCTGCCCCCCGGAACCAGAACAGGGCCTGAAGCCATCCTGCGCTTTTGCGGCCAGCTCCCAAAAAAGCGACTTGTAAAATGGAGCTTCAGGGCACTGCAATTCACAAACCTGCAGAGTTATAAATGATAACTCTCGTCCACAAATATATTGAGGGAAGGCAAAGAAGAGGATTTGAAATCAAGGCAGAATTGCAGGAAACAGATTTCAGGAGGTAGATTCGAATCGCCTTTAAAGCACATGAAAAGCGGCAAAACGTTGACAATGATGCCCTTGGCCAAAAAGGGCGTATGCGTTTTTTCCTGTATATATTCAGGAAAAAACGCATACGCCCTTTTTGGCCAACCAAGCAACCTGGAAAGGCAAATCAGCGCTACAAAAAAGTCTCGCTTCCCATCGGTCAAAAGGGCCATGCTGAAAAAAGTGTCAAAACCAGAAATGCAGGACAGTCCATGGAGAAATGGGACCCTTGCTACACTGATAGGTGGGATGTAAATTGCCATCAGCCACTCTGGAGAAGTGTACGGTGTGTCCTGAAACATCTAAAAAACACAGCTTAGAGAGCATAGGGCACTTCCACGCATGGGGGGGATAAAGTTGGAAAATTGAAAATCAGCAAGACACAAGCACCCCAAAGTTTAGGGCTGCTCTGTTGACAAGGACCTCCACTTCATTCCACCTTAAATATCCCAGGAAAGCGAAAAATGGATCAAAAAGTTGTGGTCCTTATGTACAATGGAATATCACTCAGCCATGAAATCAATGTCATAAGGCTAGTAGCAGCATGATGAGTGGATTTAGGTAAGACGATTCTAAGTGAAATAAGTCACACAGAAAAGGACACTTCTCATAAGGTGTCACTTATAGAGGGAATGTAAAAACCGTTACACTTGAACTGAATTACAAAACAGAACAGAGTCACACATGCAGAAAACACACTATGGCTGCTTAACGGGAAAGGTGAGGTGGGGTGATACATAAAACAAGAGTTTCAAATTAGCTCAGATACCATTCCATAAACCCAATATGTAATAGACAAGACCTACTCCTTGCTCAGAGAACTGGACTCAACACGCCCGATTCACCGCACAAGAATATATCTGACTAGTAATAATCTTAAAACCTATGTATTGATATCTCTCTGTTAGTGTGTCAAGTGGGTGTAAAGCGGCATAAACACAGCCGTGAAAAGCAGCTAAACCCCATTATAAAAATAAATTACTTTTAAAAACCCATGAAACAAAGACAGGGAAAGAGAGAGAAATTCTTACACAATTCGTTCAGGGGCTGTGATGCAACCTGGATTGACCATATCTAGACCCACAGCTGGATGAGACATAAGGGTGGACACTCTTGGGGCTGAGAGGTTTGGTGAGGTTGGGTGAGCAAACGCAGACCCTTTAAAGTAATACTGCGTGCTACCCATCGCATGGGTCCCAAATCTCCAGGTTCAAGGAAATCTTCCTACACCGAAAACATGCATGAGAAACCCAGAAGATGGTACACCGTGTGATGGGGAAAGGTTTCTAAAACGCACCTCATTTCTCATCTCCTTGTGCTCGGGTTCGCCATTCCAGCCACTTTACTAGCAATCTCCCTACTTGGAGCATCAGCACCTTTAACCTCCTGTTCCGTACAGGTTGCAATTTGTCCTGAGGATGAACGGGAAGACGGGGAACCAATGAGAGACTAGGTCTTGGTGTTGGGACAGGCACAGGTCACTCTATTTTCCCATCAGGAAGAAGAATTAACCACAGGCTCAGCCTGCCCCCCGGAACCAGAACAGGGCCTGAAGCCATCCTGCGCTTTTGCGGCCAGCTCACAAAAAGCGACTTGTAAAATGGAGCTTCAGGGCACTGCAATTCACAAACCTGCAGAGTTATAAATGATAACTCTCGTCCACAAATATATTGAGGGAAGGCAAAGAAGAGGATTTGAAATCAAGGCAGAATTGCAGGAAACAGATTTCAGGAGGTAGATTCGAATCGCCTTTAAAGCACATGAAAAGCGGCAAAACGTTGACAATGATGCCCTTGGCCAAAAAGGGCGTATGCGTTTTTTCCTGAATATATTCAGGAAAAAACGCATACGCCCTTTTTGGCCAACCAAGCAACCTGGAAAGGCAAATCAGCGCTACAAAGAAGTCTCGCTTCCCATCGGTCAAAAGGGCCATGCTGAAAAAAGTGTCAAAACCAGAAATGCAGGACAGGCCATGGAGAAATGGGACCCTTGCTACACTGATGGGTGGGATGTAAATTGCCAACAGCCACTCTGGAGAAGTGTACGGTGTGTCCTGAAACATCTAAAAAACACAGCTTAGAGGGCATAGGGCACTTCCACGCATGGGGGGATAAAGTGGGAAAATTGAAAATCAGCAAGACACAAGCACCCCAAAGTTTAGGGCTGCTCTGTTGACAAGGACCTCCACTTCATTCCACCTTAAATATCCCAGGAAAGCGAAAAATGGATCAAAAAGTTGTGGTCCTTATGTACAATGGAATATCACTCAGCCATGAAATCAATGTCATAAGGCTAGTAGCAGCATGATGAGTGGATTTAGGTAAGACGATTCTAAGTGAAATAAGTCACACAGAAAAGGACACTTCTCATAAGGTGTCACTTATAGAGGGAATGTAAAAACCGTTACACTTGAACTGAATTACAAAACAGAACAGAGTCACACATGCAGAAAACACACTATGGCTGCTTAACGGGAAAAGGTGAGGTGGGGTGATACATAAAACAAGAGTTTCAAATTAGCTCAGATACCGTTCCATAAACCCAATATGTAATAGACAAGACCTACTCCTTGCTCAGAGAACTGGACTCAACACGCCCGATTCACCGCACAAGAATATATCTGACTAGTAATAATCTTAAAACCTATGTATTGATATCTCTCTGTTAGTGTGTCAAGTGGGTGTAAAGCGGCATAAACACAGCCGTGAAAAGCAGCTAAACCCCATTATAAAAATAAATTACTTTTAAAAACCCATGAAACAAAGACAGGGAAAGAGAGAGAAATTCTTACACAATTCGTTCAGGGGCTGTGATGCAACCTGGATTGACCATATCTAGACCCACAGCTGGATGAGACATAAGGGTGGACACTCTTGGGGCTGAGAGGTTTGGTGAGGTTGGGTGAGCAAACGCAGACCCTTTAAAGTAATACTGCGTGCTACCCATCGCATGGGTCCCAAATCTCCAGGTTCAAGGGCATCTTCCTACACCGAAAACATGCATGAGAAACCCAGAAGATGGTACACCGTGTGATGGGGAAAGGTTTCTAAAACGCACCTCATTTCTCATCTCCTTGTGCTCGGGTTCGCCATTCCAGCCACTTTACTAGCAATCTCCCTACTTGGAGCATCAGCACCTTTAACCTCCTGTTCCGTACAGGTTGCAATTTGTCCTGAGGATGAACGGGAAGACGGGGAACCAATGAGAGACTAGCTCTTGGTGTTGGGACAGGCACAGGTCACTCTATTTTCCCATCAGGAAGAAGAATTAACCACAGGCTCAGCCTGCCCCCCGGAACCAGAACAGGGCCTGAAGCCATCCTGCGCTTTTGAGGCCAGCTCCCAAAAAAGCGACTTGTAAAATGGAGCTTCAGGGCACTGCAATTCACAAACCTGCAGAGTTATAAATGATAACTCTCGTCCACAAATATATTGAGGGAAGGCAAACAAGAGGATTTGAAATCAAGGCAGAATTGCAGGAAACAGATTTCAGGAGGTAGATTCGAATCGCCTTTAAAGCACATGAAAAGCGGCAAAACGTTGACAATGATGCCCTTGGCCAAAAAGGGCGTATGCGTTTTTTCCTGAATATATTCAGGAAAAAACGCATACGCCCTTTTTGGCCAACCAAGCAACCTGGAAAGGCAAATCAACGCTACAAAGAAGTCTCGCTTCCCATCGGTCAAAAGGGCCATGCTGAAAAAAGTGTCAAAACCAGAAATGCAGGACAGTCCATGGAGAAATGGGACCCTTGCTACACTGATGGGTGGGATGTAAATTGCCAACAGCCACTCTGGAGAAGTGTACGGTGTGTCCTGAAACATCTAAAAAACACAGCTTAGAGAGCATAGGGCACTTCCACGCATGGGGGGATAAAGTGGGAAAATTGAAAATCAGCAAGACACAAGCACCCCAAAGTTTAGGGCTGCTCTGTTGACAAGGACCTCCACTTCATTCCACCTTAAATATCCCAGGAAAGCGAAAAATGGATCAAAAAGTTGTGGTCCTTATGTACAATGGAATATCACTCAGCCATGAAATCAATGTCATAAGGCTAGTAGCAGCATGATGAGTGGATTTAGGTAAGACGATTCTAAGTGAAATAAGTCACACAGAAAAGGACACTTCTCATAAGGTGTCACTTATAGAGGGAATGTAAAAACCGTTACACTTGAACTGAATTACAAAACAGAACAGAGTCACACATGCAGAAAACACACTATGGCTGCTTAACGGGAAAGGTGAGGTGGGGTGATACATAAAACAAGAGTTTCAAATTAGCTCAGATACCGTTCCATAAACCCAATATGTAATAGACAAGACCTACTCCTTGCTCAGAGAACTGGACTCAACACGCCCGATTCACCGCACAAGAATATATCTGACTAGTAATAATCTTAAAACCTATGTATTGATATCTCTCTGTTAGTGTGTCAAGTGGGTGTAAAGCGGCATAAACACAGCCGTGAAAAGCAGCTAAACCCCATTATAAAAATAAATTACTTTTAAAAACCCATGAAACAAAGACAGGGAAAGAGAGAGAAATTCTTACACAATTCGTTCAGGGGCTGTGATGCAACCTGGATTGACCATATCTAGACCCACAGCTGGATGAGACATAAGGGTGGACACTCTTGGGGCTGAGAGGTTTGGTGAGGTTGGGTGAGCAAACGCAGACCCTTTAAAGTAATACTGCGTGCTACCCATCGCATGGGTCCCAAATCTCCAGGTTCAAGGGCATCTTCCTACACCGAAAACATGCATGAGAAACCCAGAAGATGGTACACCGTGTGATGGGGAAAGGTTTCTAAAACGCACCTCATTTCTCATCTCCTTGTGCTCGGGTTCGCCATTCCAGCCACTTTACTAGCAATCTCCCTACTTGGAGCATCAGCACCTTTAACCTCCTGTTCCGTACAGGTTGCAATTTGTCCTGAGGATGAACGGGAAGACGGGGAACCAATGAGAGACTAGCTCTTGGTGTTGGGACAGGCACAGGTCACTCTATTTTCCCATCAGGAAGAAGAATTAACCACAGGCTCAGCCTGCCCCCCGGAACCAGAACAGGGCCTGAAGCCATCCTGCGCTTTTGAGGCCAGCTCCCAAAAAAGCGACTTGTAAAATGGAGCTTCAGGGCACTGCAATTCACAAACCTGCAGAGTTATAAATGATAACTCTCGTCCACAAATATATTGAGGGAAGGCAAAGAAGAGGATTTGAAATCAAGGCAGAATTGCAGGAAACAGATTTCAGGAGGTAGATTCGAATCGCCTTTAAAGCACATGAAAAGCGGCAAAACGTTGACAATGATGCCCTTGGCCAAAAAGGGCGTATGCGTTTTTTCCTGAATATATTCAGGAAAAAACGCATACGCCCTTTTTGGCCAACCAAGCAACCTGGAAAGGCAAATCAGCGCTACAAAGAAGTCTCGCTTCCCATCGGTCAAAAGGGCCATGCTGAAAAAAGTGTCAAAACCAGAAATGCAGGACAGGCCATGGAGAAATGGGAGCCTTGCTACACTGATGGGTGGGATGTAAATTGCCAACAGCCACTCTGGAGAAGTGTACGGTGTGTCCTGAAACATCTAAAAAACACAGCTTAGAGAGCATAGGGCACTTCCACGCATGGGGGGATAAAGTGGGAAAATTGAAAATCAGCAAGACACAAGCACCCCAAAGTTTAGGGCTGCTCTGTTGACAAGGACCTCCACTTCATTCCACCTTAAATATCCCAGGAAAGCGAAAAATGGATCAAAAAGTTGTGGTCCTTATGTACAATGGAATAACACTCAGCCATGAAATCAATGTCATAAGGCTAGTAGCAGCATGATGAGTGGATTTAGGTAAGACGATTCTAAGTGAAATAAGTCACACAGAAAAGGACACTTCTCATAAGGTGTCACTTATAGAGGGAATGTAAAAACCGTTACACTTGAACTGAATTACAAAACAGAACACAGTCACACATGCAGAAAACACACTATGGCTGCTTAACGGGAAAGGTGAGGTGGGGTGATACATAAAACAAGAGTTTCAAATTAGCTCAGATACCGTTCCATAAACCCAATATGTAATAGACAAGACCTACTCCTTGCTCAGAGAACTGGACTCAACACGCCCGATTCACCGCACAAGAATATATCTGACTAGTAATAATCTTAAAACCTATGTATTGATATCTCTCTGTTAGTGTGTCAAGTGGGTGTAAAGCGGCATAAACACAGCCGTGAAAAGCAGCTAAACCCCATTATAAAAATAAATTACTTTTAAAAACCCATGAAACAAAGACAGGGAAAGAGAGAGAAATTCTTACACAATTCGTTCAGGGGCTGTGATGCAACCTGGATTGACCATATCTAGACCCACAGCTGGATGAGACATAAGGGTGGACACTCTTGGGGCTGAGAGGTTTGGTGAGGTTGGGTGAGCAAACGCAGACCCTTTAAAGTAATACTGCGTGCTACCCATCGCATGGGTCCCAAATCTCCAGGTTCAAGGGCATCTTCCTACACCGAAAACATGCATGAGAAACCCAGAAGATGGTACACCGTGTGATGGGGAAAGGTTTCTAAAACGCACCTCATTTCTCATCTCCTTGTGCTCGGGTTCGCCATTCCAGCCACTTTACTAGCAATCTCCCTACTTGGAGCATCAGCACCTTTAACCTCCTGTTCCGTACAGGTTGCAATTTGTCCTGAGGATGAACGGGAAGACGGGGAACCAATGAGAGACTAGCTCTTGGTGTTGGGACAGGCACAGGTCACTCTATTTTCCCATCAGGAAGAAGAATTAACCACAGGCTCAGCCTGCCCCCCGGAACCAGAACAGGGCCTGAAGCCATCCTGCGCTTTTGAGGCCAGCTCCCAAAAAAGCGACTTGTAAAATGGAGCTTCAGGGCACTGCAATTCACAAACCTGCAGAGTTATAAATGATAACTCTCGTCCACAAATATATTGAGGGAAGGCAAAGAAGAGGATTTGAAATCAAGGCAGAATTGCAGGAAACAGATTTCAGGAGGTAGATTCGAATCGCCTTTAAAGCACATGAAAAGCGGCAAAACGTTGACAATGATGCCCTTGGCCAAAAAGGGCGTATGCGTTTTTTCCTGAATATATTCAGGAAAAAACGCATACGCCCTTTTTGGCCAACCAAGCAACCTGGAAAGGCAAATCAGCGCTACAAAGAAGTCTCGCTTCCCATCGGTCAAAAGGGCCATGCTGAAAAAAGTGTCAAAACCAGAAATGCAGGACAGGCCATGGAGAAATGGGAGCCTTGCTACACTGATGGGCGGGATGTAAATCGCCAACAGCCACTCTGGAGAAGTGTACGGTGTGTCCTGAAACATCTAAAAAACACAGCTTAGAGAGCATAGGGCACTTCCACGCATGGGGGGATAAAGTGGGAAAATTGAAAATCAGCAAG
This sequence comes from Balaenoptera physalus, assembly GCF_965194825.1. Classification (NCBI taxonomy): domain Eukaryota; kingdom Metazoa; phylum Chordata; class Mammalia; order Artiodactyla; family Balaenopteridae; genus Balaenoptera; species Balaenoptera physalus. The sequence goes on from NW_028126225.1 coordinate 622,978, forward strand.
ACACAAGCACCCCAAAGTTTAGGGCTGCTCTGTTGACAAGGACCTCCACTTCATTCCACCTTAAATATCCCAGGAAAGCGAAAAATGGATCAAAAAGTTGTGGTCCTTATGTACAATGGAATAACACTCAGCCATGAAATCAATGTCATAAGGCTAGTAGCAGCATGATGAGTGGATTTAGGTAAGACGATTCTAAGTGAAATAAGTCACACAGAAAAGGACACTTCTCATAAGGTGTCACTTATAGAGGGAATGTAAAAACCGTTACACTTGAACTGAATTACAAAACAGAACAGAGTCACACATGCAGAAAACACACTATGGCTGCTTAACGGGAAAGGTGAGGTGGGGTGATACATAAAACAAGAGTTTCAAATTAGCTCAGATACCGTTCCATAAACCCAATATGTAATAGACAAGACCTACTCCTTGCTCAGAGAACTGGACTCAACACGCCCGATTCACCGCACAAGAATATATCTGACTAGTAATAATCTTAAAACCTATGTATTGATATCTCTCTGTTAGTGTGTCAAGTGGGTGTAAAGCGGCATAAACACAGCCGTGAAAAGCAGCTAAACCCCATTATAAAAATAAATTACTTTTAAAAACCCATGAAACAAAGACAGGGAAAGAGAGAGAAATTCTTACACAATTCGTTCAGGGGCTGTGATGCAACCTGGATTGACCATATCTAGACCCACAGCTGGATGAGACATAAGGGTGGACACTCTTGGGGCTGAGAGGTTTGGTGAGGTTGGGTGAGCAAACGCAGACCCTTTAAAGTAATACTGCGTGCTACCCATCGCATGGGTCCCAAATCTCCAGGTTCAAGGGCATCTTCCTACACCGAAAACATGCATGAGAAACCCAGAAGATGGTACACCGTGTGATGGGGAAAGGTTTCTAAAACGCACCTCATTTCTCATCTCCTTGTGCTCGGGTTCGCCATTCCAGCCACTTTACTAGCAATCTCCCTACTTGGAGCATCAGCACCTTTAACCTCCTGTTCCGTACAGGTTGCAATTTGTCCTGAGGATGAACGGGAAGACGGGGAACCAATGAGAGACTAGCTCTTGGTGTTGGGACAGGCACAGGTCACTCTATTTTCCCATCAGGAAGAAGAATTAACCACAGGCTCAGCCTGCCCCCCGGAACCAGAACAGGGCCTGAAGCCATCCTGCGCTTTTGCGGCCAGCTCCCAAAAAAGCGACTTGTAAAATGGAGCTTCAGGGCACTGCAATTCACAAACCTGCAGAGTTATAAATGATAACTCTCGTCCACAAATATATTGAGGGAAGGCAAAGAAGAGGATTTGAAATCAAGGCAGAATTGCAGGAAACAGATTTCAGGAGGTAGATTCGAATAGCCTTTAAAGCACATGAAAAGCGGCAAAACGTTGACAATGATGCCCTTGGCCAAAAAGGGCGTATGCGTTTTTTCCTGAATATATTCAGGAAAAAACGCATACGCCCTTTTTGGCCAACCAAGCAACCTGGAAAGGCAAATCAGCGCTACAAAGAAGTCTCGCTTCCCATCGGTCAAAAGGGCCATGCTGAAAAAAGTGTCAAAACCAGAAATGCAGGACAGGCCATGGAGAAATGGGACCCTTGCTACACTGATGGGTGGGATGTAAATTGCCAACAGCCACTCTGGAGAAGTGTACGGTGTGTCCTGAAACATCTAAAAAACACAGCTTAGAGAGCATAGGGCACTTCCACGCATGGGGGGATAAAGTGGGAAAATTGAAAATCAGCAAGACACAAGCACCCCAAAGTTTAGGGCTGCTCTGTTGACAAGGACCTCCACTTCATTCCACCTTAAATATCCCAGGAAAGCGAAAAATGGATCAAAAAGTTGTGGTCCTTATGTACAATGGAATAACACTCAGCCATGAAATCAATGTCATAAGGCTAGTAGCAGCATGATGAGTGGATTTAGGTAAGACGATTCTAAGTGAAATAAGTCACACAGAAAAGGACACTTCTCATAAGGTGTCACTTATAGAGGGAATGTAAAAACCGTTACACTTGAACTGAATTACAAAACAGAACAGAGTCACACATGCAGAAAACACACTATGGCTGCTTAACGGGAAAGGTGAGGTGGGGTGATACATAAAACAAGAGTTTCAAATTAGCTCAGATACCGTTCCATAAACCCAATATGTAATAGACAAGACCTACTCCTTGCTCAGAGAACTGGACTCAACACGCCCGATTCACCGCACAAGAATATATCTGACTAGTAATAATCTTAAAACCTATGTATTGATATCTCTCTGTTAGTGTGTCAAGTGGGTGTAAAGCGGCATAAACACAGCCGTGAAAAGCAGCTAAACCCCATTATAAAAATAAATTACTTTTAAAAACCCATGAAACAAAGACAGGGAAAGAGAGAGAAATTCTTACACAATTCGTTCAGGGGCTGTGATGCAACCTGGATTGACCATATCTAGACCCACAGCTGGATGAGACATAAGGGTGGACACTCTTGGGGCTGAGAGGTTTGGTGAGGTTGGGTGAGCAAACGCAGACCCTTTAAAGTAATACTGCGTGCTACCCATCGCATGGGTCCCAAATCTCCAGGTTCAAGGGCATCTTCCTACACCGAAAACATGCATGAGAAACCCAGAAGATGGTACACCGTGTGATGGGGAATGGTTTCTAAAACGCACCTCATTTCTCATCTCCTTGTGCTCGGGTTCGCCATTCCAGCCACTTTACTAGCAATCTCCCTACTTGGAGCATCAGCACCTTTAACCTCCTGTTCCGTACAGGTTGCAATTTGTCCTGAGGATGAACGGGAAGACAGGGAACCAATGAGAGACTAGCTCTTGGTGTTGGGACAGGCACAGGTCACTCTATTTTCCCATCAGGAAGAAGAATTAACCACAGGCTCAGCCTGCCCCCCGGAACCAGAACAGGGCCTGAAGCCATCCTGCGCTTTTGAGGCCAGCTACCAAAAAAGCGACTTGTAAAATGGAGCTTCAGGGCACTGCAATTCACAAACCTGCAGAGTTATAAATGATAACTCTCGTCCACAAATATATTGAGGGAAGGCAAACAAGAGGATTTGAAATCAAGGCAGAATTGCAGGAAACAGATTTCAGGAGGTAGATTCGAATCGCCTTTAAAGCACATGAAAAGCGGCAAAACGTTGACAATGATGCCCTTGGCCAAAAAGGGCGTATGCGTTTTTTCCTGAATATATTCAGGAAAAAACGCATACGCCCTTTTTGGCCAACCAAGCAACCTGGAAAGGCAAATCAGCGCTACAAAGAAGTCTCGCTTCCCATCGGTCAAAAGGGCCATGCTGAAAAAAGTGTCAAAACCAGAAATGCAGGACAGGCCATGGAGAAATGGGACCCTTGCTACACTGATGGGTGGGATGTAAATTGCCAACAGCCACTCTGGAGAAGTGTACGGTGTGTCCTGAAACATCTAAAAAACACAGCTTAGAGAGCATAGGGCACTTCCACGCATGGGGGGATAAAGTGGGAAAATTGAAAATCAGCAAGACACAAGCACCCCAAAGTTTAGGGCTGCTCTGTTGACAAGGACCTCCACTTCATTCCACCTTAAATATCCCAGGAAAGCGAAAAATGGATCAAAAAGTTGTGGTCCTTATGTACAATGGAATAACACTCAGCCATGAAATCAATGTCATAAGGCTAGTAGCAGCATGATGAGTGGATTTAGGTAAGACGATTCTAAGTGAAATAAGTCACACAGAAAAGGACACTTCTCATAAGGTGTCACTTATAGAGGGAATGTAAAAACCGTTACACTTGAACTGAATTACAAAACAGAACAGAGTCACACATGCAGAAAACACACTATGGCTGCTTAACGGGAAAGGTGAGGTGGGGTGATACATAAAACAAGAGTTTCAAATTAGCTCAGATACCGTTCCATAAACCCAATATGTAATACACAAGACCTACTCCTTGCTCAGAGAACTGGACTCAACACGCCCGATTCACCGCACAAGAATATATCTGACTAGTAATAATCTTAAAACCTATGTATTGATATCTCTCTGTTAGTGTGTCAAGTGGGTGTAAAGCGGCATAAACACAGCCGTGAAAAGCAGCTAAACCCCATTATAAAAATAAATTACTTTTAAAAACCCATGAAACAAAGACAGGGAAAGAGAGAGAAATTCTTACACAATTCGTTCAGGGGCTGTGATGCAACCTGGATTGACCATATCTAGACCCACAGCTGGATGAGACATAAGGGTGGACACTCTTGGGGCTGAGAGGTTTGGTGAGGTTGGGTGAGCAAACGCAGACCCTTTAAAGTAATACTGCGTGCTACCCATCGCATGGGTCCCAAATCTCCAGGTTCAAGGAAATCTTCCTACACCGAAAACATGCATGAGAAACCCAGAAGATGGTACACCGTGTGATGGGGAAAGGTTTCTAAAACGCACCTCATTTCTCATCTCCTTGTGCTCGGGTTCGCCATTCCAGCCACTTTACTAGCAATCTCCCTACTTGGAGCATCAGCACCTTTAACCTCCTGTTCCGTACAGGTTGCAATTTGTCCTGAGGATGAACGGGAAGACGGGGAACCAATGAGAGACTAGGTCTTGGTGTTGGGACAGGCACAGGTCACTCTATTTTCCCATCAGGAAGAAGAATTAACCACAGGCTCAGCCTGCCCCCCGGAACCAGAACAGGGCCTGAAGCCATCCTGCGCTTTTGCGGCCAGCTCACAAAAAAGCGACTTGTAAAATGGAGCTTCAGGGCACTGCAATTCACAAACCTGCAGAGTTATAAATGATAACTCTCGTCCACAAATATATTGAGGGAAGGCAAAGAAGAGGATTTGAAATCAAGGCAGAATTGCAGGAAACAGATTTCAGGAGGTAGATTCGAATCGCCTTTAAAGCACATGAAAAGCGGCAAAACGTTGACAATGATGCCCTTGGCCAAAAAGGGCGTATGCGTTTTTTCCTGAATATATTCAGGAAAAAACGCATACGCCCTTTTTGGCCAACCAAGCAACCTGGAAAGGCAAATCAGCGCTACAAAGAAGTATCGCTTCCCATCGGTCAAAAGGGCCATGCTGAAAAAAGTGTCAAAACCAGAAATGCAGGACAGGCCATGGAGAAATGGGACCCTTGCTACACTGATGGGTGGGATGTAAATTGCCAACAGCCACTCTGGAGAAGTGTACGGTGTGTCCTGAAACATCTAAAAAACACAGCTTAGAGGGCATAGGGCACTTCCACGCATGGGGGGATAAAGTGGGAAAATTGAAAATCAGCAAGACACAAGCACCCCAAAGTTTAGGGCTGCTCTGTTGACAAGGACCTCCACTTCATTCCACCTTAAATATCCCAGGAAAGCGAAAAATGGATCAAAAAGTTGTGGTCCTTATGTACAATGGAATATCACTCAGCCATGAAATCAATGTCATAAGGCTAGTAGCAGCATGATGAGTGGATTTAGGTAAGACGATTCTAAGTGAAATAAGTCACACAGAAAAGGACACTTCTCATAAGGTGTCACTTATAGAGGGAATGTAAAAACCGTTACACTTGAACTGAATTACAAAACAGAACAGAGTCACACATGCAGAAAACACACTATGGCTGCTTAACGGGAAAGGTGAGGTGGGGTGATACATAAAACAAGAGTTTCAAATTAGCTCAGATACCGTTCCATAAACCCAATATGTAATAGACAAGACCTACTCCTTGCTCAGAGAACTGGACTCAACACGCCCGATTCACCGCACAAGAATATATCTGACTAGTAATAATCTTAAAACCTATGTATTGATATCTCTCTGTTAGTGTGTCAAGTGGGTGTAAAGCGGCATAAACACAGCCGTGAAAAGCAGCTAAACCCCATTATAAAAATAAATTACTTTTAAAAACCCATGAAACAAAGACAGGGAAAGAGAGAGAAATTCTTACACAATTCGTTCAGGGGCTGTGATGCAACCTGGATTGACCATATCTAGACCCACAGCTGGATGAGACATAAGGGTGGACACTCTTGGGGCTGAGAGGTTTGGTGAGGTTGGGTGAGCAAACGCAGACCCTTTAAAGTAATACTGCGTGCTACCCATCGCATGGGTCCCAAATCTCCAGGTTCAAGGGCATCTTCCTACACCGAAAACATGCATGAGAAACCCAGAAGATGGTACACCGTGTGATGGGGAAAGGTTTCTAAAACGCACCTCATTTCTCATCTCCTTGTGCTCGGGTTCGCCATTCCAGCCACTTTACTAGCAATCTCCCTACTTGGAGCATCAGCACCTTTAACCTCCTGTTCCGTACAGGTTGCAATTTGTCCTGAGGATGAACGGGAAGACGGGGAACCAATGAGAGACTAGCTCTTGGTGTTGGGACAGGCACAGGTCACTCTATTTTCCCATCAGGAAGAAGAATTAACCACAGGCTCAGCCTGCCCCCCGGAACCAGAACAGGGCCTGAAGCCATCCTGCGCTTTTGAGGCCAGCTCCCAAAAAAGCGACTTGTAAAATGGAGCTTCAGGGCACTGCAATTCACAAACCTGCAGAGTTATAAATGATAACTCTCGTCCACAAATATATTGAGGGAAGGCAAACAAGAGGATTTGAAATCAAGGCAGAATTGCAGGAAACAGATTTCAGGAGGTAGATTCGAATCGCCTTTAAAGCACATGAAAAGCGGCAAAACGTTGACAATGATGCCCTTGGCCAAAAAGGGCGTATGCGTTTTTTCCTGAATATATTCAGGAAAAAACGCATACGCCCTTTTTGGCCAACCAAGCAACCTGGAAAGGCAAATCAGCGCTACAAAGAAGTCTCGCTTCCCATCGGTCAAAAGGGCCATGCTGAAAAAAGTGTCAAAACCAGAAATGCAGGACAGGCCATGGAGAAATGGGACCCTTGCTACACTGATGGGTGGGATGTAAATTGCCAACAGCCACTCTGGAGAAGTGTACGGTGTGTCCTGAAACATCTAAAAAACACAGCTTAGAGAGCATAGGGCACTTCCACGCATGGGGGGATAAAGTGGGAAAATTGAAAATCAGCAAGACACAAGCACCCCAAAGTTTAGGGCTGCTCTGTTGACAAGGACCTCCACTTCATTCCACCTTAAATATCCCAGGAAAGCGAAAAATGGATCAAAAAGTTGTGGTCCTTATGTACAATGGAATAACACTCAGCCATGAAATCAATGTCATAAGGCTAGTAGCAGCATGATGAGTGGATTTAGGTAAGACGATTCTAAGTGAAATAAGTCACACAGAAAAGGACACTTCTCATAAGGTGTCACTTATAGAGGGAATGTAAAAACCGTTACACTTGAACTGAATTACAAAACAGAACAGAGTCACACATGCAGAAAACACACTATGGCTGCTTAACGGGAAAGGTGAGGTGGGGTGATACATAAAACAAGAGTTTCAAATTAGCTCAGATACCGTTCCATAAACCCAATATGTAATAGACAAGACCTACTCCTTGCTCAGAGAACTGGACTCAACACGCCCGATTCACCGCACAAGAATATATCTGACTAGTAATAATCTTAAAAACTATGTATTGATATCTCTCTGTTAGTGTGTCAAGTGGGTGTAAAGCGGCATAAACACAGCCGTGAAAAGCAGCTAAACCCCATTATAAAAATAAATTACTTTTAAAAACCCATGAAACAAAGACAGGGAAAGAGAGAGAAATTCTTACACAATTCGTTCAGGGGCTGTGATGCAACCTGGATTGACCATATCTAGACCCACAGCTGGATGAGACATAAGGGTGGACACTCTTGGGGCTGAGAGGTTTGGTGAGGTTGGGTGAGCAAATGCAGACCCTTTAAAGTAATACTGCGTGCTACCCATCGCATGGCTCCCAAATCTCCAGGTTCAAGGGCATCTTCCTACATCGAAAACATGCATGAGAAACCCAGAAGATGGTACACCGTGTGATGGGGAAAGGTTTCTAAAACGCACCTCATTTCTCATCTCCTTGTGCTCGGGTTCGCCATTCCAGCCACTTTACTAGCAATCTCCCTACTTGGAGCATCAGCACCTTTAACCTCCTGTTCCGTACAGGTTGCAATTTGTCCTGAGGATGAACGGGAAGACGGGGAACCAATGAGAGACTAGCTCTTGGTGTTGGGACAGGCACAGGTCACTCTATTTTCCCATCAGGAAGAAGAATTAACCACAGGCTCAGCCTGCCCCCCGGAACCAGAACAGGGCCTGAAGCCATCCTGCGCTTTTGCGGCCAGCTCCCAAAAAAGCGACTTGTAAAATGGAGCTTCAGGGCACTGCAATTCACAAACCTGCAGAGTTATAAATGATAACTCTCGTCCACAAATATATTGAGGGAAGGCAAAGAAGAGGATTTGAAATCAAGGCAGAATTGCAGGAAACAGATTTCAGGAGGTAGATTCGAATAGCCTTTAAAGCACATGAAAAGCGGCAAAACGTTGACAATGATGCCCTTGGCCAAAAAGGGCGTATGCGTTTTTTCCTGAATATATTCAGGAAAAAACGCATACGCCCTTTTTGGCCAACCAAGCAACCTGGAAAGGCAAATCAGCGCTACAAAGAAGTCTCGCTTCCCATCGGTCAAAAGGGCCATGCTGAAAAAAGTGTCAAAACCAGAAATGCAGGACAGGCCATGGAGAAATGGGAGCCTTGCTACACTGATGGGTGGGATGTAAATTGCCAACAGCCACTCTGGAGAAGTGTACGGTGTGTCCTGAAACATCTAAGAAACACAGCTTAGAGAGCATAGGGCACTTCCACGCATGGGGGGATAAAGTGGGAAAATTGAAAATCAGCAAGACACAAGCACCCCAAAGTTTAGGGCTGCTCTGTTGACAAGGACCTCCACTTCATTCCACCTTAAATATCCCAGGAAAGCGAAAAATGGATCAAAAAGTTGTGGTCCTTATGTACAATGGAATATCACTCAGCCATGAAATCAATGTCATAAGGCTAGTAGCAGCATGATGAGTGGATTTAGGTAAGACGATTCTAAGTGAAATAAGTCACACAGAAAAGGACACTTCTCATAAGGTGTCACTTATAGAGGGAATGTAAAAACCGTTACACTTGAACTGAATTACAAAACAGAACAGAGTCACACATGCAGAAAACACACTATGGCTGCTTAACGGGAAAGGTGAGGTGGGGTGATACATAAAACAAGAGTTTCAAATTAGCTCAGATACCGTTCCATAAACCCAATATGTAATAGACAAGACCTACTCCTTGCTCAGAGAACTGGACTCAACACGCCCGATTCACCGCACAAGAATATATCTGACTAGTAATAATCTTAAAACCTATGTATTGATATCTCTCTGTTAGTGTGTCAAGTGGGTGTAAAGCGGCATAAACACAGCCGTGAAAAGCAGCTAAACCCCATTATAAAAATAAATTACTTTTAAAAACCCATGAAACAAAGACAGGGAAAGAGAGAGAAATTCTTACACAATTCGTTCAGGGGCTGTGATGCAACCTGGATTGACCATATCTAGACCCACAGCTGGATGAGACATAAGGGTGGACACTCTTGGGGCTGAGAGGTTTGGTGAGGTTGGGTGAGCAAACGCAGACCCTTTAAAGTAATACTGCGTGCTACCCATCGCATGGGTCCCAAATCTCCAGGTTCAAGGGCATCTTCCTACACCGAAAACATGCATGAGAAACCCAGAAGATGGTACACCGTGTGATGGGGAAAGGTTTCTAAAACGCACCTCATTTCTCATCTCCTTGTGCTCGGGTTCGCCATTCCAGCCACTTTACTAGCAATCTCCCTACTTGGAGCATCAGCACCTTTAACCTCCTCTTCCGTACAGGTTGCAATTTGTCCTGAGGATGAACGGGAAGACGGGGAACCAATGAGAGACTAGCTCTTGGTGTTGGGACAGGCACAGGTCACTCTATTTTCCCATCAGGAAGAAGAATTAACCACAGGCTCAGCCTGCCCCCCGGAACCAGAACAGGGCCTGAAGCCATCCTGCGCTTTTGAGGCCAGCTCCCAAAAAAGCGACTTGTAAAATGGAGCTTCAGGGCACTGCAATTCACAAACCTGCAGAGTTATAAATGATAACTCTCGTCCACAAATATATTGAGGGAAGGCAAAGAAGAGGATTTGAAATCAAGGCAGAATTGCAGGAAACAGATTTCAGGAGGTAGATTCGAATCGCCTTTAAAGCACATGAAAAGCGGCAAAACGTTGACAATGATGCCCTTGGCCAAAAAGGGCGTATGCGTTTTTTCCTGAATATATTCAGGAAAAAACGCATACGCCCTTTTTGGCCAACCAAGCAACCTGGAAAGGCAAATCAGCGCTACAAAGAAGTCTCGCTTCCCATCGGTCAAAAGGGCCATGCTGAAAAAAGTGTCAAAACCAGAAATGCAGGACAGGCCATGGAGAAATGGGAGCCTTGCTACACTGATGGGCGGGATGTAAATCGCCAACAGCCACTCTGGAGAAGTGTACGGTGTGTCCTGAAACATCTAAAAAACACAGCTTAGAGAGCATAGGGCACTTCCACGCATGGGGGGATAAAGTGGGAAAATTGAAAATCAGCAAGACACAAGCACCCCAAAGTTTAGGGCTGCTCTGTTGACAAGGACCTCCACTTCATTCCACCTTAAATATCCCAGGAAAGCGAAAAATGGATCAAAAAGTTGTGGTCCTTATGTACAATGGAATAACACTCAGCCATGAAATCAATGTCATAAGGCTAGTAGCAGCATGATGAGTGGATTTAGGTAAGACGATTCTAAGTGAAATAAGTCACACAGAAAAGGACACTTCTCATAAGGTGTCACTTATAGAGGGAATGTAAAAACCGTTACACTTGAACTGAATTACAAAACAGAACAGAGTCACACATGCAGAAAACACACTATGGCTGCTTAACGGGAAAGGTGAGGTGGGGTGATACATAAAACAAGAGTTTCAAATTAGCTCAGATACCGTTCCATAAACCCAATATGTAATAGACAAGACCTACTCCTTGCTCAGAGAACTGGACTCAACACGCCCGATTCACCGCACAAGAATATATCTGACTAGTAATAATCTTAAAACCTATGTATTGATATCTCTCTGTTAGTGTGTCAAGTGGGTGTAAAGCGGCATAAACACAGCCGTGAAAAGCAGCTAAACCCCATTATAAAAATAAATTACTTTTAAAAACCCATGAAACAAAGACAGGGAAAGAGAGAGAAATTCTTACACAATTCGTTCAGGGGCTGTGATGCAACCTGGATTGACCATATCTAGACCCACAGCTGGATGAGACATAAGGGTGGACACTCTTGGGGCTGAGAGGTTTGGTGAGGTTGGGTGAGCAAACGCAGACCCTTTAAAGTAATACTGCGTGCTACCCATCGCATGGGTCCCAAATCTCCAGGTTCAAGGGCATCTTCCTACACCGAAAACATGCATGAGAAACCCAGAAGATGGTACACCGTGTGATGGGGAAAGGTTTCTAAAACGCACCTCATTTCTCATCTCCTTGTGCTCGGGTTCGCCATTCCAGCCACTTTACTAGCAATCTCCCTACTTGGAGCATCAGCACCTTTAACCTCCTGTTCCGTACAGGTTGCAATTTGTCCTGAGGATGAACGGGAAGACGGGGAACCAATGAGAGACTAGCTCTTGGTGTTGGGACAGGCACAGGTCACTCTATTTTCCCATCAGGAAGAAGAATTAACCACAGGCTCAGCCTGCCCCCCGGAACCAGAACAGGGCCTGAAGCCATCCTGCGCTTTTGAGGCCAGCTCCCAAAAAAGCGACTTGTAAAATGGAGCTTCAGGGCACTGCAATTCACAAACCTGCAGAGTTATAAATGATAACTCTCGTCCACAAATATATTGAGGGAAGGCAAAGAAGAGGATTTGAAATCAAGGCAGAATTGCAGGAAACAGATTTCAGGAGGTAGATTCGAATCGCCTTTAAAGCACATGAAAAGCGGCAAAACGTTGACAATGATGCCCTTGGCCAAAAAGGGCGTATGCGTTTTTTCCTGAATATATTCAGGAAAAAACGCATACGCCCTTTTTGGCCAACCAAGCAACCTGGAAAGGCAAATCAGCGCTACAAAGAAGTCTCGCTTCCCATCGGTCAAAAGGGCCATGCTGAAAAAAGTGTCAAAACCAGAAATGCAGGACAGGCCATGGAGAAATGGGAGCCTTGCTACACTGATGGGCGGGATGTAAATTGCCAACAGCCACTCTGGAGAAGTGTACGGTGTGTCCTGAAACATCTAAGAAACACAGCTTAGAGAGCATAGGGCACTTCCACGCATGGGGGGATAAAGTGGGAAAATTGAAAATCAGCAAGACACAAGCACCCCAAAGTTTAGGGCTGCTCTGTTGACAAGGACCTCCACTTCATTCCACCTTAAATATCCCAGGAAAGCGAAAAATGGATCAAAAAGTTGTGGTCCTTATGTACAATGGAATATCACTCAGCCATGAAATCAATGTCATAAGGCTAGTAGCAGCATGATGAGTGGATTTAGGTAAGACGATTCTAAGTGAAATAAGTCACACAGAAAAGGACACTTCTCATAAGGTGTCACTTATAGAGGGAATGTAAAAACCGTTACACTTGAACTGAATTACAAAACAGAACAGAGTCACACATGCAGAAAACACACTATGGCTGCTTAACGGGAAAGGTGAGGTGGGGTGATACATAAAACAAGAGTTTCAAATTAGCTCAGATACCGTTCCATAAACCCAATATGTAATAGACAAGACCTACTCCTTGCTCAGAGAACTGGACTCAACACGCCCGATTCACCGCACAAGAATATATCTGACTAGTAATAATCTTAAAACCTATGTATTGATATCTCTCTGTTAGTGTGTCAAGTGGGTGTAAAGCGGCATAAACACAGCCGTGAAAAGCAGCTAAACCCCATTATAAAAATAAATTACTTTTAAAAACCCATGAAACAAAGACAGGGAAAGAGAGAGAAATTCTTACACAATTCGTTCAGGGGCTGTGATGCAACCTGGATTGACCATATCTAGACCCACAGCTGGATGAGACATAAGGGTGGACACTCTTGGGGCTGAGAGGTTTGGTGAGGTTGGGTGAGCAAACGCAGACCCTTTAAAGTAATACTGCGTGCTACCCATCGCATGGGTCCCAAATCTCCAGGTTCAAGGGCATCTTCCTACACCGAAAACATGCATGAGAAACCCAGAAGATGGTACACCGTGTGATGGGGAAAGGTTTCTAAAACGCACCTCATTTCTCATCTCCTTGTGCTCGGGTTCGCCATTCCAGCCACTTTACTAGCAATCTCCCTACTTGGAGCATCAGCACCTTTAACCTCCTGTTCCGTACAGGTTGCAATTTGTCCTGAGGATGAACGGGAAGACGGGGAACCAATGAGAGACTAGCTCTTGGTGTTGGGACAGGCACAGGTCACTCTATTTTCCCATCAGGAAGAAGAATTAACCACAGGCTCAGCCTGCCCCCCGGAACCAGAACAGGGCCTGAAGCCATCCTGCGCTTTTGAGGCCAGCTCCCAAAAAAGCGACTTGTAAAATGGAGCTTCAGGGCACTGCAATTCACAAACCTGCAGAGTTATAAATGATAACTCTCGTCCACAAATATATTGAGGGAAGGCAAAGAAGAGGATTTGAAATCAAGGCAGAATTGCAGGAAACAGATTTCAGGAGGTAGATTCGAATCGCCTTTAAAGCACATGAAAAGCGGCAAAACGTTGACAATGATGCCCTTGGCCAAAAAGGGCGTATGCGTTTTTTCCTGAATATATTCAGGAAAAAACGCATACGCCCTTTTTGGCCAACCAAGCAACCTGGAAAGGCAAATCAGCGCTACAAAGAAGTCTCGCTTCCCATCGGTCAAAAGGGCCATGCTGAAAAAAGTGTCAAAACCAGAAATGCAGGACAGGCCATGGAGAAATGGGAGCCTTGCTACACTGATGGGCGGGATGTAAATCGCCAACAGCCACTCTGGAGAAGTGTACGGTGTGTCCTGAAACATCTAAAAAACACAGCTTAGAGAGCATAGGGCACTTCCACGCATGGGGGGATAAAGTGGGAAAATTGAAAATCAGCAAGACACAAGCACCCCAAAGTTTAGGGCTGCTCTGTTGACAAGGACCTCCACTTCATTCCACCTTAAATATCCCAGGAAAGCGAAAAATGGATCAAAAAGTTGTGGTCCTTATGTACAATGGAATAACACTCAGCCATGAAATCAATGTCATAAGGCTAGTAGCAGCATGATGAGTGGATTTAGGTAAGACGATTCTAAGTGAAATAAGTCACACAGAAAAGGACACTTCTCATAAGGTGTCACTTATAGAGGGAATGTAAAAACCGTTACACTTGAACTGAATTACAAAACAGAACAGAGTCACACATGCAGAAAACACACTATGGCTGCTTAACGGGAAAGGTGAGGTGGGGTGATACATAAAACAAGAGTTTCAAATTAGCTCAGATACCGTTCCATAAACCCAATATGTAATAGACAAGACCTACTCCTTGCTCAGAGAACTGGACTCAACACGCCCGATTCACCGCACAAGAATATATCTGACTAGTAATAATCTTAAAACCTATGTATTGATATCTCTCTGTTAGTGTGTCAAGTGGGTGTAAAGCGGCATAAACACAGCCGTGAAAAGCAGCTAAACCCCATTATAAAAATAAATTACTTTTAAAAACCCATGAAACAAAGACAGGGAAAGAGAGAGAAATTCTTACACAATTCGTTCAGGGGCTGTGATGCAACCTGGATTGACCATATCTAGACCCACAGCTGGATGAGACATAAGGGTGGACACTCTTGGGGCTGAGAGGTTTGGTGAGGTTGGGTGAGCAAACGCAGACCCTTTAAAGTAATACTGCGTGCTACCCATCGCATGGGTCCCAAATCTCCAGGTTCAAGGGCATCTTCCTACACCGAAAACATGCATGAGAAACCCAGAAGATGGTACACCGTGTGATGGGGAAAGGTTTCTAAAACGCACCTCATTTCTCATCTCCTTGTGCTCGGGTTCGCCATTCCAGCCACTTTACTAGCAATCTCCCTACTTGGAGCATCAGCACCTTTAACCTCCTGTTCCGTACAGGTTGCAATTTGTCCTGAGGATGAACGGGAAGACGGGGAACCAATGAGAGACTAGCTCTTGGTGTTGGGACAGGCACAGGTCACTCTATTTTCCCATCAGGAAGAAGAATTAACCACAGGCTCAGCCTGCCCCCCGGAACCAGAACAGGGCCTGAAGCCATCCTGCGCTTTTGAGGCCAGCTCCCAAAAAAGCGACTTGTAAAATGGAGCTTCAGGGCACTGCAATTCACAAACCTGCAGAGTTATAAATGATAACTCTCGTCCACAAATATATTGAGGGAAGGCAAAGAAGAGGATTTGAAATCAAGGCAGAATTGCAGGAAACAGATTTCAGGAGGTAGATTCGAATCGCCTTTAAAGCACATGAAAAGCGGCAAAACGTTGACAATGATGCCCTTGGCCAAAAAGGGCGTATGCGTTTTTTCCTGAATATATTCAGGAAAAAACGCATACGCCCTTTTTGGCCAACCAAGCAACCTGGAAAGGCAAATCAGCGCTACAAAGAAGTCTCGCTTCCCATCGGTCAAAAGGGCCATGCTGAAAAAAGTGTCAAAACCAGAAATGCAGGACAGGCCATGGAGAAATGGGAGCCTTGCTACACTGATGGGCGGGATGTAAATCGCCAACAGCCACTCTGGAGAAGTGTACGGTGTGTCCTGAAACATCTAAAAAACACAGCTTAGAGAGCATAGGGCACTTCCACGCATGGGGGGATAAAGTGGGAAAATTGAAAATCAGCAAGACACAAGCACCCCAAAGTTTAGGGCTGCTCTGTTGACAAGGACCTCCACTTCATTCCACCTTAAATATCCCAGGAAAGCGAAAAATGGATCAAAAAGTTGTGGTCCTTATGTACAATGGAATAACACTCAGCCATGAAATCAATGTCATAAGGCTAGTAGCAGCATGATGAGTGGATTTAGGTAAGACGATTCTAAGTGAAATAAGTCACACAGAAAAGGACACTTCTCATAAGGTGTCACTTATAGAGGGAATGTAAAAACCGTTACACTTGAACTGAATTACAAAACAGAACAGAGTCACACATGCAGAAAACACACTATGGCTGCTTAACGGGAAAGGTGAGGTGGGGTGATACATAAAACAAGAGTTTCAAATTAGCTCAGATACCGTTCCATAAACCCAATATGTAATAGACAAGACCTACTCCTTGCTCAGAGAACTGGACTCAACACGCCCGATTCACCACACAAGAATATATCTGACTAGTAATAATCTTAAAACCTATGTATTGATATCTCTCTGTTAGTGTGTCAAGTGGGTGTAAAGCGGCATAAACACAGCCGTGAAAAGCAGCTAAACCCCATTATAAAAATAAATTACTTTTAAAAACCCATGAAACAAAGACAGGGAAAGAGAGAGAAATTCTTACACAATTCGTTCAGGGGCTGTGATGCAACCTGGATTGACCATATCTAGACCCACAGCTGGATGAGACATAAGGGTGGACACTCTTGGGGCTGAGAGGTTTGGTGAGGTTGGGTGAGCAAACGCAGACCCTTTAAAGTAATACTGCGTGCTACCCATCGCATGGGTCCCAAATCTCCAGGTTCAAGGGCATCTTCCTACACCGAAAACATGCATGAGAAACCCAGAAGATGGTACACCGTGTGATGGGGAAAGGTTTCTAAAACGCACCTCATTTCTCATCTCCTTGTGCTCGGGTTCGCCATTCCAGCCACTTTACTAGCAATCTCCCTACTTGGAGCATCAGCACCTTTAACCTCCTGTTCCATACAGGTTGCAATTTGTCCTGAGGATGAACGGGAAGACGGGGAACCAATGAGAGACTAGCTCTTGGTGTTGGGACAGGCACAGGTCACTCTATTTTCCCATCAGGAAGAAGAATTAACCACAGGCTCAGCCTGCCCCCCGGAACCAGAACAGGGCCTGAAGCCATCCTGCGCTTTTGCGGCCAGCTCCCAAAAAAGCGACTTGTAAAATGGAGCTTCAGGGCACTGCAATTCACAAACCTGCAGAGTTATAAATGATAACTCTCGTCCACAAATATATTGAGGGAAGGCAAACAAGAGGATTTGAAATCAAGGCAGAATTGCAGGAAACAGATTTCAGGAGGTAGATTCGAATCGCCTTTAAAGCACATGAAAAGCGGCAAAACGTTGACAATGATGCCCTTGGCCAAAAAGGGCGTATGCGTTTTTTCCTGAATATATTCAGGAAAAAACGCATACGCCCTTTTTGGCCAACCAAGCAACCTGGAAAGGCAAATCAGCGCTACAAAGAAGTATCGCTTCCCATCGGTCAAAAGGGCCATGCTGAAAAAAGTGTCAAAACCAGAAATGCAGGACAGGCCATGGAGAAATGGGACCCTTGCTACACTGATGGGTGGGATGTAAATTGCCAACAGCCACTCTGGAGAAGTGTACGGTGTGTCCTGAAACATCTAAAAAACACAGCTTAGAGAGCATAGGGCACTTCCACGCATGGGGGGATAAAGTGGGAAAATTGAAAATCAGCAAGACACAAGCACCCCAAAGTTTAGGGCTGCTCTGTTGACAAGGACCTCCACTTCATTCCACCTTAAATATCCCAGGAAAGCGAAAAATGGATCAAAAAGTTGTGGTCCTTATGTACAATGGAATAACACTCAGCCATGAAATCAATGTCATAAGGCTAGTAGCAGCATGATGAGTGGATTTAGGTAAGACGATTCTAAGTGAAATAAGTCACACAGAAAAGGACACTTCTCATAAGGTGTCACTTATAGAGGGAATGTAAAAACCGTTACACTTGAACTGAATTACAAAACAGAACAGAGTCACACATGCAGAAAACACACTATGGCTGCTTAACGGGAAAGGTGAGGTGGGGTGATACATAAAACAAGAGTTTCAAATTAGCTCAGATACCGTTCCATAAACCCAATATGTAATAGACAAGACCTACTCCTTGCTCAGAGAACTGGACTCAACACGCCCGATTCACCGCACAAGAATATATCTGACTAGTAATAATCTTAAAACCTATGTATTGATATCTCTCTGTTAGTGTGTCAAGTGGGTGTAAAGCGGCATAAACACAGCCGTGAAAAGCAGCTAAACCCCATTATAAAAATAAATTACTTTTAAAAACCCATGAAACAAAGACAGGGAAAGAGAGAGAAATTCTTACACAATTCGTTCAGGGGCTGTGATGCAACCTGGATTGACCATATCTAGACCCACAGCTGGATGAGACATAAGGGTGGACACTCTTGGGGCTGAGAGGTTTGGTGAGGTTGGGTGAGCAAATGCAGACCCTTTAAAGTAATACTGCGTGCTACCCATCGCATGGCTCCCAAATCTCCAGGTTCAAGGGCATCTTCCTACACCGAAAACATGCATGAGAAACCCAGAAGATGGTACACCGTGTGATGGGGAAAGGTTTCTAAAACGCACCTCATTTCTCATCTCCTTGTGCTCGGGTTCGCCATTCCAGCCACTTTACTAGCAATCTCCCTACTTGGAGCATCAGCACCTTTAACCTCCTGTTCCGTACAGGTTGCAATTTGTCCTGAGGATGAACGGGAAGACGGGGAACCAATGAGAGACTAGCTCTTGGTGTTGGGACAGGCACAGGTCACTCTATTTTCCCATCAGGAAGAAGAATTAACCACAGGCTCAGCCTGCCCCCCGGAACCAGAACAGGGCCTGAAGCCATCCTGCGCTTTTGCGGCCAGCTCCCAAAAAAGCGACTTGTAAAATGGAGCTTCAGGGCACTGCAATTCACAAACCTGCAGAGTTATAAATGATAACTCTCGTCCACAAATATATTGAGGGAAGGCAAAGAAGAGGATTTGAAATCAAGGCAGAATTGCAGGAAACAGATTTCAGGAGGTAGATTCGAATAGCCTTTAAAGCACATGAAAAGCGGCAAAACGTTGACAATGATGCCCTTGGCCAAAAAGGGCGTATGCGTTTTTTCCTGAATATATTCAGGAAAAAACGCATACGCCCTTTTTGGCCAACCAAGCAACCTGGAAAGGCAAATCAGCGCTACAAAGAAGTCTCGCTTCCCATCGGTCAAAAGGGCCATGCTGAAAAAAGTGTCAAAACCAGAAATGCAGGACAGGCCATGGAGAAATGGGAGCCTTGCTACACTGATGGGTGGGATGTAAATTGCCAACAGCCACTCTGGAGAAGTGTACGGTGTGTCCTGAAACATCTAAGAAACACAGCTTAGAGAGCATAGGGCACTTCCACGCATGGGGGGATAAAGTGGGAAAATTGAAAATCAGCAAGACACAAGCACCCCAAAGTTTAGGGCTGCTCTGTTGACAAGGACCTCCACTTCATTCCACCTTAAATATCCCAGGAAAGCGAAAAATGGATCAAAAAGTTGTGGTCCTTATGTACAATGGAATATCACTCAGCCATGAAATCAATGTCATAAGGCTAGTAGCAGCATGATGAGTGGATTTAGGTAAGACGATTCTAAGTGAAATAAGTCACACAGAAAAGGACACTTCTCATAAGGTGTCACTTATAGAGGGAATGTAAAAACCGTTACACTTGAACTGAATTACAAAACAGAACAGAGTCACACATGCAGAAAACACACTATGGCTGCTTAACGGGAAAGGTGAGGTGGGGTGATACATAAAACAAGAGTTTCAAATTAGCTCAGATACCGTTCCATAAACCCAATATGTAATAGACAAGACCTACTCCTTGCTCAGAGAACTGGACTCAACACGCCCGATTCACCACACAAGAATATATCTGACTAGTAATAATCTTAAAACCTATGTATTGATATCTCTCTGTTAGTGTGTCAAGTGGGTGTAAAGCGGCATAAACACAGCCGTGAAAAGCAGCTAAACCCCATTATAAAAATAAATTACTTTTAAAAACCCATGAAACAAAGACAGGGAAAGAGAGAGAAATTCTTACACAATTCGTTCAGGGGCTGTGATGCAACCTGGATTGACCATATCTAGACCCACAGCTGGATGAGACATAAGGGTGGACACTCTTGGGGCTGAGAGGTTTGGTGAGGTTGGGTGAGCAAACGCAGACCCTTTAAAGTAATACTGCGTGCTACCCATCGCATGGGTCCCAAATCTCCAGGTTCAAGGGCATCTTCCTACACCGAAAACATGCATGAGAAACCCAGAAGATGGTACACCGTGTGATGGGGAAAGGTTTCTAAAACCACCTCATTTCTCATCTCCTTGTGCTCGGGTTCGCCATTCCAGCCACTTTACTAGCAATCTCCCTACTTGGAGCATCAGCACCTTTAACCTCCTGTTCCATACAGGTTGCAATTTGTCCTGAGGATGAACGGGAAGACGGGGAACCAATGAGAGACTAGCTCTTGGTGTTGGGACAGGCACAGGTCACTCTATTTTCCCATCAGGAAGAAGAATTAACCACAGGCTCAGCCTGCCCCCCGGAACCAGAACAGGGCCTGAAGCCATCCTGCGCTTTTGCGGCCAGCTCCCAAAAAAGCGACTTGTAAAATGGAGCTTCAGGGCACTGCAATTCACAAACCTGCAGAGTTATAAATGATAACTCTCGTCCACAAATATATTGAGGGAAGGCAAACAAGAGGATTTGAAATCAAGGCAGAATTGCAGGAAACAGATTTCAGGAGGTAGATTCGAATCGCCTTTAAAGCACATGAAAAGCGGCAAAACGTTGACAATGATGCCCTTGGCCAAAAAGGGCGTATGCGTTTTTTCCTGAATATATTCAGGAAAAAACGCATACGCCCTTTTTGGCCAACCAAGCAACCTGGAAAGGCAAATCAACGCTACAAAGAAGTCTCGCTTCCCATCGGTCAAAAGGGCCATGCTGAAAAAAGTGTCAAAACCAGAAATGCAGGACAGTCCATGGAGAAATGGGAGCCTTGCTACACTGATGGGTGGGATGTAAATTGCCAACAGCCACTCTGGAGAAGTGTACGGTGTGTCCTGAAACATCTAAAAAACACAGCTTAGAGAGCATAGGGCACTTCCACGCATGGGGGGATAAAGTGGGAAAATTGAAAATCAGCAAGACACAAGCACCCCAAAGTTTAGGGCTGCTCTGTTGACAAGGACCTCCACTTCATTCCACCTTAAATATCCCAGGAAAGCGAAAAATGGATCAAAAAGTTGTGGTCCTTATGTACAATGGAATATCACTCAGCCATGAAATCAATGTCATAAGGCTAGTAGCAGCATGATGAGTGGATTTAGGTAAGACGATTCTAAGTGAAATAAGTCACACAGAAAAGGACACTTCTCATAAGGTGTCACTTATAGAGGGAATGTAAAAACCGTTACACTTGAACTGAATTACAAAACAGAACAGAGTCACACATGCAGAAAACACACTATGGCTGCTTAATGGGAAAGGTGAGGTGGGGTGATACATAAAACAAGAGTTTCAAATTAGCTCAGATACCGTTCCATAAACCCAATATGTAATAGACAAGACCTACTCCTTGCTCAGAGAACTGGACTCAACACGCCCGATTCACCGCACAAGAATATATCTGACTAGTAATAATCTTAAAACCTATGTATTGATATCTCTCTGTTAGTGTGTCAAGTGGGTGTAAAGCGGTATAAACACAGCCGTGAAAAGCAGCTAAACCCCATTATAAAAATAAATTACTTTTAAAAACCCATGAAACAAAGACAGGGAAAGAGAGAGAAATTCTTACACAATTCGTTCAGGGGCTGTGATGCAACCTGGATTGACCATATCTAGACCCACAGCTGGATGAGACATAAGGGTGGACACTCTTGGGGCTGAGAGGTTTGGTGAGGTTGGGTGAGCAAATGCAGACCCTTTAAAGTAATACTGCGTGCTACCCATCGCATGGCTCCCAAATCTCCAGGTTCAAGGGCATCTTCCTACATCGAAAACATGCATGAGAAACCCAGAAGATGGTACACCGTGTGATGGGGAAAGGTTTCTAAAACGCACCTCATTTCTCATCTCCTTGTGCTCGGGTTCGCCATTCCAGCCACTTTACTAGCAATCTCCCTACTTGGAGCATCAGCACCTTTAACCTCCTGTTCCGTACAGGTTGCAATTTGTCCTGAGGATGAACGGGAAGACGGGGAACCAATGAGAGACTAGCTCTTGGTGTTGGGACAGGCACAGGTCACTCTATTTTCCCATCAGGAAGAAGAATTAACCACAGGCTCAGCCTGCCCCCCGGAACCAGAACAGGGCCTGAAGCCATCCTGCGCTTTTGCGGCCAGCTCCCAAAAAAGCGACTTGTAAAATGGAGCTTCAGGGCACTGCAATTCACAAACCTGCAGAGTTATAAATGATAACTCTCGTCCACAAATATATTGAGGGAAGGCAAAGAAGAGGATTTGAAATCAAGGCAGAATTGCAGGAAACAGATTTCAGGAGGTAGATTCGAATAGCCTTTAAAGCACATGAAAAGCGGCAAAACGTTGACAATGATGCCCTTGGCCAAAAAGGGCGTATGCGTTTTTTCCTGAATATATTCAGGAAAAAACGCATACGCCCTTTTTGGCCAACCAAGCAACCTGGAAAGGCAAATCAGCGCTACAAAGAAGTCTCGCTTCCCATCGGTCAAAAGGGCCATGCTGAAAAAAGTGTCAAAACCAGAAATGCAGGACAGGCCATGGAGAAATGGGAGCCTTGCTACACTGATGGGTGGGATGTAAATTGCCAACAGCCACTCTGGAGAAGTGTACGGTGTGTCCTGAAACATCTAAGAAACACAGCTTAGAGAGCATAGGGCACTTCCACGCATGGGGGGATAAAGTGGGAAAATTGAAAATCAGCAAGACACAAGCACCCCAAAGTTTAGGGCTGCTCTGTTGACAAGGACCTCCACTTCATTCCACCTTAAATATCCCAGGAAAGCGAAAAATGGATCAAAAAGTTGTGGTCCTTATGTACAATGGAATATCACTCAGCCATGAAATCAATGTCATAAGGCTAGTAGCAGCATGATGAGTGGATTTAGGTAAGACGATTCTAAGTGAAATAAGTCACACAGAAAAGGACACTTCTCATAAGGTGTCACTTATAGAGGGAATGTAAAAACCGTTACACTTGAACTGAATTACAAAACAGAACAGAGTCACACATGCAGAAAACACACTATGGCTGCTTAACTGGAAAGGTGAGGTGGGGTGATACATAAAACAAGAGTTTCAAATTAGCTCAGATACCGTTCCATAAACCCAATATGTAATAGACAAGACCTACTCCTTGCTCAGAGAACTGGACTCAACACGCCCGATTCACCGCACAAGAATATATCTGACTAGTAATAATCTTAAAACCTATGTATTGATATCTCTCTGTTAGTGTGTCAAGTGGGTGTAAAGCGGCATAAACACAGCCGTGAAAAGCAGCTAAACCCCATTATAAAAATAAATTACTTTTAAAAACCCATGAAACAAAGACAGGGAAAGAGAGAGAAATTCTTACACAATTCGTTCAGGGGCTGTGATGCAACCTGGATTGACCATATCTAGACCCACAGCTGGATGAGACATAAGGGTGGACACTCTTGGGGCTGAGAGGTTTGGTGAGGTTGGGTGAGCAAACGCAGACCCTTTAAAGTAATACTGCGTGCTACCCATCGCATGGGTCCCAAATCTCCAGGTTCAAGGGCATCTTCCTACACCGAAAACATGCATGAGAAACCCAGAAGATGGTACACCGTGTGATGGGGAAAGGTTTCTAAAACGCACCTCATTTCTCATCTCCTTGTGCTCGGGTTCGCCATTCCAGCCACTTTACTAGCAATCTCCCTACTTGGAGCATCAGCACCTTTAACCTCCTGTTCCGTACAGGTTGCAATTTGTCCTGAGGATGAACGGGAAGACGGGGAACCAATGAGAGACTAGCTCTTGGTGTTGGGACAGGCACAGGTCACTCTATTTTCCCATCAGGAAGAAGAATTAACCACAGGCTCAGCCTGCCCCCCGGAACCAGAACAGGGCCTGAAGCCATCCTGCGCTTTTGAGGCCAGCTCCCAAAAAAGCGACTTGTAAAATGGAGCTTCAGGGCACTGCAATTCACAAACCTGCAGAGTTATAAATGATAACTCTCGTCCACAAATATATTGAGGGAAGGCAAAGAAGAGGATTTGAAATCAAGGCAGAATTGCAGGAAACAGATTTCAGGAGGTAGATTCGAATCGCCTTTAAAGCACATGAAAAGCGGCAAAACGTTGACAATGATGCCCTTGGCCAAAAAGGGCGTATGCGTTTTTTCCTGAATATATTCAGGAAAAAACGCATACGCCCTTTTTGGCCAACCAAGCAACCTGGAAAGGCAAATCAGCGCTACAAAGAAGTCTCGCTTCCCATCGGTCAAAAGGGCCATGCTGAAAAAAGTGTCAAAACCAGAAATGCAGGACAGGCCATGGAGAAATGGGAGCCTTGCTACACTGATGGGCGGGATGTAAATCGCCAACAGCCACTCTGGAGAAGTGTACGGTGTGTCCTGAAACATCTAAAAAACACAGCTTAGAGAGCATAGGGCACTTCCACGCATGGGGGGATAAAGTGGGAAAATTGAAAATCAGCAAGACACAAGCACCCCAAAGTTTAGGGCTGCTCTGTTGACAAGGACCTCCACTTCATTCCACCTTAAATATCCCAGGAAAGCGAAAAATGGATCAAAAAGTTGTGGTCCTTATGTACAATGGAATAACACTCAGCCATGAAATCAATGTCATAAGGCTAGTAGCAGCATGATGAGTGGATTTAGGTAAGACGATTCTAAGTGAAATAAGTCACACAGAAAAGGACACTTCTCATAAGGTGTCACTTATAGAGGGAATGTAAAAACCGTTACACTTGAACTGAATTACAAAACAGAACAGAGTCACACATGCAGAAAACACAATATGGCTGCTTAACGGGAAAGGTGAGGTGGGGTGATACATAAAACAAGAGTTTCAAATTAGCTCAGATACCGTTCCATAAACCCAATATGTAATAGACAAGACCTACTCCTTGCTCAGAGAACTGGACTCAACACGCCCGATTCACCGCACAAGAATATATCTGACTAGTAATAATCTTAAAACCTATGTATTGATATCTCTCTGTTAGTGTGTCAAGTGGGTGTAAAGCGGCATAAACACAGCCGTGAAAAGCAGCTAAACCCCATTATAAAAATAAATTACTTTTAAAAACCCATGAAACAAAGACAGGGAAAGAGAGAGAAATTCTTACACAATTCGTTCAGGGGCTGTGATGCAACCTGGATTGACTATATCTAGACCCACAGCTGGATGAGACATAAGGGTGGACACTCTTGGGGCTGAGAGGTTTGGTGAGGTTGGGTGAGCAAACGCAGACCCTTTAAAGTAATACTGCGTGCTACCCATCGCATGGGTCCCAAATCTCCAGGTTCAAAGGCATCTTCCTACATCGAAAACATGCATGAGAAACCCAGAAGATGGTACACCGTGTGATGGGGAAAGGTTTGTAAAACGCACCTCATTTCTCATCTCCTTGTGCTCGGGTTCGCCATTCCAGCCACTTTACTAGCAATCTCCCTACTTGGAGCATCAGCACCTTTAACCTCCTGTTCCGTACAGGTTGCAATTTGTCCTGAGGATGAACGGGAAGACGGGGAACCAATGAGAGACTAGCTCTTGGTGTTGGGACAGGCACAGGTCACTCTATTTTCCCATCAGGAAGAAGAATTAACCACAGGCTCAGCCTGCCCCCCGGAACCAGAACAGGGCCTGAAGCCATCCTGCGCTTTTGCGGCCAGCTCCCAAAAAAGCGACTTGTAAAATGGAGCTTCAGGGCACTGCAATTCACAAACCTGCAGAGTTATAAATGATAACTCTCGTCCACAAATATATTGAGGGAAGGCAAAGAAGAGGATTTGAAATCAAGGCAGAATTGCAGGAAACAGATTTCAGGAGGTAGATTCGAATAGCCTTTAAAGCACATGAAAAGCGGCAAAACGTTGACAATGATGCCCTTGGCCAAAAAGGGCGTATGCGTTTTTTCCTGAATATATTCAGGAAAAAACGCATACGCCCTTTTTGGCCAACCAAGCAACCTGGAAAGGCAAATCAGCGCTACAAAGAAGTCTCGCTTCCCATCGGTCAAAAGGGCCATGCTGAAAAAAGTGTCAAAACCAGAAATGCAGGACAGGCCATGGAGAAATGGGAGCCTTGCTACACTGATGGGTGGGATGTAAATTGCCAACAGCCACTCTGGAGAAGTGTACGGTGTGTCCTGAAACATCTAAGAAACACAGCTTAGAGAGCATAGGGCACTTCCACGCATGGGGGGATAAAGTGGGAAAATTGAAAATCAGCAAGACACAAGCACCCCAAAGTTTAGGGCTGCTCTGTTGACAAGGACCTCCACTTCATTCCACCTTAAATATCCCAGGAAAGCGAAAAATGGATCAAAAAGTTGTGGTCCTTATGTACAATGGAATATCACTCAGCCATGAAATCAATGTCATAAGGCTAGTAGCAGCATGATGAGTGGATTTAGGTAAGACGATTCTAAGTGAAATAAGTCACACAGAAAAGGACACTTCTCATAAGGTGTCACTTATAGAGGGAATGTAAAAACCGTTACACTTGAACTGAATTACAAAACAGAACAGAGTCACACATGCAGAAAACACACTATGGCTGCTTAACGGGAAAGGTGAGGTGGGGTGATACATAAAACAAGAGTTTCAAATTAGCTCAGATACCGTTCCATAAACCCAATATGTAATAGACAAGACCTACTCCTTGCTCAGAGAACTGGACTCAACACGCCCGATTCACCGCACAAGAATATATCTGACTAGTAATAATCTTAAAACCTATGTATTGATATCTCTCTGTTAGTGTGTCAAGTGGGTGTAAAGCGGCATAAACACAGCCGTGAAAAGCAGCTAAACCCCATTATAAAAATAAATTACTTTTAAAAACCCATGAAACAAAGACAGGGAAAGAGAGAGAAATTCTTACACAATTCGTTCAGGGGCTGTGATGCAACCTGGATTGACCATATCTAGACCCACAGCTGGATGAGACATAAGGGTGGACACTCTTGGGGCTGAGAGGTTTGGTGAGGTTGGGTGAGCAAACGCAGACCCTTTAAAGTAATACTGCGTGCTACCCATCGCATGGGTCCCAAATCTCCAGGTTCAAGGGCATCTTCCTACACCGAAAACATGCATGAGAAACCCAGAAGATGGTACACCGTGTGATGGGGAAAGGTTTCTAAAACGCACCTCATTTCTCATCTCCTTGTGCTCGGGTTCGCCATTCCAGCCACTTTACTAGCAATCTCCCTACTTGGAGCATCAGCACCTTTAACCTCCTGTTCCGTACAGGTTGCAATTTGTCCTGAGGATGAACGGGAAGACGGGGAACCAATGAGAGACTAGCTCTTGGTGTTGGGACAGGCACAGGTCACTCTATTTTCCCATCAGGAAGAAGAATTAACCACAGGCTCAGCCTGCCCCCCGGAACCAGAACAGGGCCTGAAGCCATCCTGCGCTTTTGAGGCCAGCTCCCAAAAAAGCGACTTGTAAAATGGAGCTTCAGGGCACTGCAATTCACAAACCTGCAGAGTTATAAATGATAACTCTCGTCCACAAATATATTGAGGGAAGGCAAAGAAGAGGATTTGAAATCAAGGCAGAATTGCAGGAAACAGATTTCAGGAGGTAGATTCGAA
Source organism: Balaenoptera physalus (assembly GCF_965194825.1). Lineage (NCBI taxonomy): Eukaryota > Metazoa > Chordata > Mammalia > Artiodactyla > Balaenopteridae > Balaenoptera > Balaenoptera physalus. Next base: position 650,743 of record NW_028126225.1, read on the forward strand.
TCGCCTTTAAAGCACATGAAAAGCGGCAAAACGTTGACAATGATGCCCTTGGCCAAAAAGGGCGTATGCGTTTTTTCCTGAATATATTCAGGAAAAAACGCATACGCCCTTTTTGGCCAACCAAGCAACCTGGAAAGGCAAATCAGCGCTACAAAGAAGTCTCGCTTCCCATCGGTCAAAAGGGCCATGCTGAAAAAAGTGTCAAAACCAGAAATGCAGGACAGGCCATGGAGAAATGGGAGCCTTGCTACACTGATGGGCGGGATGTAAATCGCCAACAGCCACTCTGGAGAAGTGTACGGTGTGTCCTGAAACATCTAAAAAACACAGCTTAGAGAGCATAGGGCACTTCCACGCATGGGGGGATAAAGTGGGAAAATTGAAAATCAGCAAGACACAAGCACCCCAAAGTTTAGGGCTGCTCTGTTGACAAGGACCTCCACTTCATTCCACCTTAAATATCCCAGGAAAGCGAAAAATGGATCAAAAAGTTGTGGTCCTTATGTACAATGGAATAACACTCAGCCATGAAATCAATGTCATAAGGCTAGTAGCAGCATGATGAGTGGATTTAGGTAAGACGATTCTAAGTGAAATAAGTCACACAGAAAAGGACACTTCTCATAAGGTGTCACTTATAGAGGGAATGTAAAAACCGTTACACTTGAACTGAATTACAAAACAGAACAGAGTCACACATGCAGAAAACACAATATGGCTGCTTAACGGGAAAGGTGAGGTGGGGTGATACATAAAACAAGAGTTTCAAATTAGCTCAGATACCGTTCCATAAACCCAATATGTAATAGACAAGACCTACTCCTTGCTCAGAGAACTGGACTCAACACGCCCGATTCACCGCACAAGAATATATCTGACTAGTAATAATCTTAAAACCTATGTATTGATATCTCTCTGTTAGTGTGTCAAGTGGGTGTAAAGCGGCATAAACACAGCCGTGAAAAGCAGCTAAACCCCATTATAAAAATAAATTACTTTTAAAAACCCATGAAACAAAGACAGGGAAAGAGAGAGAAATTCTTACACAATTCGTTCAGGGGCTGTGATGCAACCTGGATTGACCATATCTAGACCCACAGCTGGATGAGACATAAGGGTGGACACTCTTGGGGCTGAGAGGTTTGGTGAGGTTGGGTGAGCAAACGCAGACCCTTTAAAGTAATACTGCGTGCTACCCATCGCATGGGTCCCAAATCTCCAGGTTCAAAGGCATCTTCCTACATCGAAAACATGCATGAGAAACCCAGAAGATGGTACACCGTGTGATGGGGAAAGGTTTGTAAAACGCACCTCATTTCTCATCTCCTTGTGCTCGGGTTCGCCATTCCAGCCACTTTACTAGCAATCTCCCTACTTGGAGCATCAGCACCTTTAACCTCCTGTTCCGTACAGGTTGCAATTTGTCCTGAGGATGAACGGGAAGACGGGGAACCAATGAGAGACTAGCTCTTGGTGTTGGGACAGGCACAGGTCACTCTATTTTCCCATCAGGAAGAAGAATTAACCACAGGCTCAGCCTGCCCCCCGGAACCAGAACAGGGCCTGAAGCCATCCTGCGCTTTTGCGGCCAGCTCCCAAAAATGCGACTTGTAAAATGGAGCTTCAGGGCACTGCAATTCACAAACCTGCAGAGTTATAAATGATAACTCTCGTCCACAAATATATTGAGGGAAGGCAAAGAAGAGGATTTGAAATCAAGGCAGAATTGCAGGAAACAGATTTCAGGAGGTAGATTCGAATCGCCTTTAAAGCACATGAAAAGCGGCAAAACGTTGACAATGATGCCCTTGGCCAAAAAGGGCGTATGCGTTTTTTCCTGAATATATTCAGGAAAAAACGCATACGCCCTTTTTGGCCAACCAAGCAACCTGGAAAGGCAAATCAGCGCTACAAAGAAGTCTCGCTTCCCATCGGTCAAAAGGGCCATGCTGAAAAAAGTGTCAAAACCAGAAATGCAGGACAGGCCATGGAGAAATGGGAGCCTTGCTACACTGATGGGCGGGATGTAAATTGCCAACAGCCACTCTGGAGAAGTGTACGGTGTGTCCTGAAACATCTAAAAAACACAGCTTAGAGAGCATAGGGCACTTCCACGCATGGGGGGATAAAGTGGGAAAATTGAAAATCAGCAAGACACAAGCACCCCAAAGTTTAGGGCTGCTCTGTTGACAAGGACCTCCACTTCATTCCACCTTAAATATCCCAGGAAAGCGAAAAATGGATCAAAAAGTTGTGGTCCTTATGTACAATGGAATAACACTCAGCCATGAAATCAATGTCATAAGGCTAGTAGCAGCATGATGAGTGGATTTAGGTAAGATGATTCTAAGTGAAATAAGTCACACAGAAAAGGACACTTCTCATAAGGTGTCACTTATAGAGGGAATGTAAAAACCGTTACACTTGAACTGAATTACAAAACAGAACAGAGTCACACATGCAGAAAACACACTATGGCTGCTTAACGGGAAAGGTGAGGTGGGGTGATACATAAAACAAGAGTTTCAAATTAGCTCAGATACCGTTCCATAAACCCAATATGTAATACACAAGACCTACTCCTTGCTCAGAGAACTGGACTCAACACGCCCGATTCACCGCACAAGAATATATCTGACTAGTAATAATCTTAAAACCTATGTATTGATATCTCTCTGTTAGTGTGTCAAGTGGGTGTAAAGCGGCATAAACACAGCCGTGAAAAGCAGCTAAACCCCATTATAAAAATAAATTACTTTTAAAAACCCATGAAACAAAGACAGGGAAAGAGAGAGAAATTCTTACACAATTCGTTCAGGGGCTGTGATGCAACCTGGATTGACCATATCTAGACCCACAGCTGGATGAGACATAAGGGTGGACACTCTTGGGGCTGAGAGGTTTGGTGAGGTTGGGTGAGCAAACGCAGACCCTTTAAAGTAATACTGCGTGCTACCCATCGCATGGGTCCCAAATCTCCAGGTTCAAGGGCATCTTCCTACACCGAAAACATGCATGAGAAACCCAGAAGATGGTACACCGTGTGATGGGGAAAGGTTTCTAAAACGCACCTCATTTCTCATCTCCTTGTGCTCGGGTTCGCCATTCCAGCCACTTTACTAGCAATCTCCCTACTTGGAGCATCAGCACCTTTAACCTCCTGTTCCGTACAGGTTGCAATTTGTCCTGAGGATGAACGGGAAGACGGGGAACCAATGAGAGACTAGCTCTTGGTGTTGGGACAGGCACAGGTCACTCTATTTTCCCATCAGGAAGAAGAATTAACCACAGGCTCAGCCTGCCCCCCGGAACCAGAACAGGGCCTGAAGCCATCCTGCGCTTTTGCGGCCAGCTCCCAAAAAAGCGACTTGTAAAATGGAGCTTCAGGGCACTGCAATTCACAAACCTGCAGAGTTATAAATGATAACTCTCGTCCACAAATATATTGAGGGAAGGCAAACAAGAGGATTTGAAATCAAGGCAGAATTGCAGGAAACAGATTTCAGGAGGTAGATTCGAATCGCCTTTAAAGCACATGAAAAGCGGCAAAACGTTGACAATGATGCCCTTGGCCAAAAAGGGCGTATGCGTTTTTTCCTGAATATATTCAGGAAAAAACGCATACGCCCTTTTTGGCCAACCAAGCAACCTGGAAAGGCAAATCAGCGCTACAAAGAAGTCTCGCTTCCCATCGGTCAAAAGGGCCATGCTGAAAAAAGTGTCAAAACCAGAAATGCAGGACAGTCCATGGAGAAATGGGACCCTTGCTACACTGATAGGTGGGATGTAAATTGGCAACAGCCACTCTGGAGAAGTGTACGGTGTGTCCTGAAACATCTAAAAAACACAGCTTAGAGAGCATAGGGCACTTCCACGCATGGGGGGATAAAGTGGGAAAATTGAAAATCAGCAAGACACAAGCACCCCAAAGTTTAGGGCTGCTCTGTTGACAAGGACCTCCACTTCATTCCACCTTAAATATCCCAGGAAAGCGAAAAATGGATCAAAAAGTTTTGGTCCTTATGTACAATGGAATATCACTCAGCCATGAAATCAATGTCATAAGGCTAGTAGCAGCATGATGAGTGGATTTAGGTAAGACGATTCTAAGTGAAATAAGTCACACAGAAAAGGACACTTCTCATAAGGTGTCACTTATAGAGGGAATGTAAAAACCGTTACACTTGAACTGAATTACAAAACAGAACAGAGTCACACATGCAGAAAACACACTATGGCTGCTTAACGGGAAAGGTGAGGTGGGGTGATACATAAAACAAGAGTTTCAAATTAGCTCAGATACCGTTCCATAAACCCAATATGTAATAGACAAGACCTACTCCTTGCTCAGAGAACTGGACTCAACACGCCCGATTCACCGCACAAGAATATATCTGACTAGTAATAATCTTAAAACCTATGTATTGATATCTCTCTGTTAGTGTGTCAAGTGGGTGTAAAGCGGCATAAACACAGCCGTGAAAAGCAGCTAAACCCCATTATAAAAATAAATTACTTTTAAAAACCCATGAAACAAAGACAGGGAAAGAGAGAGAAATTCTTACACAATTCGTTCAGGGGTTGTGATGCAACCTGGCTTGACCATATCTAGACCCACAGCTGGATGAGACATAAGGGTGGACACTCTTGGGACTGAGAGGTTTGGTGAGGTTGGGTGAGCAAATGCAGACCCTTTAAAGTAATACTGCGTGCTACCCATCGCATGGGTCCCAAATCTCCAGGTTCAAGGGCATCTTCCTACATCGAAAACATGCATGAGAAACCCAGAAGATGGTACACCGTGTGATGGGGAAAGGTTTCTAAAACGCACCTCATTTCTCATCTCCTTGTGCTCGGGTTCGCCATTCCAGCCACTTTACTAGCAATCTCCCTACTTGGAGCATCAGCACCTTTAACCTCCTGTTCCGTACAGGTTGCAATTTGTCCTGAAGATGAACGGGAAGACGGGGAACCAATGAGAGACTAGCTCTTGGTGTTGGGACAGGCACAGGTCACTCTATTTTCCCATCAGGAAGAAGAATTAACCACAGGCTCAGCCTGCCCCCCGGAACCAGAACAGGGCCTGAAGCCATCCTGCGCTTTTGCGGCCAGCTCCCAAAAAAGCGACTTGTAAAATGGAGCTTCAGGGCACTGCAATTCACAAACCTGCAGAGTTATAAATGATAACTCTCGTCCACAAATATATTGAGGGAAGGCAAAGAAGAGGATTTGAAATCAAGGCAGAATTGCAAGAAACAGATTTCAGGAGGTAGATACGAATCGCCTTTAAAGCACATGAAAAGCGGCAAAACGTTGACAATGATGCCCTTGGCCAAAAAGGGCGTATGCGTTTTTTCCTGAATATATTCAGGAAAAAACGCATACGCCCTTTTTGGCCAACCAAGCAACCTGGAAAGGCAAATCAGCGCTACAAAGAAGTCTCGCTTCCCATCGGTCAAAAGGGCCATGCTGAAAAAAGTGTCAAAACCAGAAATGCAGGACAGGCCATGGAGAAATGGGAGCCTTGCTACACTGATGGGTGGGATGTAAATTGCCAACAGCCACTCTGGAGAAGTGTACGGTGTGTCCTGAAACATCTAAGAAACACAGCTTAGAGAGCATAGGGCACTTCCACGCATGAGGGGATAAAGTGGGAAAATTGAAAATCAGCAAGACACAAGCACCCCAAAGTTTAGGGCTGCTCTGTTGACAAGGACCTCCACTTCATTCCACCTTAAATATCCCAGGAAAGCGAAAAATGGATCAAAAAGTTGTGGTCCTTATGTACAATGGAATATCACTCAGCCATGAAATCAATGTCATAAGGCTAGTAGCAGCATGATGAGTGGATTTAGGTAAGACGATTCTAAGTGAAATAAGTCACACAGAAAAGGACACTTCTCATAAGGTGTCACTTATAGAGGGAATGTAAAAACCGTTACACTTGAACTGAATTACAAAACAGAACAGAGTCACACATGCAGAAAACACACTATGGCTGCTTAACGGGAAAGGTGAGGTGGGGTGATACATAAAACAAGAGTTTCAAATTAGCTCAGATACCGTTCCATAAACCCAATATGTAATAGACAAGACCTACTCCTTGCTCAGAGAACTGGACTCAACACGCCCGATTCACCGCACAAGAATATATCTGACTAGTAATAATCTTAAAACCTATGTATTGATATCTCTCTGTTAGTGTGTCAAGTGGGTGTAAAGCGGCATAAACACAGCCGTGAAAAGCAGCTAAACCCCATTATAAAAATAAATTACTTTTAAAAACCCATGAAACAAAGACAGGGAAAGAGAGAGAAATTCTTACACAATTCGTTCAGGGGTTGTGATGCAACCTGGCTTGACCATATCTAGACCCACAGCTGGATGAGCCATAAGGGTGGACACTCTTGGGACTGAGAGGTTTGGTGAGGTTGGGTGAGCAAATGCAGACCCTTTAAAGTAATACTGCGTGCTACCCATCGCATGGGTCCCAAATCTCCAGGTTCAAGGGCATCTTCCTACATCGAAAACATGCATGAGAAACCCAGAAGATGGTACACCGTGTGATGGGGAAAGGTTTGTAAAACGCACCTCATTTCTCATCTCCTTGTGCTCAGGTTCGCCATTCCAGCCACTTTACTAGCAATCTCCCTACTTGGAGCATCAGCACCTTTAACCTCCTGTTCCGTACAGGTTGCAATTTGTCCTGAGGATGAACGGGAAGACGGGGAACCAATGAGAGACTAGCTCTTGGTGTTGGGACAGGCACAGGTCACTCTATTTTCCCATCAGGAAGAAGAATTAACCACAGGCTCAGCCTGCCCCCCGGAACCAGAGCAGGGCCTGAAGCCATCCTGCGCTTTTGCGGCCAGCTCCCAAAAATGCGACTTGTAAAATGGAGCTTCAGGGCACTGCAATTCACAAACCTGCAGAGTTATAAATGATAACTCTCGTCCACAAATATATTGAGGGAAGGCAAAGAAGAGGATTTGAAATCAAGGCAGAATTGCAAGAAACAGATTTCAGGAGGTAGATTCGAATCGCCTTTAAAGCACATGAAAAGCGGCAAAATGTTGACAATGATGCCCTTGGCCAAAAAGGGCGTATGCGTTTTTTCCTGAATATATTCAGGAAAAAACGCATACGCCCTTTTTGGCCAACCAAGCAACCTGGAAAGGCAAATCAGCGCTACAAAGAAGTCTCGCTTCCCATCGGTCAAAAGGGCCATGCTGAAAAAAGTGTCAAAACCAGAAATGCAGGACAGGCCATGGAGAAATGGGAGCCTTGCTACACTGATGGGTGGGATGTAAATTGCCAACAGCCTCTCTGGAGAAGTGTACGGTGTGTCCTGAAACATCTAAGAAACACAGCTTAGAGAGCATAGGGCACTTCCACGCATGAGGGGATAAAGTGGGAAAATTGAAAATCAGCAAGACACAAGCACCCCAAAGTTTAGGGCTGCTCTGTTGAAAAGGACCTCCACTTCATTCCACCTTAAATATCCCAGGAAAGCGAAAAATGGATCAAAAAGTTGTGGTCCTTATGTACAATGGAATATCACTCAGCCATGAAATCAATGTCATAAGGCTAGTAGCAGCATGATGAGTGGATTTAGGTAAGACGATTCTAAGTGAAATAAGTCACACAGAAAAGGACACTTCTCATAAGGTGTCACTTATAGAGGGAATGTAAAAACCGTTACACTTGAACTGAATTACAAAACAGAACAGAGTCACACATGCAGAAAACACACTATGGCTGCTTAACGGGAAAGGTGAGGTGGGGTGATACATAAAACAAGAGTTTCAAATTAGCTCAGATACCGTTCCATAAACCCAATATGTAATAGACAAGACCGACTCCTTGCTCAGAGAACTGGACTCAACACGCCCGATTCACCGCACAAGAATATATCTGACTAGTAATAATCTTAAAACCTATGTATTGATATCTCTCTGTTAGTGTGTCAAGTGGGTGTAAAGCGGCATAAACACAGCCGTGAAAAGCAGCTAAACCCCATTATAAAAATAAATTACTTTTAAAAACCCATGAAACAAAGACAGGGAAAGAGAGAGAAATTCTTACACAATTCGTTCAGGGGCTGTGATGCAACCTGGATTGACCATATCTAGACCCACAGCTGGATGAGACATAAGGGTGGACACTCTTGGGGCTGAGAGGTTTGGTGAGGTTGGGTGAGCAAACGCAGACCCTTTAAAGTAATACTGCGTGCTACCCATCGCATGGGTCCCAAATCTCCAGGTTCAAGGGCATCTTCCTACATCGAAAACATGCATGAGAAACCCAGAAGATGGTACACCGTGTGATGGGGAAAGGTTTCTAAAACGCACCTCATTTCTCATCTCTTTGTGCTCGGGTTCGCCATTCCAGCCACTTTACTAGCAATCTCCCTACTTGGAGCATCAGCACCTTTAACCTCCTGTTCCGTACAGGTTGCAATTTGTCCTGAGGATGAACGGGAAGACGGGGAACCAATGAGAGACTAGCTCTTGGTGTTGGGACAGGCACAGGTCACTCTATTTTCCCATCAGGAAGAAGAATTAACCACAGGCTCAGCCTGCCCCCCGGAACCAGAACAGGGCCTGAAGCCATCCTGCGCTTTTGAGGCCAGCTCCCAAAAAAGCGACTTGTAAAATGGAGCTTCAGGGCACTGCAATTCACAAACCTGCAGAGTTATAAATGATAACTCTCGTCCACAAATATATTGAGGGAAGGCAAAGAAGAGGATTTGAAATCAAGGCAGAATTGCAGGAAACAGATTTCAGGAGGTAGATTCGAATCGCCTTTAAAGCACATGAAAAGCGGCAAAACGTTGACAATGATGCCCTTGGCCAAAAAGGGCGTATGCGTTTTTTCCTGAATATATTCAGGAAAAAACGCATACGCCCTTTTTGGCCAACCAAGCAACCTGGAAAGGCAAATCAGCGCTACAAAGAAGTCTCGCTTCCCATCGGTCAAAAGGGCCATGCTGAAAAAAGTGTCAAAACCAGAAATGCAGGACAGGCCATGGAGAAATGGGAGCCTTTCTACACTGATGGGCGGGATGTAAATCGCCAACAGCCACTCTGGAGAAGTGTACGGTGTGTCCTGAAACATCTAAAAAACACAGCTTAGAGAGCATAGGGCACTTCCACGCATGGGGGGATAAAGTGGGAAAATTGAAAATCAGCAAGACACAAGCACCCCAAAGTTTACGGCTGCTCTGTTGACAAGGACCTCCACTTCATTCCACCTTAAATATCCCAGGAAAGCGAAAAATGGATCAAAAAGTTGTGGTCCTTATGTACAATGGAATAACACTCAGCCATGAAATCAATGTCATAAGGCTAGTAGCAGCATGATGAGTGGATTTAGGTAAGACGATTCTAAGTGAAATAAGTCACACAGAAAAGGACACTTCTCATAAGGTGTCACTTATAGAGGGAATGTAAAAACCGTTACACTTGAACTGAATTACAAAACAGAACAGAGTCACACATGCAGAAAACACAATATGGCTGCTTAACGGGAAAGGTGAGGTGGGGTGATACATAAAACAAGAGTTTCAAATTAGCTCAGATACCGTTCCATAAACCCAATATGTAATAGACAAGACCTACTCCTTGCTCAGAGAACTGGACTCAACACGCCCGATTCACCGCACAAGAATATATCTGACTAGTAATAATCTTAAAACCTATGTATTGATATCTCTCTGTTAGTGTGTCAAGTGGGTGTAAAGCGGCATAAACACAGCCGTGAAAAGCAGCTAAACCCCATTATAAAAATAAATTACTTTTAAAAACCCATGAAACAAAGACAGGGAAAGAGAGAGAAATTCTTACACAATTCGTTCAGGGGCTGTGATGCAACCTGGATTGACCATATCTAGACCCACAGCTGGATGAGACATAAGGGTGGACACTCTTGGGGCTGAGAGGTTTGGTGAGGTTGGGTGAGCAAACGCAGACCCTTTAAAGTAATACTGCGTGCTACCCATCGCATGGGTCCCAAATCTCCAGGTTCAAAGGCATCTTCCTACATCGAAAACATGCATGAGAAACCCAGAAGATGGTACACCGTGTGATGGGGAAAGGTTTGTAAAACGCACCTCATTTCTCATCTCCTTGTGCTCGGGTTCGCCATTCCAGCCACTTTACTAGCAATCTCCCTACTTGGAGCATCAGCACCTTTAACCTCCTGTTCCGTACAGGTTGCAATTTGTCCTGAGGATGAACGGGAAGACGGGGAACCAATGAGAGACTAGCTCTTGGTGTTGGGACAGGCACAGGTCACTCTATTTTCCCATCAGGAAGAAGAATTAACCACAGGCTCAGCCTGCCCCCCGGAACCAGAACAGGGCCTGAAGCCATCCTGCGCTTTTGCGGCCAGCTCCCAAAAATGCGACTTGTAAAATGGAGCTTCAGGGCACTGCAATTCACAAACCTGCAGAGTTATAAATGATAACTCTCGTCCACAAATATATTGAGGGAAGGCAAAGAAGAGGATTTGAAATCAAGGCAGAATTGCAGGAAACAGATTTCAGGAGGTAGATTCGAATCGCCTTTAAAGCACATGAAAAGCGGCAAAACGTTGACAATGATGCCCTTGGCCAAAAAGGGCGTATGCGTTTTTTCCTGAATATATTCAGGAAAAAACGCATACGCCCTTTTTGGCCAACCAAGCAACCTGGAAAGGCAAATCAGCGCTACAAAGAAGTCTCGCTTCCCATCGGTCAAAAGGGCCATGCTGAAAAAAGTGTCAAAACCAGAAATGCAGGACAGGCCATGGAGAAATGGGAGCCTTGCTACACTGATGGGCGGGATGTAAATTGCCAACAGCCACTCTGGAGAAGTGTACGGTGTGTCCTGAAACATCTAAAAAACACAGCTTAGAGAGCATAGGGCACTTCCACGCATGGGGGGATAAAGTGGGAAAATTGAAAATCAGCAAGACACAAGCACCCCAAAGTTTAGGGCTGCTCTGTTGACAAGGACCTCCACTTCATTCCACCTTAAATATCCCAGGAAAGCGAAAAATGGATCAAAAAGTTGTGGTCCTTATGTACAATGGAATAACACTCAGCCATGAAATCAATGTCATAAGGCTAGTAGCAGCATGATGAGTGGATTTAGGTAAGATGATTCTAAGTGAAATAAGTCACACAGAAAAGGACACTTCTCATAAGGTGTCACTTATAGAGGGAATGTAAAAACCGTTACACTTGAACTGAATTACAAAACAGAACAGAGTCACACATGCAGAAAACACACTATGGCTGCTTAACGGGAAAGGTGAGGTGGGGTGATACATAAAACAAGAGTTTCAAATTAGCTCAGATACCGTTCCATAAACCCAATATGTAATAGACAAGACCTACTCCTTGCTCAGAGAACTGGACTCAACACGCCCGATTCACCGCACAAGAATATATCTGACTAGTAATAATCTTAAAACCTATGTATTGATATCTCTCTGTTAGTGTGTCAAGTGGGTGTAAAGCGGCATAAACACAGCCGTGAAAAGCAGCTAAACCCCATTATAAAAATAAATTACTTTTAAAAACCCATGAAACAAAGACAGGGAAAGAGAGAGAAATTCTTACACAATTCGTTCAGGGGCTGTGATGCAACCTGGATTGACCATATCTAGACCCACAGCTGGATGAGACATAAGGGTGGACACTCTTGGGGCTGAGAGGTTTGGTGAGGTTGGGTGAGCAAACGCAGACCCTTTAAAGTAATACTGCGTGCTACCCATCGCATGGGTCCCAAATCTCCAGGTTCAAGGGCATCTTCCTACACCGAAAACATGCATGAGAAACCCAGAAGATGGTACACCGTGTGATGGGGAAAGGTTTCTAAAACGCACCTCATTTCTCATCTCCTTGTGCTCGGGTTCGCCATTCCAGCCACTTTACTAGCAATCTCCCTACTTGGAGCATCAGCACCTTTAACCTCCTGTTCCGTACAGGTTGCAATTTGTCCTGAGGATGAACGGGAAGACGGGGAACCAATGAGAGACTAGCTCTTGGTGTTGGGACAGGCACAGGTCACTCTATTTTCCCATCAGGAAGAAGAATTAACCACAGGCTCAGCCTGCCCCCCGGAACCAGAACAGGGCCTGAAGCCATCCTGCGCTTTTGCGGCCAGCTCCCAAAAAAGCGACTTGTAAAATGGAGCTTCAGGGCACTGCAATTCACAAACCTGCAGAGTTATAAATGATAACTCTCGTCCACAAATATATTGAGGGAAGGCAAACAAGAGGATTTGAAATCAAGGCAGAATTGCAGGAAACAGATTTCAGGAGGTAGATTCGAATCGCCTTTAAAGCACATGAAAAGCGGCAAAACGTTGACAATGATGCCCTTGGCCAAAAAGGGCGTATGCGTTTTTTCCTGAATATATTCAGGAAAAAACGCATACGCCCTTTTTGGCCAACCAAGCAACCTGGAAAGGCAAATCAGCGCTACAAAGAAGTCTCGCTTCCCATCGGTCAAAAGGGCCATGCTGAAAAAAGTGTCAAAACCAGAAATGCAGGACAGTCCATGGAGAAATGGGACCCTTGCTACACTGATAGGTGGGATGTAAATTGGCAACAGCCACTCTGGAGAAGTGTACGGTGTGTCCTGAAACATCTAAAAAACACAGCTTAGAGAGCATAGGGCACTTCCACGCATGGGGGGATAAAGTGGGAAAATTGAAAATCAGCAAGACACAAGCACCCCAAAGTTTAGGGCTGCTCTGTTGACAAGGACCTCCACTTCATTCCACCTTAAATATCCCAGGAAAGCGAAAAATGGATCAAAAAGTTTTGGTCCTTATGTACAATGGAATATCACTCAGCCATGAAATCAATGTCATAAGGCTAGTAGCAGCATGATGAGTGGATTTAGGTAAGACGATTCTAAGTGAAATAAGTCACACAGAAAAGGACACTTCTCATAAGGTGTCACTTATAGAGGGAATGTAAAAACCGTTACACTTGAACTGAATTACAAAACAGAACAGAGTCACACATGCAGAAAACACACTATGGCTGCTTAACGGGAAAGGTGAGGTGGGGTGATACATAAAACAAGAGTTTCAAATTAGCTCAGATACCGTTCCATAAACCCAATATGTAATAGACAAGACCTACTCCTTGCTCAGAGAACTGGACTCAACACGCCCGATTCACCGCACAAGAATATATCTGACTAGTAATAATCTTAAAACCTATGTATTGATATCTCTCTGTTAGTGTGTCAAGTGGGTGTAAAGCGGCATAAACACAGCCGTGAAAAGCAGCTAAACCCCATTATAAAAATAAATTACTTTTAAAAACCCATGAAACAAAGACAGGGAAAGAGAGAGAAATTCTTACACAATTCGTTCAGGGGTTGTGATGCAACCTGGCTTGACCATATCTAGACCCACAGCTGGATGAGACATAAGGGTGGACACTCTTGGGACTGAGAGGTTTGGTGAGGTTGGGTGAGCAAATGCAGACCCTTTAAAGTAATACTGCGTGCTACCCATCGCATGGGTCCCAAATCTCCAGGTTCAAGGGCATCTTCCTACATCGAAAACATGCATGAGAAACCCAGAAGATGGTACACCGTGTGATGGGGAAAGGTTTCTAAAACGCACCTCATTTCTCATCTCCTTGTGCTCGGGTTCGCCATTCCAGCCACTTTACTAGCAATCTCCCTACTTGGAGCATCAGCACCTTTAACCTCCTGTTCCGTACAGGTTGCAATTTGTCCTGAAGATGAACGGGAAGACGGGGAACCAATGAGAGACTAGCTCTTGGTGTTGGGACAGGCACAGGTCACTCTATTTTCCCATCAGGAAGAAGAATTAACCACAGGCTCAGCCTGCCCCCCGGAACCAGAACAGGGCCTGAAGCCATCCTGCGCTTTTGCGGCCAGCTCCCAAAAAAGCGACTTGTAAAATGGAGCTTCAGGGCACTGCAATTCACAAACCTGCAGAGTTATAAATGATAACTCTCGTCCACAAATATATTGAGGGAAGGCAAAGAAGAGGATTTGAAATCAAGGCAGAATTGCAAGAAACAGATTTCAGGAGGTAGATACGAATCGCCTTTAAAGCACATGAAAAGCGGCAAAACGTTGACAATGATGCCCTTGGCCAAAAAGGGCGTATGCGTTTTTTCCTGAATATATTCAGGAAAAAACGCATACGCCCTTTTTGGCCAACCAAGCAACCTGGAAAGGCAAATCAGCGCTACAAAGAAGTCTCGCTTCCCATCGGTCAAAAGGGCCATGCTGAAAAAAGTGTCAAAACCAGAAATGCAGGACAGGCCATGGAGAAATGGGAGCCTTGCTACACTGATGGGTGGGATGTAAATTGCCAACAGCCACTCTGGAGAAGTGTACGGTGTGTCCTGAAACATCTAAGAAACACAGCTTAGAGAGCATAGGGCACTTCCACGCATGAGGGGATAAAGTGGGAAAATTGAAAATCAGCAAGACACAAGCACCCCAAAGTTTAGGGCTGCTCTGTTGACAAGGACCTCCACTTCATTCCACCTTAAATATCCCAGGAAAGCGAAAAATGGATCAAAAAGTTGTGGTCCTTATGTACAATGGAATATCACTCAGCCATGAAATCAATGTCATAAGGCTAGTAGCAGCATGATGAGTGGATTTAGGTAAGACGATTCTAAGTGAAATAAGTCACACAGAAAAGGACACTTCTCATAAGGTGTCACTTATAGAGGGAATGTAAAAACCGTTACACTTGAACTGAATTACAAAACAGAACAGAGTCACACATGCAGAAAACACACTATGGCTGCTTAACGGGAAAGGTGAGGTGGGGTGATACATAAAACAAGAGTTTCAAATTAGCTCAGATACCGTTCCATAAACCCAATATGTAATAGACAAGACCTACTCCTTGCTCAGAGAACTGGACTCAACACGCCCGATTCACCGCACAAGAATATATCTGACTAGTAATAATCTTAAAACCTATGTATTGATATCTCTCTGTTAGTGTGTCAAGTGGGTGTAAAGCGGCATAAACACAGCCGTGAAAAGCAGCTAAACCCCATTATAAAAATAAATTACTTTTAAAAACCCATGAAACAAAGACAGGGAAAGAGAGAGAAATTCTTACACAATTCGTTCAGGGGTTGTGATGCAACCTGGCTTGACCATATCTAGACCCACAGCTGGATGAGACATAAGGGTGGACACTCTTGGGACTGAGAGGTTTGGTGAGGTTGGGTGAGCAAATGCAGACCCTTTAAAGTAATACTGCGTGCTACCCATCGCATGGGTCCCAAATCTCCAGGTTCAAGGGCATCTTCCTACATCGAAAACATGCATGAGAAACCCAGAAGATGGTACACCGTGTGATGGGGAAAGGTTTGTAAAACGCACCTCATTTCTCATCTCCTTGTGCTCAGGTTCGCCATTCCAGCCACTTTACTAGCAATCTCCCTACTTGGAGCATCAGCACCTTTAACCTCCTGTTCCGTACAGGTTGCAATTTGTCCTGAGGATGAACGGGAAGACGGGGAACCAATGAGAGACTAGCTCTTGGTGTTGGGACAGGCACAGGTCACTCTATTTTCCCATCAGGAAGAAGAATTAACCACAGGCTCAGCCTGCCCCCCGGAACCAGAGCAGGGCCTGAAGCCATCCTGCGCTTTTGCGGCCAGCTCCCAAAAATGCGACTTGTAAAATGGAGCTTCAGGGCACTGCAATTCACAAACCTGCAGAGTTATAAATGATAACTCTCGTCCACAAATATATTGAGGGAAGGCAAAGAAGAGGATTTGAAATCAAGGCAGAATTGCAAGAAACAGATTTCAGGAGGTAGATTCGAATCGCCTTTAAAGCACATGAAAAGCGGCAAAATGTTGACAATGATGCCCTTGGCCAAAAAGGGCGTATGCGTTTTTTCCTGAATATATTCAGGAAAAAACGCATACGCCCTTTTTGGCCAACCAAGCAACCTGGAAAGGCAAATCAGCGCTACAAAGAAGTCTCGCTTCCCATCGGTCAAAAGGGCCATGCTGAAAAAAGTGTCAAAACCAGAAATGCAGGACAGGCCATGGAGAAATGGGAGCCTTGCTACACTGATGGGTGGGATGTAAATTGCCAACAGCCACTCTGGAGAAGTGTACGGTGTGTCCTGAAACATCTAAGAAACACAGCTTAGAGAGCATAGGGCACTTCCACGCATGAGGGGATAAAGTGGGAAAATTGAAAATCAGCAAGACACAAGCACCCCAAAGTTTAGGGCTGCTCTGTTGACAAGGACCTCCACTTCATTCCACCTTAAATATCCCAGGAAAGCGAAAAATGGATCAAAAAGTTGTGGTCCTTATGTACAATGGAATATCACTCAGCCATGAAATCAATGTCATAAGGCTAGTAGCAGCATGATGAGTGGATTTAGGTAAGACGATTCTAAGTGAAATAAGTCACACAGAAAAGGACACTTCTCATAAGGTGTCACTTATAGAGGGAATGTAAAAACCGTTACACTTGAACTGAATTACAAAACAGAACAGAGTCACACATGCAGAAAACACACTATGGCTGCTTAACGGGAAAGGTGAGGTGGGGTGATACATAAAACAAGAGTTTCAAATTAGCTCAGATACCGTTCCATAAACCCAATATGTAATAGACAAGACCGACTCCTTGCTCAGAGAACTGGACTCAACACGCCCGATTCACCGCACAAGAATATATCTGACTAGTAATAATCTTAAAACCTATGTATTGATATCTCTCTGTTAGTGTGTCAAGTGGGTGTAAAGCGGCATAAACACAGCCGTGAAAAGCAGCTAAACCCCATTATAAAAATAAATTACTTTTAAAAACCCATGAAACAAAGACAGGGAAAGAGAGAGAAATTCTTACACAATTCGTTCAGGGGCTGTGATGCAACCTGGATTGACCATATCTAGACCCACAGCTGGATGAGACATAAGGGTGGACACTCTTGGGGCTGAGAGGTTTGGTGAGGTTGGGTGAGCAAACGCAGACCCTTTAAAGTAATACTGCGTGCTACCCATCGCATGGGTCCCAAATCTCCAGGTTCAAGGGCATCTTCCTACATCGAAAACATGCATGAGAAACCCAGAAGATGGTACACCGTGTGATGGGGAAAGGTTTCTAAAACGCACCTCATTTCTCATCTCCTTGTGCTCGGGTTCGCCATTCCAGCCACTTTACTAGCAATCTCCCTACTTGGAGCATCAGCACCTTTAACCTCCTGTTCCGTACAGGTTGCAATTTGTCCTGAGGATGAACGGGAAGACGGGGAACCAATGAGAGACTAGCTCTTGGTGTTGGGACAGGCACAGGTCACTCTATTTTCCCATCAGGAAGAAGAATTAACCACAGGCTCAGCCTGCCCCCCGGAACCAGAGCAGGGCCTGAAGCCATCCTGCGCTTTTGCGGCCAGCTCCCAAAAATGCGACTTGTAAAATGGAGCTTCAGGGCACTGCAATTCACAAACCTGCAGAGTTATAAATGATAACTCTCGTCCACAAATATATTGAGGGAAGGCAAAGAAGAGGATTTGAAATCAAGGCAGAATTGCAAGAAACAGATTTCAGGAGGTAGATTCGAATCGCCTTTAAAGCACATGAAAAGCGGCAAAATGTTGACAATGATGCACTTGGCCAAAAAGGGCGTATGCGTTTTTTCCTGAATATATTCAGGAAAAAACGCATACGCCCTTTTTGGCCAACCAAGCAACCTGGAAAGGCAAATCAGCGCTACAAAGAAGTCTCGCTTCCCATCGGTCAAAAGGGCCATGCTGAAAAAAGTGTCAAAACCAGAAATGCAGGACAGGCCATGGAGAAATGGGAGCCTTTCTACACTGATGGGCGGGATGTAAATCGCCAACAGCCACTCTGGAGAAGTGTACGGTGTGTCCTGAAACATCTAAAAAACACAGCTTAGAGAGCATAGGGCACTTCCACGCATGGGGGGATAAAGTGGGAAAATTGAAAATCAGCAAGACACAAGCACCCCAAAGTTTAGGGCTGCTCTGTTGACAAGGACCTCCACTTCATTCCACCTTAAATATCCCAGGAAAGCGAAAAATGGATCAAAAAGTTGTGGTCCTTATGTACAATGGAATAACACTCAGCCATGAAATCAATGTCATAAGGCTAGTAGCAGCATGATGAGTGGATTTAGGTAAGACGATTCTAAGTGAAATAAGTCACACAGAAAAGGACACTTCTCATAAGGTGTCACTTATAGAGGGAATGTAAAAACCGTTACACTTGAACTGAATTACAAAACAGAACAGAGTCACACATGCAGAAAACACAATATGGCTGCTTAACGGGAAAGGTGAGGTGGGGTGATACATAAAACAAGAGTTTCAAATTAGCTCAGATACCGTTCCATAAACCCAATATGTAATAGACAAGATCTACTCCTTGCTCAGAGAACTGGACTCAACACGCCCGATTCACCGCACAAGAATATATCTGACTAGTAATAATCTTAAAACCTATGTATTGATATCTCTCTGTTAGTGTGTCAAGTGGGTGTAAAGCGGCATAAACACAGCCGTGAAAAGCAGCTAAACCCCATTATAAAAATAAATTACTTTTAAAAACCCATGAAACAAAGACAGGGAAAGAGAGAGAAATTCTTACACAATTCGTTCAGGGGCTGTGATGCAACCTGGATTGACCATATCTAGACCCACAGCTGGATGAGACATAAGGGTGGACACTCTTGGGGCTGAGAGGTTTGGTGAGGTTGGGTGAGCAAACGCAGACCCTTTAAAGTAATACTGCGTGCTACCCATCGCATGGGTCCCAAATCTCCAGGTTCAAAGGCATCTTCCTACATCGAAAACATGCATGAGAAACCCAGAAGATGGTACACCGTGTGATGGGGAAAGGTTTGTAAAACGCACCTCATTTCTCATCTCCTTGTGCTCGGGTTCGCCATTCCAGCCACTTTACTAGCAATCTCCCTACTTGGAGCATCAGCACCTTTAACCTCCTGTTCCGTACAGGTTGCAATTTGTCCTGAGGATGAACGGGAAGACGGGGAACCAATGAGAGACTAGCTCTTGGTGTTGGGACAGGCACAGGTCACTCTATTTTCCCATCAGGAAGAAGAATTAACCACAGGCTCAGCCTGCCCCCCGGAACCAGAACAGGGCCTGAAGCCATCCTGCGCTTTTGCGGCCAGCTCCCAAAAATGCGACTTGTAAAATGGAGCTTCAGGGCACTGCAATTCACAAACCTGCAGAGTTATAAATGATAACTCTCGTCCACAAATATATTGAGGGAAGGCAAAGAAGAGGATTTGAAATCAAGGCAGAATTGCAGGAAACAGATTTCAGGAGGTAGATTCGAATCGCCTTTAAAGCACATGAAAAGCGGCAAAACGTTGACAATGATGCCCTTGGCCAAAAAGGGCGTATGCGTTTTTTCCTGAATATATTCAGGAAAAAACGCATACGCCCTTTTTGGCCAACCAAGCAACCTGGAAAGGCAAATCAGCGCTACAAAGAAGTCTCGCTTCCCATCGGTCAAAAGGGCCATGCTGAAAAAAGTGTCAAAACCAGAAATGCAGGACAGGCCATGGAGAAATGGGAGCCTTGCTACACTGATGGGCGGGATGTAAATTGCCAACAGCCACTCTGGAGAAGTGTACGGTGTGTCCTGAAACATCTAAAAAACACAGCTTAGAGAGCATAGGGCACTTCCACGCATGGGGGGATAAAGTGGGAAAATTGAAAATCAGCAAGACACAAGCACCCCAAAGTTTAGGGCTGCTCTGTTGACAAGGACCTCCACTTCATTCCACCTTAAATATCCCAGGAAAGCGAAAAATGGATCAAAAAGTTGTGGTCCTTATGTACAATGGAATAACACTCAGCCATGAAATCAATGTCATAAGGCTAGTAGCAGCATGATGAGTGGATTTAGGTAAGATGATTCTAAGTGAAATAAGTCACACAGAAAAGGACACTTCTCATAAGGTGTCACTTATAGAGGGAATGTAAAAACCGTTACACTTGAACTGAATTACAAAACAGAACAGAGTCACACATGCAGAAAACACACTATGGCTGCTTAACGGGAAAGGTGAGGTGGGGTGATACATAAAACAAGAGTTTCAAATTAGCTCAGATACCGTTCCATAAACCCAATATGTAATACACAAGACCTACTCCTTGCTCAGAGAACTGGACTCAACACGCCCGATTCACCGCACAAGAATATATCTGACTAGTAATAATCTTAAAACCTATGTATTGATATCTCTCTGTTAGTGTGTCAAGTGGGTGTAAAGCGGCATAAACACAGCCGTGAAAAGCAGCTAAACCCCATTATAAAAATAAATTACTTTTAAAAACCCATGAAACAAAGACAGGGAAAGAGAGAGAAATTCTTACACAATTCGTTCAGGGGCTGTGATGCAACCTGGATTGACCATATCTAGACCCACAGCTGGATGAGACATAAGGGTGGACACTCTTGGGGCTGAGAGGTTTGGTGAGGTTGGGTGAGCAAACGCAGACCCTTTAAAGTAATACTGCGTGCTACCCATCGCATGGGTCCCAAATCTCCAGGTTCAAGGGCATCTTCCTACACCGAAAACATGCATGAGAAACCCAGAAGATGGTACACCGTGTGATGGGGAAAGGTTTCTAAAACGCACCTCATTTCTCATCTCCTTGTGCTCGGGTTCGCCATTCCAGCCACTTTACTAGCAATCTCCCTACTTGGAGCATCAGCACCTTTAACCTCCTGTTCCGTACAGGTTGCAATTTGTCCTGAGGATGAACGGGAAGACGGGGAACCAATGAGAGACTAGCTCTTGGTGTTGGGACAGGCACAGGTCACTCTATTTTCCCATCAGGAAGAAGAATTAACCACAGGCTCAGCCTGCCCCCCGGAACCAGAACAGGGCCTGAAGCCATCCTGCGCTTTTGCGGCCAGCTCCCAAAAAAGCGACTTGTAAAATGGAGCTTCAGGGCACTGCAATTCACAAACCTGCAGAGTTATAAATGATAACTCTCGTCCACAAATATATTGAGGGAAGGCAAACAAGAGGATTTGAAATCAAGGCAGAATTGCAGGAAACAGATTTCAGGAGGTAGATTCGAATCGCCTTTAAAGCACATGAAAAGCGGCAAAACGTTGACAATGATGCCCTTGGCCAAAAAGGGCGTATGCGTTTTTTCCTGAATATATTCAGGAAAAAACGCATACGCCCTTTTTGGCCAACCAAGCAACCTGGAAAGGCAAATCAGCGCTACAAAGAAGTCTCGCTTCCCATCGGTCAAAAGGGCCATGCTGAAAAAAGTGTCAAAACCAGAAATGCAGGACAGTCCATGGAGAAATGGGACCCTTGCTACACTGATAGGTGGGATGTAAATTGGCAACAGCCACTCTGGAGAAGTGTACGGTGTGTCCTGAAACATCTAAAAAACACAGCTTAGAGAGCATAGGGCACTTCCACGCATGGGGGGATAAAGTGGGAAAATTGAAAATCAGCAAGACACAAGCACCCCAAAGTTTAGGGCTGCTCTGTTGACAAGGACCTCCACTTCATTCCACCTTAAATATCCCAGGAAAGCGAAAAATGGATCAAAAAGTTTTGGTCCTTATGTACAATGGAATATCACTCAGCCATGAAATCAATGTCATAAGGCTAGTAGCAGCATGATGAGTGGATTTAGGTAAGACGATTCTAAGTGAAATAAGTCACACAGAAAAGGACACTTCTCATAAGGTGTCACTTATAGAGGGAATGTAAAAACCGTTACACTTGAACTGAATTACAAAACAGAACAGAGTCACACATGCAGAAAACACACTATGGCTGCTTAACGGGAAAGGTGAGGTGGGGTGATACATAAAACAAGAGTTTCAAATTAGCTCAGATACCGTTCCATAAACCCAATATGTAATAGACAAGACCTACTCCTTGCTCAGAGAACTGGACTCAACACGCCCGATTCACCGCACAAGAATATATCTGACTAGTAATAATCTTAAAACCTATGTATTGATATCTCTCTGTTAGTGTGTCAAGTGGGTGTAAAGCGGCATAAACACAGCCGTGAAAAGCAGCTAAACCCCATTATAAAAATAAATTACTTTTAAAAACCCATGAAACAAAGACAGGGAAAGAGAGAGAAATTCTTACACAATTCGTTCAGGGGTTGTGATGCAACCTGGCTTGACCATATCTAGACCCACAGCTGGATGAGACATAAGGGTGGACACTCTTGGGACTGAGAGGTTTGGTGAGGTTGGGTGAGCAAATGCAGACCCTTTAAAGTAATACTGCGTGCTACCCATCGCATGGGTCCCAAATCTCCAGGTTCAAGGGCATCTTCCTACATCGAAAACATGCATGAGAAACCCAGAAGATGGTACACCGTGTGATGGGGAAAGGTTTCTAAAACGCACCTCATTTCTCATCTCCTTGTGCTCGGGTTCGCCATTCCAGCCACTTTACTAGCAATCTCCCTACTTGGAGCATCAGCACCTTTAACCTCCTGTTCCGTACAGGTTGCAATTTGTCCTGAAGATGAACGGGAAGACGGGGAACCAATGAGAGACTAGCTCTTGGTGTTGGGACAGGCACAGGTCACTCTATTTTCCCATCAGGAAGAAGAATTAACCACAGGCTCAGCCTGCCCCCCGGAACCAGAACAGGGCCTGAAGCCATCCTGCGCTTTTGCGGCCAGCTCCCAAAAAAGCGACTTGTAAAATGGAGCTTCAGGGCACTGCAATTCACAAACCTGCAGAGTTATAAATGATAACTCTCGTCCACAAATATATTGAGGGAAGGCAAAGAAGAGGATTTGAAATCAAGGCAGAATTGCAAGAAACAGATTTCAGGAGGTAGATACGAATCGCCTTTAAAGCACATGAAAAGCGGCAAAACGTTGACAATGATGCCCTTGGCCAAAAAGGGCGTATGCGTTTTTTCCTGAATATATTCAGGAAAAAACGCATACGCCCTTTTTGGCCAACCAAGCAACCTGGAAAGGCAAATCAGCGCTACAAAGAAGTCTCGCTTCCCATCGGTCAAAAGGGCCATGCTGAAAAAAGTGTCAAAACCAGAAATGCAGGACAGGCCATGGAGAAATGGGAGCCTTGCTACACTGATGGGTGGGATGTAAATTGCCAACAGCCACTCTGGAGAAGTGTACGGTGTGTCCTGAAACATCTAAGAAACACAGCTTAGAGAGCATAGGGCACTTCCACGCATGAGGGGATAAAGTGGGAAAATTGAAAATCAGCAAGACACAAGCACCCCAAAGTTTAGGGCTGCTCTGTTGACAAGGACCTCCACTTCATTCCACCTTAAATATCCCAGGAAAGCGAAAAATGGATCAAAAAGTTGTGGTCCTTATGTA